>NC_134355.1:318728415-319451748 GCF_048569485.1 Anomaloglossus baeobatrachus | reverse complement strand
CAGGAAACTTTGTTTATGGTATAAACTTGTGCTATTTGCAAAGTATCTTCTCCTTACATAGAATCAGGAACTGTCTAACAAGCATGTTTGACTTTGAGTTAATAGTCTTTACACTTATAGTTGCGGGCACATTGTATTAAGACATCTTTAATTAGTTCTGTTTTCCATTTTTTTGTCTCATGTACTAAAAATACATTAATTTGTGCTTAATCGTATAGAATTCCATATTTAGATTTGAAACGTCAATGAAAAATGGAGGCATTATATGTATTATTGTTATCAGTTATCTGTCTGGGATATTAGAAAATGTTTTTCATCACTTTATGAGTCTACCATATAAAGACATCAACATCATACAGTGCAGCATACAGGTCACAGAATAGTTTACATGCCTGATTACCACCGTCTAGAACCTTCTCGTTATCACTGTATAAGAGACAGCATGGAATTATCCCCAGGCAAGTATATGCCTGTTATACAATAGCACTTCTTTCTTAAGATTGTGTGTCAATGAGTGTGCAGCCATGATTCATTTATTTTATTGACTTGTGTATTTCATTTTGTTCTTTGGAACTAAAACAATAACTATGATGTTTGTGTTTAAAAAAAAAAAAAAAACCTTTACTTTTTCACTGTGCTTTCCCTTAGCTTTAAAATCTATGTTTTAAAAGTTGAAGTTTAATGATAAAGTTGACCTTTATCAAGTTTGCAGGCTCTAATGAGAATTATACACCTAGTTTTCTAGATTTCTAGGTTTGTTTGCGACATTATTCACATCTTTGCAGTGTAACATGCAAAATTATATATAAAAATCAAAGAATAAGTCAGCTTACCATTCCACCCTCATAGTGTGGCTCTCTAAGCCACAGGGATGGGCCCGAGTCCAGGCCATGTTCAAAATACAGAAGAAAAGAGGAAATCCGATGATGAAAGGGAAGCCAGTATTGAGCGTAAAAAATACTTGCCTTAATAGAGCCAGAGTACAAAAAATACAATCAGACAATG
This sequence comes from Anomaloglossus baeobatrachus, assembly GCF_048569485.1. NCBI lineage: Eukaryota > Metazoa > Chordata > Amphibia > Anura > Aromobatidae > Anomaloglossus > Anomaloglossus baeobatrachus. Next base: position 319,450,743 of record NC_134355.1, on the reverse strand, counting down.
ACATCAGCGATATACAGTAGATAAGGTAACAATATACACCACTAAAAACCGAAGCATTTCAGCAGTGCTATCATTCATCGTCGTATTTCCTCTTTTCTTCTGTATGCAATATTATATGGGGTTTATAGAGGGGTCTTTAGAGTGGAAACCACTGTTTGGCCTCTTCTGGCCAGCATAATAATAAGCCAAGTATCAAACTTATACACAGTGTATACATCAAAACCTTGTGCTCCTGTTACAGTAGAACAGCCCTAACTCCAACTTCTCTCCAAACGTCTCTAGGATTCAGGCAGGTGATTTTCAACAATCTCCAAGACTTGACAGAGTGTTCGTTTATTTTATACACCTGCATAATTTGTCACATAATAGTACATAGCATACTTCATAGTAAAAGATAATCACTTGTCTTGAACAGTGTAGGCTAGGTTCACATTTCCGTTGTTTTGCATCAGTCACATGCGTTGCTTAACCCTTGTGACTGATGCGTTGTACAACGGATGACAAGTATTGGAAGAGAAAGCAGATTCCGTTATAAAACAAGAGACAGAGAGAATGATCAGCTGATCGCTCTCATTAGCCGGCCGCCGGCTTTTGAGAGCGAACAAATGATCTCCCGGCGGCCGGCTAATGAGAGCGATCAGCTGATCGTTCACAATAGCCGACCGCTGGCTTTTGAGAGCGAACAGATGATCTCCCGGCGGCCGGCTAATGAGAGTGATCAGCTGATCGTTCACAATAGCCGGCCGCTGGCTTTTGAGAGCAAACAAATGATCTCCCGGTGGCCGGCTAATGAGAGCGATCAGCTGATCTCTCTCATTAGCCGGCCGCCGGCTTTTGAGAGCAAACAGATGATCTCCCGGTGGCCAGCTAACGAGAGCGATCAGCTGATCGCTCTCATTCGCCGGCCGCCGGGTGATCAGCTGATCACTTTCATTAGCCGGCCGCCAGGTGATCAGCTGATCGCTCTCATTAGCCGGCCGCCAGGTGATCAGCTGATTGCTCACAGAAGGCGGCTGCCGGACGATCAGCTGATCGTTCGGCCGCCGAGACACAGCATGTGCAGCGAAATCAAAAGGATTCCACTGCTCAAAAAATGCTACATGCTGCATTCCTGCCGCCCGACGGTCAGTCGTTCCACTACTGATCAGTCGGGCGGAAGATGCAACGCAGTGTCATCAGTCACAATCCGCCGCTCATACAAGTATATGGGAACAGTGGAATCCACCAAATGGATTCCGTTGTTTACCAGAACCGCAGATTGTGACTGATACAAATTGACGGAAATGTGAATCTAGCCTTAGTCACACTCCTCAATAGTTCTTTTTTTAGTGTATTCTCATATGAGCTATCAAACCCAGTGAGATTTCGCAGGCTTGAAGACATTGCTGTAAGAATGTCTTTAAGGCTAGGTTCACATTTCCGTTGTTTTAAATCTGTCAGGTCCGTCAGCAATGGATCAGTCGTTCTTTAGATGTCAACTAATGCAACGGATGTGTTTTTCACAGGATTCCTTTCACAGGAATCCTGTGAAAAATGGATCCGTTGCGTCCGTTACATCCGCTGTGCGTCCGTTTTTTGACAGATCAGTCATGATCCGTTTGTGTTTGGGACAGCCCAGTGGGTGTGCCAAACATGCTGGGCATGCTCAGTAGAGCATGACGGAATCCAATGCTGGATTCCGTTGTAAGATGGATTACGACAGAATCCAGCACCATAGACATACATTACAAGCGTGATGGATGGCGACGGATTCCTGCGCGGTGCGTTAACTTTGACGGACCAAAAAACGTTACATTCTGCGTTGCTCCCACCCGGCGGTCAGTTAAAAAACGACTGACCGCAACGCAGCGTATGCAACACAAGGTCATCAGTCGCAATTCGTCACTAGTAGAAGTCTATGGGGAAAAACTGGATTCCTGCAAAATATTTTGCAGGATACCGTAATTCCTCAAGGCGACGGATTGTGACTGATGCAAATCAACAAAGTGGAGAAGGAGAAGGGGTTAAACCCGCGCAATCCGCCAGATAAATTCAGAGGAGATGTTGATAATTCAGAACATTCTTTTATTCCATGGGTCTACGCGTTTCAAGGTCTGTGACCTCTTCTTCAGGACCAGTAAATTCTCTTTTCTAGTTTCCATATTGATGCAAATCAACGGAAGTGTGAGCCTAGCCTTAGATGTTGGTGTACACACCAAAGTTTTCCTAGGTGAAGCAGTTTTAGAAATTGCAAGTATTTTTTGTACTGTTGCAACTGTGTTGTTGGTTTTGCTGTCCTTTTTCAGCGGCTCTGCCTCCAGCGTCTTTTTTTCTCTTTAAACTATATGAGCAGCTTCCTACTGGAAGCTGCTCAATGAGTAAACTTGTACTTTAGTTAAATGTAGTTTGTAATAAGCTGTCAAAGATGTTGCATGGCACCTTCATTACACTTGTTTATAAATTGATGTAGTATAATAAATCTGATAATAAAGCTGAGTAAAGCCTTATTCAGATGAGCCCATTCTACATCCGCGGGCTATCCATATGCAAAACTGATGGTCCGCATGTAAAAAAGACACAGCATGGACTATTCTAATAATTTTTTTTTTACAATTAGTATCGCTCATTACATTTATTTAGTGCGCTAAAAAAAGAATGCCATATGAACTATATCTGCATTATATCTGTTTTTTTATGGATCCATTGTAGTTATTAATAGAGGAAACTGTCACAAACCAAGCTGGGGGGGTCAAGTAGATGTCCCTCCAAGTAATTGTGGACCTGTGAATCTGTGACAAAACCGCACCTTGTAGCCCCACACTGACGTCTCTAATACATCGGGGATATGCAAAATGACCTTGTCACTTCCACCAACATGCGAAGTTCCATGCCCCCAAGAGCTATGTGAGGAACACTTGGCGCAACGTAACTCTGACACCTCCTGTCCCTGCAGGCACAGGGAGGCATGGGGGGGAGACATAGTGCACCACACAGCACCCAGCTCTCTCACAACACCGACTGGCTACCAAAACCTTTCCCTTAGCCCCAGTGGACCAAGATTCTGCCAGTCCACTTCAGTAGTCTGCTACCAGTTGCTCGTTAGACATAGATCTGGTCCATTAACCAGACTATATCAGGACATAAGCCAGCCCATTTAGCGTGTAATGTTAAACCGAACTCACGAACGTGGGGTTCGGGGATCGAGATATAAGAAGCAGCCCAATATTAAATTGTATATTTAATCACCTTAAGGGCACACTAGATAATACACTATATACAAGATGGGATTTACAGATATTATGTCAAAAATGCAGTTACAGATAAGTTATGTTTGCAAATAGATACAGATAAATCAGTTACCTTTTCTTTGTTCCTTATGACTAGACCTTGGTGCTGGCTCGGCACAGAGGTGGCGCTGTGGAGCCATGGGTTTTCCTGTGACTCCTCACACATGTACTGCCCGTGACCCCTCAAAGAAGAACACACACAAAATGCCCACTGATTTATATGAACCTACGAACCTCTCATGTATCACCCCCTTGTGATCTAAGACTAGGCTGAACATGGGATGTGCTTCCAGAAAGTTATGAATTTGCAGTATTCGTCATATCTCTGGCCCTGAGTGTCCCATGGTTTGACCCCAATTGCTCTATATCACCACAGAAGCCGGAAGGATGACAGTCAGACTGCTTCTAATCTCAAGCAGCCCAGCATGAATGGGCCATATGCATAAGTTCTGTGGACACCAATATCGTGGATGCCATGTTACTTTATGAATGCTTCCTGATGAACCTGATGACAAGGGGAGAAATGTGTTGAGGCAACAAAATGGAGGGGATTTGTTATGATTCATATTTACTTAACTGGACTATATAGATTTGCACAAAATCATTGTTTTTTTATGCCAGTGTGAGTTCTATGAATAATGTTGGATTCTTGACTCCTTCTCCTCTATGATTTTAGTGTATATTTATGGTCCAATCGTGCCTTAATCATTAATGATCCCCAGTTTGGTATACCTTGATTTTTATACCCCTTAGATTCTGAGTGAATAGGTTGAGTCAGGGTAAGCCATCGTTGAACGGGAGCACCATTAATCACTTGGGTGTTTTTACACTTCGTTTGTCTAGGAGGGATAGGAGTAGAGATGAGCCACTCCCCTGGCATTCGAGTTCGGTTCGGTTCATCAAATGGAGGCCCCGTTCGATGAACGTTCGACGAACCACTCGAACCCCATTGAAAACAATGGAAGGCAAACACAAACACATAAAAACACATTATATATGTACACATACAGTTAACAAACATTGCCATAACACTTACAGGTCCCCGCGACGCGACCTGCACTCTGTCCTCCGCCGCTTTTCCTTCCGATAATCACTGCGTCCTCCCGGTAACCAGCACTGATGATAGGACCTATCGTAACATCAAAATAGCATGTGACCAGTCACGTGTCTATTATCTAATTGGCTACAGACTGGTCACATAGCTAGACGTCATGCTAGGTCCTGTCAGTACATCTCTCCAGTACGCGGTGATCGTTCCACCATCTCCATGTACCGGCGAAATGCTCTGGCACATGGTCGGCTTCCTCGTTCCTGCATGTGTGCGCTCTTTACAGAGTCAGCCGACATTCAAGGACTGGTTGCCACAGCCGGTGAATAACGGAGATCACCTTTGCTATAGCAGCCCGCCTGTCAGCGGTGACGTCACCGCTTACAGCCCGCAGCTTCTGCTCACTCACTGAGTGGAGCAGCAGCGTTCTTTCTCCCATGTTGTGCTGTCTGATGTAGCAGAGCTGCATGGGTTGAAGGAGAAAGAAGACAGAAGACCATGATCCTTGAGGGATGAGAGGGAGTAATAAACATGGAATCTCTAAGTGTGTGTATTTATTTCTATTAAAGTATTTTTTCTCTCTGTGGTGTCTTTTTTTTTAACCCTTTATTGGAGATTCTTAATGGCTGGGTCAAACTTGCTTGACATTAAGAATCTCTGGCTTAATACTAGCTAGTAAAACAAAGCTAGTATTAACTCATTATTACCCAGCAAGCCACCCGACTTCAGGGCTGCTGGAAGAGTTGGATACAGCGCCAGATGATGACGCTTCTATGAAAGCGCCATTTTCTGGGGCGGCTGTGGATTGCAATTCGCAGTAGAAGGGCCCAGAAAGCTTGGGCCAACCTATGCTGTGGATTCCAATCCCCAGCTGCCTAGTTGTACCTGGCTGGACACAAAAATGGGGCGAAGCTCAAGTCGATTTTTTTTAATTATTTCATGAAATTCATGAAATAGTTAAAAAATGGGCTTCCCTATTTTTTTAGTTCCCAGCCGGGTACTACTAGGCAGCTGGGGGTTGGGGGCAGCCATACCTGCCTGCTGTACCTGGCTAGCACACAAAAATATGGCGAAGCCCACGTCATTTTTTTGGTGGGCAAAAAACTTCTGCATACAGTCCTGGATGGAGTTTGCTGGATGTAGTTCTGCAGCTGCTGTCTGCTCTCCTGCATACACTAGTGAATGGAGCATGCTGAGCCTTGTAGTTCTGCAGCTGATGTCTGCTCTCCTCCATACAGACAGGCAGCAGACAGCAGCTGCAGAACTACAAGGCTCAGCATACTCCATCCAGGACTGTATGCAGGAGTTTTTTGCCCCCCCCCGAAAAATTACGTGGGCTTCGCCATGTTTTTGTATGCTATCCAGGTACAGCAGGCAGCTACCGGCTGCCCACAACCCCCAGCTGCCTATTTGTACCTGGCTGGAATCCAAAAATATAGGGAAGCCTTTTTTTTTTTAATTATTTCATGAAATAATTAAAAAAAAAATTGACGTTAGCTTTGCCCAATTTTTGTGTCCAGCCAGGTACAACTAGGCAGCTGGTGATTGGAATCCGCAGCTCAGGGTGCCCAAGCTTTCTGGGAACCCTGCTGCGAATTGCAGTCCGCAGACGCCCCAGAAAATGGCGCTTTCATAGAAGCGCTATCTTCTGGCGCTGTATCCAACTCTTCCAGCTGCCCTGGTGACAGGTGGCTCGCTGGGTAATAATGGGGTTAGGGCTAGCTTTGTATTATCAACTGGCCCTAAGCCTGAAATTCATGGTGTCACGCCAATATTAGACATGGCCACCATGAATTTCTAGTACAGATAAAAAAAACACAACACACAGAAAAATATTTTTATTAGAATTAAAACACAACACAATTAGTGACTCCATCTTTATTAAAATAAAGAACCCCCCTCCGCAGTAATCCTGGGTCAAGGGTCCCACGCCGTCCGAATCCGGATCCAATATCAGATGATCGGTTTGGTGGAATGCAAAGCGATCATATGATGTGTCAGGTTCAAGGGCCTAAATCACATGACACAGCAACTGATTGTATAAATGGCTTTTATACAATCAGCTGATGCATCAGTGCAAAAAACCCCCAAAAAACTACACACTTCAGTGCAGACTCCTGTCCGACAGCAGCAGCTGATAGTTTAGCCATCTGGACGGTAAAAAGCCGGCCTCACCGCTTGACTTATAGTGTCAGCTGATTCCGTCAGGTAACCGCATCAGCTGATCATTGCCAGGTCTGAGAGAGAAAGAAGAGAGAGAAAAGAGAGAGAAAAGAGAAGAAAGGGAGAGAGAGAAGAGAGAGAGGAGAGAGAGAATGGAGAGAGAGGGGAGAGACAGAGAGAAAAGAGAGAGAGAGAAGAGAGAAACAGAGAAAGAGAGAGAGGAGAGAGAAGATAGAGAAAAGAGAGAGAAAAGAGAAGAGAGAAAGGGAGAGAGAGAGAAGAGAGAAGAGAGAGGGGAGAGAGAGAGAGGAGAGAGAGAATAGAGAGAGAGAGAATAGAGAGAGAGGAGAGAGAAAAGAGAGAGAAAAGAGAAGAGAGAGGGAGAGAGAGAAGAGGAGAGAAAAGAGAGAGAGGAGAGAGAAAGAGAAGAGAGAGGAGAGAGAGAGAGAGGAGAGAGAGGAGATAGAGAAAGAGAGGAGAGAGAAAGAGAGGAGAGAGAGAGAGGAGAGAAGAGAGAGAGGAGAGAGAGAGATAGAGGAGAGAGAGAGAGGAGAGAGAAGAGAGAGAGGAGACAGAGAGAAGAGAGAGAGGGAGAGAGAGAAGAGAGAGAAAGAAGAGAGAGGGAGAGAGAGAGAGAAAGAGAGAGAGGGGAGAGAGAAGAGGAGAGAAGAGGAGAGAAGAGAGAGAGAAGAGAGAGGAGAGAGCGAGAGAGAAGAGAGAGAAAAGAGAGAGAGAGGGGAGAAGAGAAAAAGAGAGAGGGGAGAGAGAGAGAAAAAAGAGAGAAAAAAGAGAGAGAAAGAGATTGAAAAAGAGAGAAAGAGAGAGAGAAAGAGAGAGAGAAAAAGAGGGCGAGAGAGAGAAGAGAGTGAGGAGAGAGCAATGCAGCCTCATTCCGTGAACTGCTCTGATTTTAGAGGTATGTCCCGCGGCTCACAGCTGATGTCCGGCTCCTCCCCTCAGTGCATAATTAAATTAAATTATAAGTAAATAATTATAATTTAAAATAAATTAAATTTTTTCCTGGGATGGCCAGGACTTGAACTCATGAACTAATACTTCTTAGGCGAGACCTCTAACCATTCAGCCACTGGCTCTAATGAGAAGCATAGGAAGATTTGGTTATCTTTAGCTCTATACCGCAGTAGAGAATCTAGAAGCAGATTGTTCAGCTGCAAGGATGGATGGATGGATGGATGGGTGGACGGACGGATGGGCGGGCGGGCGGGCGGACGGATGGGCGGGTGGGCGGGTGGACGGATGGGCGGGCGTACGGACGGATGGGCGGGTGGACGGATGGATGGGCGGGCAAACACTGGCAGTACCGCACTCATCACCACACACATGCAGGCACTACAACCACCATCATCACCGCAGGCACTACAACCCCCATCATCCTTCCCTCAGTGCATAATTAAATTAAATTATAATTATAAATAATTTAAAATAAATTAAAGTTTTTCCCAGGACTTGAACTCATGAACTAATGCTTCTTAGGCGAGAGCTCTAACCATTCAGCCACTGGCTCTAATGAGAAACATAGGCAGATTTGGTAATCTTGACGTCTGCATTGCAGACTGAAGTCTCTGGTGACAGCGCGATTCACTTCAGGTGCTGGTGGAGAGGACACAGCGATCGTGTTCTACGGTGCTCCCTGTCATCTTCATGTAGCAGAGCTGACAGTGTCATGTGGATTACTTCGGAACTGATAGGGTATTTGGGGATTTTAATAAAATGGTGAAAGAGGGCGTTTTTTTGTCTTTTATTCCAAATAAAGAATTTTTTGTTGTGTGTGCTTATTTACTTTCACTTACAGTTTAATCATGGAAGGTATCTCGGGGAGACGCTTGCCATGATTAACTCCTTATTACCCCGATTGCCACCGCACCAGGGCAATTCGGGATGAGCTGGGTAGAGTCCCGGGACTGCCGCATCTAATGAATGCGGCAATTCTGGGCGGCTGGTCATATTGTTAGGGTGGTGGGCTCCCCATGGCGCTCTCCATCCTGACAATACCACCCTCCAGCTGTGTGGCTTTATCCTGGCTAATATCAAATATGGGGGGAACTGCATTTTTTTTTTTATTTATTTTACTGCACGTTATAAAGCCGCCTGCCGGCGGCTGTGATTGGTTCCAGTGAGACAGTTGTCACTCATCGTAGGGGCGTGTCTGACTGCAACCAATCATGGGCGCCGGTGGGCGGGGAAAGCACGGAATAACTAATTGAATAATGAAGCAGCAGCCATTTTCAAAAGAGGAAATGCCGCTGGAGATTTGTGACAGCTGTGCAGCGAGACGCCCGTGATCGGTGAGTAGGAAAGAAAGAGGGATTGTGCTGGGGACGCAGGATGCATGCAGATACGAAAGGTGCACACTTACTGTGAAAAGCCACGCTTTTGGTGCTCAAACCGTTCTCGAACGTAAATCGAACTGCCGAACTTTTAGCAAATCGTTTGAGTTCGTCGAACGACTCGAACACCCCCCAAAATCACTCTAACATGAAATTGGTGAACCTCAAACCTCGCTCATCTCTAGATAGGTCATTTATTTCTGTATTGATACAGCCTCTCCCCTGATGTCATATATACCATATACCCTTTGCTTACCTTTAGGCCAGTTTAAGTCCGTGTTTAATCAGGTACAAATCACACGCTTGGTTATGGTCACGTATCACGCGTATGTCACACGTGTGACATCTGTGTTTGCACACGTACCAGAGAAAACACGGGTCTTTTATATAAAAAGGTTTTCTATATTCCTGTATCCAGCACTGTTTTCTTCAGCTCTGCTTCCTCCTGCTCCTGACCGCCGCTCATTATACTCATAAAATAGTCACCACAATGAGGAGCTGGAAGCCAGAGCATTGAGGGGACAGCGCTGGGTACAGCACCGCCGAGGACAGCTTCGCGGTGACAGGTGAGTTTACACAAAGTAAGCAGTGTGTGTGCAGTGATGTCCAGGAGGTCATTTAAGTTCCCAATGAACTCTGATGACATCCTGATGACACCCCCGCGACACCCGCGCTACAGCGGGTGTCAGGACGGTGACTTCACGGGTTCATCAGAGTTCATTGGGAATTCTGATGAGCCCCCGATGCTGTCCCCGCGATGATCCGGCTTCCAGGTCCTCACTACACACACACACACATATAGCACACACATAGCACACACTTGTATACACTGAGCACATATACACATATATGTATACACACATAGCAGACAGACATGGATACACTGAGCACTTATACACACATATGTATACACACATAGCAGACACACATGGATACACTGAGCACATATACACACATAGTACACATGCATGTATATACTGAACACAGACACACACATATGTCTACACACACACACACACACACACACACACACTGCTGGATACTCACCTGTCCCCAGCTGGCATCTACCCCTGTTTAGAGGTGTTATTTGTGCTCTGTTCCAGTGCAGCTTCCCTGATGAGTGTATAACGAAATGCGTAAGGAGACTCGAGCACGCCATCTGCGGGTCAGCAATTAAGGGGTATGATGTAGTTATGCATGATAGCTCCTCCTTGGGGATCCAGCAATTGTGATACGAACATCCTCGCTGGACCATTATGCAGCACCGGTGAGATTGTTCTAATATTACTTAGATGCCTCATTTAATGGGTGTTAGTGATTTATATTGCACCCCTTTTCATTTTACATAGAGGTACCATATTTATTGCATAATAATTTAGTCCTGATATCCTGGTGTTTATTCATCTTCTGGACTTATTGTTACCATTTCATCCTGATATTTGCTTGGACCGTAGAGGCACCATTGTTGCCTGATTGACTATCTGGGAGCAATATTACATTGCCTCACTATATCAGGGTGACCGTTTTGTGTTTTGTTTTGTCTGATCCCCTGTATTTTAATGAATTATTCAAAGTTAAGTTTTATATTACCTAGCTACTCACTCCTGTAACACAACGCCTCTGCTCACACTGTACAAGCGACCACGGCAAAACTGGCAGAGCTGGGCTTCCAACTGGTTGACCACCCACCTTATTCACCAGATCTAGCTCCCTCCGACTATCATCTGTTTCCAACCCTGAAGAAACACCTTAAGGCTATGTCCGCACGTTGCTTTTTACCTGCTTTTTACCTGCTTTTTTGCTGCTTTTTCAACTGCAGCGTTTAATGCCAAAATGGTTGTGTTCTGCTTTTCAAGCAAAGTCTATGGGAATTTGGGTTTCTTGTCCGCACTATGCAGTTCAAACTGCAGCCTTTTTGTTGCAGAACTTTGGTCAAAAACTCAGCTTTGCAGTGCAAAACCCAAATGGCAAAAACAATTGACATGTGAATTGTTTTTGCCATTTGGGTTTTGCACTGCAAAGCTGAGTTTTTGACCAAAGTTCTGCAACAAAAAGGCTGCAGTTTGAACTGCATAGTGCGGACAAGAAACCCAAATTCCCATAGACTTTGCTTGAAAAGCAGAACACAACCATTTTGGCATTAAACGCTGCAGTTGAAAAAGCAGCAAAAAAGCAGGTAAAAAGCAACGTGCGGACATAGCCTCAGGGTACCAAATTTCACACCATTTCTGATGCCATGATTGTTACGGATGGCGGTTTGAGGCACAACCGAAATCCTTCTTTTTGCTAGGCTTACAGAATTTGAAATACTGGTGTAAGAAGTGTGTTGACATCAGTGGAGAGTATGTGGAATAAATGTAAAGTTTCATCATCCTATCTCGTTTCTTTCTGGGTAAAGCCAAAGACTTATCAGCAGCCCCTCATATAATTGCTGTTTATATTTCACAATAGTGTTTAGACATGTTTTATTATTTGAATTGTTTACTCTAAATAAATAGAAAATTGGCATATCAAAATATTCTGCATATTTATATTTGCAAAAATAATAATATTTCAAAGTACTGAAATAAATGTAGCATTAGAAGGAAAACTATTTGATATCATAGAAACAAGAACCAACTAAAAATTTTGATTGTGAAATTTGAATTTAGTAGTGATGGGCAAGTCTTGGGTCCGAACGCTGAGCTTGAACTTTACAGTTATGGGATAGGGTGGGGCTGTAAAATAAAGAATATAGTTAATAATAAACATTGTCATTATACTTACAGGTCCCATGACTCATCATGCAGACTTTGTCTCCTGGTCACTTTTGCTTCCAGGTCCGATCATTAACTTCCGGTGGTATTCACTGCACTGCTCGTCACTCGGCAGTCTTCGGCTGTTTTCGGCCGTGTTCGCGATGACGTCAGGGTTCACCCAAGTCCATAGCTTAGCCATGGACTCGATTGAACTTTGACTGACACTGTGCAAGTCTCGCATCAGTATCACCCGTTATGGTGCACACTCTCCTGACAGGAGCGGATCGGCTGCAGGTATTTCCATGCAGCTGATGTGCTCCTGCCCAGAGAGTGTGTGCCGTGCCGGGTGATACCAATGCGAGACTCGCAGGAGTCATATGCAAGTGGAATCATACCCTCATATGTCTATACAGAGCGATGAAGCAAAGCTGACATTACTCTACCTGCTTCTTGCTCTGTATATGTCTGTACGGAGCGATGAAGCAGAGCTGACATTGCTGTACCTGCTTCTCACTCTGTATATGTCTGTACAGAGCGATGAAGGAGAGCTGACATTGCTCTCCCTGCTTCCCACTCTGTATAGACGTTTTTCTGTACAGAGTGATGAAGCAGAGCTGGCATTGCTCTCCATGTGGACTAGGTCAGACTAAAAGCCCCGTTACACACAACGACATATCTAACGATATGTCGTCGGGGTCACGGAATTCGTGATGCACTACCGGCGTCATTAGCGACGTCGTTGCGTGTAACAGCTACGAGCGAGTGTTAACGATCAAAAATACTCACCTAATCGTTGATCATTGACACGCTGTTCATTTTCAAAATCTCGTTGGTCATTGTGGACGTAGGTTGTTTGTCATTCCTGAGGCTGCACACATCGCTATGTGTGACACCCCGGGAACGGTGAACAACAGCTTACCTGTGTCCTCCAGCAAAGAGGTGAGCGTGTCGTTAATGCGGCTGGTCTACGCCCCTCTGCTTCTATTGGTCGTCCGCCGTGTGACGTCCCTGTGACGGAACACAAACCTCTCCCTTAACAAAGAGGTTCGCCGCCCACAGCGACGTTGCTAAGAAGGTAAGTACGTGTGACGGGGGTTAGCAATATTGTGCACCATGGGCAGCGATTTGCCCGTAACGCACATATGATGAGTGCTTTCATAAGCGATATTGCTAGCGATGTCACTGCGTTTAAAGTCCCCTTAAGGATGTTTTTACAATAAAGATGGAGTCTCTAAATGGTTTTTTTTTTTAATTTTTAATAAAAAAAATGTCCACGTGTTGTGGGGTTTTTTTTTACTGTTTTTCTAGAAATTCATAGTGGCCATGTCTAATTTGGCGTGACACCATGAATTTCAGGCTTAGTACCAGCTGAGAATACAAAGCTGGTATTAACCCCCTTATTACCCAGCATGCCACCGCTAATGCCTAGAAATGGTGTTAATAAACAATGCACCATTTCCAGGGGCATCTGCTAGCTGTGGTTATTAGTGTGGGGAGCCCAGAACGTTTTTACCTGACTGGCGATCAACTGGCGGGAACCAACGCATTTTTTTTATTATTTTTTAAATAATTTAAAAAAAAAGAATGAGCTTCCCTGTATTTTGATTGCCAGCAAGGTAAAGACAAGCAGCTGGGGGTGGCAGCCCGTAGCCATCTGCTTTATCTGCTCTGAGAATCAAAAGTACTTAAAGACTCCATCTTCATTATAAAAATATCTTTAGTCCGATGTAGTCCTCAGGGAGAGCAATGTCAGCTCTGCTTCATTGCTCTGTGCAGACAAGCGTCTCTACAGAGTGAGAATCAGGGAGAGCAATGTCAGCTCTGCTTCATCTCTCTGTACAGTCAAACATCTCTACAGAGTGAGAAGCAGGGAGATCAATGTCAGTTCGGCTTCATCACTCTGTACAGACATATACAAAGTAAGAAGCAGGTAGAGCAATGTCAGCTCTACGTCATCGCTCTGCACAGACATATACAGAGTGAGAAGCAGATAGAGCAATGTCAGCTCTGCTTCATTGGTCTGTACAGACATATACAGAGCAAGAAGCAGGCTGACAGTGAGGGTATGATTCCACTTGCGTATGACTCCTGCGAGTCTCGCATCGGTATCACCCGGCACGGTGCACACTCTCCGGGCAGGAGCGCCTCAGCTGCTTGGAAATACATACAGCCGACCCGCTCCTGTCAGGAGAGTGTGCGCCGTGGCAGTTGATCTTGCACAGTGACAGTTAAAGTTCAATCGAGTCCATGGCTTATGGACTCGGGTGAACCTTGATGTCACCGCAAACATGGCCCGAAAACAACCGAAGACTGCAGAGTAACAAGCAGTGCAGTGAATACCACCGGAAGTTTATGATCGGACCTGGAAGCAGAAGCGGCCGGGAAACAACGGTTTAGCAGGTCTACGTCGCAGGATCTGTAAGTATAATCATAATGATTTTTTACTAATGTGCTTTTTTTTTTTACAGCCCCTGGACGCGAACTGTAACATGAGCTTCCCAGGAAAACACGTGTTTAGAACTGTGTGCACGAACACTATGTGTTCGGTACGGATCCCGAACTTTACAGTTCGGGGTTGCCCATCACTATTCAGGAGGTAAAAATCATCAAAAATTGGCTCATTTCATAACTGAACCTGAAAACATTTTAAAATGTATAGAACAGTGTAATATGAATGGTAGCAAAAAGCCCAGCTCAACTTCCAAAGAGATTAGTGGTGAACTACAAGGTCAAGGTGCATCAGTGTTTCAGATTTCATGAAAGATGACCAAGGAGGAAATCACTGCTGAAAGTATACTATAAAAAAAGAGACTGTAATTTTCAAAAATACATATTGACAAGTCACAAAGCCTCTTAGAGAATGTCCTTTGGACAAATGAGACAAAACCTAAGCTTTTTAACAAGTTATGTCACCTCTATGTTCACAGATGCAAAAAGAAAGCAATAAAGAAAAGAACGCTGTTCCTACTATGAAACATGAAGGACACTTGGTTATGTTTTGGGACTACTTTTCTTCACCTGGCACAGGGTGTCTTGAATCTTCCCAGGCTACAATAAAAACTCAAGACTACCAAGGAATTCAGGACCAAAATGTTATGCTGAGGGTTAGACTTCTGGGTCTGAGTTGCAGGTTTTAAAGGGTTAATGATCCAAAATACAGATCAAAACATCCAAGTATGGGTAAGAGTAAATCATTGCACTCTTCTAAAGTGGCCTTCAATAAACCCTGATGTAAATCCTATTGAACATCTACAGAAAGAGCTGAAACAGAGAAGACACCTCCACACCAGAGACAGCTGGAGCAGTTTGCTCACAAGGAGTAAAGGCCGCTTTACACACTGCGATATCGGTACCGATATCGCCAGCGTGCGTACCCGCCCCCATCGGTTGTGTGACACGGGCAAATCGCTGCCCGTGTATCACAACATCTCCCGGACTCGTCACACAGACTTACCTTCCCTGCGTCGTCGCTGTGACCGGCGATCCGCCTCCTTTCTAAGGGGGTGGTTCGTTCAGCGTCACAGCAGTGTCACTAAACCGCCGCCCAATAGAAGCGGAGGGGCGGAGATGAGCGGGACGAACATCCCACCCGCCTCCTTCCCTCCGCATTATGGCCGGGAGGCAGGTAAGGAGAGCTTCCTCATTCCTGCGGTGTCACACGGAGCGATGTGTGCTGCCGCAGGAACGAGGAACAACTTCGTTACTGCTGCAGTAACGATATATGAGAATGGACCCCAATGTCACCGATGAGCGATTTTGCACATTTTTGCGACGATGCAAAATTGCTCATAGGTGTCACACGCAACGGCATCGCTAAAGCGACCGGATGTGCGTCACAAATTCCGTGACCCCAACGAGATCACTTGAGCGATGTCATAGTGTGTAAAGCCCGCTTTAGCCAAAATACCTGTGGACAGTTGGTGAAGTCTCATTGAGAGTTACAGAAATTGTTTCTTTGCAGTCATTGTCTCAAAGGTTTCTGCAACAAAATATTAAGTTAAGGGCACCATAATTTTTGTCCAGTCTCATTCATTTTTTTTTAATGTTGAACCACAATTCAAACGCAATGTCTGATTCTCATTAGTTGCTATTCAGTAAAGTTATTTCAGTGATCATGGTGAGCTTTTCTTAGTTTACTCCAGACCACGGTCCATTTGCGGACCATGATGACTTTTCCTGCAGCCCCTGGTATGCCCCAAAGTCTCCAGTGATGTGCATGCCCCAGCGTCTCCTGTAATTTATGTGAACAAGCGTCTCCTGTGATTTATTCACCCTAGCCCCTCTTGTGATGTGTATGCCCCAGCATCTCCTGTGATGTGTATGACCCATTGTCTCTTGTAATTTATGCACCCTAGCGTCTCCTGTGTTGTGCATTCCCCAGCATCTCCTGTGATTCATGCACCCCAGCGTCTCCTTTGATGTGTATGCCCCAGTATCTCCTGTAATTTATGCGCCAAAGCATCTCCTGTGATGTGCATGCCCCAGCCTCTCCTGTGATTTGTGCATGCCCCAGCGTCTCATGTGATGTGTATGTGTAGCGCTCCACGGGGCCTTAGGGTATTCATCACCGGGCCAGTGGTTTCTTGGGGTTACTGTGAGTGGCCTGACCCGGCTCCATGTTCCCATCGGCTACATGAAAAAAAAAAAAAAAAAAACAGGTGTCCAGTGTAAGTGGGGATGGAAGGAGGGTGACGGGTCCCTGGGAAGCATGTCACCAGTTGCAATGGTGACTGGGTCTCAGCCTCCTCGCCGCAGACCCTTCCTGCGACTGTTCCTTTCCCAGGGAGGTGTTGGATGGGGAATGCTTCACAGCACCACCCGTGGTGCGCGGCCAGGGGTTAGCCGCCACTGCAGAGTCTCTTTCCGGGGAAGGTGTTGGGTGCAGCCAGGATGGTATCGCTCCCCACAGGTGGAGTGGGATTTCCCCGGGTGAGAATGGGGCGGCAGTCCACGGCAGCGTCAGAGCGCAGGGCAGCGGCATTTACTCACAGAGTCACTAGATGTAGGTTCCAGGTGTTTTTATTCATTTGTAGGCTGGTATCACGCCCCAGGTGCTGGTTCTCTCCGTCAGAGACACCGGTCGATCCCGGGAAGGTCAGCGGTCCGGTCCAGTCTGGTAATCAGTGGGCTCTCTCCTCCGTGCACTACTCTGGACTTGGGTAAAAACTGTGGAGGAGAAAAAGCGCAAAATAGGGTCTTATCTGGTGGATGAGGGGATACATGTGAAAAAACAGGTACTCACCTGTTCCAGTTGTGACAGGCACAACTCCTATGCGAGCATGTAGGCAGATTATGCAGTAGTGGTCAGCAGCAGCCCCGATGGAGAAATGTAGATTACAAGATGGGTGAGAGAAAACGGGTTAAATACTGCGCTAGAAAAACCACGATTCCAAGAGATGCGATGAAATCCTTTCCTTTATTGGCACGAGTCAACGCGTTTCGAAGGCATAGCCGCCTTCTTCATCAGGACAAGACAGTACAAGAAAAGAACAGTATGACATGTGTTACTGCACAGAGTGCGATATATATCATTGAAAAAAATGGGTAACCACGTCAGCAGGAGTGACGTCAGTGGACCAGTGACTCATCGCCACGTGGAGCTCTCAAAGGAAAAAAATGGGAGGAAATGAAAAAAGAAAAAAAGAGAAAGAGAAAAAGGAAAAAGAGAAAAAAAAGTGAAAAAAATGTTTATGGCTGTGAGCAAAGAGAGGGTGTAACCAGTTTTAATTGCTGGAGTGCTGAATATATGAACAAGTTTGATGTAATCAGAAAAATGATACAAAGCCAGTGACGCTGGAAAGTGAATGTGAAAGATAGTGAAAATAAAGATAAATAAAAAAATGTATATATATATGTATATGTATAAATATGCTGTGAATAAATATAAATAAATATGTAAGTAAAAATTGATAAAAAAAAAATATATATATATATATATATATATATATATATATATATATATACATATATAAAATGTATATATAAAAATATATATGTGAAAGATATATACATGTAAAAATCCATATGGAGGAATGTGCATGGAGTGTATAAAATATATATAATGGTGATATAAGACTATGAATTATAAAAATTAAAAAATATATATATGAACTTATATATATAAATATGTATATGAAAAAAATTTTTTTGTTTTTGTAATCATCCAAAAGTTATAAAGAATTTTTCACTATTCACTATTCTTTATAACTTTTGGATGATTACAAAAACAATTTTTTTTTTTCATATACATATTTATATATATAAGTTCATATATATAATTTTTAATTTTTATAATTCATAGTCTTATATCACCATTATATATATTTTTATACACTCCATGCACATTCCTCCAAATGGATTTTTACATGTATATATCTTTCACATATATATTTTTATATATACATTTTATATATATATATATATATATATATTTTATCAATTTTTACTTACATATTTATCTATATTTATTCACAGCATGTTTATGCATATACATATATATATATATATATATATACATTTTTTTATTTATCTTTATTTTCACTATCTTTCACATTCACTTTCCAGCGTCACTGGCTTTGTATCATTGTTCTGATTACATCAAACTTGTTCATATATTCAGCACTCCAGCAATTATAACTGGTTACACCCTCTCTTTGCTCACTGCCATAAACATTTTTTTCTCTTTTTTTTCTCTTTTTCCTTTTTCTCTTTCTCTTTTTTTCTTTTTTCATTGCCTCCCATTTTTTTCCTTTGAGAGCTCCAAGTGGCGATGAGTCACTGGTCCACTGACGTCACTCCTGCTGACGTGGTTACCCATTTTTTTCAATGCTATATATCGCACTCTGTGCAGTAACACATGTCATGCTGTTCTTTTCTTGTACTGTCTTGTCCTGATGAAGAAGGCGGCTATGCCTTCGAAACGCGTTGACTCATGCCAATAAAGGAAAGGATTTCATCGCATCTCTTGGAATCGTGGTTTTTCTAGCGCAGTATTTAACCCGTTTTCTCTCACCCATCTTGTAATCTACTCTGGACTTGGTGAGTCCCTGAAGCGTTTAGGGTCCCCTCCTGGTCTTTCAGTCTTAGCAGGCAGCTTGACCCTTGTCTGGGTTGGACCTCTCTCTCAGCTCCCTGGGTTCTCCCTTTGCTGCTGTGCTCCGGGCTCTTAGGTTGGTTAGGAACCGTGGAGATCCCCCCACCGAGCAGAGTTATCAGATGAGCCTGGAGCGTCTGTCTGACCTAGGGTTCTGCACTCCTCCGTGCTCAGTCCTGTGAGTACTCTCCCAGTGACTGTACTACTTTAGCACACAATTACTGGTACCGGGTCACGTCACTTCAGATGTTACTAGCCCCGGTCTGGCTGGCTCCCCTCTGCAGGAGACTCCTGCAGAGATTGGTGTGGTGTTACATCCCAGATGTTTCTGTTCTGCCTCCCCAAGGGGTGCCTGGCAGGCGACCCCTTGGGGAGCTGTTCCACAGCGTGTCAGCTCTGTCTCTGTCTGTCTGGAACTGCCCTCGACTTCCTGTCTGCTATGTAACTTACTCCTACTCCAGCCCTCCCACCTTTACAAGAATCCAGATCGTTGTTATGGTGACCTGGGTAAGCTAGGAACTGGCTGAGTCACTTCCTGGCTGTGTTTGGACGAGCTATGTGGGAGAAATTATTAACTCTTTCCTAGTGACTGCTTCTCCCTGATCCTGGTTCTCCAGGTCCAGTGGATCTCGGGAGCCCCTAGGTTGCCTGGCATCCTGTCAACCACAATGGACCCTGCATGCTAAGGGGGTGCCCATAATGACCCAAACCTGAATCCAGTCCCCATTGAGAAGGGCATCCCTGCTGTATGGGGATGTGAGATGTGTGTAAACGTACCGGGTTAACATCTTCCTGCCCGGGAAGGATAAAAATTATATACCCCGTAGCGACCAGTCTCAGGGGTGCTACATTTGCCACAAGTGTCTCCTGTAATTTATGCTCCCCAGCATCTCCTGTGATGTGTATGCCACAGCATCTCCTGTAATTTTTGCTCCCCAGCCCTCCTATAATGTGTATGCCCCCGACGTCTCTTGTAAATTATGTGCCCCAGCGTCTCCATTAATGTCTATGCCCCCAGCCTCCCTAGACCGAGACAACCTGGAAAACCTGTTGTGAGAAGCAATATGATCAATATCACCTAACATCACAGCTGCAGGAAAGAGATGCCGCTCCAGCAATCACAGTAAGGATGAGTTAATTAATTATTTGACCAAACATACTGTAGCAGGGTAATTTGTCAAGTTGATAATTTTGTGCGGCCCCCGAAGGTTCATAGAAATGTCCAACTGGCCCCTGTCCAAATGTCTTTTTTTTCTGGATGAAAAATTGACAATTTTCTGAACTGAGCCTACGTGATTGCAGAGTGACATATCAGAGTTGTGAGCACCTGCAGTATCAAAAGAGGAACACACATTTGGAAAACTTTATTTCAAAAAGATTAAAATAAACCATGTTGAACAACAAAAAACTGAAGGGCACAAACTTTCGTTCTGTTTCCTCTTTTAAATGTATACCTTCGGAATGGTGCTGTTCAGTGAACAGCACGTCTTCTTATCTACTTCAGTAGTAGCCTGAGCGCTGCTATTTAGGGAAAAATAGTGATTGTGACATGGCACTCCATTAGCTTTTCTGACCAGTTTTTACTACTGACTAGGGATGAGCAAAACAATTCACAGGACCCTGTGACAACAGTACTCTGTCACAGTCAGACCAGAGAACTGCAAACTTCCTACCTTCCAGTATCATCAGCAAATCTGATTAAAAGGTCCCTGCGACATCATGAGGTATGTATCGTTATTACATCATGACGTTGCATGGCCATCTAATCAGAAAAGGCACTGAGGGTGGCGTCAGGTACTAAGAATTTTGCCATGATTCAGTCTAGCTGCCATGGAGAATAGGCATGGTCACTGGACGAGCATCCGGCAAGTTGTTTTTCTCAGCTCTATACCCAATATGTTAGTAGAAATGTTTTGCAAGTAAGAATATCAGGTGTTGTTTTCAAAATGCCATATGTAAAATGTAAGAAAATGTCTCAGCTAGATCTTAAAAAAAGATTGTCTGAACATTGCTACAGATAACGAGGTCAGTGCAATTAGTGAGAAGCCGTCTGATGCTCAAACATATTGACAAAAAGATTAGCAAAACAGTTGTAATGGTATGTAGTGATTGTGCATGAGATTCAAGGTACAGTAAAAGGATTTCAACAAAGAATATGCTTGAGAATAAAACATTTGGATGAAGAGCAGTAATCTCTAATATATACCACTTAATGGCTACCATAATAGAACACATAAGCTAGAATGATAAAAAATTAAGCATTGTTTAAACACCAAAGTCTATTTGTCACCCACCATGCGCATCCATGTATGACCAGCTTACCTATCTTTTAGTGGTTATCTCTAGCTGGAGATGACTTGTCGTGAAGCACTTAGGATCCTGCACTTGTTCTGCAAATATGACAACTTCAGTGTAGAATAACTATTTGCATAGTCAGAAGATCTTGGAATAATATAGCATTATTTGGTGACAATGTTGAAACTGGCACTTTGCTGATTGAATACATAGCCAAAAATATGCAGCAATGTGGACCAGATTTTCCAACACCTAGTTAAATCAGTACTATGAAGTATTGTGACTGCAATGAGGGTAACGTGTCCCCTACCCCATATTAAAGAGAGCTAATACATCGAATGGCTATTGAGTATTTTTTAACTAGGGGTGAGAACAGAAACTGTAAAGTTCAAAGGGTCTCGGAAGTGAAAACAGACTTTTACCTGCATATCCGGTTCCTATTTGTAAAAGGCTGCAGAGCAGGTAATCAGCAGGCTTTTCCAGTGTGGGCACTTCTGGCTCCATCTTTTAGCCTTTTAGTAAACTCCAACACACCCCTCGCTGCTGGATTGCTGCACTGCCGGATTGCATGACACACCAGCAGAGCAGTCCGGTAAACCGGCAGCGAGTTCAGCTGGTCAAATAGAGTAGTGTGGGAACCTCCAGCTGTGGCCTCTGGGGACATCACCACTTCTCACAGATGGGCTCCCCTGCTTCCCTAAGTGTGTCCAAGAGGCTGCAGTGAGCAGTTGCAATTTCTGAAACTGCAGCTTCTGGATGTAGCAGAGGATCCTTGTGGAACATCGTGTGGATTATGTCGGACCTGCAAAGGTGTTTTGGGGGTTAAAAAAGTGATGAAAGAGGGTGTGTTTGTTTTTATTTGAAATAAAGTATTTTTTATTTGTGTATATTTCTTTTGACTTACATGGTTAGTAATGGGGGTGTCTTATAGATGCCTCTCCACTACTAACCTAGTGCTTAATCCCATTGAGTATTTGGTGAGTTTTTTACTTCAGTATTTGTAATACCATGTGCACATGTTGAGTATTTGGTCAGTTATTTTACTTCAGTATTTGTAAGTCAAAGCCACTAGTGGGTAAAAATGCAGAAGTGGTGCTCGTGTTTCTATTATACTTTTCCTCTAATAGTCCCACTCCTAGTTTCGACTTAGAAATACTGAGGTAAAAAACTCACCAAATACTAAACGTGTGAATGAGGCCTTAGGGAGCACAGGAGCGCTCGGCCAAACAAGCTCTCCTGAGTATGGGAGAGTTGTCAAGATGACTGCTGGCCAATGATCAGCCATCTAATGTGGGTGCCAGGCTTCAATCTAAGGCAATCAATTCTGTCCAAAAAAATGTACACAATACTAAGGTAATTATTTGAAGTCCTGTTTATTCTAGGAAACCATCGATTCTTCTTAGGCCTATTTCACACGTCAGTGAAAAACATAGTTGGTTTTCACTGACGTGTTAAAAACGCCTACGTCCCTCCGTGTGGGTTGTCCATGTGCAATTCGTGATACGTGATCAATCATCCGTGATTGCACATGGAGATAAACTCACCTGTCCCCACTCCTGCTGTCCGTGGTGCTGAAGTCTCCGACTCTACTGCATCCAGTTGCTGTGCTCTCACCTCTGCAGCTACTTCCGGGTCGGCTCTGGCTGCATTCATGAATATGCATGCCATAATGAGCCGGCCAGGAAGAAGCAGAGAGCAGCTGCTGAACACAGCATCGCTGGAGACGAGTGAGTTGAAAATGCTTATTATTTTTAATGTCCGTTTTATTTCTGATATGTGTTTCACAGACCACACCATAGTGTGGTCCGTGAGACATCATTGATGCGGCAATCACGGCCACGCGTGTACACCGCACGGAGACGCGGTCAGTGAGAAATCACTGATGTGTGAGCAGACCCATTGATTTTAATGAGTCTGCGTATGTCAGCGATTCAGGTACGCATAAAAATTAGCACATACAGTTAGGTCCAGAAATATTTGGACAGTGACACAAGTTTTGTTATTTTAGCTGTTTACAAAAACATGTTCAGAAATACAATTATATATATAATATGGGCTGAAAGTGCACACTACCAGCTGCAATATGAGAATTTTCACATCCAAATCGGAGAAAGGGTTTAGGAATCATAGCTCTGTAATGCATAGCCTCCTCTTTTTCAAGGGACCAAAAGTAATTGGACAAGGGACTCTAAGGGCTGCAATTAACTCTGAAGGTATCTCCCTCGTTAACCTGTAATCAATGAAGTAGTTGAAAGGTCTGGGGTTGATTACAGGTGTGTGGTTTTGCATTTGGAAGCTGTTGCTGTGACCAGACAACATGCGGTCTAAGAAACTCTCAATTGAGGTGAAGCAGAACATCCTGAGGCTGAAAAAAAATAAAAAATCCATCAGAGAGATAGCAGACATGCTTGGAGTAGCAAACTCAACAGTCGGGTACATTCTGAGAAAAAAGGAATTGACTAGTGAGCTTGGGAACTCAAAAAGGCCTGGGCGTCCATGGATGACAACAGTGGTGGATGATCGCCGCATACTTTCTTTGGTGAAGAAGAACCCGTTCACAGCATCAACTGAAGTCCAGAACACTCTCAGTGAAGTAGGTGTATCTGTCTCTAAGTCAACAGTAAAGAGAAGACTCCATGAAAGTAAATACAAAGGGTTCACATCTAGATGCAAACCATTCATCAATTCCAAAAATAGACAGGCCAGAGTTAAATTTGCTGAAAAACACCTCATGAAGCCAGCTCAGTTCTGGAAAAGTATTCTATGGACAGATGAGACAAAGATCAACCTGTACCAGAATGATGGGAAGAAAAAAGTTTGGAGAAGAAAGGGAACGGCACATGATCCAAGGCACACCACATCCTCTGTAAAACATGGTGGAGGCAACGTGATGGCATGGGCATGCATGGCTTTCAATGGCACTGGGTCACTTGTGTGTATTGATGACATAACAGCAGACAAGAGTAGCCGGATGAATTCTGAAGTGTACCGGGATATACTTTCAGCCCAGATTCAGCCAAATGCCGCAAAGTTGATCATAGTACAGATGGACAATGACCCCAAGCATACAGCCAAAGCTACCTAGGAGTTCATGAGTGCAAAAAAGTGGAACATTCTGCAATGGCCAAGTCAATCACCAGATCTTAACCCAATTGAGCATGCATTTCACTTGCTCAAATCCAGACTTAAGACGGAAAGACCCACAAACAAGCAAGACCTGAAGGCTGCGGCTGTAAAGGCCTGGCAAAGCATTAAGAAGGAGGAAACCCAGCGTTTGGTGATGTCCATGGGTTCCAGACTTAAGGCAGTGATTGCCTCCAAAGGATTCGCAACAAAATATTGAAAATAAAAATATTTTGTTTGGGTTTGGTTTATTTGTCCAATTACTTTTGACCTCCTAAAATGTGGAGTGTTTGTAAAGAAATGTGTACAATTCCTACAATTTCTATCAGATATTTTTGTTCAAACCTTCAAATTAAACGTTACAATCTGCACTTGAATTCTGTTGTAGAGGTTTCATTTCAAATCCAATGTGGTGGCATGCAGAGCCCAACTCGCGAAAATTGTGTCACTGTCCAAATATTTCTGGACCTAACTGTATGTACTAGAATCACTGACGTCTGAAACAGGCCTTACAGGGAGTTTCTCAGCCTGTAACCCCTACCTGAACTATTATGAACTGTGGATAGTTGAAGGATGTAATTCTTTTCTTTGAACTCACCTTCACTTTTCTGTAGTGTGCTATGTAGGTACAGTCATATGAAAAAGTTTGGGCACCCCTATTAATGTTAACCTTTTTTCTTCATAACAATTTGGGTTTTTGCAACAGCTATTTCAGTTTCATATATCTAATAACTGATGGACTCTGTAATATTTCTGGATTGAAATGAGGTTTATTGTACTAACAGAAAATCTGCAATCCGCATTTAAACAAAATTTGACCGGTGCAAAAGTATGGGCACCTCAACATAAAAGTGACATTAATATTTTGTAGATCCTCCTTTTGCAAAAATAACAGCCTCTAGTTGCTTCCTGTAGCTTTTAATGAGTTCCTGGATCCTGGATGAAGGTATATTTGACCATTCCTGTTTACAAAACAATTCCAGTTCAGTTAAGTTTGATGGTCGCCGAGTATGAACAGCACGCTTCAAATCATCCCACAGATGTTCAATGATATTCAG
Source organism: Anomaloglossus baeobatrachus (assembly GCF_048569485.1). NCBI lineage: Eukaryota > Metazoa > Chordata > Amphibia > Anura > Aromobatidae > Anomaloglossus > Anomaloglossus baeobatrachus. The sequence goes on along the minus strand of NC_134355.1, from coordinate 319,425,611 downwards.
GTCTGGGGACTGGGATGTCCATTCCAGAACATTGTAATTGTTCCACTTCATGAATGCCTGAGTAGATTTGGAGCGGTGTTTTGGATCATTGTCTTGCTGAAATATCCATCCCCTCCGTAACTTCAACTTCGTCACTGATTCTTGCACATTATTGTCAAGAATCTGCTGATACTGAGTTGAATCCATGCGACCCTCAACTTTAACAAGATTCCCGGTGCCGGCATTGGCCACACAGCCCCAAAGCATGATGGAACCTCCAACAAATTTTACTGTGGGTAGCAAGTGCTTTTCTTGGAATGCCATGGTTTTTTGCCTCCATGCATAACGCCTTTATGTATGACCAAACAACTCAATCTTTGTTTCATCAGTCCACATGACCTTCTTCCAAAATGTAACTGGCTTATCCAAATGTGCTTTTGCATACCTCAGGCGACTCTGTTTGTGGCGTGCTTGCAGAAATGGCTTCTTTCGCATCACTCTCCCATACAGCTTCTCCTTGTGCAAAGTGTGCTGTATTGTTGACCGATGCCCAGTGACACCATCTGCAGCAAGATGATACTGCAGGTCTTTGGAGGTGGTCTGTGGATTGTCCTTGACTGTTCTCACCATTCTTCTTCTCTGCCTTTCTGATATTTTTCTTGGCCTACCACTTCTGGGCGTAACAAGAACTGTACCTGTGTTCTTCCATTTCCTTACTATGTTCCTCACAGTGGAAACTGACAGTTTAAATTTCTGAGACAACTTTTTGTATCATTCCCCTGAACAACTATGTTGAATAATCTTTGTTTTCAGATCATTTGAGAGTTGTTTTGAGGAGCCCATGATGCCACACTTCATAGGAGATTCAAATAGGAGAACAACTTGCAAGTGGCCACCTTAAATACCTTTTCTCATGATTGGATACACCTACCTATGAAGTTCAAAGCTCAATGAGGTTACAAAACCAATTTAGTGCTTTAGTAAGTCAGTAAAAAGTAGTTAAGAGTGTTCAAATCAAGAAATTGATAAGAGTGCCCATACTTTTGCATCGGTCAAATTTTGTTTAAATGCGGATTGTACATTTTCTGTTAGTACAATAAACCTCATTTCAATCCAGAAATATTACTGAGTCCATCAGTTATTAGATATATGAAACGGAATAGCTATTGCAAAAACCCAAATTGTTATAAAGAAAAAGGGTTAACATTAATAGGGGTGCCCAAACTTTTTCATATGACTGTATCTATAAGTCCATTTTACTTTATGTCTGTGTTTAGGAGTCCCAGGGATGCATTATAATTCACAGCAATGATTAATTACCATCTAAAACCTCATTTAAACAGGTGCAAAAACATTTTCTGAGATTTTAGGCAGTAATTGGGGAAGTTTAAAAGGGTAAAACAGAACTTCAGGTTAAGTTCCTAAAATAAAAAAAAAATCTGCATTGAAAACCACATGGGTTTTCATTACAGATTTTGGTTCAGTCATTTTTGAGGATTTTACTTTTTGCATAGCAATTAATAAAGTGAAAACCTAAGTGCTACAGATTTTAATATTCGCAGCATGCCTTAAAACAGATGTAGATTTTTATGCAGTGAGTGAATAGGATTCTTCAAACCCACTTATCTAATATTGTACTGTTCTTTATTAAGGAATTTTAGTGAGGATACTGCAACCGAAAATTTGCAAGAAATACTCGGTGTAAAACACTGCTACATCTTTCTTTACAATCTAATAACTAAGAAATATAGTCGGATCAAATGACAAACCAGCCCACCAAGCCCACCAGTAGTAACCACAAAATCACTATACTGATGTTATAAAAAGAATAAGGAGCAAAATAAATCATCATGCAAGAAACAGAAACCACATCACTTTGTAGATGCAGAGGTTTTCTTTAATTACCTTACACATAAAAGACATTGATCTATATATGCTATACTACTCAACTAATTTAAAGTAAGATTCCATTGTTCTGGTCTGCAATATTTGCAAAGATACACTGTATTGTATGTATTTGCATTTAATCCTGCATCACTAACCACATATTTCCTGTGTGATGTGGAAAGTTTATTTTAGCTACAACACGTGCCCAACTTTTACAACTTTTTTGTACATTACACCTTCAAAAACATGGTAAAGAAGGCAAAAAGCAAAAAAAACAAACAAAAAAACCTTTATGAAACTTAAATATTACTTTAGGTTTTCCTAATCTTCATTTTTCAAAACTTCTGTGTAGTACATGACTTTCTAACACTGATTAGCTGTCATTGATACTAGAGAGGCCACCTGTATCAGCAAGCAGTACTTGATATACAAGCAGGTGATAATGATAGTAAGTTCTATGAAAGCCAAAATGGACTCATTGCTACCAAACAATATGGTAATCAACCTGTCTCTCCAGGGCCAGGCTCTTCTCCTTTCTCCCATGAACACCACTCTTTGCTGTGCTCCTCAATGACATCATTAACCTATGAATCAATGACATCATTACCCCAGATCTTTCAAGATCCAATTAGATGTGGTTGCAAGTATTCAGTTAGTGTTCTGTTCAGTTGCTGTTTGTTTTGGTGTTTGAAGGAAGGGCTCAAAAATGTAGGTAGGGTGTCTGACGTCTTGGGGTACAGAAAGTATTCAGACCCCTTTAAATTTTCCACTCTATGTTTCATTGCAGCAATTTGGTAAATTCAAAAAAAGTTAATTTTTTTCTCATTAATGTACACTCTGCACCCCATTTTGACAGAAAAAAACAGAAATGTAGACATTTTTGCAAATTTATTAAACATTGTATTTCTCCTTAAGGGTGCTTTATACGCTGCGAAATCGCTAGCGGTGTCGCGAGCGATAGCACCCGCCCCCGTCGTTCATGCTACATGTGGTGATCGCTGCCGTAGCGAACAATATCGCTACGGCAGCGTCACACGCACATACCTGTTCAGCGACGTCGCTGTGGTCAACGAACAATCCCTCCTTCAAGGGGGAGGTACGTTCGGCGTCACAGCGACGTCACAGCGGCGTCACTAAATGGCCGCCCAATAGAAGAGGAGGGAAGGAGATGATCGGCCGGAACATGCCGTCCACCTCCTTCCTTCCTCCTGTCCGGTGGACGCAGGTAGGATGATGTTTGTCGTTCCTGCGGTGTCACACACAGCGATGTGTGGTGCCACAAGAACGACGAACAACCTTCGGAATGAAACACCAACGACATTATGATTAGCAGCGACGTGTCAACGATCACCGATTTTTGCCGCTTTTGCGATCGTTGATCATCGCTCCTAGCTGTCACACGCTGCGATGTCGCTAACAACACCAGATGTGCGTCACAAACACCGTGACCCCGACAATATATTGTTAGCGATGTTGCAGCATGTAAAGCACCCTTTAGACCTACTGATTAACCCATTGTCTGCTGTAAGCATTGAGAACTGTTATATCAAAAGACTGTTCAAATTATGCAGCAATCATCCCTGCAAACGTACATGGTTTCTACAACCAATATCTGTATCCTAGTTTAGACCTACTGTTTCACTTTTCATTTGCTCTCCTGGCTCTGTGGTTCCCGATGTGTCCTTATCTGCTTGTTTGCTTGCTATCCACTATAGCCCATTTTCCCGTTTGACGCTGTATGTTCCATGTGCCATTTGGATAATCCACTCCACTATGGTAGGTCCATTTATTCACCCAGTTCTGCAGCTTAGTACCTACACCAGACCTGGGCAAGGGGCGGCCCGCGGGCCACATCCGGCCCGCCTACTCTCGGTGACCGGCCCGCCTGGTTCAGGGCGTCCTTGCTGGCCGGTCAGTGATGAGGGCAATCTGACCTGTTGTCTGGAGCTCCAGGAGGCCCGGGGTCAGATTGCCCTCATCACACGCTGCGTGCCGGGCAGGGAACAGAGGACAGATCCTGCAGGTCCGCACAGTCAGTGCAGGCAGCGGAACGCAGGAATCTCTCCTCTGTTCCCTGTCCGGCACCTTTTTCTGTGACACACGCGCGCCCTGATATCGTCAGTACGGCGCGCGTGTGTCATTTGAAAAATTCCCGCCCGGTAGCAGAAGGCGCTGCAGCGGCGGGGCCTGTACGGAGAGAGGCAGCGGCTCCTAGCAATACAGCATCGGCACAGCCTGGGCACGTGAAGGAAGCAGCTCAGCGGGGGGCTCGTATGGAGGTGCCTGAGGAGGGGACAATAAGAAGACAGGTGAGTGGTTACTGCGGGACAATGGGGGGCGGGCAGGGGGTAACTGTTAAATATTTGGGGTGTAGTGGTGTAGTATATAGTGGTGTATATAGGGGTGTAGTGGTGTAGTATATAGTGGTGTATATAAGGGTGTAGTGGTGTAGTATATAGTGGTGTATATAGGGGTGTAGTATAATACAGGTGTATATAGGGGTGTAGTTGTTGTATATAGGGGTGTAGTATAATACAGGTGTATATAGGGGTGTAGTTGGTGTATATAGGGGTGTAGTATAATACAGGTGTATATAGGGGTGTAGTTGGTGTATATAGGGGTGTAGTATAATACAGGTGTATATAGGGGTGTAGTTGGTGTATATAGGGGTGTAGTATAATACAGGTGTATATAGGGGTGTAGTTGGTGTATATAGGGGTGTAGTATAATACAGGTGTATATAGGGGTGTAGTTGGTGTATATAGGGGTGTAGTATAATACAGGTGTATATAGGGGTGTAGTTGGTGTAGTATAATACAGGTGTATATAGGGGTGTAGTATAATACAGGTGTATATAGGGGTGTAGTGGTGTAGTATAATACAGGTGTATATAGGGGTGTAGTATAATACAGGTGTATATAGGGGCGTAGTGGTGTAGTATAATACAGGTGTATATAGGGGTGTAGTATAATACAGGTGTATATAGGGGTGTAGTTGGTGTATATAGGGGTGTAGTATAATACAGGTGTATATAGGGGTGTAGTTGGTGTATATAGGGGTGTAGTATAATACAGGTGTATATAGGGGTGTAGTTGGTGTATATAGGGGTGTAGTATAATACAGGTGTATATAGGGGTGTAGTTGGTGTATATAGGGGTGTAGTATAATACAGGTGTATATAGGGGTGTAGTTGGTGTATATAGGGGTGTAGTATAATACAGGTGTATATAGGGGTGTAGTATAATACAGGTGTATATAGGAGTGTAGTATAATACAGGTGTATATAGGGGTGTAGTATAATACAGGTGTATATAGGGGTGTAGTATAATACAGGTGTATATAGGGGTGTAGTATAATACAGGTGTACATAGGGGTGTAGTATAATACAGGTGTATATAGGGGTGTAGTATAATACAGGTGTATATAGGGGTGTAGTATAATACAGGTGTATATAGGGGTGTAGTATAATACAGGTGTATATAGGGGTGTAGTATAATACAGGTGTATATAGGGGTGTAGTATAATACAGGTGTATATAGGGGTGTAGTATAATACAGGTGTATATAGGGGTGTAGTTGGTGTATATAGGGGTGTAGTATAATACAGGTGTATATAGGGGTGTAGTTGGTGTAGTATAATACAGGTGTATATACGGGTGTAGTATAATACAGGTGTATATAGGGGTGTAGTGGTGTAGTATAATACAGGTGTATATAGGGGTGTAGTATAATACAGGTGTATGTAGGGGCGTAGTGGTGTAGTATAATACAGGTGTATATAGGGGTGTAGTATAATACAGGTGTATATAGGGGTGTAGTTGGTGTATATAGGGGTGTAGTATAATACAGGTGTATATAGGGGTGTAGTTGGTGTATATAGGGGTGTAGTATAATACAGGTGTATATAGGGGTGTAGTTGGTGTATATAGGGGTGTAGTATAATACAGGTGTATATAGGGGTGTAGTTGGTGTATATAGGGGTGTAGTATAATACAGGTGTATATAGGGGTGTAGTTGGTGTATATAGGGGTGTAGTATAATACAGGTGTGTATATAGGGGTGTAGTATAATACAGGTGTATATAGGGGTGTAGTATAATACAGGTGTGTATATAGGGGTGTAGTATAATACAGGTGTATATAGGGGTGTAGTATAATACAGGTGTATATAGGGGTGTAGTATAATACAGGTGTATATAGGGGTGTAGTATAATACAGGTGTATATAGGGGTGTAGTATAATACAGGTGTATATAGGGGTGTAGTATAATACAGGTGTATATAGGGGTGTAGTATAATACAGGTGTATATAGGGGTGTAGTATAATACAGGTGTATATAGGGGTGTAGTGCTGTAGTATAATACAGGTGTATATAGGGGTGTAGTGCTGTAGTATAATATAGGTGTATATAGGGGTTTAGTATAATACAGGTGTATATAGGGGTGTAGTGGTGTAGTATAATACAGGTGTATATAGGGGTGTAGTGCTGTAGTATAATACAGGTGTATATAGGGGTGTAGTGGTGTAGTATAATACAGGTGTATATAGGGGTGTAGTATAATACAGGTGTATATAGGGGTGTAGTATAATACAGGTGTATATAGGGGTGTAGTGCTGTAGTATAATACAGGTGTATATAGGGGTGTAGTATAATACAGGTGTATATAGGGGTGTAGTGCTGTAGTATAATACAGGTGTATATAGGGGTGTAGTATAATACAGGTGTATATAGGGGTGTAGTATAATACAGGTGTATATAGGGGTGTAGTATAATACAGGTGTATATAGGGGTGTAGTATAATACAGGTGTATATAGGGGTGTAGTATAATACAGGTGTATATAGGGGTGTAGTATAATACAGGTGTATATAGGGGTGTAGTATAATACAGGTGTATATAGGGGTGTAGTTGGTGTATATAGGGGTGTAGTATAATACAGGTGTATATAGGGGTGTAGTTGGTGTAGTATAATACAGGTGTATATATGGGTGTAGTATAATACAGGTGTATATAGGGGTGTAGTGGTGTAGTATAATACAGGTGTATATAGGGGTGTAGTATAATACAGGTGTATATAGGGGCGTAGTGGTGTAGTATAATACAGGTGTATATAGGGGTGTAGTATAATACAGGTGTATATAGGGGTGTAGTTGGTGTATATAGGGGTGTAGTATAATACAGGTGTATATAGGGGTGTAGTTGGTGTATATAGGGGTGTAGTATAATACAGGTGTATATAGGGGTGTAGTTGGTGTATATAGGGGTGTAGTATAATACAGGTGTATATAGGGGTGTAGTTGGTGTATATAGGGGTGTAGTATAATACAGGTGTATATAGGGGTGTAGTTGGTGTATATAGGGGTGTAGTATAATACAGGTGTATATAGGGGTGTAGTATAATACAGGTGTATATAGGAGTGTAGTATAATACAGGTGTATATAGGGGTGTAGTATAATACAGGTGTGTATATAGGGGTGTAGTATAATACAGGTGTATATAGGGGTGTAGTATAATACAGGTGTATATAGGGGTGTAGTATAATACAGGTGTATATAGGGGTGTAGTATAATACAGGTGTATATAGGGGTGTAGTATAATACAGGTGTATATAGGGGTGTAGTATAATACAGGTGTATATAGGGGTGTAGTATAATACAGGTGTATATAGGGGTGTAGTATAATACAGGTGTATATAGGGGTGTAGTATAATACAGGTGTATATAGGGGTGTAGTGCTGTAGTATAATACAGGTGTATATAGGGGTGTAGTGCTGTAGTATAATATAGGTGTATATAGGGGTGTAGTATAATACAGGTGTATATAGGGGTGTAGTGGTGTAGTATAATACAGGTGTATATAGGGGTGTAGTGCTGTAGTATAATACAGGTGTATATAGGGGTGTAGTGGTGTAGTATAATACAGGTGTATATAGGGGTGTAGTATAATACAGGTGTATATAGGGGTGTAGTATAATACAGGTGTATATAGGGGTGTAGTGCTGTAGTATAATACAGGTGTATATAGGGGTGTAGTATAATACAGGTGTATATAGGGGTGTAGTGCTGTAGTATAATACAGGTGTATATAGGGGTGTAGTATAATACAGGTGTATATAGGGGTGTAGTATAATACAGGTGTATATAGGGGTGTAGTGCTGTAGTATAATACAGGTGTAGTATATGGTGGTGTAGTATAATACAGGTGTATATAGGGGTGTAATATAATACAGGTGTATATAGGCGTATAGTGCTGTAGGTTATCACAGGTGTAGTATATAGTGATGTAGTATATAACAGGTGTATATAGGGGTATAGTGATGTAGTATACAGTGGTATAGTATATAGAGGTGTAGTTTATTACAGGTGTAGTGTATAGGGATGTATATTACAGGTGTAGTATGTGGCGGGTGTAGTGATGTAGTATATGGGGATTGTGTGTGTATGTATGTATACATTGTGTGTATGTGTATATATATTATATACACACACAGTATATATGCGTATGTATGTATGTATATGTATATATATGTATGTGTAGAACCGAGTTAATTAGATTAATCCGGCCCTCTAAAACCATCCCAACTTCTCATGCGGCCCCATGGGAAAATTAATTGCCCACCCCTGACCTACACCTTACCAGGTGAGCCCTAACAAAATTGATCCTGCTCTAGAAAAAGATCATAAACAGACTGAACACATACCAATTAAAAGATTTGGATATACTGTATATTGAATTACTGAATTGGTCATAGTCATTTGTTTTTCATCCTAAAATAGTTAATGCTATCTCTACATGAGAATTACCACAAGCATTATACTAAAGTGTATTAGTGTCGATAAAAAATGAGTATAGCTGTCAAAAGCTTACTTATTTTCTAGGCTCCCAGAGCATTCATTTAGAGACTAAATTTGGAGTATGCAATATTGTTTCAATGTGACCAGTTTCAGTGTTCCCTAAATCAACTAGATTCAAATATTTAGTTCTATAAGTCAGTATTAAAAATATTTGGGGATCTGATTGCAATTTGCTACAATTTATTACAAATTCAGTTTGTACTCAGGATCTAAGTATTAAAGGGTGGTTCACCCATATTTTTTATTGTCTAGTTCGGTATTATATTGAGAAACAATGTTTCTCTCAAATACCTTATGTTGGCAATAGTGCCTGTGAGAGGCGCTATTGCAGACCGCTGTTCCCCACTCTGTGACCCCCGTGCGCCATGACCTCGGGGATCCGGTGATGTCACGTCAAGTTCCTGACACCGCGGCCAGCCGCAGTGTCCATGAGCGATGGGCTGTGGGCGGTGTTTCACCGCTCATCACAGCCCATCTGCTCCCTGCTCCCTCCTCCCTCACAGAACGCTGCAAGCAGGAGATGTGCTGTGCTGTGACAAGTGGTGAAACCCCGCCCACAGCTCAGTGAGTCAGGAAGACTGCAGCCGGCCGCAGGGATGTGACGTGTCCGGAATTTGACGTGACATCACCGGATCTCCGAGGTCATGGAGCCCGGGGGTCACAGAGCGGGCAACAGTGGTCTGCAATAGCGCCTCTCACAGGCACTATTGCCAACACAAGGTATTTGAGAGAAACATTGTTTCTCAATATAATATCGATCTAGACTATAAAAAAAATATGGGTGGACTACCCTTTTAGGACATCTTTTTTGTAAATAATGAAAAGTTGTGGAAATATATGTACAATTTCTAGTTTTATTAACTTAGCACATGTAGAATCAGGGGATTGTTTTTGTCTATTTTTTCATGCACAACAATTCTAGCTCCTTCAAGAAAGTTGGGTTGCATTGGTAGAAACAATCTTCAAGTCATGCCACAGATTCTCAATTGAAGGTCAGAGCTTTGACTAGGCCATCCCAAAACATATGTTTGCCCTTAAACCATGCCAGTGCAGCAGTGTTTGGAAAGTGTTGGGCTTGCATCACACATAATGTTTCCCATGATGGCCAAAAAGTTTAATTTTTGTCTCAACTGACAAAAAACCTTCCACTACAGTCATCGCTGAAAGTGTTGGCATCCTTGAAATTGCTCCAGAAAATGATTTTTTTCTCCCAGAAAATTGCAGGTGTATTTCCTTTGTGTGTATTTGAATACCATGAAAAAAATTTAAAAAAAGACTAATTGGACATAATTTCACACAAAACTTCAAAAATGGTCCGGACAAAAGTGTTAGCACCCTCAACTTAATATTTGGTTACACACCCTTTGTAATAAATAACTGCAAACAATTGCTTCCTTCAACAAGATTCTTACACCTCTCAACAGGAATTTATGACCAACCTTTCTCAAACTGCTCCAGGTTTCTCATAAATGAAGGGTGCTTTCTTCCAACAGAAATTTTAAGGTCTCTCCACAGGTGTTCAAAAGGCTCTAGATACAGACTCATTGCTGGCCACTTCAGAAATCTCCAGTACTTTGTCTCCGTGCATTTCTGGGTGCTTCTTGAATTATTTCTTGGGGTCATTGCCTTGCTGGAAGACCGATGACCTAAGACGGAAACCCAGCTTTTTGACACTGGGCACTACATTGTGACCCCAAATCATTTGGTAATCTTCAGATTTCATGATGCCTTGCACACAGTCAAGGCACCCAGTGCCAGAGGGAACAAAACAACCTGAATATATCTTTGAACATCCACCATATTTGACTGTAGGTACTGTGTTCTTTTCTTTGTAGGCCTCATTCCGTTTTCAGTAAACAGTAGAATAATGTGCTTTACCAAAAAGTTCTATCTTGGTCTCATCTAGCCACAAGACACTTTCACAAAAGGATTTTAGCTTACTCACGTAAATTTGGCAAACTGCAGTCTAAAGGCCCCTTTACACACTGAGACTTTCAGCGATCCCACCAGCGATCCCAACCTGGCCGGGATCGCTACAAAGTCTCTGGTGAGTCTCTGGTGAGCTGTCAAACAGGCAAACCTGGCCAACGACGCAACAGCGATCTGGACCTGCAGAACGACCTAGCTAGTCAAACACTGGAAATGAGTGATGTGTCACAATATCTGTAAATCACTTCTCTGTCAGTCGGTCTCTCCCTCTCGGTCTCTATCTCTCTCTGTCGGTCCGTCACCATCTCTGTCCCTCTCTCACAGTCTGTCGGTCATTTTCCCCTCCTCTCTCATACTCACCAATCCCCGATCCCCGGTGCAGCGCTGCACGGCATTCACACTGCTGCGGCGGCTTTTACTATTTTGAAAAAGCCGGCCGCTCATTAAACAATTTCGTATTCCCTACTTTCCCTGCCCACAGGCACCTATGATTGGTTGCAGTGAGACACGCCCCCACGCTGAGTGACAGGTGTCTCACTGCACCCAATCACAGCAGCCGGTGGGCGGGTCTATACTGTGCAGTGAAATAAATAATTAAATAATTTAAAAAAACGGCGTGCGGTCTCCCCCAATTTTAAAAGCAGCCAGATAAAGCCATACGGCTGAAGGCTGGTATTCTCAGGATGGGGAGCTCCACGTTATGGGGTGCCCCCCAGCCTAACAATATCAGTCAGCAGCCGCCCAGAATTGCCGCTTACATTAGATGCGACAGTTCTGGGACTGTACCCGGCTCTTCCCGATTTGCCCTGGTGCGTTGGCAAATCGGGGTAATAAGGAGTTATTGGCAGCCCATAGCTGCCAATAAGTCCTAGATTAATCATGTCAGGCGTCTCCCCGAGATACCCTCCATGATTAATCTGTAAATTACAGTAAATAAACACACACACCCGAAAAAATCCTTTATTAGAAATAAAAAACACAAACAAATTCCCTCATCACCAATTTACTCAGCCCCAAAAAGACCTCCATGTCCGGCGTAATCCACGGACCTCCAGCGTCGCATCAAGTTCTGCTGCATGGAGCTGACAGGAGCAGCAGAAGACAGCGCTGCTCCTGTCACCTCCACGCAGCTAATGAAGACAGCCGCGCGATCAGCTGAGCTGTCACTGAGGTTACCCGCTGTCACTGGATCCAGCGGTGGATGCAGCGGTGGCCGCGGGTAACCTCAGTGACAGCTCAGCTGATCGCGCTACTCACCTCAGTTGCTGCGTGGAGCTGACCGGAGCGGCGGTGAGTAGCGCGATCAGCTGAGCTGTCACTGAGGTTACCCGCGGCCACCGCTGCATCCACCGCTGGATCCAGTGACAGCGGGTAACCTCAGTGACAGCTCAGCTGATCGCGCGGCTGTCTTCATTAGCTGCGTGGAGGTGACAGGAGCGGCGGTGTCTTTTGCTGCTCCTGTCACCTCCATGCAGCAGAGCTGGATGCGACGCTGGAGGTCTGTGGATTACGCCGGACATGGAGGGCTTTTTGGGGCTGATTAAATTGGTGATGAGGGAATTTGTTTGTGTTTTTTATTTCTAATAAAGGATTTTTCAGGTGTGTGTGTTTATTTACTGTAATTTACAGATTAATCATGGAAGGTTTCTCGGGGAGACGCCTGACATGATTAATCTAGGACTTATTGGCAGCTATGGGCTGCCAATAACTCCTTATTACCCCGATTTGCCAACGCACCAGGGCAAATTGGGAAGAGCCAGGTACAGTCCCAGAACTGTCGCATATAATGTATGTGGCAATTCTGGGCAGCTGCTGACTGATATTGTTAGGTTGGGGGGGTCCCCATAACGTGGAGCTCCCCATCCTGAGAATACCAGCCTTCAGCCGTTTGGCTTTATCTGGCTGGTATTAAAATTGGGGGGGACTGCACGCCGGTTTTTTAAATTATTTAATTATTTATTTCACTGCATAGTATAGACCCGCCCACCGGCTGTTGTGATTGGGTGCAGTGAGACACCTGTCACTCAGCGTGGGGGCGTGTCTCACTGCAACCAATCATAGGCGCCTGTGGGCAGGGAAAGTAGGGAATACGAAATTGTTTAATGAGCGGCCGGCTTTTTCAAAATAGTAAAAGCAGCAGCAGTGTGAATGCCGTGCAGCGCCGCGCCGGGGATCGGTGAGTATGAGAGAGGAGGGGAAAATGACCGACAGACTGTGAGAGAGGGACAGAGATAGTGACGGACCGATAGAGAGAGAATAGAGACCGAGAGGGAGAGACCGACTGACAGAGAATAGTGATTGACAGATATTGTGACACATCACTCGTTTCCAGTGTTTTAAGTCCCCTTTACACACTGAAACTTTCTAGCGATCATGCTGCACAGCGGGAAACAAAGGACCAAAGAATAGTCCTGAACGATTTGTAGCGATCAGCAACTTCACAGCAAGGGCCAGGTCGCTGATGTGTTTCACACACTGCAATGTCGCTGGGGAGGTCGCTATTACGTCAGAAAACCGGTGACGTTACAGCGATGTCTTTTGCGATGTTGCAGTGTGTAAAGCCACCTTAACTTTTATATGTCTCTGTGTTATCAGTGGGGTGCTCCTGGGTCTCTTATCATAGCATTTAATTTCATTCACTTGTCAACGGATAGTTAGTGCTGACACTGATGCACCATGAGCCTGCAAGACAGCTTGAATTTCTTTGGAACTTGATTGAGGCTGGTTATCTACCATCTGGACTATCCTGCATTGCAACCTTTCATCAATTTTTCTCTGAAATCCACCTCCAGGGAGATTAGCTACAGTGCCATGGGTTGTAAACTAATTGATTATGCTAGCCACCATGGACAGAGAAACATCAAGATCTCTGGAGATGGACTTGTAAACTTTAGGATTGTTCATATTTTCAACAATTTTGTTTCTCAAGTCCTCAGACAGTTCTCTTCTCCTATTTCTGTTCTCCATGCTTAGTGTGGCACACGCAGACAGACAATACAATGATTGAGTCAACTTCCTTCTTTTTATATGGTTTCAGGTATGATTTTCATATTGAATTGGTTGGTGGCTGACCCCCACCTTGCTATGCACCCCAATTTGGGATGTACTCCACTTGTCTAGATTGGTGGCTGTTCACATTCAGTCATCAGGCTCTGTCCACAGGCTATGACTCAGTCATGGGTACGGGATTGAAAACGACCAAGTAAGTGCTGCTAAGAGCAGTTCTACTATTTCATATGTGAGGCCGTCTGGCACATTTTAAAAATATTTTAGTGTAAGACTGCCCCAAAGAGAATTGCCGTGACGTGGTGCGGTAGCTCAAGAAATTGCAATTTTTTGCCAAATAGCTCAAATTTTTATAAGTACAGTTTAGAATTTTTAGTGCTGAAGTGCACATTTAGTACTGGCTTTTTGTTTTTTCAATGATTTTCAAATTGCCCACACCTTTTACTTGCCACAGGTGACTTTGAACAAGCATGACATGCTTGAAACAAAGTTGTCTACCCACAATTTTGGAAAGGTGCCAATAATTTTTGTCCATCCAATTTTTAGAGTTTTGGGTGAAATTATGTCCAACTTGTTTTTGTTGCTCAGTTTTTTTTTCATGTGGTTCCAATATACAAGACCTTAGCAAATGACTAAAATTGAACTTTTATTGGTTTCTCATAAAATTTTAAATGTCACAACGGACACACATATACCATAAAGCCTCTATAGCTGATGGTTAATACATTAACTATCAGAACCATAATCCGTTAATAAAGGCCACAAAAAACTTGGCCAAAACCTACCTAGAATGCCAAAAGTTCAAAAAAACACAACAAACGGAACATAAAAAATAGTAAACAAAATTATGTTATTTCCATCTCAGGGAATAGACAGTGGTCCTCCCTCACTCAGAAAAAAGAAACGAGAAAATAAGAATTATTCCTACCGTTAATTCGGTTTCTAGGAACCTTCCAGGACAGCATAGGAGGTTGTCTCTCCACACCCTAATTGGGACAGGAAGCACAAGAGAGGTTAAAAGGACCCTCCCACCTTCAGTAGCCAGTGTCTTACAAAGAACCCATAGCATATTAGAAGTATAAACACATCCAGGATTATCGAGGGTTAAGGGAGGGAATTACGGAAGGTTCCTAGAAACCGAATTAACGGTAAGAATAATTCTTATTTCTCTAGTCCCTTCCACGACAGCATAGGAGGAATACCAACAAATTGATACCTAGTGGGGACCACAGCCTGCAGGACTTTCCTGCCAAAACCCAAATCCCTGTTCGAATCCAGATCCAGACGATAATGCTTCGTGAAAGTATGGAGGGAAGACCACGTAGCTGCCTTGCAGATTTGCTCGGGAGAAGCCCCTGCCCGTTCAGCCCAGGAGACAGAGGTAGCTCTGGTGGAGTGTGCCGTAAAGCCGGTAGGTGGTGACAGATGCTGGTTGAGGTAGGCTTTTCTAATGGCTCGCACAATCCAGTTGGTGATGGTGCTCTTAGCTACCTTCTTGCCTTTATGCCGACCATAGGGCTGGATAAATAAGTTGTGATCAATACGCCAAGGTGCCGTAAGGTCTAGGTAGTGTAATACCGTCCTGCGAATGTCCAAAGAATGGAATACTTCCTCACCTGGAGTCCGAGGATGCTGACAGAAGGAAGGCAAGACAATAGATTGAGATCGATGAAAATCCGAAACCACCTTGGGAAGGAAGGAAGGGTCCAGCTGAAAGACAATTCTGTCATCTCTGACAATCAGGTAAGGCTCCCGGATGGACAATGCTTGAAGTTCCCCGACTCTCCGAGCGGAGGTAATTGCCATGAGAAAGGCAGTCTTGTGAGAGAGAGCGCGGATGCCACAGGAGGACAGAGGTTCAAAAGGCGACTGAGAAAGTCCGGTAAGGACCACATTGAGATCCCAGGATGGTGTCAGGACCCTCTGCCGTGGGCAGATCCTACTAGCGGACACCATGAATCGGCAGATCCAGCAATGATCCACCAGATTTGTATCAAAGACTGCACTGAGTGCTGAGACCTGCACATTTAAGGTGCTGGGCTTAAGGCCCAAGTCCAATCCATTCTGAAAAAAGTCGAGAATTTGAGCAATGTTAGGCAGGACTGGGTCAGGAGGACGAGAACCACACCAGGAGGAAAATTTCATCCAGATTTTATTGTAAAAGCGATTAGTCACAGGTTTACGGTTCTTCTGTAGAGGTAGCTACGACCCTGTCAGAAAGTCCCTGGGCCTTCGAAGCCAGGCAGCCAACTTGATTTTCTAGGCATCTGGATGGAATACCAGACACTGAGACAGTAAACTGCGGTCTGGACCTAGGAGGACCGGTCCGTCGATTCTGAGAGTCAGGATCAGGCTGTACCAACTCCTCCATGGCCACAGAGGAGCTAACAGGATGTCGTGGCTCCGTCTTCTCTGATCTTCCGCAGGGTCCGTGTCAGAAGAGGAATAGGCGGGAAGGCATAGGCGAGGCGAAAGGACCAACTGTGGCAGAAGGCGTCCACCCCCAACGCGTTGTCCCGAGGGTTCAGGGAGAAAAATATTGCGACCTTGCGATTTCCCTCTGAAGCAAATAGGTCTATCTCTGGAGTACCCCACCTTGCCACAAGGGAGCAGAACACTGCTTGGTCTAGACCCAACTCTCCTGGGTGAACATCCTGATGACTCAGGAAGTCTGTTTGAAGGTTCAGGGACACCTTTAGATGGACTGCAGAAAGGGACAGCAGGGATCGTTCTGCCCAGAGGAAGATCCGGGAGGACACGGACTTCAGGGCGCCTGATCTCGTACTGCCCTGATGGCGGAGATGTGCTACCATGGTGACATTGTCGGAGTAGACTAGGACGTGAGTGTCCCGGACAAAATCCTGAGCAGCAAGGAGGCGTCTCTGACCGCCCTGAGTTCCCGGTAGTTGGAGGATTGGGAGATGACATAAGGACTCCAGACCCCCTGAAATGGAGTGTTTTAAACCATAGCCCCCCATCCCCTCTGGCTGGCATCGGTTGTCAGCGTAAACAGGGGCGTACGGGTCCCCTACCATCAGGTTGTTGGGATGCAGCCACCAGAAAAGGGACGAGGAGACAGTTCCTGAGAGACGAAACCGTTTGTTCAGAGAGGAAGGTAGCCTGTCCCAATGTGCCAGGATATGATCCTGGAGACAACGAGAGTGGGCCTGAGCCTACATGACTGAGGGGATGCAGGACGTCATGGAACCCAGAGCTGACAAAGCCGCTCAAAGGGTCGGACGCGCTTGTCGATGAAGTGTCAGGATTTTGGTTAGCAGCATCAACCTGTGGTTTTCCGGGAGAAATGATGCTTGTCTGTCGGAGTCTAACAGTACCCCAAGAAACTGTCGAGTGGAGGAGGGTTGCAGCTGAGTCTTCTTGAGATTGGGGAGCCAGCCCAAGGATTGAAGAATGTTTAATGACTTCTCCACATGGCTCCAGAGGGTCTGAGCGGAGGGAGCTATGAGAAGAAAGTCAACCAAATATGGAACCAGACAGACACCTTGCAATCGTATGAAGGTGACTACCTCTGCCATGATCTTTGAAAATATTCTTGGAGATGAGGAGATCCCGAAGGGAAGTACGTTGAATTGGAAATGAAGCACATTCCCCTCATGCAGAATCGCAAATTTGAGGTACTGCCTGTGACAAGGCGTCTTTCAGGTCTATTGAGGCCATCTGGTGGTGCAGACCTATCAATGGAATAGCAGATTTCACAGACTCCATCTTGAAACGCCGGTATCTGACCCGTTGGTTGAGGGGTTTCAGATTGATGATAATCTGGACGTCTCCAGACGTTTTTTTGACAAGGAAGAGACGGGAGTAGTGGCCTACCCCTCCCTCCTGACTTGGATTTGGGGAAACGACCCCTGAATGTGTTAACTCCTGTATCTTTGAGTACAGGAGATCCTGAGAACCCTGTGACGACAGGGCTGTAACTCGGAGGCCCGGTTGAGGGGGGGGAGATGATTTGTATTAATAGACCGTCTGATATGATCTTCAGGACTAGAGTTGAGCGCGGTTCGTGGTTCGTGATTCTCCAGTTCTAGGCTCGAGTGATTTTGGGGCATGTTCTAGATCGAACTAGAACTCGAGCTTTTTGCAAAAGCTCGATAGTTCTAGAAACGTTCGAGAACGGTTCTAGCAGCAAAAAAACAGCTAAATCCTAGCTTGGTTTCTGCTGTAATAGTGTAAGTCACTCTGTGAATCACACTATTATGACATTTCAGTGTATAGTGTGCGTGAACAGCGCCTTCAGATCACTTCTGTTTGTATAATGGCGATCGCCATTTTTTTTTTTTTTTCCTTGTCTTCCTTCCCTAAGCGCGCGCGTCTTGTGGGGCGGGCCAGCATGTCAGCCAATCCCAGACACACACACAGCTAAGTGGACTTTGAGCCAGAGAAGCAACGGCATGTGTGATAGGATGTCCATGTCACATGTCCCTGCATTATAAAACCGGACATTTTCTTCCAGGACGCCATTATCTGCCTTCTGCGTCTTTGGTGTCAGACATCACTGTCGCAGCTCCGTCCTCCTGAGTCCTATAGCCGATACAGCTGTATGCGCTGCATACACAGCGTTAGACAGCATAGGGAGAGCACTTTATAGCAGTCCTTTTAAGGGCTCAAACCGGCAGGGTCAGAGTTAAGGTGACAGGTCCTGAAAACAGCGCCAGCGTCTGTGTAGCCAAGGTCAGGGATTTCCTCCCTGCATTTCACCATTAGGAGGGAATAGAAAGGCAGGCTTCCATTCCTCTACCCAGAGCACCACAATCCTGCCACTGTACCCTCTTGTCCTCTGCACACTCCAACTCATTATAACTAAGCCATTATACTAGCAAACACTCAGTGTACCTAGTGGCATCCTAAACGTGGCTATTAGACTTTGCTATAGTCCCACTAGTGCAAAGACATTTGCAGAGCACGTCTGCCTGCATTGCACACTCCAACTTTTTTAAACTAAGCAATTTTACTAGCAAACACTCAGTGTACCTAGTGGCATCCTATACGTGGCTATTGGACTTTGCTATAGTCCCACTAGTGCAAAGACATTTGCAGAGCGTATCTGCCTGCGTTGCACACTCCAACTCATAACTAAGCCATTATACTAGCAAACACTCAGTGTACCTAGTGGCATCCTATACGTGGCTATTGGACTTTGCTATAGTCCCACTAGTGCAAAGACATTTGCAGAGCGCATCTGCCTGCGTTGCACACTCCAACTCATAACTAAGCCATTATACTAGCAAACACTCAGTGTACCTAGTGGCATCCTATACGTGGCTATTGGACTTTGCTATAGTTCCACTAGTGCCAAGACATTTGCAGAGCGCATCTGCCTGCGTTGCACACTCCAACTCATAACTAAGCCATTATACTAGCAAACACTCAGTGTACCTAGTGGCATCCTATACGTGGCTATTGGACTTTGCTATAGTCCCACTAGTGCAAAGACATTTGCAGAGCGCATCTGCCTGCGTTGCACACTCCAACTCATAACTAAGCCATTATACTAGCAAACACTCAGTGTACCTAGTGGCATCCTATACGTGGCTATTGGACTTTGCTATAGTCCCACTAGTGCAAAGACATTTGCAGAGCGCATCTGCCTGCGTTGCACACTCCAACTCATAACTAAGCCATTATACTAGCAAACACTCAGTGTACCTAGTGGCATCCTATACGTGGCTATTGGACTTTGCTATAGTCCCACTAGTGCAAAGACATTTGCAGAGCGCATCTGCCTGCGTTGCACACTCCAACTCATAACTAAGCCATTATACTAGCAAACACTCAGTGTACCTAGTGGCATCCTATACGTGGCTATTGGACTTTGCTATAGTCCCACTAGTGCAAAGACATTTGCAGAGCGCATCTGCCTGCGTTGCACACTCCAACTCATAACTAAGCCATTATACTAGCAAACACTCAGTGTACCTAGTGGCATCCTATACGTGGCTATTGGACTTTGCTATAGTCCCACTAGTGCCAAGACATTTGCAGAGCGCATCTGCCTGCGTTGCACACTCCAACTCATAACTAAGCCATTATACTAGCAAACACTCAGTGTACCTAGTGGCATCCTATACGTGGCTATTGGACTTTGCTATAGTCCCACTAGTGCAAAGACATTTGCAGAGCGCATCTGCCTGCGTTGCACACTCCAACTCATAACTAAGCCATTATACTAGCAAACACTCAGTGTACCTAGTGGCATCCTATACGTGGCTATTGGACTTTGCTATAGTCCCACTAGTGCCAAGACATTTGCAGAGCGCATCTGCCTGCGTTGCACACTCCAACTCATAACTAAGCCATTATAGTAGCATTATTTGCTGCCAGTTTAAGGGCCGTAGTTGCATTGTCAGGGATATTTATTCTTTATTATTCTGCTGTTAATAAAGCTAGACCACCACTGCAATCTTCACCACCTCTCAATTTTTACTACCACATTTTCAGTCCACAATCTTGTCGCAATCAACATGAGTGGCAAAATGACAGATGCTGGTGGAAAGGGGAAGAGGCGTGGTGGAAAAGGCAAAAAAGGTTTTGTCTGTGGGGAAGGTGGCAAAGCTCCATTATCATCTGCTGAAGATAGACCATCTACCAGCAAAAGTAAGATGTCTACTACTTACCGTGGACAATCCGATGTGCTCCCTTTTTTACGGACACGAACAACAGGAAGAAAGGTAGATGATGGGCAAAAAAGGAAAATGCTTGAATGGATCTCAAGTGGTCCAACAAGTGCCCTCTCAGCCACTTCAAGTACCGCATTCAAAAAACACCAGTCCTCTGAGTTGTCATCCCAATCACACTTGATTTCTCCCAGCTCTGAAGTCTCCATCAGCCCTGCACAGTATGGTGGAACTGAGATGGCTGAGTCTGCAGAGCTGTTCAGTCACACTATAGCCTGGGAATCAGAGGTCTGCTCCCAAGCTACAGTGAGTACAGAACAGGAAATGGTCTGCAGTGATGCCCAGAACCTTTGTGACTCTGATTCAGGCCGTGAGGACCAAGTTTCTGAGCATAATGTTGACCCTTTGTCACAAACTGTAACACCTGTGGTTATAGACAATGAGGAACATACTGATGAAGATGAGACGCAGATACCCGATTGGGATGACAACTTAAATATTCGGTCAGGGCAAGAAGAGGCTCGGTCTGAGGGGGAGGGGAGTGCAAACACAACAATTGATGATGAAGTTCTAGATCCCACCTACTGTCAACCCCCAGTCAGGCACTCGAGGAGATCAACAGAGGCGGTGGAGGAGGATGCAACCGACGACGAAGTTACCTTGCGCCTTCCTGGACAGAGTCGGAGCACTGGTAGCACGTCTACAACTGCATCCTCAGCCACCACTCTGCCTATGAGCATTATTCGGGGTGGATCAACAGGTCGCATGGCCTCTAAGCCTTGCCTAGCCTGGTCCTTTTTTGACATAGAAAAAGATCGCCCAAATCATGTGATATGTAAAATTTGTCATGATTCTCTTAGTAGAGGTCAAAACCTCAGCAGTTTGACAACTTCTTCCATGAATCATCACATGAATAAATATCATAGGTCCCGGTGGGAAGCTCACTGTGCTGCAATGCGGCCTAGCGGAGCGAACCATCCACCGCCCGCCCCTTCCAGTGCATCCGCGCGATCTTCATCTTCTAGGACTGTGGGGACAGCTGTCACACCTGTTTTTCCACCCACAACTTCCACCACTGTAACCGCAACAGGCAGTTTGCTTGGTAGGTCGTCAGTTGGTTTGGAAGGGGAAACAAGTGAGTGTGTACAGCTCTCTCAGACATCGATAGCACCAACGTTGGATGAAGGCAACATCATGTCTCCGCCTGCACTTTCCTCACAAACCTGCATTTTTCCAGGGACACCCTACTCAACACCGTCTACACACAGCAGCCAGATCTCTGTCCCTCAGATGTGGTCAAATAAAAGGCCACTTCCTCCGACCCATGACAAAGCTAAGAGGTTGACTCTATCCCTCTGTAAGCTGTTGGCTACAGAAATGCTGCCTTTCCGCCTAGTGGACACACAGGATTTTAGAGACCTTATGTCTGTCGCTGTGCCCCAGTACCAGATGCCTAGTCGCCACTACTTCTCTAAGAAAGGTGTGCCCGCGCTACACCAGCATGTCGCACACAACATCACCGCTTCCTTGAGAAACTCTGTGTGTGAACGGGTGCATTTCACCACCGATACTTGGACCAGTAAGCATGGACAGGGACGTTACATGTCGCTGACTGGGCACTGGGTAACTATGGTGATAGATGGTGAAGGGTCTGCTGCACAAGTCTTGCCGTCCCCACGACTTGTGTGTCAATCCTCTGTCTGTCCAAGTTCCGCCACAGCTTCTGCATCCTCCACCTCATCTGGGTCCTCCACCTCCGCCCCAAGCCTGCCTGGTCAGGCCACCAGCGTTCTCACTGCGCAGAAGGAATCACGCACGCCTCATTACTATTCTGGCAGCAGAGCGCAACGGCATCAGGCGGTCTTTAGCTTGACATGTCTTGGGAATAAGAGTCACACAGCTGAGGAGTTGTGGTCAGCTCTGCGGTCCGAGTTTAATAAATGGTTGTCTCCACTCAACCTGCAGCCTGGTAAGGCCGTGTGCGACAATGCTGCAAACCTGGGTGCGGCCCTTCGCCTGGGCAAGGTGACACACGTACCTTGTATGGCTCACGTGTTGAACCTTGTCGTCCAGCAATTTTTAACACACTATCCCGGCCTAGATGGCCTTCTGAACAGGGCACGAAAACTGTCTGCTCACTTCCGCCGTTCAAGCGCCGCAGCAGAGCGACTTGCATCGCTCCAGAAGTCTTTCGGCCTGCCGGTTCATCGCCTGAAATGCGATGTGGCGACACGCTGGAATTCAACTCTCCACATGTTACAGCGACTGTGGCAGCACCGCAGAGCCCTGGTGCAATACGTCATGACGTATAGCCTGGGCCAACGAGATGCAGAGGTGGGGCAGATCACCCTGATGGAGTGGTCTCAGATCAAGGACCTATGCACCCTTCTGCACAGTTTCAACATGGCGACGAATATGTTTAGCGCTGACAATGCCATTATCAGCATGACGATTCCAGTCATTTACATGCTGGAGCACACGCTAAACACTATTCGGAGTCAGGGGGTGGGACAACATGAAGGGGAGGAACTACAGGAGGATTCATATGCGCAAGGGACAACAACATCACCAAGGTCCAGACGTTCATCATCACCAACGCAGCAGGCATGGGACCATGGGGAACAGGGATCGACAAGGGCGCATAGTAGCAGGCGAAATGTTGAGCAAGGTGCAGGAGAACATGAAGAAATGGAGGACGAACTGTCCATGGACATGGAAGACTCAGCGGATGAGGGAGACCTTGGTCAAATTTCAGTTGAAAGAGGTTGGGGGGAGATGTCAGAGGAAGAAAGAACGGGTAGCACCTCTATGCCACAAACACAGCGTGGACTTGGTCCGCATGGCTGCGCAAGACACATGAGTGCCTTTTTGTTGCACTACCTCCAACATGACAGTCGTATTGTCAAAATTAGAAGTGATGATGACTACTGGATTGCCACACTATTAGATCCCCGGTACAAGTCCAAATTTTGTGACATAATTCCAGCCATAGAAAGGGACGCACGTATGCAGGAGTATCAGCAGAAGCTGTTACTCGATCTTAGCTCGGCTTTTCCACCAAACAACCGTGCAGGTGCAGGGAGGGAATCTCCCAGTTGTAACTTGACAAACATGGGACGGTCTCGTCATCTTCAACAGTCTACCCGTACCAGTAGGACCGTATCTGGTGCTGGTAACAGCAATTTTATGGAATCTTTTCATAATTTTTTTAGACCCTCTTTTGCAAGGCCACTAGAGACAACAAGTCTGACACATACTCAACGGCTGGAGAGGATGATACAGGAGTATCTCCAAATGAACATCGATGCCATGACTGTGCAACTGGAGCCTTGCTCCTTTTGGGCTTCAAACCTAGAAAAATGGCCAGAGCTCGCAACTTACGCCTTGGAGATTTTGTCGTGTCCAGCTGCCAGCGTTGTCTCTGAACGTGTATTCAGTGCTGCTGGGTGTGTGCTGACAGATAAGCGCACGCGTCTGTCCAGTGACAATGTGGCAGACTGACGTTCATCAAAATGAACAAGTCATGGATCCAGAAGGAATTTACTACCCCTGTGTCATCCTGGGGAGAGTAAATGCTTGTTGATTTTGAATGTGCTTGATGCAAATCAAAACATCCTGTTTGCAACTAGGGCCCAAGTGCTGCCACTGATGGGGTGGGTGTCTGTGTGGCCCAATTTTTGGAAAAAAGGGAGACTCCGCTTGGAGTAACCCTTGCTTACATTGTTTTTAAAAGAAGCCAAGATGAACAAGTCATGGGTCAGCAAAGACTTTATCTACCTACCCCGGTGTCATCCTGGGGACGGATAAGAATGGCGTATTTTTGAATGTGCTTGATGCAAATCAAAACATCCTGTTTGCAACTAGGGCCCAAGTGCTGCCACTGATGGGGTGGGTGTCTGTGTGGCCCAATTTTTGGAAAAAAGGGAGACTCCGCTTGGAGTAACCCTTGCTTGCTGTGTTTTTAAAAGAAGCCAAGATGAACAGAGCTGGGATCAGGAAAGACTTTGCTACCTACCCCGGTGTCATCCTGGGGACGGATAAGAATGGCGTATTTTTGAATGTGCTTGATGCAAATCTAGCTGTGAAGTGTACAACTAGGGCACAAGTGCTGCCACTGAATGGCTGGGTGTGTGTGGGGCACAATTTTTGGAAAAAAAGGGAGACTCCGCTTGGAGTAACCCTTGCTTACATTGTTTTTAAAAGAAGCCAAGATGAACAAGTCATGGGTCAGCAAAGACTTTATCTACCTACCCCGGTGTCATCCTGGGGACGGATAAGAATGGCGTATTTTTGAATGTGCTTGATGCAAATCAAAACATCCTGTTTGCAACTAGGGCCCAAGTGCTGCCACTGATGGGGTGGGTGTCTGTGTGGCCCAATTTTTGGAAAAAAGGGAGACTCCGCTTGGAGTAACCCTTGCTTACATTGTTTTTAAAAGAAGCCAAGATGAACAAGTCATGGGTCAGCAAAGACTTTATCTACCTACCCCGGTGTCATCCTGGGGACGGATAAGAATGGCGTATTTTTGAATGTGCTTGATGCAAATCAAAACATCCTGTTTGCAACTAGGGCCCAAGTGCTGCCACTGATGGGGTGGGTGTCTGTGTGGCCCAATTTTTGGAAAAAAGGGAGACTCCGCTTGGAGTAACCCTTGCTTGCTGTGTTTTTAAAAGAAGCCAAGATGAACAGAGCTGGGATCAGGAAAGACTTTGCTACCTACCCCGGTGTCATCCTGGGGACGGATAAGAATGGCGTATTTTTGAATGTGCTTGATGCAAATCTAGCTGTGAATTGTACAACTGGGGCACAACTGCTGCCACTGAATGGGTGGGTGTGTGTGGGGCCCAATTTTTGGAAAAAAAGGGAGACTACGCTTGGAGTCACCTTGCGGTGTTTTACATGATTTTAGAATGGCGTGCCATGCCTATATCTGTGTGTCCTCCTCTTTTTCCTTGTCCAGCTGTTTTGTTTTCGCATGAGTATATGTCCTTGTCACTTTCCCATGTGTTTGAGTTGTTTGTCACCTTTTGGACACCTTTGAGGGTGTTTTCTAGGTGTTTTACTGTGTTTGTGATTGCCTGCCATTGTTTCCTATGCAGTTCGAGTTCGGTTCGTCGAACGTTCGACGAGCCGAACTCGAACGGGACCTCCGTTCGGCGAACCGACCTCGAGCCGAACCGGGACCGGTTCGCTCATCTCTATTCAGGACCCATTGGCAGGTGGTGACGGTCCGCCATTGGGGAAGAAAGGCTGAGAGTCGTCCCCCCACCCAAGCTGAGTCACTGTTTGTCATGCTGAGGATGTTGTTGATGGGAAGGGATGAGAATATTTCTCCCTCTTCCCTTAGGGTAGCTCCACCGACCTGACTTCCCTTTCCGCTTGGGCTGGGAGGTCTGAGGCACCGAGGAACGAAAGGACCGTTTCCTGGAGGGTTTCAGATCCGGAAGGGCCTTACGATCTGTCGCCTTGTCCAGAATGTGACCCAGGGCAGGCCCAAACACTAAGTCCCCCTTAAACGGAAGGGAGAAAAGTCTCATTTTGGAAGTGGAGTCCCCACTCCAAGCTTTCAGCCACAGAGCTTGTCTGGCAGAGATAGACAAGACTGAGGTCCTGGCTGCCAGGCGGACCAACTGCACCGAAGTATCCGCCAAAAAACTGGTAGCCTTCCTAAGCAAGGGAAGGGATTCTAGTAACTCATCCCTAGGAGTACCCTGGGAAATATGAACCTCCAACTGGTCCAGCCACCTGAGGAGGGACCGGGAGACACAAGTGGAGGCAATATTGGCCTGAATGGTAGAAAACGACGCCTCGCAGGATCTTTTCATGATGCTCTCGACCTTCTGATCCATATGATCCCTAATCTGGGAAGTATCCTCAAAGGGGACCGCCGTTTTCTTAGCGACCCTGGTCACCTGTACATCTACCTTGGGGACCTCCCAATGCAATTCAGACGTCTCCAGGGGAAATCTGAGTCTGGGGTCACTCCTGAATCGCTTCTCAGGAAATTCCCATTCCTGAGAGATAAGATCCAGAATATTAGCATGGACAGGAAACCCTATCTGTTTAGTGGTTTTCAGGCTAGCGAACATTTCATCCTGAACGGAAGGAAGGACCTGCTCGTCCTCTAACCCCATAGTGCTCCTAACGGCTCCAATAAGATCTCCCAAATCTTCTGAGGAAAAAATGAAAGACCAGTCAGGCCTTTCAGAGGAAGAACCTTCATCGGGACCATCCGAGGCGGAATCAGGGGCATCCTCATGATCAGAAGGGGCTGACTGGAGTTTCCTCTTTTTAATGGGAGAAGGGCCAGCAGCAGGGAGGGAGGCTAGTGAGGCCTGAATCTCCTGTTTCTTTATGGACCGCAGCTCGTCTACCAGGGACGGTTGTTCAGCCCTAACAATCTGGTCTGTACACTGCTGGCAGAGTTTCTTATCCCAGACCGCAGGGAACTTTCTAATACAGACTGGGCATTTTTTAATCTTCTCAGTCTTTTCAGATCGTTCAGGTTTATCAGATTTTTCAGACTTCTCTAATTTTTCACATTTCTCAGATTTGTCATATTTCCTAGCAGGCTTGTCTTCCTGGAAAACACAGACCAGAAGGAGCCATCATTATCAGCCTGTAAAACAGGCATAATTTCCTACTTACTGTGGTAGGAGGAACACTGGGCTCTGCAGATGCAGGGGAAGACATTACACTGCGCACAGAAGAAGTCTTACCGTGGTTCTGATGCCTTCAGGGAAGCCTTTATGTGGAAAGGCCTGCCCCCCCAGTGGCAGGGAACGTTCCCCACCTCCCGCATCTGGACTTTGGCTAATCGCTGGACTGCTCCTCCTTCTCCTCATGCGCCATCATGATGACAGTTACAATAGTTAGGCCGTTGTTTCAGGTATACCCCAAGTGGTAAATTTTTTCGC
This sequence comes from Anomaloglossus baeobatrachus, assembly GCF_048569485.1. Classification (NCBI taxonomy): domain Eukaryota; kingdom Metazoa; phylum Chordata; class Amphibia; order Anura; family Aromobatidae; genus Anomaloglossus; species Anomaloglossus baeobatrachus. Next base: position 319,398,405 of record NC_134355.1, on the reverse strand, counting down.
CCATTCTTTCAGAATGAGCATTACAACGACAGGAGACCCGCTCCTTTGCAATGGGAACAATGTTTTGAGGCCCTCATGCACATCTCTATCCAGGGACAATGTGGAGCCTCCAAATTTTTGGCTGCCCTGCCTAAGGGCTATACTACAATAGACCCACTTCCTTACAATGGGCGCTTCAGGTTTACAGGCCATCATGCACGTCTCTATCCAGGGACAATATGGAGCCTGACGCTGCCACCGACTGCCACACACGTGCGGTTTTTAAATGCAAGCACGGACGCACTAAGAACCTAACAGGTTTTTAGGAGCGACAATTACTGAGAAGTCTGACACTATCAGACACTGCTGACTGACGTGTATTATACACTAGACTTGTGCGTTATATAATAGTTTGTGCAAAACGTACACCTGTACGCTGCCACCGACAGGCACACACGTGCGGTTTTTAAATGCAAGCACGGACGCACTAAGAACCTAACAGGTTTTTAGGAGCGACAATTACTGAGAAGTCTGACACTATCAGGACTGTTTTAGACTGTGTACACCAGCCCCAGATATGATGAAGGCTGGTATACGGTCACCACTAGGAATGGCTATATACCCTGCCTGCCTGCCTGCCTGTATACTGCTACAATAGTCCTGACAAGGACTCTTCTGGTCACTAGCCTGTATTCCGACCTGGCTATACCCTGCCTGTATACAGCAACAATAGTCCTGAGAAGGACTCTGCTACTGTACTCCGACCTGGCTATACCCTGCCTCCCTGTATACAACTATAATAGTCCTGAGAAGGACTTCTGGTCACACTGTTTGCAGCCCTGCTCTGGAACTAACTATAAAGGGCTTCAAACCTTTCCCTGAAGCAGCAACCCTCTCCCTGCACTGACTGTCTGGATGGCTGTGAGCAGAGCACAGCGCGCCCGCCGGTATAAAGGCTCAGTCACGCTGTGCAGGCCGGCCAATCACTGCAATTCCACAATTAACAGGGCTGTGGCATTGCAGTGGTCTGCCAGCCAATCCCTGCATGAGGGCTGGCTCTCAAAAGAGCGCTAACATGCAGGGATGAAGACCACGAGTACAGCACGAGTATCGCGAGATTACTGGGTCCCCGCCGAGTAGCCCGAGTACAGTGATACTCGTGCGAGTACCGAGTAGTAACAAGCATTTTCGCTCATCACTATTAGTTACATGTCACACACTAGTAAAACCCCTTTTTATTTCAAATAAGTCCTGGAGGCAAAATCTCATGTAGACCAGTGTCTGCCTCATAGTCTGGAACTGTTCATTTACAAAGCAAAAAAACATGGATTTCTCTGGAATAAGACATCACATTGCAGATATCAAGACATCATTTTATTCACCTTCCTATAACCTACATGCCTATATAGATGGCTTAGGGGGGTTGATCCTACTGACAGATCCCTATTAATGATGGAAAACAGAATGGAGGACATTATTACAGGAAGGCGTCAGGATGGCGGACACTATTAAAGGAAGTGGCCAGGATGGGAACATTATTACGAGATTGAGCCAGGATGGTTGGACATTATTACACGGGGGGCAAACACGTATGTGTTTCTAGGATCTAGGTTAAAAGACTGGATTACACAAATAAGCACAATATGATCTTTATCCAGGTATTAAGAAAAGGCAGCAGTAAAATAAGACTGACCTTATTCGGTTGTAAAGAGTCACAACTAGAGCTGATCGGAAGGCAAATAATCCGGTACCGGCGGATCACTGCCAGATTTAAAAAAGAGTCCGATCCGCTTCGGAATCCGGTGCCCATATAAGTCAATGGGGACCGGAATCCAGAGGTTAAAAATGTTTGTGGAGGGGCTAGGAGCGAGCGCAGCATACTCACCGAGGCGCTGTCACTGCGGCACACTCCTTGCGGGTCACGCTCTTACCTTCCGGAGCTGACAATTCAATATGCATTGTTTTGCCCGCCCACCGGCGCGTGTTGGTTGCAGTTAGACACGCCCCCACCCTGAGTGTCAGCTAACTGCAATCAATCACAGGCGCCAGGACGGCCGGTGGGTGGGGAAAGCATTGCAGTCTGTTGGTCAGTTTACGGTGGTAAACACTCGGCAGCACAGTTATAGCGCGCAGCTGCAGCCACAGCTGTCGCGCTGTATCTGTGCTGTGTATACAGTGCCCAGAGTCACACGTGTGAGGCTTTGCCGGGTGCTGCCATGGCAGCCTCGCGTGAGCCCCTCGCTTGTGTGATTCCGGTGAAAGTAAAAAAAAAAAATGACGTGCGGTTCCCCCTATTTCATCCCCAGCCAAGATAACGCCGGCTGGGGGCTAGTATATCCCCAGCCCGCAGCCGCCCGGTACTGCCGCATCTGTTAGATGGGACCATACCAGTGTGCGTTACTGGCTCTTCCCGCAGGCGTGATGCGGTGCCAGTCGGGGTAATAGCAGAGGTTAATAGCGGCACACAGCTGCTACTAAAACCTAGCTTTGTGTGATGGCGCCGGCGACTACCAGATACCTGCATCACACAAACCTGTAAGTGACAGTAAATAAACACAGACACAGAGAACAATACTTTATTTGAAATAAAGTACAAAACGCACCCTGCTTCACCTCTTTATTAACCCCCAACACCCTGCAGATCCGACGTAATCCACAGGAGAAGTCCCGCGCCGCTTCAGCTCTGCTACATCTGAATATCACAGAGAGTGGCATGACTGACCGCTCTCTGTGAGCTCCAGAGAATGAATGAGCTGCGCATTGAGCGGTGACGTCACTCAGGTCATTTGCGGTCACAGCTGGAGATTCCCACGGTTCTTTATCTGTGATCGCAGGTAACCTGACCTCAGGTGGAGGTCACTGAGTTCACAGACCTACATTTCCTAGCAGAAAAATCGCAGTTTTTTTGGCCAAGAGATGCAGATTTTGTGCTGAAATTTTTATACCATACTCCTGCATCCAATCTACACCTCCTGGCAAAAAAACGCGGTGTTTTGGCGGAATTTTTATGCCGCGTTTTTTTGCCAGGAGGTGCACATTTGGTGCTGAAATCGTCTGCACCAGCTTTCAGCACCAAATTTCTACCTGCTGGCAGAATTATTTTTTTTTTTAATTTTTGGGGGCCAAGGGATGCATGAATTTGATGCTGAGATTTTTACACCATATTCCTGCATCCAATCTACACCTCCTGGCAAAAAAACGCGGTGTTGTGTGATGGCACAGGCGTCTATCAGATACCTGCATCACACAAACCTGTAAGTGATAGTATATAAATACAGACACAGAGAACAATCCTTTATTTGAAATAAAGTACAAAACACACCCCTGCTTCACCTCTTTATTAACCCCAAACACCCTGCAGCTCCGACGTAATCCACAGGAGAAGTCCCACTCCGACACATCCAGCTCTGCTACATCTCAGAGCGAGCAGCTATAGAGAAGACTGTCCGCTCTGAGTGCAGTCTATTACTGAGCCGCGATAAGCGATGACCGCGGCAGAGACTGTTACAGGCTGAGGGGCGCGTCAGCCAGGAACAGCTGAGAGGACGGCCAGTGGGTGGGGAAAACACGGAAAGCTGTGTGATTGCGTGCACAGCACAGTGAAAGCGCGACCTGGAAGCAGTGTGCCGCCAATGACACCGAGACTCGGTAAGTATGAAACGCTCATTTATTTATTGTTTTTTTAAATTTTTTATTAATTGCTGATTCCGGATCGTGCACCCGGAATCCCGCGCCCGGGTCCGGCGCTGAAACCGCGCGGATCCGGACGTTTACAGGCCGGGTCCGCTCAACACTAGTCACAACCACTGTAGAATGCATGGACAGCTGCTGCAGTTCCACAGAGATATGAAGTCGAATAATAGAGAAGAAGGGGTTAAAGAAAGGGTTTGTGGAGAAGACGTGATGGAGGACATTATTACAGAAAGGGCTCAAGATGGAGGACATTATTACAGGAAGGGTCCAGGATGGGAACATTATTATATGATCGGGCCAGGATGGGGGGGGACGTTATTACATGTGGGGTAAAAATGTATGTCTTTATAGGATCTAGAATACTACAAGGACCCATACATCTGACCAACATTAAGGTGGAGGCACAGGTTCATAGTCTGCATATGAGTCCATCGGACTCTAGCTACGCCATTGGTCATATGTGTATATCACAGATGCTTGTGCAAACGTGTCACCTACCATATTGCACAACGTGCAGCAAGATACAGTATGCTGTCCAGAGTCCAGATGTGCATTGCAGCTGATGGTGGCCACTTAGAGCATCAAAGTTAAATGAGCGCCATATGCGTGACCAGCATTCAATGTTTTGGAGGGGTCATGGGTTTAATATCATAGCATTTCTGTATGTAAGGTGTCGATTCATATTGAATTGATGATGCCCTACAATTTTTTAGTTCACTTTTTTCTCTACCTCATTCGTCATCGAGATAAAAATGCTAACTCCGTTGTTTTCCACCTGTTGGCGCTATAGCTGGTTTCAATGCGTAGCAAATGGCTACTTTACTATACCTAGACACCACTTCTATGTCTATAGCTGCCACCGTTCTCAAGTTAGTGGCGGTGGACAGGATATGGGTGGACACAGTGTATATATGGCATAATTGGAGCTAATACTTGAACTGCATGTTTACTTCCACTTATTGCATTTAGGGGTGCGTTCACATGAGCGTATGACTAACACAATTATTGGATCGCATCACCTGGCACGGCCGCACACTCTCCTGACAGGAGCGGGTCAGCTGCATGTATTTCTATGTAGCTGACATGCTCCTGTCTGAAGAGTATGCGGCCGATAATCTTGTGAGTTATACGCTGGTGTGAGCGCACCCTTATAGACTATATTCATAGGCTATGTATGGCTATATGCTTCACATAAAAATGACCCTATCTCACTTGTGCATTCACGTTTACAGCAGCATCATGTGTAATCAAATCAGGGATAATTTATGCTTTCCAATTTTTGCAGTTTATACATATAAAATATGATAAAATATCATTGTTTATTTTGTGTTTAAATTGTTTTCACTTTTTTTTTTACATTTACTATATCACAAAATCTTGCAGAGGATGTTCTCACGGTAGATCTAATGTATATTTGACTTATAGATAATCAATTGAATTATCCAGGGAAGAGTACAGCTTGGTTACTGCCTTAAGTACGGATCTTTAGTGCCACCCAGTGGACATTCTGAAGATTATGTTTTCTTATAAATTATTCATAGATTCCTGAAATGCCAATCCCATGTAGGGTCTCAGAGGTCCTGGGTTTTACAGGAATTTATTTCAAAGTAGACATTTAATGGACTTCAATTTCTCGTAAACTTCCAAGCAAGCATTTACTCGAGCAGGATATTTACACTCACCTGTTTTGCAAATGCACTTCCTACATATTTTGTTACACTACTTTCCAGAAATGAATGAGATACGTATTGTTAAGGGTTTTTTTCTGTCAGGTTAGATAGTGTTCAAATTACATTTAGGCTTTATGCTTAACATTTTTATTTAACCCTTTTGTGCCAGAGCCTGTTTTCACCTTCCTGATCAGGTCAATTTTTTACAATTCTGACCAGTGTCACTTTATGTGGTTATAACTCTGGAGTGCTTCAACGGATCTTTGCAATTCTGAGATTGTTTTTTCATGACAAGTTATACTTCATGTTAGGGGTAAATTTTGATTGATATTATTTGTGTCTGATTATGAAAAAAATCTAATATTTGACAAAAAATGCAAAAATAAGCCAGATACAAGTGCATCTCCATAAATTAGAATATCATGAAAAAGTTAATTTATTTCAGTATATCAATAGGGAAACACATATATATATTATATAGAGTCATTACACACAGAGTGATCTATTTCATGTGTTTATTTCTGATAATGTTGATGATTATGGCTTACAGCAAATGAAAACCCAAAACTCATTATTTCAGAAAATTAGATTATTATATAAGACCAACTGAAAAAACGATTTTAATCTCAGAAATGTTGGCCCACTGAAAAGTATGAACAGTAAATGCCCTCAATACTTGGCCGGGGCTCCTTTTGCAATATTGCATCAATGTGGCGTGGCATAGAGGTGATCCGCCTGTGGCATTGCTGAGGTGTTATGGAAACCCAGGTTGCTTTGATAGCACCCTTCACCTCGTCTGCATTGTTGGGTCTGGTGTCTCTCATCTTCCTCTTCCCAATACCCCATAGATTCTCTATGGGGTTTAGGTCAGGCGAGCTTGCTGGTCAATCAAGCACAGTGATTCTCTGGTTATTAAACTTGCTCTCAATGCCGGAATAATCCTGGCATTGAAAGTAAAGCAGCATATCTGCAGATCTTAGCTGTGTAGCTGTGATTTGGAGATATGGAAGAGCGATCAGACAGCTGATCCTTATAGCCCCCTAAGGGACCAAGTAAAATAAAAGAAAAGTTTTAAAAACTTAAAAAAAAATAAAAAAAACCCTAAAAGTTCAAATCACCTTCCTTTCTACCCATTGAAAATTAAAGGGTTAAAAAAATACTCATATTTGGTATCACCGTGTTCAGAAATGCCTGATCTAGCAAAATATAAAATCAATTAATCTGATCGGTAAACGGCGTAGCTTAGCGACAAAAAAAATCCAAATGCCAAAATTACGTTTTTTGGTCACGGCTAATTTTGCGCACAATGCAATGACAGGCGATCAAAACGTAGCATCTGCGCAAAAATCATACAGTTAAAAATGTCAGCTCAAGACGTAAAAATTAAGCCTTCACTGAGCCACAGATCTAGAAAAATGAGAACGCTACGGGTTTTGGAAAATAGCACAAAACGTGTGCCACTTTTTTTGGACAAACTTGTTAATTTTTTTTAACACCTTAGAAACAAGTAAAGCTATTCATGTTTGGTGTCTACAAACTCGCACCGACCTCAGGCATCACAGTCACACATCAATTTTCCCATATAGTGAACATGGTGAATAAAATATCCCAAAAACTATTGTACGATCACACTTTTTTTTGCAGTTTTTCTACACTTTTCCAGTACAAAAAACTGAGCTGTGACAAATGTTCAATAAACATGCAACATTAGAAGCATGTGAATTGCAGCCTCAAGACTAGAAAAAAACCAAGGAGAAAATTGTAGAAAAAATACCCTGACTATAAATAAATAAATTGCAAGTGCTTAATAAACAGGGTACTTAGTATATACATTTTTGCAAAAAGGTAAGAAGCTGTCTCACCTCGTCACGGTGTACCCATCTGAGACAGTCCCTAACCTACTAAAGTTAAAAACATATTCTGTACCTGACTAGTGTCATGTCAAAACTTCAATATGGATGGTAAAGTGGTTAGCTGGGTCCCAGATTAAATACACAGCAAAAAGTGAGAAGCAGGTTACCTGTTATCTTGCTTTAATGCAAGTTGGGGGTGCAGCCCTCCTGATACTGAGGCTGAACAATTACCTGCTTCTCACTTTTTGCTGTGTATTTAATCTGGGACCCAGCTAACCACTTTACCATCCATATTGAAGTTTTGACATGACACTAGTCAGGTACAGAATATGTTTTTAACTTTAGTAGGTTAGGGACTGTCTCCGATGGGTACACCGTGACGAGGTGAGACAGCTTCTTACCTTTTTGCAAAAATGTATATACTAAGTACCCTGTTTATTAAGCACTTGCAATTTATTTATTTATAGTCAGGGTATTTTTTCTACAATTTTCTCCTTGGTTTTTTTCTAGTCTTGAGGCTGCAATTCACATGCTTGTAATGTTGCATGTTTATTGAACATTTGTCACAGCTCAGTTTTTTGGTTTTTTTGTCTGTTATCTTGCTTTAATGCAAGTTGGGGGTGCAGCCCTCCTGATACTGAGGCTGAACAATTACCTGCTTCTCACTTTTTGCTGTGTATTTAATCTGGGACCCAGCTAACCACTTTACCATCCATATTGAAGTTTTGACATGACACTAGTCAGGTACAGAATATGTTTTTAACTTTAGTAGGTTAGGGACTGTCTCAGATGGGTACACCGTGACGAGGTGAGATAGCTTCTAACCTTTTTGCAAAAATGTATATACTAAGTACCCTGTTTATTAAGCACTTGCAATTTATTTATTTATAGTCAGGGTATTTTTTCTACAATTTTCTCCTTGGTTTTTTTCTAGTCTTGAGGCTGCAATTCACATGCTTGTAATGTTGCATGTTTATTGAACATTTGTCACAGCTCAGTTTTTTGTTTTTTTTGTCTGTTATCTTGCTTTAATGCAAGTTGGGGGTGCAGCCCTCCTGATACTGAGGCTGAACAATTACCTGCTTCTCACTTTTTGCTGTGTATTTAATCTGGGACCCAGCTAACCACTTTACCATCCATATTGAAGTTTTGACATGACACTAGTCAGGTACAGAATATGTTTTTAACTTTAGTAGGTTAGGGACTGTCTCAGATGGGTACACCGTGACGAGGTGAGACAGCTTCTTACCTTTTTGCAAAAATGTATATACTAAGTACCCTGTTTATTAAGCACTTGCAATTTATTTATTTATAGTCAGGGTATTTTTTCTACAATTTTCTCCTTGGTTTTTTTCTAGTCTTGAGGCTGCAATTCACATGCTTGTAATGTTGCATGTTTTTTGAACATTTGTCACAGCTCAGTTTTTTGTTTTTTTTGTCTGTTATCTTGCTTTAATGCACGTTGGGGGTGCAGCCCTCCTGATACTGAGGCTGAACAATTACCTGCTTCTCACTTTTTGCTGTGTATTTAATCTGGGACCCAGCTAACCACTTTACCATCCATATTGAAGTTTTGACATGACACTAGTCAGGTACAGAATATGTTTTTAATTTAGGTTAGGGACTGTCTCAGATGGGTACACCGTGACGAGGTGAGACAGCTTCTTACCTTTTTGCAAAAATGTATATACTAAGTACCCTGTTTATTAAGCACTTGCAATTTATTTATTTATAGTCAGGGTATTTTTTCTACAATTTTCTCCTTGGTTTTTTACTTTTCCAGTACAGTGTATGTTAAAACTTATGGTTTCATTTAAAACTATAACTCGTCCCGCAAAAAACAACCCCTTATATGGCAAGATTGATGGAAAAATAAAAAAGTTCCGGCTCTCGGGAGGAAGAGAAGAAAAAACCCCCGGAAAAACGCAAAACGCCAGGGGGCTTAAGGGGTTAAAACATTCTCTGCCCCTCTCTCTCTATCATATGATGATACCAACTCCTGTTGTTTTGTTTTCACATTTGACAATAAGTGTCTAATTTGGAGGTATTTGTAAAAGTCCCTCTTATTTACCCCAAATGTGCTAACAAGGTCACCAAACAGTCTAAGCTCCAAGTTATTCATGATGTCTCCTACCTTGGTTATCCCTTTTGAAATCCACTCCCCCAGATTCATATTTTGGATCATTTTACCAATAATGGTTATCGGGAGCTTATGTGTTTTGTGGGGAGTAGTCTCTGCCCCACCTTCTGTGATAACCAAATGTTTGCTCCTGCTTGTATTGTGGGGTAACCTGGTGATTGCTCTTTTTTGGCTAAACGGAGATACCACATATATGAGGCCATAGAGGAATGTCCCACCAGTTGTGCTTCGAATTTTACCCAGGCTTTTGGGGAGTTCCCATCCCACCAGTATCTCAGTTGATCTAGCATAGTAGCTCGGTAGTATGCACGTACACAAGGGCATCCTAGCTCCCCTGACCTTATTGGCATGAACAGGAATTTTGCCGATACTCTCGCTTTTTGTCGGTTCCATATGAAACTCATTAGAGCTGACTGGAGCTTATTGAGGGTGTGCAGTGGTATTTGAATAGGTAGGTTGCGAAAGTAATATAGGATTTAGGGTAATAACATCATTTTTACTACTGATATCCGGCCTAACCAGAATATCATTGCCTTGGGGTATGCTCGTATTTCCTTATTTATATTTTGCAATAGATTTGCATAGTTTATTTTTCCCAGGTTTTTGATCGGATAAGTTAATTGAATCCCTAGGTATGGGATTTTGTCTGCCTTCCAAGTCAGTGGATACTGTTCCATTAGTTTCTGTTTTGTGTCCTGTGGGATACCCATATCAAGGATTAAGCATTTACTGAGATTAATTTTATAGTAGCTAACTTGCCCAAATTGGGTAATTATTCTAAATATATGAGATAGGGAGACCTCAGGGTTCGTGACACAAAGTATGACGTCATCTGCAAATAGGCCTATCTTGCTCTCCAAAGGCTCCCACACTGATCCCGGAGATTTCTCTCTCCCTCCTTATGGCCTGAGCAAATGGTTCCATCAATAGCACGAATATCAGGGGGGAGAGAGGGCACCCCTGCCTCATTCCATTTCTTATATTAAATCCTGAGGACAAATACCCATTTGAATATACCTGGGCCGAGGGCTTAGAGTATAGTGCCATGATGGATGATAGGATTGATCCCTCAAAACCAAAGCCTCGAAGCGTCCTTTCCATGAATCCCCAGTGGATTCTGTCAAATGCCTTCTCCGCGTCCAAAGATAGGAGCAGAGAAGGCGTTTGACTCGCCTCCACCTCAGCGTTCAGGTCAATAAGGCGTCGGGTTCTGTCACTGGTCTGTCTATTTTTGACAAATCCAACTTGGTCCCAGTGAATTAGCTCAGGGAGGATGTGCAAGAGCCTTAGAGACCATGCTTTAGCATATAGTTTGACGTCCGTATTTAATAACGAAATTGGCCAGAAATTTGCTGGAGTGTCTGGGTCCTTTCCAGGTTTGGGCAGGGTAATAATATGAGCATTCAGCATTACTACAGGAAAGGAGCTGTTCTTGGTGGCCTCATTGAACACTCTTACCAAGTATGGTGAGACTGAGTTTTTATACTTTTTATAGTAGTCATTTGGAATGCCATCTGGTCCCGGGGCCTTGTGTAATTTCAGGGTATCTATAGCTCTTTGAATTTCCAGTGTTGTAAGTGCCTGGGAGAGCAATTCCTTCTGTGTAATTGATAGTTTTGGTAGATTTACTGATTCTAAGAATGTCATTATTTCTGCGTCATTTGGTTGGTGGGTCCGTTTGTCTCCTTTTAAGTTGTATAGGGTTTCGTAATATTTAGCAAATTCGTTTGCAATTCGCTGAGGGTCCATTATTTTTTCCTTGTTGGGGCCAGTTAAGTATGGGATACGGGATTTTGCTGCACGTATTTTCACCTGTTTAGGGAACAATTCCCCTGATTTATTTCCTTGCTAATAATACTTCATTTTGAGTTTTTTGAGGGCATGCTCGTATGTGTGTAGATTAAGCTCATGTAGCTGTTTATGTAGATCTGAGATCTCCTCCGCTCTAGTGGGTGAGTAGGATTGTTTATGCAATCTATGTAAATTCCCCAGCTTAGTTTGGATATCAGTTACTGCCATTTGCGTAGTTTTTTTGTAATGTGAGGCCTGTTTTATAAAATGCCCTCTCATGACCGCTTTGTGTGCACACCATAGGGTTGTGTCCGATACTTCTCTATTGTCATTTTGTGCAAAATAATCTTGGATGGTTTACTGTGTTTGTGGTGCATAAGTAGAGTGGTTCAAGATATAAGTATTGAGCCTCCATATTGGAGATTTATCCATTTCATGCTTCTCCTTTATTTCCAGTGTGATGGGAGCGTGGTCACTCCAAGTGATATTTCCTATTTTTGCGGCTAACACTCGTGAATTACTGGTTTATCAACTTGAAAGAAATCAATTCTTGTGTAGGTATTGTGCGGGTGTGAAAGAAACAAGTAATCTCTTGTGGATGGATTCTTTAATCTCCAAACGTCATATAATTCATGTGATTGAAACAGTTTTGTAAGTGGGCTAGGGTTAAGTTTTTTTGATCTAGATGTGGAATCCATGTTTGGCCACAGTGCTACATTGAAATCCCCTACTAGTATTAGAGGGCCCTTTTTAACTTTGTTGGCTTTTACTATTGTTTTCCTAATGTGTGTATATTGTCCTTTATTAGGGGCATATACAGTTAGTAGTGTGTATGGGATATTGTTAATTAAACATTGTAATATAATATATCGTCCATGAGGATCTATAATTTGGTTTGTTTGAGAAAAAGCAACCGAATCCCTTATTGCAATTGCCACCCCTCCTTTCTTCCGATCAGCTGGTGCTAGTAGCACATGCGGGAATCTTTTATGTTTTAATCTACTCGTATCTCCACTGTTTAAGTGAGTCTCCTGTACACACAATATGTCTGCATTGTTCTTCAATGCTTCTTTCCATAATGTTGACCTCCTGTATGGGGAATTGAGACCTTTGGCGTTAATAGATATGAATTTAACCCCCATCTAAATGTTTTGTCTTGTTTGCTAAATGTCTCTGCTGTGTATGTTTTGTCCCGTTTCTCTTATGTGAACTGATGGGGCACACTGTTACACTTTCAATTTCATACTCCTCTACATTACTGATTCCCACGTCCATCGTATGACCACGTCGCTTCATACCCTGCTCTTTCTTTCCCACAATTCCGACTGGAAGTTTCTTCAGCTGTAAATAAAAAACAAAACAAAACACAAACGCAAGTAACTGTTGCACAAGTAACCTTGCTCTCAAGAGCGAAAACATAGGGTGCCCTTATGGGCTTCCCATATCACGTATCAGGAGCCAAACTTAGGCCTATCAAACAAAATTTGGCCTGGGCTCTGACATATTCCCCAGGAGTAGACCAGGAAAAAGAAAAATGCCTGTTCAAAAGAGAAACAGAAAAATAAAACAAAGAGAATAAAAAAGGAACAAATTTAGGAAACAATTCAGGTAAATTCTCAGTGTAGAGAAAAGAAAAAAAAAAAGGAGAAAAACAGAAAACCAAGATCTCCAAGAAATCCAGGAAAAGGGTCAATGTCCAAGTCCCAATATCGTATGGGGTCCATACCATAAGTGACCCCCAGCTTCTTCAGACCCAAATTTTCTTCCCAAAGAGGGGCCTTACTGCTCTCAGTCTGTTTATCCAAATGGCGAATCCCAAAGAACGCTTCTGTAAAGGATCAATTAGCAGAGTTCAATTCCGGTTTTTCAATCTCTGTTCCTGGCGGCTTAAACACTCTCTCTACATGCAGAATTCATGCTTTGGACCAATCCTCCGCAATTTGTCGTGGTAGTGGGTTTCTTTCCAGGCCTTCCCTGGCTGTAGAGGGTAGATTCCACTCCTTGCAGAGTCGTAAGGCTTGTTCCGGGCTGCTTGCCACATGCTTGTGCCCATCTTTAGTTATTACGAGCTTTACTGGGAAACCCCATTTGTATGGGATGTTGTGATCCCTTAGTATCCCTGTGCATGATGAGAATGCCTTTCTGCGTGTTAAAGTGAATGCTGATAAGTCTGCATATATGGATATATCTTTAACCCCTTAACGACCTTTGACGTACTGAGTACGTCATGGTGACATGGTGCTAAACGACCCATGACGTACTCAGTACGTCATGGCGAAATCGCGGTCCCGGAGCCCCGGGGAGTGAAATTTGTTTAATTAAACGGTAGATTCGGGAAGGAGGGGACCTCTGCCTGACCTCAGGAGGGGTGGTGCCTCCTCCCCGAACCTACAGAGGCTGTGATTGGCTGACGAACGCCGCTCAGCCAATTACAGCCACTGTAATGTTCCAGCCATTGAAAATGGCTGGAACATTGAAATCCAGCCCTGATCAGTGCTGCAGTAGCACTGGCCATTGGCTGGAGCTGGGTGATCGATGCTTCACCCGGCCCCAGCTCTGATTGGAGAGACCGGTCTTGTGACCGCTCTCTCCAATCAATGTGGATCTGCGGCCTGTGACCGTCCCTGGAAGCCGAGGAGAGCGGTAAGTTGCTGTCCCCGCCGCCCACCCCTGTCCCCGATCGCCCCGCCGCTGCTCCCGATCCACCGCTGTCCCCGCTGCTGTCTCCGGTCGCCCCGCCGCTGCTCCCGATGCACCGCTGTCCCCGCCGCTGCTCCCGATGCACCGCTGTCCCCGCCGCTGCTCCCGATGCACCGCTGTCCCCGCCGCTGCTCCCGATGCACCGCTGTCCCCGCCGCCGCTCCCGATCCACCGTTGTCCCCGGCGCCACGCTCCCGCTCCACCGCTGTCCCCGGCGCCATGCTCCCGCTCCACCGCTGTCCCCGCCGCCGCTCCCGCTCCACCGCTGTCCCCGGCGCCATGCTCCCGCTCCACCGCTGTCTCCGCCGCCGCTCCCGATCCACCGCTGTCCCCGGCGCCATGCTCCCGCTCCACCGCTGTCCCCGGCGCCATGCTCCCGCTCCACCGCTGTCCCCGGCGCCATGCTCCCGCTCCACCGCTGTCCCCGCCGCCGCTTCCGATCCACCGCTGTCCCCGCCGCCATGCTCGCCACTGTCCCCGCCGCCGTCGCACCCACCTTTTTCAGCCGCTGCTGCCCCCGAATCGGCCCCCACTGGTCCCGATCGGCGGCCGCCACCGCCCGCTTCATCGGCTGCCCCTTCTCCATCGCCACACCTCCTATCCCTCCATGTGCTGCAAGACACCCTCCCCCCACGTGGGGGGAAGGTGGCTTGCAGCACATGTGGGGGGAGGGTGGCTGGCTTGCAGCACATGTGGGGGGAGGGTGGCTGGCTTGCAGCACATGTGGGGGGAGGGTGGCTGGCTTGCAGCACATGTGCTGCAAGCCACCCTCCCCCCACATGTGCTGCAAGCCACCCTCCCCCCACATGTGCTGCAAGCCACCCTCCCCCTACATGTGCTGCAAGCCACCCTCTCCAAGGGGCCCCCCCTCCTCCATGTGCCATCTCTCTCTCCCATCAGACTCTGCCCCCCTCCCCGATCTGCTGCCTGCTCTCTCCCATTTTCCATCTACTGCCCCCTCTCACCCTCCTCGATCTGTTGCCTCCTTCATCTGCTGCCTCTTCTGTCTGCTGTGATCCTGCTGCCTAGATCCATCCCGTAAGGTAGGTATCCCCATCTCACCTCCCCCCCCCCATCCTCTGCCGCGCCTCCATCCGCTGCGCCATTTCCCATCCATCCGCTGCGCCATTTCCCATCATCCATCCGCTGCGCCCTTTCCCATCCTCTGCCGCTCCTCCACCCGCTGCGCCCTTTCCCATCTTCCATCCGCTGCGCCCTTTCTCATCTGCCGCCCCGCCCTCTCACATCGCATTATCCAGCGCAGTTGCTCGCTTCCAGACTGCAGTGGATGATGCGATGCGAGACTCGTGCATTGCTCTCACGTTTGGCACTGGTCTTAGTGGCGGGCGCTCATTTTTTTTTTTTTTTTTTTTTTACTGATGTCTGTATTTTTTATTTCGCCAAACTAATTTTTTTTGTATGGGGGGGGTCTAGTTTCCAAAATGGGATCACATGTGGGGGAGCTCCATTGTTTAGGCACCTCAGGGGGTCTCCAAATGAAACATGGCGTCTGCTAATAATTCCAATCAATTTTACTGTGAAATGGCGCTCCTTCTCTTCTGAGCCCCGCCGTACGCCCAAACAATTGATTTCCACCACATATGAGGTATCGTCGTACTCAGGAGAAATTGCACAATACATTTTATGGTGCATTTTTTCCTGATACCCTTGTGGGAAAAAAAGTTACCTGTTTGAAAAAACAATTTTGTGGTAAAAAAAAGAATAAAATATTTTCACGGCTGAACATTACAAACGTTTGTGAAGCCTCCAGGGGTTCAAAGTGCTCACTAAACAGCTAGATAAATTCCATGAGGGGTCTAGTTTCCAAAATGGGGTCAATTGTGGGGGAGCTCCATTGTTTAGGCACTTCAGGGGGGTCTCCAAACGCAACATGGCGTCCGCTAATAATTCCAACCAATTTTGCTGTGAAATGGCGCTCCTTGCCTTCCGAGTCCTGCCGTGCGCCTAAACATTTGATTTCCACCACATATGGGGTATCTGCGTACTCAGGAGAAAATGCACAATACATTTTATGGTGCATTTTTTCCTGATACCCTTGTGATAAAAAAAGCTACCTGGTTGAAGCAACAGTTTTGTGGTAAAAAAAATTTTTTTTCTTTTCACGGCTCAACGTTATAAACTTCTGTGAAGCCCCCAGGGGTTCAAAGTGCACATCAAACATCTAGAAAAAATATTTGAGGGCTCTAGTTTCCAAAATGGGGTCATTTGTGGGGGAGCTCCATTGTTTAGGCACCTCAGGGAGTCTTCAAACCCGACATGGTGTCCGCTAATGAGTGCAGCTAATTTTGCGCTCAAAAATTCAAATGGCGCTCCTTGCCTCCGAGTCCTGCTGTGTGCCCAAACATTTGATTACCACCACATATGGGGTATCTGCGTACTCAGGAGAAAATGCACAATACATTTTACGATGCATTTTTCCTGATACCCTTGTGAAAATACTAATTTTTATGGCTAAAGTAACATTTTTGTGTTAAAAAAGTAAAATTTTCATTTTTTCGTCTACATTGCTTTGGTTGCTGTGAAGCTCCTAAAGGGTTAATAAACTTCTTGGATGTGGTTTTGAGCAGAGTGAGGGGTGCAGATTTTAGAATTGGGTCACTTTTGGGTATTTTCTGTCGCCTAGGTTTCTCAAATCACTCCAAATGTGATGTGGTACCTAAAAAATTTTTTTTTGTAAATTTTGTTGGAAAAATGAGAAATTGGTGATGAACTTTGAACCCTTCTAACTTCCTAACGGAAATGTTTTTTTTTTCAAAAATTGCGCTGGTGTAAAGTAGACATGTGGGAAATGTTATTTAGTAACTATTTTGTGTGACATATCTCTCAGATTTATGGGCATAAAATTTCAAATTTTGAAAATTGCAAAATTTTCAAAATTTTCCGAAATTTTCACAAATAAACGCAAAACATATCGGCCTAAATTTCCCACTGTCATGAAGTACAATATGTCACGAAAAAACAATCTCAGAATCGCCAGGATCCATTGAAGTGTTCCAGAGTTATAACCTGTCAAAGTGACACTGGTCAAAATTGCAAAAAATGGCCGGGTCTTTAAGGTGAAAACAGGCTGGGGGCTGAAGGGGTTAAAACGATCAGGCAGAGATGGTGGGTTTCGAGCTGCCTCCATCACTTTTTCTTTGATGTGGAAGAAATGTATTCTAACTATTACATCTCTGGGTAATGAGGCTGGGAGATGCTTAGGCTTAGGAAGTCTGTGGGCTCTGTCCAGAACCAGATCCATCTGCGTAGAGTCCGGCATCAGGCATGAGAAATAATCAGTGAGAAATTCTTTGAGAGTATCTATTTTAACAGTCTCTGAAATACCTCTCAGTCTGACGTTGTTGCGGCGTGATATGTCCTCCATATCTGCTATTTTGAGCTTCAGTGCATCTACCTCTTCATCATTAGACACAACTGAATCCACCACCTCATTGTGTGCCGTTGTTAGCTCCGCCATCTTATCTTCTATTTGAGACGTGTGTTCTCCTATGGCATTAATGTCACTTTGCATAGATCTAAGCATATTTTGCATATCTTTTTTAAATGTGGACATTATTTCAGACATAAGCTGTCTCATAGTATGCTCATTGAGTGCCTCTGCAGCTGTATCATTGGTATTGCGATTCCTGTACTCTGTAGTGCTGCTGGTATATTTCAGGCCTCTTCCAGGAGAGGAAGCCTGGGGCTGGATTACTAGGTCCTCCCCCTGGTCCCTCTCCTCCTGGCCTGTGTGATCCCTGAGTGTATCCCAGTCCTGTTCTTCTTCCCTGCGGTTATAGGGGTTGCTCCCTCCATGTTTCCCTTCTGCTGTCCCCTGCATGATGTCTCCTACCTCTCCCAGCCCACATGGAGTTGTGGATTTCAGCACTGCCACATTGTGCTTGTGCTTTCCGGCACCATTTTGAGTGCCCTCTGCTGCAGGGTAAAACTGGGTGAGTTTGATGGGGCTTTTCCTTCCTTTGCCCCTGCCGCTCCGCTGCTCTTTCATGGCTCCTCACTCCTGACTTCTTCCACTGACAATCGGGTCTGGAGCTGCTGGTAAATAACGCTGTGTGCCGCTGTATGGGATCAGTATGCACTGGAGACTCACTACTGTGCTTCCTTTTCCATGTGCTGCTGGCCACGCCCCCCATACTTGCAGATTTTTAATAGCACATACAGAGGCATTACGGTTAGGTTCACGAAAAATTAGAGATTACCTTGTCGTTGGTTTTCAGGCTCATTTGCATTGATCAATACATTTGCTAAACATCTCTACTACTTTCAAAATATTCATAGTAGTTTTGCAATACCATTTTTCATGTATTTCATTTTTTCCAGATAGCTAAATATATTTTCATTGTTTATAGTATCCCTATAGCAGTAATGCTTTACCATTTTTCATGTTTATATTTTTATAGTGGTTAGTGTGCAGCTTATTATCTTTATTATAGTCATATATTTTCAGGCTAGCACCTAATTCACACATACATTCACATTCCAGTCAGGTTTTTTTTCTGAGAAAATTTAAAAATTAGACTAAATATAGCCAAATACCTTCCACCTCCACCGTCAGTGGTCTCAGCAAAGACTCTAATTAGCGCAATCCCCTATTTTATAGTTCCTAACTATAGAGACAAATACGATCTATGGCCACATCTGCAAAACCTTCCCATCTCCCACTTTGAAACCAACAAAATTTTTATGGAAGTCTCTTGGCTGAAGGAAGCTTTGAAAAGACCCATTCATTTTTTCACAGTAAAACCATGTGGTTCCATATCCTCGAACAATTCAAACTAAAATTTGTTTGTAACGCGGCTTCCCTAGTATGCCGCTGCATCTCTGCATGCCACGCAGGGTACCTGCTTCCCTCTCCTCTGCTGTCCACATATGGGTGCAGTCGCCGGCTTGGTTTCCCCATGGATGCCCACATGATGGTCAGATCTGCTCCCACCTAGGCTGCAGGCTCTGCATGTATTGTGTGGGGTTTCCTGCTCTCCAGCCTAGGGGGCGTGCATGCACACTTCTTAATCCTTTATAGAGAGGTGTGCACACCTTGCTAAGGGGTTCCCAGCATATCGCTGTGAGGCACCAGCTATTTAAGGCTCTACCCTCTGATAGGAGGTGCAGAGAATTGCATTGCATTTCATGAGTGTTTGTCCTTCTGCCGAAGTCTGCCGCTGCTAAATCCCGGTATGCTGACTGACTCTGGTCACCTGTCTGAGTCTGGTATCTAATCTCTAGTGTGGTTAACCATTGTCTTGGCGTATTCAGGTACCTGCATATTCAGAGACCGGCTTATCCAGTTACTGGCATGTTCTTAAGGTACCGTCACACTAAAGGTATCGTCACACTAAAGGCCCCTTTACACACTGAGACTTACCAGCGATCCCAACCTGGCCGGGATCGCTACAAAGTCTCTGGTGAGTCGCTGGAGAGCTGTCAAACAGGCAAACCTGGAAAACGACGCAACAGCGATACGGACCTGCAGAACGACCTAGCTAGTCATTGGGGACGCAGCTTTTTCAAAGGGAAGTTGCTAATGAAGTCGCTGTAAAGTCCCCTTTACACACTGAGACTTTCTAGCAATCATGCTGCACAGCGGGAAACAAAGGACCAAAGAATGGTCCTGAGAGATGTGTAGTGATCAGCAACCTCACAGCAGGGGCCAGGTCGCTGATGTGTTTCACACACTGCAATGTCGCTGGGGAGGTCGCTATTACGTCACAAAACCGGTGACGTTACAGCGATCTCGTTTGCGATGTTCCAGTGTGTAAAGGGGCCTTAAGCGACGCTCCAGCGATCCCACCAGCAACCTGACCTGGCAGGGATCACTGGAGCGTCGCTACACGGGTTGCTGGTGAGCTGTTAAACAGGCAGATCTCACCAGCAACCAGTGACCAGCCCCCAGCCAGTAGCAACGCGTGGAAGCGATGCTGCGCTTGGTAACTAAGGTAAATATCGGGTAACCGAGCTGATATTTACCTTGGTTACCAGCGCACACCGCTTATCGCTGGCTCCCTGCACTCCTAGCCAGAGTACACATCGGGTTAATTACCCGATGTGTAGTCTGGCTATGTGTGCAGGGAGCAGGGAGCCGGCACTGGCAGCGTGAGAGCGGCGGACGCTGGTAACGAAGATAAATATCGGGTAACCAAGGAAAGGGCTTCTTGGTTACCCGATATTTACCTTGGTTACCAGCGTCCGCAGAAGCCGGCTCCCTGCTCACTGCACATTCAGTTGTTGCTCTCTCGCTGTCACAAACAGCGATGTATGCTTCACAGCGGGAGAGCAACAACTAAAAAATGGTCCAGGACGTTCAACAACAACTGGCGACCTCACAGCAGGGGCCAGGTTGTTGCTGGATGTCACACACAGCAACATCGCTAGCAACATCGCTGTTGCGTCACAAAAGTCGTGCCTCAGCAGCGATGTTGCTAGCGATGTTGCTTAGTGAGACATGGCCTTTAGACTCCAGCCTTGTCCATGTGTTTCGTATTTGAAGTCCTGCTGTGTTATCTGATATCCTGCCTTGTGATGTACCCGAAGTTCTGTTGTATCTTGTGAATAAAGTCATGTTTGTATGTTGCCTGAAATCTGGAAATACCTGCTGTGTTGGCGTCCTCTTGCTGTGGCTCATGCCTGAGGTCCTGGTACCAGCTTATGTCCCGTGCCTGATGACTGGGGCCACCTGATAGCCTGTGCTGGCGGATGATCTGTGCCTGACTACCAGGGTCACCTGATGACCTGTGCCAGCTGATGACCTATGCCTGATGACTGGTGTCACCTGATGACCTGTACCAGCTGATGACCTATGCCTGATGACTGGTGTCACTGATGACCTGTACCAGCTGATGACCTATGCACCGAGATATAGAACAAAAAAATTCTAAAGAGAACCAATTTAGTCAAAAAGTATAACAAATTTTATTATTAGAATGGACGCCAACTGGCAGAGAACCTAAAACAGAGACATCACATGTATAAATATTGAAAAGTTTAAGGACAGGTATCAATGCACAGGTATTGAAATACTAGAATTGCTGGTTTGTATTATGGAAAGAATCAGATATACGGTACCATATCAGATTAACACAGTTGTTAGCAGTAATGTCAATGGCATATATGCAGTAACTAACCATCAGGTATCTTTTTAATAAAAAAGGGGGTAATAGTGGACACATATAGTGCTAGCCATAGAGGGTGTTAAAAAACAGAACCATATGCATAGTTATCAGCACTCATATGAGTATGTGCAGTAATGGTGGCTGTGGTATGCAATGTAAAGAGATGTTATAAAGGTGTACATACACAGCTCAAGAAATCATTAGTATGGCCTGTTGTGCAAAGGTAGCTGCGGCAGATATATATAAATCCACCTAAATGGGGATATGGTAGATATAAAGAAAAAGGTTTTTACCTGGACACGAGAAGACCTGTGCTCACATGTGACGCCAGCAGCTGATGACCTATGCCTGGCGTGCTGTGCTTGGTGCCTAGTGCCTGATGTCATGTCTTCTGGTATCTGATCTGTTCATTCTCCTTCAGGACTGTGCCCCTTGTGCATCTCTGAGATTCTGTCCCCCCAGTCCTGCTGTTAACCTGTCCAGGTCAGCTGCCACAGTCCCGGTTGTTGCCCTGGAGTGGCACCTGGCATCCCACTTCATGACAGACGCTTAGTCAAGCCCCTTTCACTAAGGGTAAGCGCGAGTATCTCCCCTGTGGTCCAGTGGGCCCACCTTTACACCCTCACTCACCACCTGGATCACTGGCGGTGAGACCATGACATTACCCTTCCAGGAGAATGCATTTGGTTAGACTTCTTTACAAAACTAACTTTTCCCATACTCAAAATGATTTCCAAAATATATTCCCGTCTTATCTCCCCTAAAACCACCTTTAATCCTATTTTCTTGATGTCATGGGAAAAAGAACTCATCATTAAACTAACAGAAGTCAAAGTTACAGGAATTCTTGCTAATTTCCATGGTTTCTCCAGATTCATGTTATTACAAGAGAATGCCTGTAAAATAGTCTCTCACTGGTTCAGGACCCCAGAAGCCCTATATCACTTCGTATTGTCTGACTCCAATCTTTGCTGAATGTGCAAAGTTCATATAGAAAATCTGTCGTACATTTTGTGGCTTTGCCCAGATTTGAAGACATATTGGAGAGATATAAACAATACATTAAAAATCTTGCAATTTTATGGATTTAAAGGCATCAGAAGTGTTGCTGTCCTGTCCTTTGCTAAACTACAAAACAAAAAACATTGACTTCTGCCTCTACTAGTTGGAGCTGCCAAACCCTTATTTTCTGGTCTTTGAAAGCAATCTCCCTCCCCTCTATCTCTTCCAGAATGGATAGAAAAGGTTGACTTGATATATAGACTGGAAGAACGTTCTAGCTGGGAGACACACACACACTCAACATTTAAATAGACCTGGGCCCCATGGTCATGCAAATTTGGCCTCACAACTTAACATTATTCCATCAATATTTCGCTAGGTTTGTCCTATCATAACAACCACCTATCCCCCTTCCACTTCCCCCACCTAAGTCACACTTAGCCACCTTTAAGAAATGAAACATTCTTCTCCACCCTTCGTTTCTCAATTACTGTGGTCCAATGAGCCTAAACTCTATCTCCTTTAGTGTGTTATGCATACTTTACTCTCGCCTTACGAGGGTTCTTCTTTTGTTGTATTTTGACAAATCATTCTGCTTTTCTTGATTCTGTTTATGATGTTGTTTAATGTGATTAAACTTTAAATAAAGACTTATTGACATTATTACATTGTGCCCAGCTCATGCTTCTGGAGACATATACCCTGTAAATTAAGCAGGCTCACCTCACTACAGTAATGCCAAATGTTGATGCTAAATGTGATTTAAGCATACTGGGGGGCGCAAAAGGATGGGACATTTTGATTTGGGACTGCAGGTTTTGCTGGATTTCTTTTGGGTGAACAATAGCACCTTTCCAGTGCATTTGTCTTACCAGTAATGTGAAAATCCCCTATATTTCCATGGACAAATGACACACCTGAGAGGTGATTTGTTTTTTTGTGGCTTGAGTTGAAGCTTTTATTGGGAACATTTTACAGACCATTTGGATCACATTTATCCTGTACCCTAGGTTGAGCACTTACACTGGGTTTTTCATCTAAATCTCCAAATGACAGGATTCAGATGACACCCCCAGTGCAGCGGAATTACTCTGGACTCAATCTGGCCTCAGTCCAGCGGTGTCCAACTTTTCAGAAGTGCATAAAACTGGCTGATCGTGTTTTTATGCACCACTGTAAAGATGGACACCACCAGATCAAAGGCAGAAACATTTTTACATCACTGTATTTTGAGAGTTATAATTTTTCTAGATTTCTGCCAATAAAGTCATTTAAGGGCTTGTTTTTATTGGTACCATTTTTGAGCACTTTACATTTTTGGATCGCTTTTTATTCCGCTATTTGGGAGGCAGAATGAACATGAAACCGCAATTCAGGAATTAATTTTTTTTTTTTTTTTTATACCTTTCACTGTTTAGTAAATGTAATGACAGGTTTATTCTTCAGGTCGGTACAATTACAGCAATACTACAGGTTTTTGTTTTTTTTAATGCTTTGCCGCTATGATGCAATAAAAACAATTTCATACAAAAAAAAAATTGTTTCTGCATTGCTATATTTGCAGAGCTATAGCTTTTTTTATTTTTTTTTTGCTGTTGGAGCTGTATTTCAGCTTGTTTTTTGCGAGATGAGGTTTTAAACTATATACCGTATGTTTTGGACTGTAAGACGCACCGGACCATAAGACGCACCCTAGTTTTAGAGGAGGAAAATAGGAAAATAAAATTTTAAGCAAAAAATGTGGTCATGACATTGTTATGGGGCGATGACACTATTATGTTGGTAATGTCCCCAAATTCTCTGCTAAGGTACCCCATCCTGGTAATGATCCTCCTGCCTTGTATATGTACCCCATCCTGGTATATGCCCTTATCCTGCTATATACTGCCATTCTGCTATATGCCCCCATCCTGATATATACTGCCATCCTGGTATATATTCCCATCCTGCTATATATTCTCATCCTGCTATATACCCCCATCCATCCATCATGCTATATACCCCATCCATCCTGCTATATGGCCCCATCCTGCTATATACACCCATCCTGCTATATACACCCATCCTGCTATATACCCCCATCCTGATAAATAACTCCATCCTGGTATATGGCATGTATTCTGTATCACAAACAAAAAAAACCCCCAAAAAAACGTTTATACTCACCTTTCCTCGCTCCATGCAGCATTGGTTCTCCCCCTGTCTGTGGCGGCAGCAGCGCTGCTGGAGTGTGGAGACTTCACCGGTCACTTCCTTGTAGCACCGCAATGTCCTCCCGTCTGCCGGTCAGCTGACCTGCGTGACTAGCGGCGCGCACAGCGATGACGTCATTGCTGTGCTCACCACTCTCTACACAGATCAGCTGACCGGCATACGGCAGGACATCGCGTACCTGCAGGGGAATAGTGAGTGTGCCGTACTGAATCACTGCCCCCCGCGCTGATGATGATGCACGGGGGCAGTGAATACAGCCGCACATGATCACTCCAGGTTGTTATTGCCAGGAATGATCATGGAAGGCTGTTTACTATGCGCGCACCCCCCGCCCATCACCCCGCCCACCTGTCAGCGCCGGATTCAGTGCTGAGAGATGATGGGCGGGAGGATGGGAGTGCATATGAAATGAGCGGGCCCATGTGGTCACGGCAGGCGCTGCTACAGCCTGCTCATGCCCCCGATGACCCGCTCCACCACAGCACCCTCATTCCCGGCCGCAGCCCTATAGTCAGACCATAAGATGCACCCCCAACTTTCCCCCAACATTTGGGGGGGAAAAATGTGCGTCTTATGGTCCGAAAAATAAGGTAATATTATTTACATTCAACATTTTGATCACGTTTCCACTTTTTTTTCGGCAGGATGATGAAAAGCATTGCTTTTTGCCACATTTTGTATTTTTTTTTACGCTGTTCACTCAAGGGGTTAAATAGTGTGACAGATTTATAGATCGGGTCGTTCCGGACATGGCAATACCGGATATGTGTACTTTTTTGTTTATTTTTGTCTTTACATAAATAAATGTATTTACTGGTATAATATTTTTTTCTTTTATGATTTTTTAAAAAAATATATATATTTTTTTAACAGTCTCTTTCTGGGACTTTAACTTTTGCATGATTGCTGGTGTAATGTATTGACATGCACAATAAGCATGGCAGTTAGTGATGGGCGAGCACTAAAATGCTTAGGTGGTCGTCTCAAGTAAAGACCATAATGGAAAATTCGAGCATTTTTCCAGTAGACCCCCCACCCCCCCCCCCGCTCTGGAGATTTGAGGGGGCCTGAAAAACACTGAAATGGATTTAAACACCACTGAAAAGGAATGGGAACAGTAAGGGGAAGACACCTGGACATATCTCTGTCTCCCAGGTCACTGCTGGGCACAATGTTGTCAAAGTATTATGACACTTTTACGGGCTGAAAAGAGAACATACAAAACCAAAATGGATTTTACTGGAAAATATATGTTCCGAAACATTCTTTGTGGTGTTTTTGCACTTTTTCAGTGCTTTCAATGTTGAAAAAACGCTGCAACAACATTGAAAGAAACTACATGCTGCTTGTTTGAAAAACGCAGCAGTTTTCGATTTCATTCATGAAAAAAACCATCATGTGTATTAGCTTTATGAAATCTCATCGCTTTTGCTGTTACTGTAAAAATTAGCTTTGGATTTGCATAAAGTTCATTAAAAATGCTGCAAACAAAAAGCAACATGTGAACATTGCCTTAATAACAGTGCCATCTGTCATTGTATTTCCCCGTCGCCTATGACTACAGTAGATCACATAGTATAGAGGTTGTGGGGAACCACTCACTTGAGTTCACTTCTCGAGGTAGCAAGCAGAAATACTTTCACTTTAACCTCTTAAGGACGAAGCCAGTTTTGTACTTAATGCCCAGGCCATTTTTTGCAATACTCACCAGTGCCACATTCACAGGTTATAACTGCGAAACGCTTCAGCGGATCCTGGTGATTCTGAGATTGTTTTTTGATGACATATTGTACTTCATGATAGTGGTAAATTTAGGACAATAATTTTTGCTTTTATTTGTGAAAAAATCGGAAATTTGATAAATTTTGCAATTTTCAAACTTTTAAATTTTATTTCTTAAACCAGAGATATGTCACACAAAGTAGTTAATAAATTACATTTCCCACATATCTACTTTACGTCAGCACAATTTTTTAAACAAATTTTTTGAGGTTGGGAATAATGAGCGAGTTTCGAAATACTCGGATTTTCAATACTCGTAACGAATAGGGATGATCGAATACCTCAAATATTCGGCTATGCCCATATTCGACAAATAGGTCGCCGCTATTCAACTATTTGCAAATATTCGATGCGCAATGTAAGTCTATGAGAAACCCGAATAGTTGCCGAATAGCAACTATTCGGGCTTCCCATAGACTTACATTGCGAATTGAATATTCGTATAGCGGCGACCTATTCGTCGAATATTTGCAAAGTCGAATATTGACGAATATTTGTGATATTCGATCATCCCTAGTAAAGAATACTGTCTAACACTCGCGTATGCATTCGAATAGTGTGTGCAATGCAAGTCAATGGGAAATACTTGCAATGTAATGAGTAACCCAAATACCGTACTATTCGCCACTTGCACAAATAGTGCGGCATTTGAGTTACTCGTTACATTGCGAGTAGTCCCCATTGACTTGCATTCCACACACTATTCGAAATGCATATGCGAGTATTAGACAGTACTCGTTACAAGTATCGCGAGTCTGAGTATTTTGAAACTTGCTCATCATTAGTTAGGAAGTTAGAAGGGTTCAAAGTACATCAGCAATTTCTCATTTTATCGACAAAATTTAGAAAAACATTTTTTAGGGTCCACATAACACATCAGGGGCCTAGGTGACAGAAAATACCGAAAAATGACACCATTCTAAAAACTGCACCCCTCAAACTGCTCAAAACCACATCCAAGAAGTTTATTAACCCTTCAGGTGCCTCTCAGGAATAAAGCAATGTGGAATAAAAAAAAAAAAATTATCATTTTACCTAAAAGTCAAGACCCAATTTATTCACTTTTAGAAGAAATAACACATCAAAATGGACCCCAAAATTTGTGCTTTAGTTCCTTCTGAGCTCACAGATACCCCACATGTGGTCAGAAACCTCTGTTTGGACAAATGGGAGGGTTCGGAATAGAAGGAGCAATATTTGAATTGTGGCACACAAATTTGGCTGAAATAGGTTGTGGGCACCATGTTGCATTTGCCGGGGCCCCAATTTGGAAACTAGACCCCTCAAGGATTTTACTTAGGGGTATTGTGAGCATATTTAATCCACAGTTACTACACAAAAATGTTGCTGTAGCAGCAAATTTCTCATTATTAGGCTATGTGCCCACGATCTGGCGACACTGCATCTAAGATGCAGTGCCAGCCCTCCTGCAGAGATGTGTGTTGTCCGCAGGAGAACACAGTTGCCCATACCCATGATCAGGGGTCGGGCCGCTGCAGACTTTAGCTCTATTCTCTCATCTCCGCAGCATACAATTGACATGCTGTGGCTCAGGAAGCCATGCCACAGGTCAGTTCATGCTGCAGAGAAAAGAAGCACAATGGGCAGCAGATTTCTAAAAATCCTTCCACTGCATATACTGCACAATGCAACACTTTGGACACAGCAAAAATACTCTGTGTCCAAAACATTGCAAACCCTGATCATGGGCACATAGCCTAAAAAGCTAGGATGGATGGATGGCTAAATAGATAGCGCTAACACACATCCCATACATATTCTAAGCTGGCACCCTTTAGTGACTTTCATGTGGCACTAAAGGATGTTTAGCATTGTAGTTAAACAAAAAATAAATTGTTAAAAAACCCAACATAGGGTCCACTCATTTTTGACAGCCAACTAGGGTAAAGCAAATAGAAACCAAAGGAAAAATTGTGAAAACATACCCTGCTGTAACTAAATAAAAGCATAGTGCATATAAACATAGGGTACTTAGTAAACACTGTTTTTGATCAAAAAAAGGCATAAAGCTATCCCACCAACGCCAAGGTGTACCCAGTTGGGATAGTACCTACACTCTCTAATATTAAAACCTTACCATGGGTCTAAAATAGGCCTCAATGTGGCTAAGGGCTGAGAGCGACCGGGTCCCAACAGGACACACACAGTCAGGGGGATTCACAGAATGAAATGTCCAGCTCACCAAGAGGGAGGGCCACACCCCATTTGTACTGAATACAAAAAACTACATAAAAACAAAAAAATGAGCCGGAGTATGAGATGGTATACATGGAGCTTGTGAGCTCATGTTCACACTGGCCATTAGACAAAGAGAAACCAAAGGAAAAATTGTGAAAACATACCCTGCTGTAACTAAATAAATAAAATTATTATTATTTAGTTACAGCAGGGTATGTTTTCACAATTTTTCCTTTGGTTTCTCTTTGTCTAATGGCCAGTGTGAACATGAGCTCACAAGCTCCATGTATACCATCTCATACTCCGGCTCATTTTTTTTGTTTTTATGTAGTTTTTTTGTATTCAGTACAAATGGGGTGTGGCCCTCCCTCTTGGTGAGCTGGACATTTCATTCTGTGAATCCCCCTGACTGTGTGTGTCCTGTTGGGACCCGGTCGCTCTCAGCCCTTAGCCACATTGAGGCCTATTTTAGACCCATGGTAAGGTTTTAATATTAGAGAGTGTAGGTACTATCCCAACTGGGTACACCTTGGCGTTGGTGGGATAGCTTTATGCCTTTTTTTGATCAAAAACAGTGTTTACTAAGTACCCTTTGTTTATATGCACTATGCTTTTATTTAGTTACAGCAGGGTATGTTTTCACAATTTTTCCTTTGGTTTCTCTTTGTCTAATGGCCAGTGTGAACATGAGCTCACAAGCTCCATGTATACCATCTCATACTCCGGCTCATTTTTTTGTTTTTTTGTTTTTGTTTTTATAGGGTAAAGCAAATGCAGGTCACAGCTATCAGCTGCATCTTGGCTGGTGATCCAATTTGGAGGTCACCCAATGTTTTTTTAAAATTAGTTATATATAAAAAAAAAAAAAAAAAAAAAGTGGGGCTCCCCCCTAAATTGGATTACCAGCCAAGGTAAAGCAGACAGCTGGGGTCTGGTATTTTCAGGGTGGGAAGGTCCATGGTTATTTGGCTCTTCCCAGCCTCAAAATAGCAGGCCGCAGCCGCCACAGAAGTGGTGCATCTATTAAAATGTTAATTGTGACAGCAGAGGGGAGAAATTTAAACAGAGAGGGGGCAGGCAGCCAGGGGAGAAATCATTACTGAAGACCAGACCCTCGAAGTCCCGTCTGATGCACATGCCACTCAGCGACGCTCTCATTTCTAGACCTTTGATAACTTTTTTCTGCAGTAAAAGATCCAATCTCTAAACTGAAGTATATGATTTTATTTACCATCCTAGTGCCAGTATGGCATTGCCTTTACTTTATATGTGAAAACCCTGCTGGTTGGTTCCCTTTAAATGTGTGTTTTACTGTATAGAATATTTTTAAAAAATCCAGTGTGCTCAGACGTTTTTAAGTCATTTTTTTTCATAAACTCCTTCACAAGACAGGAACATGTCTTAAGAAAACACAAAAAATGTCACATATACTAGCATGAAATTCTTTGTCTTATATAACCCAAAAATGTTATATTTGGTACAAACTATGTGTAGGGAGCATAAACAGCTAAATTAAAAAAAAAATTGTCAAATCAAAATGTACTTTGTGCAACTACTGGGTAAGTAAAAATAGGTTTCTTACTGGATAAGGCATATTTTTGCTTTGTTATGAATGGTTGCTTGCTGTGTCATTTTACTACAAATGAATACAATAAGGCATCAAGAATGTTGGTCATTTAGAATTCATTTGTGTTTTACCATCCAACAAAAAATGTGACACTTCCTTAATCTCTGCAGCCATTTTACTACTGTTGGATTATTAGGAAAGAAACTAAAAGAGTAGCAAAATAGTATTATGCTGGATTTGCAGAAAAATGTAATCTGCAGAGTTGATGAGGAAATCCTAGCGTGACAGCTGCTTGGACTGGACTGTAAGTCTGTGAAATTGGTGGCTGCTATGGCTGCACGAGATGGATTTATGTAAGTACCAGCAATCTCCCGCTTTCAGGACTCACATGGCACATTGTGTTGTAGGGCTGGGATGTGCCAGAACCTTACATCAGTGCTCAGATTCCATTCATGTCTCTAATGTAATATAAGAGTGTCCAGCTTGTGAAAAATAAAAAGAAGAGTGACATCTTATTAAAGGAAGCCATTATAGCTGGGTGGTATCAGTACAATCCTTAATGACACAGTAATTGAATGTGCATGGATTTGGAATGTGTCTACATTCCACAAGAGACCCTTAAATACTCCCAGATTGTGAGAGTCCTATATACAAGAACTGGAACTAAAGTAAATGATAGATTTCCCCATATTCACTCAATTTCAATATATGTAAAACACTTTACTTATTGGGGTAGTCTGCAGGTAAATAGCATTACAATGCTGCTCGACCAACTTATTGAAATTATGGCTACCAGTAGAAAATGAACTTATGTTCTAATGGGAGCTGCCTGCTTTCAGTCATAGGCATGTGAATGGATCATACAATAAGGTTTGGTAACTGTAATTACTTCCTGGCACTCAGATTGACGGCCACTACTGCACAAAAGAACTGCAGATCAGCTATCAAAGGGCCAAGGTGTGCTTATAGCTGCAGCTCACAGTATAGTGAGTAGTGCTGTAAGCGGTAAATGTAGGTGCTATATTCACATCTCCATGACTGAAAGCCTGTGGCTCCTGGGAGGAAAAAAGTTAATTTTCTTCCAGTGCCAAAAGTACACTTTTTTCTCTATCCACTCTCACGCGGAGTGTATATACTATCAGCAGCTCCAATACTTGCCTAAGCTCACATATGAATTACGGCTCCCGACACTGTCAGCCCACAGATTATCTACTGCCTCTGAGTGCTGGTATTTTTTGATTATTAATTTTCTTTCAGTCGTCGCACTTTCAGTAAGGTGGGCTGGCAGCAGTGTAACACTATCTGCAGATTAACCTTATATCTGCCGGTAAATACCAATTTCCAAGTTGCCTTTAAAGGTAAGAAAAATGTAAAACAAATATAAAAGTGTACTACATTACAAAGGGAACAGATAGGTAAAACCTGCAAGATTTATATTTGTGGTGAAGCTCACTTTTGTCATTTATATTGACCAAATTCTGCTGATCAATTTGAGATGTAAAATTTATACCAAGTCTGCCTAGTATGTTTTGATCTTCACATGGTCTTGGCAGAAAAACTTTTTTTATAAAAAAACAAACAAAAACAAAACAGTATACACTAGAGATGAACAGATCAATTCACCGAGGATTGATTTTGGGTGAAATTTCATGAAAATCGCAGGTTCCCATGAATTTGAACAGTTTTCTATTAAATCCACGAAGATTGCCATAATGCCTTGCAGCTATCACATCACACAGTCTAGCACAATCAAGCATGGGGACTATTATAGCCAGTATAAATGATGAAGGCTGGCTTGGAAGTGAAATGTTGGGATTTTACAAGCTAGGGATATGAGATCAGAGCCCACGGGTCATGACACATAGGGATAAAAAAAAAAAAAAGAAGCTTAATCAGATTGTGGTATATAACTCCAAAGGAGTCAAGTGATATAGAGGTTCTGGACCTGTATATTCACTCATTGTTACTGTGAATCGATTGATCTGATATATACTCAAGTCACAGCACTTTAATAATGGCATATACTGTATATTTTTATTCCTCACATATTTCAAATAGGGAAGAGCGTTATTATTACCTCTTCTGTCAGAATTTTGGTTCTGAGGAAAAATCCTGAAACCAAGGCTTGTGTGTCATACCTGTCTATTTCCTAACTTGTAAGGTTAGCAAGCTGTCTTTTTTTTTTCTTTAACCCCTTCACGACCATGGACGGATATATCAGTCATGGAGCGTGTCCCGTTAAGTCCCGCCCTCTGCCGTGGGCAGGCGGCGTTGATCGGCACATATATCAGCTGTTTTCAACAGCTGACATGTGTACCTGCATGTTACGAGTGAAATCGCATACAAAGTCTGGCAGTGAGATGTATATACGCGCGGTGAAGATTTTCACTTACCGCCGCCCCCACCGGAAGTCACATGAGTGATCACGTGACTTTCGGTCGTTGCCATCGTAGCACAGGGTCATGTGATGACGCCTGCAGCTATGTTTCACTTTCGTTTTCCCTCGGCCCGGAGCAGAGGGAAACAGGAAGTGACTGTATCTGCTGTTTACAGCTGTATAGCTGTGATCAGCAGATAGATAATAGCGATCGGATTGCTGATCGCTATAGCCCCCTAGAGGGACTAGTAAAATAAGTAAAAAAAAGTTTTAAAAAATAAAAAAAACAACAACCTAAAAGTTCAAATCACCCCCCTTTCCACCCATTGAAAATTAAAGGGTTAAAAAATAAATAAATATACACATATTTGGTATCGCCGCGTTCAGAAATGCCCGATCTATCAAAATATAAAATCAATTAATCTGAATGGTAAACGGTGTAGTGGCAAAAAAATTCCAAACGCCAAAATTACGTTTTTTGGTCGCCGCAAGTTTTACGCAAAATGCAATAACAGGCGATCAAAACATAGCATCTGTGCAAAAATGGTACCATTAGAAACGTCAGCTCGAGACACCAAAAATAAGCCGTCATTGAGCCATAGATCCCAAAAAATGAGAACTCTACGAGTTTTGGAAAATGGCGCAAAACGTACGCCACTTTTATTGGACATGCTTGTGAATTTTTTTTTAACCCCTTAGATACAAGTAAACCTATACATTTTGGTGTCTACAAACTCACACCGACCTCAGGCATCATACTCACACATCAGTTTTACCATATTGTGAACACCGTGAATAAAACATCCCAAAAACTATTGTGCCATCACACTTTTTTTGCAGTTTTTTCACACTTGGAATTTTTTTGCTGTTTTCCAGTACACCATATGGTAAAACTTATGGTTTCATTTAAAATTACAACTTGTCCCGCAAAAAACAAGCCCTCATATGGCAAGATTGACGGAAAAATAAAAAAGTTACGGCTCTTGGAAGAAGGGGAGCAAAAAACAAAAACGCAAAAACGGAAAGTGCCCAGGGGCTGAAGGGATTAAAGAAAAAATAAAAAAATGGCCACATTTTGAAAATGTAAATGCAACTGCCTACAGTGTGTGTATTGCAAGGAAAAGATATATTTTTTGTACACTTCCTTGTTAGGATAGTCCAATATGAGACCTGTTCAAAGCAAATGAATACAGCCGTTTTCACCTAAGCAGATATGATGAGGTCACCGTGACATTTAATAAGGTTGTGTTTGCATTAAAGAGCGCAAAAGATGTTCAATATAGTCCTAAGAGAACTCTAAAGCCCACTTTACACGCTTCAATATATCTCACAATCCGTCGTTGGGGTCAAGTTGTAAGTGACGCACATCCGGCATCGTTTGTGAGGTATCTGCGTGTGACAGCTACGTGCGATCAGGATTGAACGCAAAACCATTGATCGCAAACACATCGTATCTTTGTCTAGAATTGAGCGTTTTGTTGCACGAACCTAGTCAATTGTAACGTGTGACATCCCTCATACGATTTTGGTGTCTGATGCTATGTGCGCAGGTGTGCGCTCTGCACCGCAGCTTAAAAAAGGTCCGCTTCAGAGCGCAGCTGTAAAGCTGCGTTCTGAAGCGCCTCACAATGTCTGTCATTCAGTAATCTCTGTCAGTTGGTCACTATCTCGGTCCCTCACTCTCTGTCCATGTCAGTCTATCCCCCTCTCTCATATACTCACCGATCCCCGACGCTTCACGGCATTCACACTGCTCCGGCGGCTTTTACTATTTTGAAAAAGCCGGCCGCCCATTAAACAATCTCGTATTCCCTGCTTTCCCCGCCCACCGGCGCCTATGATTGGTTACAGTGAGACACGCCCCCACGCTGAGTGACAGGTGTCACACTGCACCCAATCACAGCAGCCGGTGGGCGTGTCTATACTGTGTAGTGAAATAAATAATTAAATAATTAAAAAAAAACAGCGTGCGGTCCCCCCCAATTTTAAAACCAGCCAGATAAAGCCATACGGCTGAAGGCTGGTATTCTCAGGATGGGGAGCTCCACGTTATGGGGAGCCCCCCACCCTAAAAATATCAGTCAGCAGCCGCCCAGAATTGCCGCATACATTAGATGCGACAGTTCTGGGACTGTACCCGGCTCTTCCCGATTTGCCCTGGTGCGTTGGCAAATCGGGGTAATAAGGAGTTATTGGCAGCCCATAGCTGCCAATAAGTCCTAGATTAATCATGTCAGGCGTCTCCCCGAGATTCCTTCCATGATTAATCTGTAAATTACAGTAAATAAACACACACACCCGAAAAAATAATTTATTAGAAATAAAAAACACAAACATATACCCTGGTTAACCACTTTAATCAGCCCCAAAAAGCCCTCCATGTCCGGTGTAATCCAGGATGCTCCAGCGTCGCTTCCAGCGCTGCTGCATGGAGGTGACCGTAGCTGCAGAATACACCGCCGCTCCGGTCACCTCCACGCAGCTAATGAAGACAGCCGTGCGATCAGCTGAGCTGTCAGTGAGGTTACCCGCTGTCACTGGATCCAGCGGTGGCCGCGGGTAACCTCAGTGACAGCTCAACTGATCGCGCTACTCACCTCAGTTGCTGCGTGGAGGTGAGAGGAGCGGCGGTGAGTAGCGCGATCAGCTGAGCTGTCACTGAGGTTACCCGCGGCCACCGCTGCATCCAGTGACAGCGGGTAACCTCAGTGACAGCTCAGCCGATCGCGCGGCACTCTTCAGTTGCTGTGTGGAGGTGACCGGAGCGGCTGTGTATTCTGCAGCTCCGGTCACCTCCATGCAGCAGCGCTGGAAGCGACGCTGGAGCATCCTGGATTACGCCGGACATGGAGGGCTTTTTGGGGCTGATTAAAGTGGTTAACCAGGGTATATGTTTGTGTTTTTTATTTCTAATAAAGGATTTTTTCGGGTGTGTGTGTTTATTTACTGTAATTTACAGATTAATCATGGAAGGTATCTCGGGGAGACGCCTGACATGATTAATCTAGGACTTATTGGCAGCTATGGGCTGCCAATAACTCCTTATTACCCCGATTTGCCAACGCACCAGGGCAAATCGGGAAGAGCCGGGTACAGTCCCAGAACTGTCGCATCTAATGTATGCGGCAATTCTGGGCGGCTGTTGGCTGATATTGTTAGGCTGGGGGGCTCCCCATAACGTGGAGCTCCCCATCCTGAGAATACCAGCCTTCAGCCGTATAGCTTTATCTGGCTGGTTTTAAAATTGGGGGGGACCGCACGCCGTTTTTTTAATTATTTAATTATTTATTTCACTACACAGTATAGACACGCCCACCGGCTGCTGTGATTGGGTGCAGTGTGACACCTGTCACTCAGCGTGGGGGCGTGTCTCACTGTAACCAATCATAGGCGCCGGTGGGCAGGGAAAGCAGGGAATACGAGATTGTTTAATGGGCGGCCGGCTTTTTCAAAACAGTAAAAGCCGCCGGAGCAGTATGAACGCCGTGCAGTGCCGGGGATCGGGGATTGATGAGTATATGAGAGAGGGCTGCTAACTTCAGTCACTTAGGAGATTAGCGGTCACCGGTGAGTCCTTCACAGGTGACCGCTAATCAGGACGCGACACAGACAGAGCCGCAGCATGACCATGAAGTCGGGTGAAGTTCACCCGAGTTCATTCTGACAGTGCGGCTCTGTCTGTGTCTGCTGTCATCTGCCATTCAGCTCTGCTACACGGCTGTCTGTGTCTGCTGTTAGCGGCCATGTAGCAGAGCTGAATGGCAGATGACATAGTAAAAACGCATCCCTACACATTACACACGCTTGGCAAGTCAATAAATAAAAAAAAAAAAAGGGGTGCCCAATGCATACGTCACAGAACACATGATCTAAAGGATCGCACACAAAATTGATCAATTTAACATAGAGTACTAACGCACGTGTGACAGCAAATGAACGACCTACGTGTGATCTCATAAGATCCCGTATGCAACCTGGGCGTGTCACATCGCAAATGCGATTGTACAACTAATTGCAATGTGTAAAGCTGGCTTAAGGCTGAGACCGCACTTTGCAATCACCTACTTGCAGTTCAAAACGCACCTTTTGGGCTTAATTGATTTGACCAAAGTTGCCTTTTTCTGAACTTTAGCGCTGAAAACGCATGCGTATTTACCGCGTTTTTGATGCGTTTTCAGTGCTTTTTACATGCTTTGTCATCTGCATTTTGACAGATGCGTTTTGAACATCAAGACACTGCTTAATAAAGTTTAAACAGTCAAACAATGAAAAAAGAGGAAAAAAAAGGATCATATCTATATTAATGGGAAAAATAATGAAAATAGATATATTTCATAAAATTATAGCGGTAATATACATTTTATCGCAAAAATAGCAAAAAAAATGCATATTTTTCTTAAATTTAATTGTCGGACTATGTGTGTGTGTAAAGGGACATATCAAATTATTATTTTGATGTCCAAAAAGCATGTGTTTTGGTACTACTACTCCCATGTTATCGAAACTGACCTAAAATGGCAAAAACAATTGACATGCTCCTTCTTTGAACGCATGGTTTTTGCCACAAAATATGCAAATTAAACGCAGCGGTAAGTAACGCAAAGTGCGGTCTGAAAATCAACATTTTCCATTGACTTTGCTGTGAAATCAAAACGGATGCATTTTGGCAAAAAAAAGGTGCTTCTCAAAACGGACCAGAAAAACGGTAGAAACGCAGGTGGAAACGCAAAGTGTGTTCTCACCCTAAATGTTATACACATCTTTTCCGGGCAGTTAAAGGAGGGTTTGCAGTATTGAGATTAGCAGTGATTACATTTTTGGAAAAATTCAACGAAGTGGGCGAATTCGGATTTCAAAAGATCTGTTTGTCTCTATTACCCACCATTCATACTCAAGCGGCCATATTTTCGGAGGTTTCAAAAAATGATTGGCTATATTGCTGTTTGCTCGTTTATTGGTATGAAACCCCAATGTGATAAATAAAACTATCACTAGGACAGAACTTTTTAACATGTACATCGTTGGCAAGACACAATTCCCAAACCTCCTGCTTCCCAAATACTGGTGCTTTTTTATTTTACTTATTTAGCACCAGTAATTTCTATAGCACTTTACACACATCATCAATCATCATCATCACTGTCTCCTTTGGGTTCACAATTAGTGATGATCGAACTCGTAGGTACCTGGAACCGGCGGATCCAACCAGGTTTAAAAATGAAACAAAAAAATAGTTCAGGCCCGGAATTGATCCTGGTTATCTGGCTGGACACTTGTCGCTGTAATAAGTCTATGGGGATCAGAATCTGGTGCTTTAAAATGGAGGTACAATGCATAGGGGAATTGGAGCTTGTGTATCAAGTCTGCCGTACAGCTCTAACGCTGCTTCCAGGGCCACTTATTATTCGTAATGCATATGCACGGCTTCCCCTGCCCCCTGGCAGTCCCACGTCTCTGATAGGTTGCAGTCAGATGCCCCCCCCCCCCACTGTGTGACAACGTGACTGGCTGCTTGCAATCAGAGGCGCTGTGTGTGCATCTCTATTGCTGTAAAAACATAAATAAATAAAATTGACAAAGGGTCCCCCCATATTATAATACCCAGCCATGATAGAGCAGATGGCTACAGGCTGCAGCATCCAGCCATGCTCTTATTTTGGATGTGTATCAAAGTTAGAGGGACTGCATGTTTTCTAAAATTATTTAAATAAATAATTAAAAAAACTGGGGTGGGTAAAGTGTCGGTATTGTCGCATCCAAAAGATGTGACAATCCTGGGTGGCTGCAGGCTGATATTTTTCGGCTGATGGGACCCAATAACCATGGACCGGAGAATACCAGCTCCCAGGCTGATACACAGCCAACATAACAAAGAAATACCAAAGACAAAAATAATATGGATGTATAGCCTGCTGTACGAAACTGTACAAAACTACTACTAAACAAAAGCAAATAGCCAACATAACATGCTCAGCTGGGGGCTGCAGCCTGTAGTAGTATGCTTTATCATGGCTGGGTATCCTAATATGGGAGAACCCAGACACAGTGCCTCTGATTGGTTGCAGTCAGACACACTGTCACACAGGCTGGGGGCACTGTCTGACTGTAACCAGAGATGCTGGGATTGTAGGCGGTAGGGTAGGGGAAAGTAGTGCATATAATGAAGATAATGAGCGGCCCCGGAATTACAGTGAGCGGCCTGGAAGCAGAGTTACAGCCGCACAGAGATCGGTAAGTATAAAGCGCTTGCTTTATTCTTATTTTCTTTGATTTTTTTTTATTACCTTGGTGGCTGGACACGGACCGTTACCCGGAGTTCCCTGAGAACTCCGGGCCCAGGGTTGGTGCATGGCTTCTTTTGAACCCACGCGGATCTGGACTTTTACAGTCCGGGTCCATGCAGCACTACTCACAATCTAAGGCTAGTTTCACACTTGCGTTGAACGGCATCTGTTGCATTGCGTTGTGTGACAGATGCAACGGATGCGTTGCATATAATGGCACAACGAATGCAACGGATCTTACAAAACAACGGAAAGCTTTTTTTTTTTCTTTACATTTTTACCGGCAGCGGACTATTGTGAATGATCAGCTGATCACCTGGCTGCCGGGCGCTAAGCTGAGCGCTCTCACATGCCGGCGGCCAGGCGCTCAGCTGAGCGCTCTCACATGCCGGCGGCCGGGCGCTCAGCTGAGATCTCTCACATGCCGGTGGCTGGGCGCTCAGCTGAGCGGTCTCACATGCCGGCGGCCGGGAGCTCAGCTGAGAGCTCTCACATGCCGGCGGCCGGACGCTCAGCTGAGGGCTCTCACATGCCAGCGGCCGGACGCTCAGCTGAGCGCTCTCACATGCCGGCGGCCGGGCGCTCAGCTGAGATCTCTCACATGCCGGCGGCCGTGAGCTCAGCTGAGCGGTCTCACATGCCGGCGGCCGGGAGCTCAGCTGAGAGCTCTCACATGCCGGCGGCCGGACGCTCAGCTGAGGGCTCTCACATGCCAGCGGCCGGACGCTCAGCTGAGAGCTCTCACATGCCGGCGGCCGGGCGCTCAGCTGAGCGCTCTCACATGCCGGCGGCTGGGCGCTCAGCTGAGATCTCTCACATGCCGGTGGCTGGGCGCTCAGCTGAACGTTCGGCCACCGAGAAACAAAATAAAGTTTCTGTGATTTAAAAGAAGAAAAAAAAAAATGAGCATTCGCAGTGAAAAATAAAGGTTTGCGCCGCTCAAAAAAAGTTACATGCTGCGTTCCTTCCGCCCGACGCAGCGTCAAAATAACGATGCTGTGTCGTCCAGCGGATGCAGCGCTGACACTTGCGTTACAGTGCGTCATCCATACAAGTCAATGGAGAATAGCGCAGTGCGTTAACGGACTGCGCTATTCTTCATAGTGACGGACTGCGCTGAACGCAAGTGTGAAAGTACCCTAAATTCAAAGAAACAGGATGAAATCCACACAAACACAAGGAGAGAATACAAACTCCTTGCAGATGTTGTCCAAGGGCCTCAGTTTTAACAACTGAGCCACCGTGCTGCTATTACCTGTCAGTAGCAGTCACATCCTCATACTAATGGCAAGGATCGGAGGAATTTTCTCTGCAACTGGAAGCAAACAAGTAGAACATCTTTGCCCCTGTACAGGTTTAGTAACACTGGAGGGTAGAGGTGGGTTGGTGATAACCCCCCTTTCTGTCCTTTTAACAAAAAGA
Organism: Anomaloglossus baeobatrachus; assembly: GCF_048569485.1. Classification (NCBI taxonomy): domain Eukaryota; kingdom Metazoa; phylum Chordata; class Amphibia; order Anura; family Aromobatidae; genus Anomaloglossus; species Anomaloglossus baeobatrachus. The sequence continues at coordinate 319,358,605 of NC_134355.1, read as the reverse complement.
GAGGATATATGCTCTGTGATTGTCACATTTCCAATGGGAGTAATAAGATGGACAGTTTTTCATCTAATCATCCCCAGTGTCTACTTCAAAAACATGTTTTGATGAGTGCAATGTGTTTAATTTCAGAATATGTGTGTATAAAGAAGAAACAGGGGGAGGGGTGGATGGTATTTTAGGAACCATGATAGCAGTATCTCTAATGCCATCAGCACAGCACAACAGTCACACACTCAATTTCTACAAGAAAAAGCTAGTAATGCTCTTCGGATTTTATTATCTATGGCAGTATACATGCATAGCAATAAATAACTTGATGACACTGTCTTTTTTACAACCTATGTAAATTTAAAATGGACAAATATGGTTATATACTTAGTACAGAATTGGACATGTAACTGTATATGAATGCGATTGTATGTAGTGTCAGAATCAATTAATAGAACAGGCTGGGGCTGAGTAATGGAGTAACAAAGAAAATGGGTGCATAGCTGCATGAATAAGTGTAACTTCCTCTGCCACAGACAAGGGCGCACTGTAAATTGCTGTGAACAATTTAGAATATTTAAGCCATGTACAGAAAAAAAGGTCACTTGCTTTGTTCCACTTGATGGACTTTTTGTTTGTGACCCCAATACTTGTCTGTTGCATACCAGTCTTCAACCGCAAATGAATACATTTATTATGTGTCCCATTTATTAATACGTGGCAAAGGGAAAACAGCCATTAGTCAGATTATATGTGCATTGTATGTGGTGACCCGGCCTAAGAGGTCACATTTCAATGGCTGAAAAATGTTAGAACTTTCTCAAGTTAAAGACTAATTGCATGTGATCGTCTTATTTAAACAATCAATGTCAAAACCATACAAATTTTCAACCAAAATCAATTAGCAAAACCAGAAGGAGAAGTTTCAGTGGTCACTCAAAATAAGAGATAGTACCACCACCCCATGGTTATAATAAATGGATATAGAGCTGATTCAGGGATTGATATACCACCAATTCACACACAAACGAATCAGAGAACAAATTGTAAAAAGGTAAATCTTTATTGAAACCAAAATAAAAGATAAAAGGAGTGTAATTACAAGACAGTGCACAAGGTGGCGTACCTGAGCAGTGAAGGAAATAACAGTGTCCGGTTAGTAAACAATGAAGCTCAATACAGCCTCAGGGAAAACACCCAATACACAGGAATCGGTCAGAGTATATAACCCCGTGGTGGGTGAAAGAACCCAGAGTGACATGTATATAAAGAGAAGTATGAAACCGGAGATCACTTTACTCACTGCTGAGGTGACGCCAGTTCCCGCCTACGCACGTTTCGGCGCTAGCCTTCGTCAGGACCTGCCTCCACCGGCTATGCGGAAGGGAGAATGTGGGCGGGATGTTTACGTCCTGCTCATCTCCGCCCCTCCGCTTCTATTGGCCGCCTGCCGTGTGACATCGCTGTGATGCCGCATGACCCGCCCCCTTAGGAAGGAGGCAGGACGCCGGTCAGAGTGACATCGCAGGGCAGGTAAGTGCGTGTGAAGCTGCCGTATCACAAGATATCGCATGTGCGACGGGGCGGGTACTATCGCGCTCGGCATCGCTAGCCAATGCTAGCGATGTCGCAACGTGCAAAGTACCCCTAAGAAGGAGCAAAGATAAAGGAGCTGAGAGACGTAAATAAAGCATATGTTCATATAAAGCTTTTGGAAGTGGATTTTGATGCGGAACCACTTCAAAATATACATTAGGCCCCTTTCACACGTCAGTGATTCTGGTACGTTTGTGCTTTTTTTTTTAAACGTACCAGAATCACTGACATACGCAGACCCATTCTAATGAATGGGTCTGCTCACACGTCAGTGATTTGTCACTGCACGTGTCTCCGTGCAGCGTACCCGCGTGTGCGTGATTGCTGCACAGAGACATGTCCATTTTTTTCTGGCATCACTGATGTTCCACGGACCACGCAGTGGTGTGGTCCGTGAAAGACGTGCCAGAAAAAAACGTGCTTTTAAAATAGTAAACATTTTAACTCACCCGGCGTCCAGCGATGTCCTCTGCAGCCCGTTCTCCCTGTTCCTTCTGTGCCGGCTGATTACTGTCGCGCATATTCATTATGCGCGACACAGCCGACCCGGAAGCAGCTCCTGCAGGGGTCACCGCCGGCCGGATGCTGCGTCGCGGGAGGATTCAGCACCACGGACAGCGGGAGCGGGCACAGGTGAGTGAATCTCTAAGTGCAATCACGGGCCACGGAGAACGGAGCCCAGATTGCACTTAGACAACCCACGTGTGCCGTGATTTTCGGCACACGCAGGGACATGTGCGTGTTTTACACGCCAGTGAAAAACGTCTGTTTTTCACTGACGTGTGAAACAGGCCTTAAAGAGTATTAAAGAATATTTGAATTGCTTTGTGGTGCAAATTCAGAAGCACAGTAACTTAAACTAATTGTTGAAGTAACCCTAGACCTTCTGGTCCAAATGTGCAATTCATAACACAGCTCCACACTTACCACTTATAATACTGGTGTCTACATACAGTATATAGTAGAGGCCTTCGGCTCCCAGTGCGACTTCCATCTCTGCTCCACCTAGTTACAAACATTTTTAATGTACTTTCATTAGAGTTGGTTTGAATCAGCGTGCAGGACCTAAACCACTGGCCATGTCAGAAATCTGTGGCCACTGAACTGGAGCTTTGAGAACTACCTTCTGCTTATCAGCCTGGCAATTCTTCTTTTGATTAGCCGTCCTGGCATGATTTCACATGCTTCACTCCACAACAACTTTGTTGCACCAGGCCAGCTAAACAATAGAAGAGCTGCGGATGCTGGGACGTTCCCGTCACATATTTCTAACATAACCAATGGACTGAGGTTGGGGAACTGATTTGTTCCAACTTTGTCATATTTTATGTACCCGTCATCCTTTATGACTAACAGTTTAATTTGAGGTTTTAAAAAAAAAAAAACAAACAAAAAAAACAAAAAAAAAACAACTAATATGGAACTAGAATGTGATGTATATGAAACATGTATTTTTTTATCCTTTTCTTTTATCTCAAACAGCAGAAAGAACTCAAAACGTCAATCAGAATAAAAAAAATGTCAGTAGTAAATGGGAGATTAAGTTGAATGCTGGATTAGTTTGTGTCAGTACGATCTGCTGCATAAGGAATCAAAGCTCAGAGCTATGCAGCTTAATACAGTTGTAACATTAAATCGCTCTTCCAAGAGAGTCTGCAGAAAGAGGTCAGTGGCAGCGGGCCATGGGGGAGGTGGTGCTGGGGAGGAGCGATAAACTAAAGTTCAGCCACATCAGTCCTCTAATACAAACTCAGATATGATAGCTCATTAAAAGACATTATAGTTGCTGTGTCGAGTGCACTAGTAGTTTTCTAAACCCAAATAGAATAGTAAAAGACAAAATCTCTAGTCACCCAAGATTAAAGGACTATAATATCAAATTCCTATATAGTATATATTTATTGTAATAACTACATGGGTAGAAGTTTAACCTTAAAGGGGTTGTCCAATGAAGTTATCACCAACCTGAAGGATAGGTTAGATCAGCAGGGGGCCAACTACTAGGGGACCGGCAGAATGAGGCAGAACGTGATAGATTGGAGCGGCAGTGCACATGGCTGACAGTCACCCCATGCCTTCTCTATGGGGCTGGGGAAAAAATCCAAGAATAACATTCTGCAGCCCTATAGAGGAGACGTGGATCAACGGTCACGCATGTGCACTACCACTCCACTGTAACAGATAAAAATGGTGCCTTACTCTGCCGATCGATACAGTGAGGACTGTAATTGCTGTTGGAAAGCCTGAATGACTGAAAGCCGACAAATCCTAGGAGAAATAAAAATAATTTTCTCCCAGGTGCTGCACTTTCAGTACTACGGCTGGGTACCTTCACAACATGATTAAACCCTATATATGAAAGCTTATATTGTTATCAGACCTCACAGGTTCCCACTAATTATACAGTGTGTCCACCCATACCCTGTCCACCGCCATTAATTTGAGAACGGCGGCAGCTATAGGCATAGAAGTGGTTTCTAGGTATAATAATGTATCCATGCGTTACGCAATGAAACCACCTATAGTGGCACCTGGTGGAAAACAACGGAGTTAGCATTTTTATCTCGAAAACGGAAAGAGATAGAAAAAAAGGGAATTAAAAAACTGTAGGGCATCATCAAATCAATACGAATCGACACCTTGCATACAGAAATGCTATGATATGAAACCCATGACCCCCCCCAAAACATTGAGCACTGGTCACGCATATGGCGCTCATTTAACTTTGATGCTCAACGTGGCCATCATCAGCTGCAATGCACATCTGGGCTCTGGACAGTATACTGTATCTTGCTGCACGTTGTACAATATGGTAGGTGACATGTTTGCACAAGCATCTGTGATACGTCGTCGTAGGTCCTGCAATGTTGGTGGATGGGTCGCATACACCTGCTGTTTGATGTAACCTTACAGAAAGAAGTCCAATGGGGTCAGGTCAGGTGAGCGTGGAGGCCACTCCACTCAGCCACCATACCCAATGACTTGTAGGAAGGTCTCCATGAGGTATCGCGTCACGTCCGCAGCCTTGTGAGTTTTACACGTTCTAATCATAGCATTTCTGTATGCAAGTTGTCTATTTGTATTGAATTCATGATGCGCTACAACTTTGTAATTCACTTTTTTTCTCTATCTCGTTCCGTTTTCGAGATAAAAATGCTAACTCCGTTGTTTTTCACCAGGTGGCGCTATAGGTGGTTTCATTGCATAGCGCATGGCTACTTTACTATACCTAGACACCACTTCTATGCCTATAGCTGCCACCGTTCTCAAGTTAATGACTGTGGACAAGATATGGGTGGACACACTGTATTTTAATTAACATTTGAATGATAGAGCTTTTTCTTTTAATCGTATTTTTGGAATCCGATATCTTTTGTCAGGGCGGCATGGTGGCTCAGTGGTTAGCACTGCAGTCTTGCAGCGCTGGGGTCCTGGGTTCAAATCCCACCAAGGACAACATCTGCAAGGAGTTTGTATGTTCTCCCTGTGTTTGCGTAGGTTTCCTGTGAGTTCTCCGGTTTCCTCCCACATTCCAAAAACATACAGATAAGGAATTTAGATTGTAAGCTCCAATGGGGACAGTGTTCCTGATGTATGTAAAGCGCTGCGGAATATGTTAGCGCTATATAATAATAAAGCTTTTTTGTAGATAATATGTTACATTTAGAAAGGACCACATTTATAATATTTGTACACACCTACCATAGGCATAAATTCTGCATTTGCCTGTATTGGTATTCACAATTAAGGTGATCCAAGATGTACGGTATATAGCTTTTTTAATTATACTATTGTACTGGCTTCGCACAGCAAAGAAATAATAAAAAAAAATGTATCTCCATTCTCTGAGAGTCAAATAACTTTTTAATTATTCTGCAAACACCTGTATGGGGCAATTTTTTTGTGGAACACTTTGATGTGAGTGGTATCATTTTGCATTAATTCACTTTTCAACTTTTTGATTGCCACTTAGGCCCCTTTCACATTGCACGTCAGTGGCTCCGTCGGGGCATACGTCCGAAATCCCGCCCCTCCCCCCAAAAAAAATGTATTTCGGACGTATGCGCCGACAAGGCCATTGAGTATAATGGAGCAGACAGAGCAAGTGTATGCTCTGTCTTGCACCATTTTCCGGTGTATACGCTTTTTGCAGGCGGATGCTCGAACGTAGTCTGCTATGTCTGGGTGTCTGCCTGCTGAAAGCGTATAGACCCGAAAATGGTGCAAGACAGAGCATACACTTGCTCTGTCTGCTCCATTATACTCAATGGCCCTGTCGGCGCATACGTCCGAAACACGTTTTGTGGGGGAGGGGCGGGATTTCGGATGTATGCCCCTACGGAGCCAATGAAACGTAAAGTGAAAGGGGCCTTTTTCCATTTTTTTGTAAGATTTTTTTCATTATTAGGCCTGGGACACACGGCGAGTAAAATCGGACAAGTGGAATGCAATAAAAAAAAAAAAAAATCACATTCCACTCAGACCAATGTTACTTTATCAGGCAGTTCCCATCTGCAATTTTTTTCTCAGGCGGAATAGCACAGAGAAAGCAATCGCAGCATGCTGCAAGTGTATGTGAGAGCCGTATTCACTCGCACCCATACAAGTCTATGGGTGCGAGTGAAACACTGGACTGCACTCGGATGGGATTCGAGTGCAGTATGATATTACGCATCAGCTAACAATAAAGGCGATGGAGAGATTAATCCCTTCCTCTTCTCCGCAGTTGTGATCCTATCACAGGATCGGATCACAGAAATGACACTCCGCTCATGCTCGCAGTAGAGCGGGAGTCGGGGGTCATTAGCATATCGCTTTGGATGCCATATGCTTGTGTGGCCCTAGCCTTACACATCACTAAACTTATGGACATCTATGGTTTGATTTCTTTGCCTAAGTGGATTGGATGGGTTGTTACAGACATCTTTTGAGAAATTTAGGTCAATAACGCCTTTAGAAATATATTTACTTAGAAAACTGGTGACGTGTTCAATAATTATTTCACTTACTGTATATAAAAGTTTTAAAAAAGGGAGTTGTCCAGTGGATGACATCACAGCACAGCAGGAGGTGAGAATAATAAAATGTAATTCTATGGTGGGCTGGAATCAGTGATAAAGCAGTATTAGAATAATATACATTGACAACATGCCAAAGTCATATACAGCATATTCACATCAAGAGGGAGCATAGATTCTGGGTTTTAATATGTTCCCAAGATCTAAGCTTTAAAGGAAATCTGTCAGCGTTTTTTTCATCTTAGAGCAGCATGATGTAGGCAAAGAGACTCTGAATCCAACAATGTATCACTTAGATTAATGGGTGCAGTTGGTCTGACACAATCAAAGTTTTTAGATTTAGCAATGCAGCAGAGCTGAGAGAGCTGCCCCCACCCACACCAGGCTGTCTATAGACATTGTACATAAATAGTAAGGTGCCAATCAGAACAGGGGGTATGTCAAATGACATGACATGAGCCAGCTAGTCACAGCAATGATAAGGTCCTGCTGCTAAAACAAACATTTTAAATAACACCATAGACCTTGACAAGAGGCATCATGGAATTGTCTGAGTTAACCCTTACAGTATGTTTCTGCTTACATAGCAAAAACCTGCTGACAAGAATACACATTAAGTAACTCCAGTTTACGTTCACTCAACGTAAGGTGTTAAATATGCTTGTTACATTTATCCTTTAGAGAAAAAGGTGCAAGTCAAAGCAAGGTTAAGAAGATTATGTTGTGCTGTATCCGACTGATAGATCAACTATTAAGGAGATTATTTGTGATGAGATCAACTCTTAGTACAATCTTTTAACTGGATTAAAGCCCTGATGAGAAAAAAAACCATAATTAGCATCCAAAGATCAGGTTGTGCTCCAGTTTAGGGCTCTAAAGATGCAGTATTACAGCAAAAATGAAAAAGGCAGTAGGAGGGATTCAGTGTTACCCACGTTATCTACCTGGGACCAGCCAACAGGAACGGGGAATGTTCTTGATGCACAAGACTAAGATGACCAAAATAAAACAGCCGCATAAGGATGCAAACGTATCTAGAGTAATTACTTGATGGAAATAATGGTATTCATGCTTAAGCCCCCCCCCTCCATGGCACCTCGACCCCCATCTTCTGATCATTTTCACATCTTCATATTTTACGGGAATAAAACCCTGTGCTTTTAAGTCTAACCAATGCACAAATTAGTTCTACTGTTTTTTGATACTGAATGTAAAAGCTGCTCAACATTGCAATCAAAATTACCCCCAAACTTTCTGGTGGCTATAATAAAGTAAACTAACAATATAAATAGCTTAATACAACTAAAATAACAAGAGGGTTCATCAAATGCAACATAAAATGTACTGCAGTCTCAGAATAATTCAAGTCCTTCATGACAAGCATCTCTATTACATATAGGCATAGCTCTTGCTGATATTACTATCCAGACATCAGCTTCTAGCAGAATTCTTGAGGAATCTAAGCCCATTCCTCATGGGCCTCAAGGGCAATGGTCATTAGTTCATTAATATTCTTGGGTTGTCAAAAAGGTAAAAGAAATACTAAAGACACGAAAAGGGTCACAATGTGTCATATAGTTGTGTTCTTGTGTCATTAAATTATTGTAAACAGCAGAAATTTTCACTTTCTCTCTCTTTCTGTGTGTGTGTGTGTATATATATTGTAAGGATGCAATGTGGTAGATGGCCGGTATGTGTCACAGAGGGGGAAATCCTCTGTGATCTGAACCTGGAATGTTTCTCTGGGACTTGTAGTTCCATGAGGATTGTTGTACACATTCAGGGCTGGGTTCATGGGATGGTCAGAAGTGATGGGCGGGACTGACCATCCACATACCTCCCATACGTAGGTGTGTCTCATGGGATTTAATGGAGCTGTCGTTTGTCACATGATCTCTGTGTGCTGGTGGGAGCCATCTTGGTTAGAGCACATGTGCAGGAGATCCTGTGCATACAGAGCTAGTGAGGGCTCTGAAATGTCAGGGAGCTGCAGAATCCACTGAGGCTGTGAGGAATTGGAACGTGTACAAGGGCCGGGATGTTGAGCCCAGTGTGAGAGTCTCCCTGGACTGGATGGAGGCAGACTGACAGCCTGCAAACCTACTGGCAGGTAACACCCCAGAAAGGGGACTATACTGGCTGATGCCAGAGAATGAACTGTATGAACAATCAGCAGTTTAAACAGACAGTGAGACATTGTCCTGCGGGAAAGTGGCTGTGGCCCATTACACTGCGTGGTTTATGAGGATGTGAATAAATCACCGAGATTCTTTAAGTGACAAAGTGCTTGTGTGTGTCTTGATCCCGCTGCCAGACGTGTGCCCCAAGACGTTCAGGGCCCAGGTCGTCACATTATGGTGGAGAATGCGGGCATATGGCCTGGTTGCTAGGGGCAACGCAGCCTGGTTGCTAGGGGCAACACAGCCTGGTTGCTAAGGGCAACGGCCTAGGACATATTCTTGTGGATACGGACTGCTTGCTGTGGATCGGCGGGTCCACGAAAAAATTTTTTGAAGCGGTTTGCGGTGGATCGGCGGGTCCACGAAAATTGACGGCGCACTCAAGCAGCTTGCGGTGGATCGGCGGGTCCACGAAGTTCCGGGAAAGCTGAGCGACCATGAGTGGAGCCGCAAGCCTGGACGTTATGGAGGAGCTGTACCAGTTCCTTGTGTGTGGACAGCAGGAGCTGTCAGTGCGCAGAGATGTGGCAGCAGTGGACCAGTTTGTGAGTTCCCTTCTGGGGCCAGTACGGGCACAGGGTACCCAGGGAGATAAAGGGGAACGGTGTGAACTGGGATCTAAGGACACTGCAAGGAAGCCACAGAAAGCCCATAAAGGGGTGGTTGCCCATAAGGGGGTGGAGTCCCATAAAGGGGTGGTTGCCCATAAGGGGGTGGAGTCCCATAAAGGGGTGGTTGCCCATAAGGGGGTGGAGTCCCATAAAGGGGTGGTTGCCCATAAGGGGGTGGAGTCCCATGAAGGGGTGGTTGCCCATAAGGGGGTGGAGTCCCATGAAGGGGTGGTTGCCCATAAGGGGGTGGAGTCCCATAAAGGGGTGGTTGCCCATAAGGGGATGGAGTCCCATAAAGGGGTGGATGACCAAAAGGGGGAGGAGTCCCAGAAAGCGGTGGTCCCCCAAAATGGTGCAGAGCATCCCAAATCCAAGGGTGAAGTGGCGCAGATGGACTGTAGCCAGGGACAACAGTGTTCATGCCACAAGTGCCCGGTTTGCGGTATAGACCACCCATCCGACGAGAAGCCACGTCTGTGTTCCGTGAAAGTGGATGGGGAATCTGTAACAGGGGTCGTAGACTCAAGGAGCTTGGTGACCCTGGTGAGGGCCACTTCTGATGTCAACTTGATTCCTGGAAGGAAGATCCACGTCAGCTGCACCCACAATAATGAGACAGAATACCCAGTATCCAGCGTGGTCATAAAGACAGCCAGGGACAGTGGTTCTCATGATGTTGGTGTAGTCTCAGATTTACTGCACCCAATTATTATAGGTTGGGACTCTAAATTATTTGTGCACTTGTGGAAGCAGGGGGACGTATCCGGTTGCTTGTGTAAGAGCCAGAACAGCCCAAAGGAAACCCTACCACATTGGGAGGTGAAAAGGGGTCCTTGTTGTGGAGTTATGTGTGGTAAGGAGGAGATAGTACCTTCTAAAATTGACTGTCCTAAGTTAGGGGTGACCAAAGAAAATGGACGGACCCAACTTGGTGACATAGGGACTAAGGGAATAACCAATAGTGTGACCGTTAAAAACGGGGTAGCTCCAGAAAGGGAGGCAGATATCTGGTTAAGTGGGGACATGATAGTCCAGGATGCCAGGGGGAGTGACGATGACTCCAGAATGGACACTGACTCTTATAAAAGGACAAGAGAGTGCAGTGAGGTACAGACAATTGAGAAGGGTAAAACCTCCTCCAGACGCCGGAGACGTAATAAGCGCCAAAAGCTTGTGCAAGGTATCCCGTCTGAGGGTGCAGAGAAAGTGAAGTACCTGGTCGAGGAAAACACATTGCCAGTAGCAACTGCTAAGGTAGAGTCAGACAGCGATGTCCTACACAAGAAAGGGGTATCAGAAACTGAACTGACACATTGTAACGACAGACATCAGCAGGGTGAAATGTCAAAAAATGAGCCAACCAAAGCAGTAATGGTGGTGTCTCCTATAGATTCCAAGCATGAAGCAGAAGGTCTGTCGGACAAGAGCACTGTAGGAGGTGAAATCCTAGAGGGTAATACAGGACAAGGAATCCTGGAGAAAGTTGGTGAAGTACAAATCCATAGAGGTCATGGTGAGCAGACCGGTAAATTACCCAGTGTTGGGGTGATGAAGGGTGAAAACGGGGCCAAAGGTCTAAGAGGAACAGAGTACCACGCTGAAGGGTGTGACACCCTTGCAGAAAAAAAGAGGACTGAATGTGACACTGCAGAGACCCGCAAGGAAGTTGAAGGTAACGCAGTGAAGACCCAAGAGACAGCTGGTGCTGCAGAAGTGAAAAGAGTCTCTGATGAGGTGAAGTCTGGACCAGAGGTCTTATCAGGAACTGATAGCCTGAGTGACCTGCCTGGTAAGACCAAGATGGAAGACATAGAGATTGTCTTGGTTAAGAAGAGTAGCAAACCCAAAGGCTCTGAGGCTGGAGCTGAACCGGAAGAGTGTGTAACTCAAGAGGTGGAGCCGTGCATGAGAGAAAAAGATAGATGCAAGAGACCAAAGGAATGGTCTAATTTCCTTGAAGGTCAAGAAACCGGTCCATTCTTTAAGTGCATGGTAGATGTGCCCGAAGACCTAAGAAAAGCCTGTGCCCATAAGTCGATGCATGAGACGTTTAAGAAGGCTGTAGGGGCCTGTGAAGTGTACTTTGCCCCAGAGACTTGTCGGTTGGTGGTGTGCTCTGCCAGTAATGTCACAAAGAAGCGGGTGGCTATCCTGAGTGACATGCACCTGCAGTGTCTTCGCACGAAATGGCTCATCTCAGCACAGATGGAAGAAGACACCAGACGCTTGGAGTGTATGAAGCAGCTCAATGCAGAATTTCAGGAAGTTGTGGTGGTGAAGAAATCATTAATTGGGCTCGCATTAAGAGCGCTGAAAAGTAACATTCAGCAAGCCAGGAAGGTTCCAGGTATTACAGCGATTGAATTAGCAGAGCACAGTGGAACATTCCAAATCTATGGGAAAACTGAAGAAGCAGTGAAAACAGCTCGAAGGCTGTTGGACTTTGTGGAAGAGGTCACACAAGTGCCCAGAGAACTTGTCAAGAAACTGATTGGCAGAAATGGAAAAGTCATGCAGGAGATGGTTGATACATCCGGTGTGACGAGAGTAAGACTTAAGGTTTATCATAAAGCCAGGTTACCCTGTGAAGTTGGTATGGTTCCATGTGTCATGGCGGGAACAAAGGAGTGTGTTGAAAACGTACGAGTTCTCCTAGAATACCGCCTGGGATACCTGGAAGAACTAAAGCAAATGGATCTTGAAAGACAAAAGATTGCAGAGACACTTTGTCAAGTGAGTTTGAGGTCACGACCGCTTTCGGGCCAGGGCCCAGAGAAGAAGTGTGGTCCACCTGATGAACGTGTTGCCTTCACTGGCAAGGGAAGTAGGTCCTGTAGGGAAAGGAGCCTAGGTCATAGAAGACCTACCTATAAATCAGGCTATGGCACAGACTCTGAAGGGTCCAAGCCCTCTAAAACAAAATCTGAAAGAAAAGATGGAGGGAGTGACTGGTCCATAGCCAAAAGTGGTGGTGGGAAAAGGCGGAGATGGAAAGGTGACCTAAGACGTCATGAGAGAAGAGGCCATAGTAGATTGGCAAACAGAGAGTGTGCAGGGTCTAGTTGTGGGAGATCTCCTGTCGGCTCGGTTGTGAGGTACCTGGACAAGAGCCCCTCTAGTGGACTGGTTAGCGCAGAGTCAGGCCGCACGGTAGTTTTGACTGATGGGGTGTCTCACTACCACACTGACCGTTGGAGACAGTTATGGAACGATATGTCGGACCGGCGGACGTGTCTGAGAAGAGGGTTCACTGAGGAGGGTTTGGTGACAGTGGCGGATGGTCGGTCAGGAGCAGAAACTCCAAGTTTTCGTAGAGGGCCCATTCGACTGGTAGGGTATGGTTTCCCTAATGCCCTGTCTCAGGGTCACTGTAGGTTGTCGAGTGTTCCACCCTACAAGTTGGAACAGAGGGGGGGGATATGTAAGGATGCAATGTGGTAGATGGCCGGTATGTGTCACAGAGGGGGAAATCCTCTGTGATCTGAACCTGGAATGTTTCTCTGGGACTTGTAGTTCCATGAGGATTGTTGTACACATTCAGGGCTGGGTTCATGGGATGGTCAGAAGTGATGGGCGGGACTGACCATCCACATACCTCCCATACGTAGGTGTGTCTCATGGGATTTAATGGAGCTGTCGTTTGTCACATGATCTCTGTGTGCTGGTGGGAGCCATCTTGGTTAGAGCACATGTGCAGGAGATCCTGTGCATACAGAGCTAGTGAGGGCTCTGAAATGTCAGGGAGCTGCAGAATCCACTGAGGCTGTGAGGAATTGGAACGTGTACAAGGGCCGGGATGTTGAGCCCAGTGTGAGTCTCCCTGGACTGGATGGAGGCAGACTGACAGCCTGCAAACCTACTGGCAGGTAACACCCCAGAAAGGGGACTATACTGGCTGATGCCAGAGAATGAACTGTATGAACAATCAGCAGTTTAAACAGACAGTGAGACATTGTCCTGCGGGAAAGTGGCTGTGGCCCATTACACTGCGTGGTTTATGAGGATGTGAATAAATCACCGAGATTCTTTAAGTGACAAAGTGCTTGTGTGTGTCTTGATCCCGCTGCCAGACGTGTGCCCCAAGACGTTCAGGGCCCAGGTCGTCACAATATATATATATATATATATATATACATACATACATATACATACATACATATACATACATACATATGTGTATATATATATATATACACATACATACATACACACACACACACTCACAAACACAAACACACGCACGCACATTTGCACCCCAGAATTGTACATCTTGCTGTTGTATATGCAAGAATTTTCTTCATTTGTGATGATCTGCAAAGCCAAAACAAAAGCTTTGCTATCTGGCCACATACCTAAACTGCCACCTAGTGGTTGAGAGTGGAAGTAAAAATCAGTTCTCATTCAGATGAAAAAGTAAGCTATTTTGTTTTTCTCAATAATTCATATAATTGTCACCCAAAATTTTTATAAAAATGGATAAAAATGACTGTTTATAGACAGATAATATTGTGTGGTTCTGAATCTTGTGGCTTTATCGCTTATTCATTGCTATTACTCACATGAGAGTTGCTGGTCATAAAATACCTTATGTTGCGGCCGTGTACATACTACATACTAGTCTTAATGAAAAAGCATATGGGAATAGGAAGCGCCAAATTTATTAAGAGGTGAATGCCACTTAATGAATTTGGCACATCTCAGTGGTGTGTACTTCTGTGCGCCTTGCCAGAAATGCCACTTAATTCAAGGACAGAAGAAACATTTCTAGTGTAAAGTAATGGTATAACTTTTGGTCAGGACTGGAATGGAGATGTTAAAATAGTTTGTGTAACGTCACAAAGAAAAGTTGCAATTTTTTGTGCAAAATGTTTTATGCCAGAAAACATGTGTAAAACCTTTGATGAATTGGCGCCTTAATGTCTTCATCTGACAAAAGGTAAAAAGGATTGGCTACCTTAGCCTATTGCTGACATTGAATGTTCTTGTACGTCTGATTTGGGAAGGCACTCCTACAATTAGATGCATCAGCATATCGCCAAGGCAGCACAGCACCGATTTGGGTTGTTTAACCTTGTAAATGCTGCAGCCAATAGCAACTATTACATCTAAATGGCTGTGAGAGGGAATATGCTCTCTGATTAATCCCATTGTTACCCTTGCACTGCCATTGCGTGGTGCCAATGATTTGTATGGTATTGGAAGTCAAACAATTCCAGATCTGCCAGCTCCAGTGGTCTGTTAGGTTTTTCCATAAGTTATAGTCTAACCGGCCTCCTATCAGTGTAACACTGACAGGTCTGATGCATTACAATACATGAGAATAGATGAGAATTGTAGTGCAATGATACTATTGAGTGTTCAAGTCTCATTGTGGGACTAACTATATAAAAAAAAGGTATAAACAAAATGTATAAAAATTTAAATAAAACGCCAAAAATAAAAAAAACTATCATAACTCAAAAATATCTCCCGGATCCGTGCTTTCCTTAACCAAGAATCAGCAAAAACATTAGTACATGCCCTCATCATCTCCCGCCTTGACTACTGCAACCTCCTGCTCTCTGGCCTCCCTTCCAACACTCTTGCACCCCTCCAATCTATCCTAAACTCTGTGGCCCGCCTAATCCACCTCTCCCCTCGCTACTCCACAGCCTCGCCACTCTGCCAATCCCTTCACTGGCTTCCCATCACCCAACGACTCCAGTTCAAAACATTAACAAATGACATACAAAGCCATGCACAACCTGTCTCCCCCCTACATCTGTGACCTAGTCTCCCGGTACCTACCTGCACGCAACCTCAGATCCTCACAAGATCTCCTTCTCTGCTCCTCTCTTATCTCCTCTTCCCACAATCGCGTACAATATTTCTCCCGTGCATACCCCATACTCTGGAATGCTCTACCTCAGCACATCAGACTCTCACCTACCGTGGAAAGCTTCAAGAGGAACCTCAAGACCCACCTCTTCCAATAAGCCTACAACCTACAATAGCCCTCAGTCCAGTAGACCACTGCGCAACCAGCTCTGTCCTCACCTATTGTACCATCACCCATTCCCTGTAGACTGTGAGCCCTCGCGGGCAGGGTCCTCTCTCCTCCTATACCAGTCTGTCTTGTACTGTTAATGATTGTTATACGTATACCTTCTTTCACTTGTAAAGCGCCATGGAATAAATGGCGCTATAATAATAAATAAAATAATAATAATAATAACATGAAAAAACAAAAGTACAAAAGAAAGTACACATACGCACAGACAAAATTGTTCGTACCCTTCTGTTAAAGTAAGAAAACCCCACAATGTTAACGACTTGAAAAGACTGATATAATTTGACCATAGGGATATGTTAAACTAAGGTGTGTCATGTAATTAACATCACAGGGTAATCAGTCAATCGGCCTATGTCAGAGGTGAAAAGTAGTCACTGTTCTGTTTGGTATCATGGTGTGTACCAAACTAGATCAAAGAAAGCGAATGAGAGATTTGTCTCAGAAGAATAGATAGAAAATCATAGCCAACAATGTCAAAGTTAAAGGCTATATGACCATATCCAAACAGCTTTATGTTCCTGTTACTAAAGTTACACATATTATTCAGAACTGTAAGGTCTATGTGACTGTAGCCAACCTCCCTGGACATAGCCACAAGAGGAAAATTAAAGACAAATTGAAGAGACAAATTATATGAATGGTAAACAAAAAGCCAAGAACAACTTCCAAAGAGATTAGAGGTGAATTCCAAGGTCAAGGTACATCAGTGTCAGAACACACGATCCACCGCTGTTTTGGCCAAAGCAGACTTCTTGGAAGATGACTAAAAAATAATCCACTGTTGAAAGTAAATGATAAAAAAACAAGAATAGAATTTGCCAAAATGCACATTGTCAAGCCACAAAGCTTCTGGGATAATGTTGTAGAGTGTTTGCTCTATGTCACACAAATGGAAAAACCAGAAAAAACCCTAAAAAACTATTTCTTGATTAAAGATTAAAATAGAATTCCCAAGACATACAAACATATAAGTGCTGATTATATGCTGATTGCGGCTGGGGGAGGGGTCGAATCACCCTTCAGAGGACCCTACCTTGCTGCGAAGGTTGACACCCTAGATTAGCAAAGTGGCGCCCCCACTCGACGACGGCTATCCCTTACTGACACTGAACTAGACTAAAGTGCAGCTAGCTACAGGATAGAAAGGAGTGCAGGATTAGCCTCAATCCAAATGCAGTATATGACTATCAAAATATTTGTAAAACCTCCTGAAATAGCATAAGAAAAACATACGCTGATACAAATGTAGCAAAATCGTATTTTAAAGGACCAGACGAGTTATAATACTCATTAAATGTTCAAGTCACCAGGAATATCCTGGCTGGCCAGCCATCATGTAATCCTAGGCATACAGCCAGTAATGGTTCCGGAGAGCTGGCACAAAACGCTGCCACGCCACCATTCCCTATTATGGGTGCCTCTGAAGAACCCTCGCATACCCCCGGGGGAGAAACGCGTCGGGCATGAATATTAACAAAGAGCTAAGTATCATGGTTGTGCTTTGATATTGTATTTAACAACCTACTTGGCAAATTGATTTATATGAGGCCAGTTTTGGTTATGGAGCAGTCTTTTGTGCACAAATGAAGGATCCTCATTTGAGGACCTTGTTTTTTTTCTCCTAATTTGTCTCGGTATGCTTAGGATTACATGATGGCTGTCGGGCCAGAATATTCCTGGTGACTTGAGCGTTTAGTGTTCTAACAGGTCTGGTCCTTTAAAATACGATTTCGCTACATTTGTTTCAGCGTATGTTTTTCTTATGCTATTTTAGGAGGTTTTACAAATATTTTGATAGTCATATACTACATTTGGATTGAGGCAAACCCTGCACTCTTTTCTATCCTGTAACTAGCTTCATTCTAGTCTAGTGCAGTGTCAGTAAGGGGTAGCTGACATCGAGTGGGGGTGCCACGTCTCTAATTTAGGGTGCCAACCTCTGCGGCAAAGTAGGGTCATCTGATGGGTGATTCGGCTATGATGGCTGTCGGGCCAGAATATTCCTGGTGACTTGAGCGTTTAGTGTTCTAACAGGTCTGGTCCTTTAAAATACGATTTCGCTACATTTGTTTCAGCGTATGTTTTTCTTATGCTATTTTAGGAGGTTTTACAAATATTTTGATAATCATATACTACATTTGGATTGAGGCAAACCCTGCACTCTTTTCTATCCTGTAACTAGCTTCATTCTAGTCTAGTGCAGTGTCAGTAAGGGGTAGCTGACATCGAGTGGGGGTGCCACGTCTCTAATTTAGGGTGCCAACCTCTGCGGCAAAGTAGGGTCATCTGATGGGTGATTCGGCTATGATGGCTGTCGGGCCAGAATATTCCTGGTGACTTGAGCGTTTAGTGTTCTAACAGGTCTGGTCCTTTAAAATACGATTTCGCTACATTTGTTTCAGCGTATGTTTTTCTTATGCTATTTTAGGAGGTTTTACAAATATTTTGATAATCATATACTACATTTGGATTGAGGCAAACCCTGCACTCTTTTCTATCCTGTAACTAGCTTCATTCTAGTCTAGTGCAGTGTCAGTAAGGGGTAGCTGACATCGAGTGGGGGTGCCACGTCGCTAATTTAGCGTGCCAACCTCTGCGGCAAAGTAGGGTCATCTGATGGGTCATTCGGCCCCTCCCCCAGCCTCAATCAGCATATAATATTCACTTATGTGTTTGTATGTCTTGGGAATTCTATATTAATCAATAAATTGGTTTTTAGGGTATTTTTCTTTTTTTTTCAGTTTTTTTGTGTATATAATCCCCTTTTTTGAATACAAGTTGGTTGGTTTCTATGTTCACAAATGCAAACACCTAGCATCCAAAGAAAAGGACATTGTATCTACTGTTAAACTTGGAGGAGGTTTAGTTATGCTTTGGGGCTTTTTGCTGCATTTGGCACATGGTGTCTTGAATGTGTGCAGGGTACACTGAGATTTCAAAACTATCAAGGCATTCTGGAATGAAATGTGCTGCCAAATGTCAAAAAGCTTGGTCTAAGTTGCAGGTACCCCAACAGGCTAATTCCATAACACACAGCTAAAAATGATCAAGATCAAAGCATTGTGCTATTCTGGTGGCCTTCTATGAACCCTGATCTAAATCCTATTGAATATTTGTGGATGGAGCTGAAACATGCAGTCTGGAGAAAGCACCTTCACACCTGAGACAGCAGGATCAGTTTGCTAACGAGTAGAAGTGTCACGGCCATCTCTATCAGAGACTTGTGACAGGATCTGGGCCAGTGTCTTTGCCATGAGACTCCTCACATTAAATGTATTCCCTTTCCTTTGGTGCAGAAAGGGTTAATGTCAGTTTTGCTTCCCAGCAGCTTCTGACTCCTGGACTCTTGTGTTTTCGGTTGGTGACAACTCCCTTTCCCTATATATGGTCACATTTCCCAGTAGAGGGTGCCGGTTATTCTGAATCCATTCTGTAGCTAGGTTTTGAGCTGGAAGGAGCTGCTGGAGCTCTTGTTGCTGTGAAGCAGTGTAGGTTGCAGTCCTGGTGTGTGACTGCAGCCAGGAATCTGGGCTTTATCCTTTGTTCTTTCCGTCTGTTGTGCCTGCCCTACATGTTGTATTAATGCAGTGGTGGGACTAGGGATCCTTACCTGGCAACTCACTAACCACGGTTACTACAGGGTCTATCAGGGCTTCAGATATCCTGCTCGGCGATAGGCGAGGAACCTGTATAGAGACGGGCTGGAAATGCAGGGTGCAGTGACAGGTGAGTGCAGGTGGTGTCCCATCATCCCTCTCCCTAGCACCAGGGCCCACCATTATTTATGTATAAACAGTGTACCCCTTCTTGGTTCTGGTGAAAGACGTTTGTTGTGTGTCTTCCCCCACGTCGGACTATTCCCAAGTCTGTGCATGACAAGAGGGCCAAAAAACCTGTGGGCAGGTGCAGAAGTCTCAGTGAGAGTTAAAGAAATAGTTTGCAGTACCTCAAAAGATTGTGCAACAAAATATTATGTTAAAGGCATTTTTGTCCAGGCTGTCATTAGTATTTTTTTTTTTAAATATATCCGTTAAACCACAATTCAAAAAATTACTTTTGTCAGTTTCAAGTTATTTCAGTGACCATTCTGGGTTTTTCTTACTTTAAGGCCGTGTTCACATGTTCAGTATTTTACATCAGTATTTGTAAGCCAAAACCAGGAATGGATAAGAAATGCAGAAGTGGTGCCTGTGTTTCTATTATACTTTTCCTCTGATTTTTCCACTTCTGGTTTTGGCTTACAAATAGTGAGGTAAGCTACTGACCAAATACTGAACGTGTGAACTACTAAATGGTCAATTGAGGAGGGTGTTACCACAGTTTAGGCACATCAGGGGCTTTACAAATGGAGTCTGCAAACTATTCTAGAAAAATCTGTGCCTCACAATTCAAATAACGCTCCTTACCTTTTGAGTATTGTTAAGCCTTATATGGATATTGTCATATTCAGCACAATTTATGCAATATATTATGGGGCTTTTTTAACCATTTCACTTTGTGAAAATAAAAAAATCTGAGGCTAAAACAGTATTTTAGTGATAAACATACAATTATTAGTTCTGGCACTTCAAGGACTCTGCTCAATGTAGGATTCACTAAACAATCTGAGATAGATGTCTGTCCAGCCTGTTTGAAGACTTCCATTGAAGGAGAACTCACCACTAGTGATGAGCGAGTACTAAAAAGCTCGGGTGCTCGAAGCTCGGGCCGAGCCTCCCAAGATACTCGTGTACTCGGCCCGAGCAACGAGCCCAATGTTATCCTATGGGAGACCCGAGTATTTTTGTGAAATGACCTCCCGGCAGCATGGAGAAACCCTAAAAATGTCACAAAAGTCTCAGAAGAGTGCTCAAATGACATGGCAACAGCATGGGGAAGACCCCTTGAAGCATTTATCACTCAAAAGTCACAGCTGTGAACAATTTTGTCCGCGTTTTACGCCATTTTTACGGACTCACCAGAAAACCTTCCAAAATGACCCCAAAATGATTTTTCATGGCGGAAATGTTAAGGGCACATACCCAATAGTGAGATAGAGCTGGTGTATGTTACTTTTTGAGATCAATACATGAAAGATTTTACGTGAAAACATTGTGTGGCACTCCGATGTCCCTGAGAAGAGACGTACATGAAGGCCTCTTGAGTCTAATGTGCCCATTTTGAGGAAGTGAGTCTTTGTAGTATTTTCCTTTGCCAGGGCAGTCCTAAATTGTGAGGTTCACCAATGCCCCTGCATACAGACGTGCATGAGGGCCTCAAAACATTAAGTGTCCATTGTCAGGAAGTGGGTGTATTATAGTATAGCCCTTAGGCAGGGCAGCCAAAAATTGGGAGGCTCCACATTGTCCCTGGGTAGAGACGTGCATGATGGCCTTTAAACCTGAAGTGCCCATTGTAAGGAAGTGGGTCTATTTCAGTATAGCCCTTTGCCAGGGCAGCCAAAAATTGGGAGGCTCCACATTGTCCCTGGGTAGAGACGTGCATGAGGGCCTCAAAACATTAAGTGTCCATTGTCAGGAAGTGGGTGTATTATAGTATAGCCCTTAGGCAGGGCAGCCAAAAATTGGGAGGCTCCACATTGTCCCTGGGTAGAGACGTGCATGATGGCCTTTAAACCTGAAGTGCCCATTGTAAGGAAGTGGGTCTATTTCAGTATAGCCCTTTGCCAGGGCAGCCAAAAATTGGGAGGCTCCACATTGTCCCTGGGTAGAGACGTGCATGAGGGCCTCAAAACATTAAGTGTCCATTTTAAGGAAGTGGGTGTATTATAGTATAGCCCTTAGGCAGGGCAGCCAAAAATTGGGAGGCTACACGTTGTCCCTGGGTAGAGACGTGCATGAGGGCCTCAAAACATTGTTCCCATTGCAAAGGAGCGGGTCTCCTGTCGTTGTAATGTCCATTCTGCAAAGAATGGGCGAAAAAATTTACCACTGGGGGTATACCTGAAACAAAGACCTAACTATTGTAACGGTCATCATGATGGCGCATGAGGAGAAGGAGGAGCAGTCCAGCGATTATCCAAAGTCGAGAAGTGTACCCATGGGTGAGTGGAGGTACATGGCAAACTTTAAATTCCGCTCTCATTTGCTGGTGGTGTGGTGAAGTCTGGCCCAATCCAACCCTTGTTCATCTTTATCAGAGTCAGCCTGTCAGCATTTTCAGTTGACAGGCGGGTGCGTTTATCTGTAATGATTCCACCTGCGGCACTAAAAACACGCTCTGACAAAACGCTAGCAGCAGGGCAGGCCAGGACTTCCAAGGCGTAGAGAGCCAATTCATGCCACGTGTCCAGCTTGGATACCCAATAATTGTAAGGCACAGAGGAATGTCGGAGTACAGTTGTTCGATCTGCAAGGTACTCCTTCAGCATCTGGGCAAACTTAGGATTTCTTGTGGCACTACCCCGCACCTCAGGGGCTGTGGTACGTGAGGGGCTGAGAAAACTGTCCCACATCTTAAAGACTGTTCCCCTACCTCTGGCGGATTGGACTTGTGCCTCTCTCGGCTGTACGCCTCGGTTGTCCACTGATTCCTGACCTATGCCGCTAGCGTTTTGTGAGGGGAATGCTTTGCCTACTTCCGTGAGTATGGCCTTCCGAAACTGCTGCATTTTGGTTGACCTCTCCTCCACGGGAATAAGAGACAAAAAGTTCTCCTTGTAGCGTGGGTCTAACAGTGTTACCAACCAGTAATGATTGTCGGCCAAGATGTTCTTAACGCGAGGGTCACGAGACAGGCAGCTTACCATAAAGTCAGCCATGTGCGCCAGACTCTTAACAGCCAGGACTTCAGTAGCCTGACCAACAAGATGACTGAACATGCTGTCCTCCTCCTCCTCCTCCTCCTCCTCCTCATCTACCCTGTCCTCTGGCCAGCCACGCTGAATCGAGGATATGACTGGTGTGCATGTCATATCCTCAATTTGGCCGGAGAGTTGCTCCATGTCTTCATCCTCCTCCTCGTCATAGTCCTCCACTGCACGTTGTGATGAGACGAGGCTGGGCTGTGTGTTATCACCCACACCCACTACTGTTTCTTGCTGCAACTCATCGCGCTCCGCCTGCAATGCATCATGTTTGTTTTTCAGCAGGGACCGTTTTAGAAGGCAGAGTAGCGGTATGGTGACGCTAATAATGGCGTCATCACCACTCACCATCTTGGTGGAGTCCTCAAAGTTTTGGAGGATGGTACATAGGTCTGACATCCATCTCCACTCCTCAGGTGTTATGTGTGGAGTTTGACCCATTTCCCGACGGCTTAGGTGATGCAGGTACTCAACAACTGCCCTCTTCTGCTCACATATCCTGACCAACATGTGCAGAGTTGAATTCCAACGCGTGGGGACATCACACACCAGTCTGTGAGCCGGAAGATGCAAACGGCGCTGAAAGCCGGCAAGGCCGGCTGAAGCAGTAGGTGACTTTCGAAAATGTGCAGACAGGCGGCGAACTTTTACCAGCAGATCAGACAGCTCTGGGTATGACTTTATAAACCGCTGAACCACGAGGTTGAGCACATGGGCCACGCATGGAACATGTGTCAGCTGGCCTCGCCTCAAAGCCGCCACCAGGTTCCGGCCATTGTCACAAACGACCTTTCCTGGCTTTAGGTTCAGAGGTGTGAGCCAGTGATCTGCCTGCTGTTTCAGAGCTGTCCACAGCTCTTCTGCATTGTGGGGTTTGTCACCTATGCAGATTAGCTTCAGCACAGCCTGTTGCCGCTTCGCCGAGGCAGTGCTGCAGTGCTTCCAGCTTGTGACTGGTGTGGAGGGCACAGTGGATGAGGATGCGCAGGAGGAGGAGGAGGCTGAAGAGCATGACATTCCGGAGCTGTAGAGTGTGGGTGAAACACTGACTGAGGTAGGGCCTGCAAACCTTGGTGTGGGAAGGACGTGTTGCGTCCCTCGCTCAGACTGGGTCCCAGCTTCCACAATATTAACCCAGTGTGCCGTCAACGAGATGTAGCGGCCTTGCCCACAAGCACTTGTCCACGTGTCTGTGGTTAGGTGGACCTTGGGTGAAACAGCGTTGTTCAGGGCACGTGTGATGTTTTGTGACACGTGGTTATGCAACGCGGGGACGGCACACCGGGAGAAATAGTGGCGGCTGGGGACCGAGTAACGTGGGACAGCTGCCGCCATCAGGTCACGGAATGCTTCTGTCTCCACCAGCCTAAAAGGCAACATTTCCAGCGCAAGCAGTCGCGAAATGTTAGCATTTAGAACTGTGGCATGTGGGGTGTTGGCAGAGTATTTGCGCCTGCGTTCAAAGGTTTGCTGACTGGATAACTGAACGCTGCGCTGGGACAAGGACGTGCTTGATGATGGTGTTCTTTCTGCGTAGGCAACTGTAGGTGCAGGAGTGGAGGAGGCTTGTTCGCAGGCAGCATGGACAGAGGATTGGCTCGCATGCACAACCAGCGAAGACGTAGCAGTGACATCAGCAAGCACTGCTCCTCGACTCTGTTGTACTTCCCACAAAGTCGGGTGCTTGGCTGACATGTGCCTGATCATGCTGGTGGTGGTCAGGCTGCTAGTTTTGGTACCCCTGCTGATGCTGGCACGGCAGGTGTTGCAAATGGCCTTTTTTGAATCATCTGGATCCAACTTAAAAAACTGCCAGACTCGTGAAGACCTAACATTTGGACAGGCACCTTGTGTCGTCGTGTTGTTCCGGGGAACGGTTGCCTGACTTCTGCCTGGGGCCACCACCCTGCTTCTTACTGCCTGTTGTGATGCTACGCCTCCCTCCCCCTGTGCACTGCTGTCCTCGCTCTGCATATCCTCCTGCCAGGTTGGGTCAGTTACTGGATCATCCACCACGTCGTCTTCCTCTTCCGCACCCTGCTCCTCCTCCTGACTTGCTGACAATTGTGTCTCATCATCGTCCACCACTTGTTGAGACACGTTGCCAACTTCGTGAGAACGTGGCTGCTCAAATATTTGGCCATCTGTACAGACGATCTCCTCATGACCCACTTCAATATGAGCTGGCGAGAGGCCAGAATGTGTGAATGGAAACGTGAACAGCTCTTCCGAGTGTCCAAGTGTGGGATCATTAATGTCCGAGGAGGACGTGTACTCAGCCTGGTGGTAGGAAGGAGGATCAGGTTCAGAAATGTGCGGTGCAGTATCACGGCTACTGACACTTGACCGTGTGGAAGACAGAGTGTTTGTGGTGGTGCCAATCTGACTGGAAGCATTATCCGCTATCCAACTAACAACCTGTTGACACTGGTCTTGGTTCAAGAGCGGTGTACTGCTGCGGTCCCCAAGAATTTGGGACAGGACGTGCGAGCGACTAGATGTGGCCCTTTGTTGTGGCGAAATTAGAGCTTGCCCACGACCTCGGCCTCTGCCTGCACCACCATCACGTCCACTTCCTTGTTCCTTGCCAATGCCCTTGCGCATTTTGCAATGCTGTGCACTGCTGACGTGTATATTCACTACTTGTGCGTTATATCAAAGTTTCTGGAAATTGCACACAAGTGCACCTGTACGCTGCCACCGACAGGCACACACGTGCGGTTTTAAAAACCAAGCACGGACGCAATAATAACCTAACACAGGTTTTAGGAGCAAAAATTAAGAACTCTGACACTATCAGCCACTGCTGACTGACGTGTATTATACACTACACTTGTGCGTTATATAATAGTTTGGTAAACGCACACCAGTGCACCTGTACGCTGCCACCAACAGGCACACACGTGCGGTTTTAAAAACCAAGCACGGACGCAATAATAACCTAACACAGGTTTTAGGAGCAAAAATTAAGAACTCTGACACTATCAGCCACTGCTGACTGACGTGTATTATACACTACACTTGTGCGTTATATAATAGTTTGGTAAACGCACACCAGTGCACCTGTACGCTGCCACCAACAGGCACACACGTGCGGTTTTAAAAACCAAGCACGGACGCAATAATAACCTAACACAGGTTTTAGGAGCAAAAATTAAGAACTCTGACACTATCAGCCACTGCTGACTGACGTGTATTATACACTACACTTGTGCGTTATATAATAGTTTGGTAAACGCACACCAGTGCACCTGTACGCTGCCACCAACAGGCACACACGTGCGGTTTTAAAAACCAAGCACGGACGCAATAATAACCTAACACAGGTTTTAGGAGCAAAAATTAAGAACTCTGACACTATCAGCCACTGCTGACTGACGTGTATTATACACTACACTTGTGCGTTATATAATAGTTTGGTAAACGCACACCAGTGCACCTGTACGCTGCCACCAACAGGCACACACGTGCGGTTTTAAAAACCAAGCACGGACGCAATAATAACCTAACACAGGTTTTAGGAGCAAAAATTAAGAACTCTGACACTATCAGCCACTGCTGACTGACGTGTATTATACACTACACTTGTGCGTTATATAATAGTTTGGTAAACGCACACCAGTGCACCTGTACGCTGCCACCAACAGGCACACACGTGCGGTTTTAAAAACCAAGCACGGACGCAATAATAACCTAACACAGGTTTTAGGAGCAAAAATTAAGAACTCTGACACTATCAGCCACTGCTGACTGACGTGTATTATACACTACACTTGTGCGTTATATAATAGTTTGGTAAACGCACACCAGTGCACCTGTACGCTGCCACCAACAGGCACACACGTGCGGTTTTAAAAACCAAGCACGGACGCAATAATAACCTAACACAGGTTTTAGGAGCAAAAATTAAGAACTCTGACACTATCAGCCACTGCTGACTGACGTGTATTATACACTACACTTGTGCGTTATATAATAGTTTGGTAAACGCACACCAGTGCACCTGTACGCTGCCACCAACAGGCACACACGTGCGGTTTTAAAAACCAAGCACGGACGCAATAATAACCTAACACAGGTTTTAGGAGCAAAAATTAAGAACTCTGACACTATCAGCCACTGCTGACTGACGTGTATTATACACTACACTTGTGCGTTATATAATAGTTTGGTAAACGCACACCAGTGCACCTGTACGCTGCCACCAACAGGCACACACGTGCGGTTTTAAAAACCAAGCACGGACGCAATAATAACCTAACACAGGTTTTAGGAGCAAAAATTAAGAACTCTGACACTATCAGCCACTGCTGACTGACGTGTATTATACACTACACTTGTGCGTTATATAATAGTTTGGTAAACGCACACCAGTGCACCTGTACGCTGCCACCAACAGGCACACACGTGCGGTTTTAAAAACCAAGCACGGACGCAATAATAACCTACTAACAGGTTTTTTTGGGGAGCGACAATTACAGTACAGACAAGTCAGACACTATCTGGACTGTTTTACACTGTGTACACCAGCCCCAGATATGAAGGCTGGTATACGGTCACCACTACCCTGCCTGCCTGCCTGCCTGTATACTGCTACAATAGTCCTGACAAGGACTCTTTTGGTCACTAGCCTGTATTCAGACCTGGCTATACCCTGCCTGTATATAGCAACAATAGTCCTGAGAAGGACTCTGCTACTGTACTCCGACCTGGCTATACCCTGCCTGCCTGTATACAACTAGAATAGTCCTGAGAAGGACTTTTGGTCACACTGTTTGCAGCCCTGCAACTGAAAAAGCTATAAAGGGCCGCAAAGCTTTCCCTGAATCAGCGACACTCTCCCTACACTCACTGTCAGAATAGCTGTGAGCAGAGCACAGCGCGCCGGCCGATATAAAGGCTCGGTGACGCTGTGCAGGCCGGCCAATCACTGCAATTCCACAACTAACAGGGCTGTGGCATTGCAGTGGTCTGCCAGCCAATCCCTGCATGAGGGCTGGCTCTCAAAAGAGCGCCAACATGCAGAAATGAAGACCACGAGTAAAGCACGAGTATCGCGAGATTACTCGGTCCCCGCCGAGCAGCCCGAGTACAGTGATACTCGTGCGAGTACCGAGTAGTGACAAGCATGCTCGCTCATCACTACTCACCACTTCTCATGGCAGCCGCCTTGTTCCACTCATAGATAACCCTCACTGTCAAAAAACAGATTTTTGTGTACTCACCATAAAATCGTTTTCTTTTAGCCATCATTGGGGGACACAGGACCATGGAGACACAGGACCATGGGTGTTATGCTGCCTATCCATAGGAGGACACTAAGTAGATGCAAAAAGCATTAGCTCCTCCTCTGCAGTATACACCCCCTGGCCGGGCCAGGCAACCTCAGTTTTAGTACACAAGCAGTAGGAGAAAAAAAATAGTAAAAACTTATCTCAACGGGGGAACATGAGAAAAAAAAGAGTCATAACCAAATAAGGTACTGAGAGAACCAAGGCCTAACAGGGCAACAGGGTGGGTGCTGTGTCCCCCAATGATGGCTAAGAGAAAACGATTTTACGGTGAGTACACAAAAATCCGTTTTTCTCTGACGCCTCATTGGGGGACACAGGACCATGGGACGTCCTAATGCAGTCCATGGGTGGGAAACAATAAAAGAAGACAACACAACCCAAAGACTAGGAACCAGTCCCAGACAGCCTGGAGCACCTACTGAGAGAGGTGCTCTACTGCCTTTTGCAGAATTTTCCTACCCAGATTTGCCTGCTGAAACCTGGGTATGGACTCTAATGCTTTGAAAAAGTATGTAGGATAGACCAGGTCGCAGCCTTACACACCTGTTCCACTGAAGCCTGATGCTGAATGGCCTACGAAGTGCCAACTGCTCGCGTGGAATGAGCCCGCAGCCCACTAGGAATGGGCTTGAGTTGCAAGCGGTAGACTTCCTGGATCGCAGAGCGAATCCAGCGAGCCAGAGTTGCCTTTGAAGCTGCTTGTCCCTTCTTAGGCTCCTCAGGAATGACGAACAAAGAGTCCGTTTTCCTAAAGGGGGCTGTCCTGGATATGTAATATCTGAGAGCTCTCACGAGGTCTAACGAATGCAGAGACCTTTCCACCCTATGAACTGGGTGTCGACAAAAGGAAGGCAGAACAATGTCCTCGTTCAAATGAAACGGGGTAGGAACCTTTGGAAGAAAATCCGGAAGGGGCGCAGAACCACCTTGTCCTGGTGAAAGATCAGAAAAGGCTCGCGGCAAGAGAGTGCTGCCAGCTCCGAAACCGATCTGATGGACGTAATTGCCACCAGGAATGTTACCTTCGAGGACAGAAGAGCAAGGGAGGATTCCTTGAGAGGTTCAAAGGGAGACCTCTGGAGACCGTCCAGAACGAGATTGAGGTCCCATGGATCCAGCGGGAATTTGTACGGGGGAACTAGATGGGAAACGCCCTGGAGGAAGGTCTTGACTTGCGATTTTTGAGCCAGGCGGCATTGGTAGAAGATTGAGAGCGCCGAGACCTGCCCTTTAAGGGAACTGAGAGCCAACCCCGCTTGCAAGCCAGACTGCAGAAAGTCGAGAATTTTGGGGTTGGCCAGAGGCATAGGCTAGACGTTAGTTTCCCTGCACTATGGAAAGAAGATTTTCCACGACGGTGGTAAATGCGGGATGAAGCAGGCTTTCGGGCGCTGATCATGGTGGAGATAACCGCGGGGGAGAATCCCGCTCTTGTTAATACCCAGGTCTCAATGGCCATGCCGTCAGCTTCAGGGCTCTGGAGTTCTGATGGGAAATGGGCCCTTGGATCAGCAAGTCTGGGATGTCTGGAAGGCGCCACAGTACGTCTGCGAGCATTTGTACTAATTCGGCGTACCAGGCGCGCCTGGGCCAGTCCGGTGCAATAAGTATCACCGGGACTCCCTCTGCCTTGATCTTCCTGATTACCCGCAGTAGCAGGGGTAGAGGTGGAAATATGTAAGGCAGGCGGAAGTGGTGCCAGGAGCAGACTAGAGCATACGCGCTGATGGACAGCGAGTCGCGTGACCTGACTATGAACGCGGGTACCTTTGCGTTCAACCTTGAGGCCAGTAGATCCACGTCTGGTGTGCCCCAGCGAGTGCAGATGTGTAGAAACACTTCTGGGTGGAGAGACCATTCTCCGGCGACCAGGCCGTGGCGACTTAGAAAGTCTGCTGCCCAGTTCTCTACCCCCGGTATGTGTACCGCTGATATCACTGACCCCGTCGATTCGGCCCAGCTGAGGATCATGCGGGCCTCGAGATAAGCCGCTTTGCTACGGGTGCCCCCCTGCCGATTGATATAGGCTACAGCTGTCGCATTGTCCGATTGGACCCGAATCTGACGACCCGCTAGCAGAGGGCAGAACGCCCTGAGCGCGAGGAAGATCGCGCGGATTTCCAGGATGTTTATGGATAGGGAAGACTCCTGGGGCGTCCAACGTCCTTGAGCAGTGTGGAGCCGTTACACTGCTCCCCAGCCTAGGAGGCTGGCGTCTGTGGTCAGGACCAGCCAGTTCACTGGGAGAAAGTATCTCCCCTTCGATAGGGATGAGGACCGAAGCCACCAGCGGAGTGCATACCTGACTGAAGGCGTCAGGTGAAGATGTTTGTCCAGGGAGAAGGGGCTCTTGTCCCAGGCAACTAGAAGGGCTAGCTGCAGCGGGCGGAGGTGCAGTTGAGCAAAAGGTACTGCCTCCATAGCCGCCACCATCCTGCCGAATCGAATGGAGCGAGACAGAGGACGTAGAAGGCAGCGTACCGCTTGTTGAAGAGCGATGGCCTTGTCCTGAGGGAAATAGATCAAGCCCCGACGGGTGCCCAGGGACATGCCCAGGAAGGTGATGGATCGTGCTGGGAGCAGGGATGATTTGTCTAGATTCAGTAGCCACCCTAAGCGGGATAGGGTGTCCACGGTGATCTGTACGCTGGTTGAGCAGTCGCAGAAGGAGGGGGCCTTGATGACGTGGTGTTTCGTCACCGCCGGAGTCTGCTCCAGCGACAACTGCTCCGATCGCCAGGCGACGCAGTGCTCCTGCCGTGGATGGTGCTGGTGATGGGAGAGGAGTCGATGCCAGCAGCACCGGTGGGCGCAGGCTCCGATCATCCACTGGGCTGGGTTATCTTGGGATCTGCAGTACCACTGGCTGACTGTAGGTGGCGGGTGTCTCCCAGCTGAAGTTACCATCATTCAGCTACAGCTAATGGGAAGACACCACACCCTTCTTATTCCCACTCCTGTCTGCTGGCCTCTGCCAGAGATAGTTCTGATTCTGGCTCATGTGCTGTTTGTTTTGTGATTCCTGTGCGCTGACTTGCTTGTTGTTGACTACCCTTCTGCCTGCTGTTTTGTACCTCGCTGCCCGCCCCGGATCTGACCACAGCTACGTTTTCTGTTTACGCCTTTGCCTGCCGATTCTGTCCCTGTTCTGCTGTTCCTGGTTTGACCCTGCCTGACGACTACTCTCATCGGACTGCAGCCTTCCACGGGTAGAGATCTCCAGTTCCCTGTGTAATTCCAAATCCCTGTATAGGGGTTAAAGGGTTTCAGGGTTCTGGGGTCCTGCTTGGTGAGGGGCTTCCCTCTAGTCTGTCCATTACATCCTACCTGAGTCTGTTTATCCAGGCAGGTGTTACAGGAGGTCGTCCAAGTAAGGGAGAACGACTACTCCCCTGGCGTGAAGGACGCTCATGGCGGCCGCCATGACTTTGGTGAAGACCTTGGTGTGGTGGCAAGGCCGAAGGGTAGGGCTACGAATTGAAAATGGGAGTCCTGAACTGCGAAGCGGAGGAACTTTTGGTGATCTGGAGCGATGGGTAGGTGCAGGAACGCGTCCTTGATATCTATGGAGGCGAGGAATTCCCCTTCGACCATGGATGCAATAATGGACCTTAGGGACTCCATTCTGAATCTCCGTACGTGCACATGTTTGTTCAGGTGTTTGAGGTCCAGGATGGGTCGAACTGGTCGAACTGACCCATCCTTTTTGGGGACCACAAAGAGGTTGGAATAAAAACCCCTGAACTTCTCGTCGTCCGGGATGGGTATTATCACTCCTGCTGTTTGGAGCGAGTGGATTGCTGAGAAAAAGGCCTCGCGTCGTTTTCGAGTCTTTGGGGGGTTTGAGAGAAGGAACCGACTCGGGGGTCTGGTCCGAAATTCTATGTGGTAACCGGAAGACACAAGGTCTTGCACCCATTTGTAGTCTGAGGCAGCAGCCCAGATGTGTTGAAAGAGCCGCAGTCGACCTCCTACAATGAGTGTGTCTTCCGGGGCGCCAAAGGAGTCATGAGGGGGGAAAAACGTCGTGGACGAGTCTCCCTAGTCCTGGACTGTTTCGGTCTAGGCTGCCATGACAAAGTGAGTTTTGGGGAGAGCTGAGAAGGTCGGTCCCTGCGTAGTCCGCGGCTAGTGGCGGGGGCAGAGCGGGATGTCGACCAACCAAATGAATTCCGAAAGGAGCGGAACGAGGACTGTGTACGTCTGGTGAAGGTCGTCCTGGGCTTCAGCTGGGGAAGGGAGGTACTTTTTCCTCCCGTGGCGTCAGAAATGAGCTTGTCCAGACGTTCGCCAAACAATCGGTCTGGAAAAATTTCAAAAAACTGACCCGCACATCCTACAAGTGTGTATAGGTGCCAGCTGAAAAAACCTAGCAAATACAAAATGGATACAGCTGCACACTAAATGCCATCAATGTATAAGGGAACTCTGGTACTGCATTACTGCTATATGAAAAAATGAGATTTTTAGTTTATGAATTGGCCAATGCATGTAAGCCCGGAAACCAACGGCAAGGTAAAACTCAATATTCCGGGTCCCTAACTAAAATGCCACTATCTAGGTTAAAAACATCCATGTCTGGGCAGCTAGATTAAAAATCTAACTTGAAATGCCACTATCTGGACTAACCTCCATGTCTGGGCAGCTAGGACTCCTGGTATAAGGATTATGAACACAGCCTGGTTTATAGGGCGGAATGCTCAGTCAGAAAAAACCTCACTGCAAATATTTCAAAAAACTGACCCGCATATCCTACAAGTGTGTATAGGTGCCAGCTGAAAAAACCTAGCAAATACAAAATGGATACAGCCGCACACTACATGCCATCAATGTATAAGGGAACTCTGGTAGTGGCATTTTAGTTAGGGACCCGGAATATTGAGTTTTACCTTGCCGTTGGTTTCCGGGCTTACATGCATTGGCCAATTCATAAACTAAAAATCTAATTTTTTCATATAGCAGTAATGCAGTACCAGAGTTCCCTTATACATTGATGGCATTTAGTGTGCGGCTGTATCCATTTTGTATTTGGAAAAAAGGGAAGGCCTGTGAGAGACTTCTTGGAATCAAGAGTCCGCTCGCCATTGTCGGAGCCAGAGAGCTCTACAGATGGCTATGGTATTTGAGGTGGCAAAAGCTGCGCAGGTAGCAGCATCAATGGAGGCCTGCATGAGGTACTCCGCCGCAGCGGCAATTTGAGCTGTTACCTCTGTGACGGTATGAGGGAACTGGGATTCCTCAAGCGAAGTGTTAAGGGATTCTGCCCAGACCGAGATCGCCTTTGCGACCCACACAGAGGCAAAGGAGGCCGAGAGGGAGGAACCCGCAGCCTCAAAGGCAGAGTGGGCGAGATGCTCCACCTGTCTGTCTGTCGGGTCCTTGATGGAGGAACCATCGGGTAAAGACAAGAGCATTTTTGTGGCAAGGCGGGAGACCGGGGGGGGGTTGACTGAGGGCGGATCGGCCCAGCCCTTAGGGGCAGGTGAGGCAAAAGGGTACCGTGACTCCATGAGTTTACGGTTACCGAAGCACCTGTCAGGCTTCTCCCGTTGCTTTGTGAGGATATCCTGAAACTCTCGGTGATCAGCGAAAACCTTTTGGGGTTTCCTTGCCCTCTTAAAGGAGACCACATGGTTAGTAGTAGTGGATGGGTGATCCTCCACATGCAGAGTTTGGTTGATTGCTGCTATAAGGGAGTCTATTGCAGTTTGATCATCTGGGGAGGGTGAAACCAAGGAATCATCCTGGTACAAACGGCATTTTCCCTCTTCCAGCTCTACAGAAGCCGTGGAGCGTGTGGGAGAGCCTGCCCTGTGTGCTCCCGAGGGAGAGCCATGGGGGCCATGAGATAGTGCTGGAGACACCCAGCCATGTGCTCTTTTCCTGATCCCTGCAACCGGTGAAGCATAGGCCCGGATTACCTCAGAAGAATCCTCCATAGGGGTATCCTCAGGCTGCGTTCCGTCCAGGGGCCCAGAAGGGTGTGGAGGACGACATTGCATAGCCAGCACCAGGTTCTGTGACAGTTTTTGCATGGATTGGGACAGAAACTGTGCCCATTCCGGTGGGCTGGGAGCCCTAGGCTTTGGGCTGACTGTTGCGGCGGTGGTGGCGGGGAGGTCTTGGGGGGCTATAGGGGCAAAGGACTCACAGAGAGAAGAGGTGTGTTTACGTGGTAACTCAGCGTGGCAGGCAGTGCAGGCTGAATAATAGACTATGTGAGCCTTAGCACTCTTAGTACCCTTAGAGTTCTGCATGTTCCTAATAGGAGTATGCCAGGAGGGGGAAAAATGATATGCAGAGCTACAAGTGAAGCAGTGGGAAGCAAGGATTGTATTTGCTTCAGTGTACGTCACGAGAATCAGCCGATGGCCCTGCGTCCTCAGGAAGGAGTCTCTGTGGAGATCTTCGCGTGTTTTCTTGGGAGGCGGGCCTTATCGTGGCCCGCGGGGGGCGGGGCTTAGCGCTAAAAGAGCGCCAAGAAGAAGTCAGTGTGCCCCCCTGCTGTCGGCAGTAAAAAACGCCGGGAAGGGAGCCTCTGTGACAGTTTTTCTCCCCCTCCCTCCAGTCAGCCCACAGCTACCAGTATATTATCTCTGCAGGAGTCCCTGCAATCAGCAAGGGACTCCCCCTCCTCCAGCCAGCACGCAGCTAGAGGGATAAACACTGAGTTTATGAGCCCTGGGAGCCCTCTCCCCGCCACCGTTAGATTATCTCTGCAGGATTCCCTGCAATCAGCGAGGGACTTTCCCCTCCTCCAGCCAACACGCAGCTATGGTGGGAATAAAGACTGTAAATTCAGCAGTCCTGGGAGCCTTGCCTGCACCGTCTTTCTCCCTTTGTCTGGGAAACCAGTCAGGGGGGAATCTCACCTTAACACTGCCTCAGTCCAGGCAGTGGAAATAGCAGAGTTAGCCTGCTGTGTCCGGCCACACAGGTGCAATGTATCAACTCAGAGCCTGCAAAGAGGGGCTGAGGAATTGTGCCTCTGCCCTGGGCTCTGGAAAATCGGTGACTGTGGGACCCGTCGTCCAGTAAAAGGCAGCCCAGGATCCAGCATCGCAGGAGGGGGTACGTGGAGGCAACACTCCGCGTTCCCGCCCGTTGATGGTATTGGGAGATCGGTCCCTAAGGGAAACAGTCGCCCTCAAAAAATAACAAAACCTTGAAAGGATGTGCCTCCTACAGACACTAAGCTAAAACTGAGGTTGCCTGGCCCGGCCAGGGGGTATATACTGCAGAGGAGGAGCTAATGCTTTTTGCATCTACTTAGTGTCCTCCTATGGATAGGCAGCATAACACCCATGGTCCTGTGTCCCCATAGTCCTGTGTCCCCCAATGAGGTGTCAGAGAAAAGTTTTTTCTAATCTATATCTTCTCCCTCTTATTCCATTGCTTTGCGTGTTTCCATTTGCAGAGGAGAATAAGGATGATCCCTCTACATGGTGACATCCCTTCAGATATTAGACTTTTTGTTTTGCAATCTAGATGTTCTCAGATTCTTTAACTGTTTCCCGTAGGACATGGTTTGCAGTCTGCTCACCATCCTGGTAGCTGTCCTCTGAACTTGGTTCCAGGTTGGTCCATGTTTTAATGTCTTTTTTAAAATGTGGTATCCTCAACTGGACACAGTATTCCAGATGAGGTCTGACCAAAAAAGAGTGGAGGGCAATAATTACTTTACGTGATTTAGACTCTATGCTTCTCTTAATACATTCCAAAACTGCGTTTGCTTTTTTTTTGCTGCTGCAACACTCTGTTTAATCATGTGGAGTCTGTGATATATTAGTATGCCCAAGTCTTTTGCACACATGCTGTTGCTTAGTTTTTTCCTCTCATTCTCTAGATGATATTTTTGTTTTTCTTGTCCAGATGTAGAATTTTGCATTTCTTCCTGTTAATCACCCCATTCTATTAGTCATGGCCCATTGTTCCAGCTTCTCTAGATCCTTATAAGGCTATGTTCACAGAGGGTGTTTTTTTGGGGTATCAAAACCAGATCTATTGGCAGTAAAGAAAAAGCCATGGTTTTTGGTGTGTTATTTGTGTCATTTATCTACAGTACATGTTTAAATAAAATTAGTTTAATTAACCAAAAAAAGTTGCAAAAGCGCCCCAACAAAAATGCACTGCTGCTTTTTTCCCACTCTCATTTCTTATAATAGTGAAAAATAGCAGCTAAAACACTGAAAATTCAAAATCACAGCAAAAACCCAGCATTTTGCCATTTCAGTCCACAAAAATAAGCAAGTGTTTGTCTCTGTGTGCATGAGATTTCTGGAATTTCATAGATTTTGCTGGTACTGTGAAAAGCATTAGCATGTATTTGATAATTCATGCAAAAAAAACCGCACCAACAACGCCTGTATGAATAGCCTAAAGGCCACTTTACCCGCTGCGACATCGATAAAACGATGTCGTTGGGGTCACGAAATTTGTGACGCACATCCGGCCGCGTTAGCGATGTCGTTGCGTGTGACACCTACGTACGATCGAAAATCGACGCAAACACGTGCAAAATCGCTAATCGTTGACATGCTCCCCTATTCCCAATTATCGTTGCTGCTGCAGGTACAATGTTGTTCGTCGTTCCTGCGGCAGCACACATCGCTATGTGTGACACCGCAGGAACGAGGAACCTCACCTTACCTGCGTCCACCGGCAATGAGGAAGGAAGGAGGTGGGCGGGATGTTAGTCCTGCTCATATCCGCCCCTCCGCTTTTATTGGGTGGCCGCTTAGTGACGTTGCTGTGACGCCGAACGAACCGCCCCCTTAGAAAGGAGGCAGTTCGCCAGTTACAGCGACGTCGCTAGGCAGGTAAGTAGTGTGACGGGTCCATGCGATTTTGTGCGCCACGTGCAGCGATTTGCCTGTGACGCACAAACGATGCGGGCGGGTACGCATGCTAGTGATCTAGCTAGTGAGATCGCAGCGTGTAAAGCGGCCTTTAATCTTTTGTTTCCGCTAGTGTTAACTTTGCATTGTCTGCAAATTTGATTTGTTTACTTACAGTTCCCTTATCTAGATCATAAATAAGACAAGACAGAGCCTTGTGATACACCTCACTTGAAACAATCTTCCAATTGGATGTGCAACCATTTACGACCAGTACGATCACTGAGCTAGCTATGAATTCACCTAACTGTAGCCTTGCAATCCTATACTTTTGTCAATAATGATAGCATGAAAAACTTTATCAAATGCTTTGCTGAAGTGGAGATATACCATATGTACATTTTCCTGATCCACCCAGTGATTTCATCATAGAAGGAAATTAGATTAGCCTGGCATGACTTGTTTGCTACAAACCCATGCTGGCTTTGGTTAATTACTGTATTCTTATCCAAGTACAAACAAACCTGCTGTTTAATAATTTGTTCAAATATATTTCCTGGTATAGAAGAAAGGCTCACTGACCTGTAATTTCCTGGCTCTAAACCTTTATCCTTATTTGAATATAGGGACAACATTCGCCCTTCTACAATCTTCTGCAACTCCTCCTCCCCTCTTGTTAAGTCTTCTTCTTAGAAATAAGTTGTAGCCTTCAAGGTTTGTATTCCAGTCATAAGTATCATCCCACCAAGTTTCAGTAATGCCTATGACATCATATCGCTCTTCCTGGGCTAGCAGCTCCAATTCTTGTTTGATTCCAATTCCCTGTGCATTTGTATAGACAGATTTTAGTTTGTAGTTGGTTTATCTTGCTCCTTTATCTTCATTCCTAATCTGTTGTCTTTGTTCTCTATTTCCACTTCTAACAGCAGGGTTTTCAAAATAATTAATTAGCTGCACACTTTTTCTTGGTAGTGTATTTCCCATCCTATATTGCTCTAGTTTAAAGCTCTCTTGATGAGTGTCACATCTGTAAAGCATTCCAGCAAATTCTGAAGACCAATATGGTGCTCCTTCACCTTCTCAGACAAATAAATTGGAAAAAAGGAAACTTGCATCAGCTCACCACTTCTGGCCTGTCATGCTGGAAAACGGTATGCGGAATAATCCAGCTCAACTAGCTGGATGGCAAGGATCAAATCGAAAAAAAAGAAGAGTTCCAGCACCTTCAGGATACAAATCCAAAGTAGTATTAAAACATCACATTATTTTAAATGTTTAATGTAATGCTCGCCGCTGCAGATGGTGAAGCGGAGAGCAGAAGTGGACCCACATTGATTCGGCACCTCCCTTAGTGGGATAGAGCCTTATGTACCCAGTACCTCTCAGCTATAGGCTGAGAGGCACTTCCTGGGGGTGACGCACTGGTCCTTTAAGAAAAGTGCAGAGGTGCACGCGTGCCCAATAAACACTGCCGGAGGACCTGTGCCATGGGCACAGGCCCCGGAAGAAGGAAGCAGAGAACACACATGTGAAGGCGCAAGGAGACCCAAGGAAACATGGTGAGAGCCAACTGTGGCGGTGTGTAATCGCACGTTCCTGCGGGGAGGAGTGGGGAGCGCAGGGACGCCAGCGCTATAGTTAAAACACAGACTGGATTAAAAACGTGTGGTGGACATGGTCTATGCATTTCAAGCACTCTGGCTCTTATTCATGACATTCGTCTACAAACACAGACATATACATGTAGTAGAACAGGAAGTGTTAGGATTATAAATATGCAATCAATGCTTTCATCAACTGCAATACCACGCATATCGTCTATCTTGCCACATGCCTGAGCTGTGATCACCATTATGTGAGTTGTACCACACGAAAATTAAAAGTTAGATCTGCTAAACATCTACAAGATGCAATTCCTGATCCCACTAAAACTGAACGCTCTATGTCTGGGCAGTTAAAATACTTGTGTGTAATACATTATGGCGATACAAGCAGAATGCGAGATCACATATCAAGAAGGGGGAATGTCCTAAAAGAGAAGCGGACTGGCCAAAAACAGTCTTAAAAAATGTGGCAAAATGGATCTTAAAACAAGGTCCCAAATATCTAAATGGTTTCAACTATACAACCAACCTCATATTTTTAAGACACCATTTCCATTTAGGATTTTTTTTTCTCTTAATATCTAATGATTATATTGTTATTATTTTTTACAACCTTTTTGAATATTTACTACAATCTAATGATTGATTTGCTAATTGGTATATATCTTTTCCATCAATATTTTTTCATAATCCTGAGTCGTCATATAGGGTGGGGACATTTGCTTCTACTAATACAAATGCATCTCAAATTAGAATATCATCAAAAAGAGAATTAATTTCAGTAATTCAATACAAGGGAAACGCATATATTATATAGAGTCATTACAAACAGAGTGATCTATTTCAAGTGTTTATTTCTGTTAATGTTGTCTACAGCCAATGAAAACCCAAAAGTCATTATCTCAGAAAATTAGAATAATTACTACAAAACACCTGCAAATTCTTATTAAGTGTTTAAATTGGTCTCTTAGTCTGGTTCAGTAGGCTTCACAATCATGGGGAAGACTTGACATGTCCAGAAGGTAGTCATTGACACACTCTACAAGGAGGGTAAGCCACATAAGGCCATTGCTAAAGAAGCTAGTTGTTCACAGAGTGCTGTATCCAAGTATATTAATAGAAATTTGAGTGAAAGGAAAAAGTGTGGAAGGAAAACGTGCATAAGCAACCGAGATAACCGCAGCCTTGATATGATTGTTAAGAAAAGGCCATTCAAAAATTTGGGGGAGATTCACAAGAAGTGGACTGCTGCTGGAGTCAATGCTTCAAGAGCCACCACACACAGAGGTATCCAGGACATGGGCTACAATTATCGTGTTTCTTGTGTCAAGCCACTCATGGCCAGTAGACAATGCCAGAAGCGTCCTACCTGGGCCAAGGAGAAAAAGAACTGGACTGTTGCTCTGTGGTCCAAGGTGTTGTTTCAGATAGAAGTAAATTTTGCATTTCATTTTGAAATCAAGGTCCCAGAGTCTGGAGGAAGAGTGGAGAGGCCACAATCCAAGTTGCTTGAAGTCTAGTGTGAAGTTTGATCAATGATGGTTTAGGGATCCATGTCGTCTGCTGATGTAGGTTCACTGTGTTTTAACAAGACCAAACTCAGCGCAGTCATCTACAAAGAAATTTTAGAGCACTTCATGCTTCCCTCTGCCGACAAGCTTTTTGCAGATGGAAATTTAATTTTCCACCAGGACTTGACACCTGTCCACACTAGAAAAAGTACCAATACCTGGTTTAATAACCACAGTATAACTGTGCTTAATTTGCCAGCAAACTCGCCTGACCTAAACTCCATAGAGAATCTATGGGGTATTGTCAAGAGGAAGATGAGAGACACCAGACCCAACAATGCAGATGAGCTGAAGGCTGCTATGAAAGCAACCTGGGCTTCCATAACACCTCAGCAGTGCCACAGGCTGATCGCCTCCATGCCACGCTACATTGATGCAGTAATTCATGCAATA
The DNA here is from genome assembly GCF_048569485.1 of Anomaloglossus baeobatrachus. Lineage (NCBI taxonomy): Eukaryota > Metazoa > Chordata > Amphibia > Anura > Aromobatidae > Anomaloglossus > Anomaloglossus baeobatrachus. Next base: position 319,318,659 of record NC_134355.1, on the reverse strand, counting down.
GCCCCAGCCAAGTATTGAGTGCAATTACTGTACATACTTTTCAGTAGGCCAACATTTCTGAGTTTAAAATCATTTTTTTAGTTGGTCTTATATAATATTAAAATTTTCTGAGATAATGACTTTTGGGTTTTCATTGGCTGCAAGCCATAATCATCAACATTGACAGAAAAACACTAGAAATAGATCACTGTTTGTAGTGACTCTATATAGAGTCATATGAAAAAGTTTGGGCACCCTTATTAATGTTAACCTTTTTTCTTTATAACAATTTGGGTTTTTGCAACAGCTATTTCAGTTTCATATATCTAATAACTGATGGACTGAATAATATTTCTGGATTGAAATGAGGTTTATTGTACTTACAGAAAATGTGTAATCCACATTTAAACAAAATTTGACCGGTGCAAAAGTATGGGCACCTCAACATAAAAGTCACATTAATATTTTGTAGATCCTCCTTGTAATACTACTGTATGTTCTGAGGATTTCGATTGCGTTAGGGCAATGACAACAGAGACGAGTTCTTGGTACAAGATGTTATATAATATGTCACCACAGTAGATACACAACGGGAATAAACACAGTAAAACAACACACAAAACGGAGCGAAGGGGATTCCCGGGGCCACGCACCGGACTCCCCCAGGGAGACCACCAGAGCGAACCCCTGTACAGGGACTGTCCGGCAATCAACCCCGGAAGGCCTAAATGTGCGGCAGCCGGTACACAAGGGGCAAGTGGTATAGTCCAGGAGTGTCCGTACGGGATGATTGTCCAGAGTGGTTACGAACCGGGCAGAGTGCTGATCAAAGACGGCAGACGGAGTCCGGGCACAGCTTGAAGAAAACCGGGTATGGTCCAGAGTCGGTCGGTAGAGTTTCAGGAGAATCCAAGGCAATCAGGAAGTAGAAACAGCAAAGCAGGAGCACACAGCAAGCAGTATACTCAGGCACTGGACTGGGCTGAGAGGCGGCCTTTTAAGCAGCTGGACAGGAAGTAGGGCAACAGAACCTTAAACTCCATGTTAACTGAGGGCAAGCTCATTCAAAAGAGAACTGGAAAACCTGGAAACCTGACACTCCTTTTGCAAAAATAACAGCCTCTAGTCACTTCCTGTAGCTTTTAATGAGTTCCTGGATGAAGGTATATTTGACCATTCCTGTTTACAAAACAATTCCAGTTCAGTTAAGTTTGATGGTCGCCGAGCATGGACAGCACGCTTCAAATCATCCCACAGATTTTCAATGATATTCAGGTCTGGGGACTGGGATGGCCATTCCAGAACATTGTAATTGTTCCTCTGCATGAATGCCTGAGTAGATTTGGAGCAGTGTTTTGGATCATTGTCTTGCTGAAATATCCATCCCCTGCGTAACTTCAACTTCGTCACTGATTCTTGCACATTATTGTCAAGAATCTGCTGATACTGAGTTGAATCTATGCGACCCTCAACTTTAACAAGATTCCCATTGCCGGCATTGGTCACACAGCCCCAAAGCATGATGGAACCGCCACCAAATTTGACTGTGGGTAGCAAGTGCTTTTCTTGGAATGCCGTGTTTTTTTGCCTCCATGCATAACGCCTTTTTCTATGACCAAAGAACTCAATCTTTGTTTCATCAGTCCACAGGACCTTCTTCTAAAATGTAACTGGCTTGTCCAAATGTGCTTTTGCATACCTCAGGCGACTATTTGTGGCGTGCTTACAGAAACGGCTTCTTTCGCATCACTCTCCCATACAGCTTCTCCTTGTGCAACGTGTATTTTTGACCGATGCACATTGACACCATCTGCAGCAAGATGAAGCTGCAGGTCTTTGGAGGTGGTCTGTGGATTGTCCTTGACTGTTCTCACCATTCTTCTTCTCTGCCTTTCTGATATTTTTCTTGGCCTGCCACTTCTGGGCTTAACAAGAACTGTACCTGTGTTCTTCAATTTCCTTACTATGATCCTCACAGTGGAAACTGACAGTTTAAATCTCCGAGACAACTTTTTGTATCCTTCCCTTGAACAACTATGTTGAATAATCTTTGTTTTCAGATCATTTGAGAGTTGTTTTGAGGAGCCCATGATGCCACTCTTCATAGGAGATTCAAATAGTAGATCAACTTGCAAGTGGCCACCTTAAATACCTTTTCTCATCATTGGATACACCTGCCTATGAAGTTCAAAGCTCAATGAGGTTACAAAACCAATTTAGTGCTTTAGTAAGTGAGTAAAAAGTAGTTAGGTGTGTTCAAATCAAGAAATTGATAAGGGTGCCCATACTTTTGCACCGGTTAAATTTTGTTTAAATGCGGATTGCACATTTTCTGTAAGTACAATAAACCTCATTTCAATCCAGAAATATTACTCAGTCCATCAGTTATTAGATATATGAAACTGAAATAGCTGTTGCAAGAACCCAAATTGTTATAAAGAAAAAAGGTTAACATTAATAGGGGTGCCCAAACTTTTTCATATGACTGTATGCATTTCCCTTTTTGTATTTAATTACTGAAATAGAATATCATAACAAAAATTTAATTTATTGAAATGCACTTGAACATGTATTTACTAGGATACCACATTTCCCTTTTGATTCCTGAAATACGGCACCTAACATCTTACCAATCAGCCATCATTCTAATTTAAATCACATTGGTGTTTTAACTCCTTCAACCTCAATTTTTTCCTCCCTTTCTTCCAAGAGCATAACTTTTTTTTTATTTTTCAGTCAACATAGCCAAATAAGGGCTTGATTTTTGAGGGACGAGCTGTACTTTTGAATGAAACCATTAGTATTCCCATATTGTACTGGAAAACAGGAAAAAAATTAGAAGCGAGGTGAAATTGCAAAAAAGTGCAATTGTACAAACTTTTTTAGGCTTTTTAATTTACCATGTTCACTATATGGTAAAACTGATCTGGGAATATGATTCCCCAGTGCAAGACAAATGCGTTAATAGCAAACATGTATAATTTTACTTTTTTCTAAGTGGTGAAAAAAAAAAATCAGAAGTTTGTTAAAAAAAAACCAAAACAAAAAAAAACCGCTTGTGAAGGTGATGAGTTGTGTTGCTTTTACGCCAAACATATCATTTGGCATTGTGCCCAAATAGTTCGATTTTGGTTTCATCTGACCAGAGCACCTTCTTCCAAATGTTTGTGGCAAGCTTTAAACAACACTTTTTCTGGATATCTTTGAGAAATGGATTTCTCCTTGCCACTCTTCCATAAAGGCCAGATTTGTGCAGTATATGACTGATTGTTGTCTAGACTCTCCCACCATAGCTGTAGATCTCTGCAGTTCATCCAGAGTGATCATGGGCCTCTTTGCTGCATCTCTGATCAGTCTTCTCCTTGTTTGAGAAGAAATTCTTCGAGGGACAGCCAGCTCTTGGTAGATTTGCAGTGGTATGATACTCCTTCCATTTCAATATGATCACTTGCACAGTGCTTCTTGGGAATGTTTAAAGTTTTGGAAATCTCTATGCAACCAAATCTGGCTTTAAACGTCTCCACAACAGTATCACGGACCTGCCTGTTGTGTTCCTTGGTCTTCATGATGCTCTCAGTTCTTTAAACAGAACACTGAGACTATCACAGAGCAGGTGCATTTATACCGAGACTTGATTACACACAGGTGGCTTATATTTATCATTATAAGTCATTTAGGACAATATTGGATCATTCAGAAATCCTCAATGAACTTCTGGAGTGAGTTTGCTGCACTGAAAAGTAAAGGGGCCGAATAATATTGCACACCCCAATTTTCAGTCTTTTTATTTTTTCCAAAAATTTGAAATAAGCAATAAATACTATTCACCTTCACAATTGTGTCCCAGTTGTTGATTCTTCACCATAAAATTTAAATTTATTATCTTTATGTTTGAAGCCTGAAATGTGGGAAAAGGTTGAAAAATTCAAGGGGGCCGAATACTTTCATAATGCACTGTATAAAGCTGCTTTAATCACACACAGCCCTCTGCCGGCAGTGAGAGAAAGTGACTCATGATAGCTACAGGAGTCATCACATGACCCTGTGCAACCATGGCAACCACCGGAAGTCACGTGATCATGTCACGTGACTTCCAATGGGGCTGGGTAAGTTATGCTTACGGCAGCACGCTGTTACATCTCACTCTCAGAATTTGACAGCGAGATGTAAGGGGTTAATAGGCGAAGGTGGAACCTGAATCCACTCGCACCTGGCAGACACAAATGTCAGCTGTTGAAATCAGCTGACATGTCTGCTAATCACCGTGGACTGCCCACAGCAGGCGGCGGGGATTCATCTCACACGATCCATGACGTACCCAGTACGTCATGTGTCGTGATGAGGTTAACCCCTTCAGCCCCCAGCCTGTTTTCACCTTAAAGACCCGGCCATTTTTTGCAATTTTGACCAGTGTCACTTTGACAGGTTATAACTCTGGAACACTTCAACGGATCCTGGCGATTCTGAGATTGTTTTTTCGTGATATATTGTACTTCATGTCAGTGGTAAATTTCGGCCGATATGTTTTGCGTTTATTTGTGAAAATTTCGGAAATTTGGCGAAAATTTTGCAATTTTCAAAATTTGAAATTTTATGCCCATAAATCTGAGAGATATGTCACACAAAAAAGTTACTAAATAACATTTCCCACATGTCTACTTTACACCAGCGCAATTTTTGAAAAAAAAAAAATTTACGTTAGGAAGTTAGAAGGGTTCAAAGTTCATCACCAATTTCTCATTTTTCCAACAAAATTTACAAAAAAAAATTTTTTAGGTACCACATCACATTTGGAGTGATTTGAGAAACCTAGGCGACAGAAAATACCCAAAAGTGACCCAATTCTAAAATCTGCACCCCTCACTCTGCTCAAAACCACATCCAAGAAGTTTATTAACCCTTTAGGAGCTTCACAGCAACCAAAGCAATGTAGACGAAAAAATGAAAATTTTACTTTTTTAAACACAAAAATATTACTTTAGCCATAAAAATTAGTATTTTCACAAGGGTATCAGGAAAAATGCATCATAAAATGTATCGTGCATTTTCTCCTGAGTACGCAGATACCCCATATGTGGTGGTAATCAAATGTTTGCGCACACAGCAGGACTCGGAAGGCAAGGAGCGCCATTTGAATTTTTGAGTGCAAAATTAGCTGCACTCATTAGCGGACGCCATGTCGGGTTTGAAGACTCCCCGAGGTGCCTAAACAATGGAGCTCCCCCATAAGTGACCCCAATTTGGAAACTAGAGCCCTCAAATATTTTTTCTAGATGTTTGATGTGCACTTTGAACCCCTGGGGGCTTCACAGAAGTTTATAACGTTGAGCCGTGAAAAGAAAAAAATTTTTTTTTACCACAAAACTGTTGCTTCAACCAAGTAGCTTTTTTATCACAAGGGTATCAGGAAAAAATGCACCATAAAATGTATTGTGCATTTTCTCCTGAATACGCAGATACCCCATATGTGGTGGAAATCAAATGTTTGGGCGCACGGTAGGACTCGGAAGGCAAGGAGCGCCATTTCACAGCAAAATTGGTTGGAATTATTAGCGGACGCCATGTTGCGTTTGGAGACCCCCCTGAAGTGCCTAAACAATGGAGCTCCCCCACAATTGACCCCATTTTGGAAACTAGACCCCTCATGGAATTTATCTAGCTGTTTAGTGAGCACTTTGAACCCCTGGAGGCTTCACAAACGTTTGTAATGTTCAGCCGTGAAAATATTTTATTCTTTTTTTTACCACAAAATTGTTTTTTCAAACAGGTAGCTTTTTTTTCCACAAGGGTATAAGGAAAAAATGCACCATAAAATGTATTGTGCAATTTCTCCTGAGTACGACGATACCTATGTGGTGGAAATCAATTGTTTGGGCGTACGGCGGGGCTCAGAAGAGAAGGAGCGCCATTTCACAGTAAAATTGATTGGAATTATTAGCAGACGCCATGTTTCATTTGGAGACCCCCTGAGGTGCCTAAACAATGGAGCTCCCCCACATGTGATCCCATTTTGGAAACTAGACCCCCCCCATACAAAAAAAATTAGTTTGGCGAAATAAAAAATACAGACATCAGTAAAAAAAAAAAAAAAAAAAAATGAGCGCCTGCCACTAAGACCAGTGCCAAACGTGAGAGCAATGCACGAGTCTCGCATCGCATCATCCACTGCAGTCTGGAAGCGAGCAACTGCGCTGGATAATGCGATGCGAGAGGGCGGGGCGGCAGATGAGAAAGGGCGCAGCGGATGGAAGATGGGAAAGGGCGCAGCGGGTGGAGGAGCGGCAGAGGATGGGAAAGGGCGCAGAGAATGGATGATGGGAAATGGCGCAGCGGATGGATGGGAAATGGCGCAGCGGATGGAGGAGCGGCAGAGGATGGGGGGGGAGGTGAGATGGGGATACCTACCTTACAGGATGGATCTAGGCAGCAGGATCACAGCAGACAGAAGAGGCAGCAGATGAAGGAGGCAACAGATCGAGGAGGGTGAGAGGGGGCAGTAGATGGAAAATGGGAGAGAGCAGGCAGCAGATCGGGGAGGGGGGCAGAGTCTGATGGGAGAGAGAGATGGCACATGGAGGAGGGGGGGCCCCCGGGGGGAGGGTGGCTTGCAGCACATGTAGGGGGAGGGTGGCTTGCAGCACATGTAGGGGGAGGGTGGCTTGCAGCACATGTGGGGGGAGGGTGGCTTGCAGCTGCAAGCCAGCCACCCTCCTCCCACATGTGCTGCAAGCCAGCCACCCTCCCCCCACATGTGCTGCAAGCCAGCCACCCTCCCCCCACATGTGCTGCAAGCCACCCTCCCCCCACGTGGGGGGAGGGTGGTTTGCAGCACATGGAGGGATAGGAGGTGTGGCGATGGAGAAGGGGCAGCCGATGAAGGAGGCGGCGGCGGCCGCCGATCGGGAACAGTGGGGGCCGATTCGGGGGCAGCAGCGGCTGAAAAAGGTGGGTGCGACGGCGGCGGGGACAGTGGCGAGCATGGCGGCGGGGACAGCGGTGGATCGGGAGCGGCGGCGGGGACAGCGGTGGATCGGGAGCGGCGGCGGGGACAGCGGTGGAGCGGGAGCAGCGGCGGGGCGATCGGAGACAGCGGCGGGGACAGCGGTGCATCGGGAGCAGCGGCGGGAGCAGCAGCGGGGCGATCGGAGACAGCGGCGGGGACAGCGGTGGAGCGGGAGCAGCGGCGGGGCGATCGGAGACAGCGGCGGGGACAGCGGTGGAGCGGGAGCATGGCGCCGGGGCGATCGGAGACAGCGGCGGGGACAGTGGTGGAGCGGGAGCATGGCGTCGGGGCGATCGGAGACAGCGGCGGGGACAGCGGTGGAGCGGGAGCATGGCGCCGGGGCGATCGGAGACAGCGGCGGGGACAGTGGTGGAGCGGGAGCATAGCGTCGGGGCGATCGGAGACAGCGGCGGGGACAGCGGTGGAGCGGGAGCATGGCGCCGGGGCGATCGGAGACAGCGGCGGGGACAGCGGTGGAGCGGGAGCAGCGGCGGGGCGATCGGCGACAGCGGCGGGGACAGCGGTGCATCGGGAGCAGCGGCGGGGACAGCGGTGGAGCGGGAGCAGCGGCGGGGCGATCGGAGACAGCGGCGGGGACAGCGGTGGAGCGGGAGCATGGTGCCGGGGCGATCGGAGACAGCGGCGGGGACAGCGGTGGAGCGGGAGCATGGCGCCGGGGCGATCGGAGACAGCGGTGGAGCGGGAGCATGGCGCCGGGGCGATCGGAGACAGCGGCGGGGACAGCGGTGGAATGGGAGCAGCGGCGGGGCGATCGGGGACAGGGGCGGGCGGCGGGAACAGCAACTTACCGCTCTCCTCGGCTTCCAGGGACGGTCACAGGCCGCAGATCCACATTGATTGGAGAGAGCGGTCACAAGACCGGTCTCTCCAATCAGAGCTGGGGGCGGGTGAAGCATCGATCACCCAGCTCCAGCCAATGGCCAGTGCTACAGCAGCACTGATCAGGGCTGGATTTCAATGTTCCAGCCATTTTCAATGGCTGGAACATTACAGTGGCTGTAATTGGCTGAGCGGCGTTCGTCAGCCAATCACAGCCTCTGTAGGTTCGGGGAGGAGGCACCACCCCTCCTGAGGTCAGGCAGAGGTCCCCTCCTTCCCGAATCTACCGTTTAAGTAAACAAATTTCACTCCCCGGTGCTCCGGGACCGCGATTTCGCCATGACGTACTGAGTACGTCATGGGTCGTTTAGCACCATGTCACCATGACGTACTCAGTACGTCAAAGGTCGTTAAGGGGTTAATGATGTGTCATGCTGTTTTATAAATTTTTTCATGGATATGTTTGTCTTTTCATGTTATTTATAATGCCTAAATAATGAAAAAAAATGTTACTAAAGTAATTGCCTAAGCGGACGTTCTGCAATTTCTTTTCCTTTTACCACCTAAAGCATTAATAAACATCTTGAATGTGGTGCAGTTTTTAAAATGGTGTCACTTTTGGGTATTTCCTGTCATGTGACTTAAAATGTGAGGTGGTGCCTAAAAAAATTGTTTTTGTAAATTTTGTTGGAAAAATGAGAAATTGGAAACAAACTTTTAACCCTTATAACTTGCTGACAAAAAAATGTTTCAAAAATGGTGCTTATGTAAAGAGATATGTGGCAAATGTTATTGATTAATGATTTTGCGTGATAACTGGTTTAATGGCATGAAAATAGAAATTTGAAAATTGTGAAATGTTCAAATTTTTTGTCACAATTTCTATATGTTTATAAACGTAAATCATATGGACCAAAATTTACCAGTAACGTTAAGTACAACATGTCACAAAAACATTCTTGGAATCACTGGGAAATAATGAAGAAATCCACAGTTATTACCTTATAAAGTGACACTGGTCAGAATTGTAAAATTTAGCTTGATCAGGAGGGTGAAAACAGGCTCGGGGGTGAAGGGGTTAAACAGCTGAAATAAAAAGAAGTTTTTTTGTTTGATGGGTCAATTCCATTTTCTCCTTTTTTTTTTATATATTATGGAGTTATCAATACAAAGTGATGTGTCACATTTGAAATATCTGTCCTGGTCAGTAAGGTAAAAACTGGAACTGGCTGCAATACAGTCCCTGACAGAAGTTCTGTCACTTATCCATGTTATGTAAATAAAAGCTTATAACCTATCATAGTATCATAGTTTTTAAGGTTGAAGGGAGACTCTAAGTCCATCTAGTTCAACCTGTAGCCTAACATGTTGATCCAGAGGAAGGCAAAAAAAACCCCAATGTGGCAAACAAGTTCCAATGGGGAAAAATGTCCTTCCTGACTCCACATCCGGCAATCAGACTAGTTCCCTGGATCAATACCCTGTCATAAAATCTAATATACATAACTGGTAATATTAAATTTTTCAAGAAAGGCATCCAGGCTCTGCTTAAATGTTAGTAGTGAATCACTCATTACAACATCATGCGGCAGAGAGTTCCATAGTCTCACTGCTCGTACAGTAAAGAATCCTCGTCTGTGATTATGATTAAACCTTCTTTCCTCAAGACGTAGCGGATGCCCCCGTGTTCCAGTCGCAGGCCTAGGTGTAAAAAGATCTTTGGAAAGGTCTCTGTACTGTCCCCTCATATATTTATACATTGTGATTAGATCCCCCCTAAGCCTTCGTTTTTCCAAACTAAATAACCCCAAGTTTAATAACCTGTCTTGGTATTGGAGCCCACCCATTCCTCTAATAATCTTGGTCGCTCTTCTCTGCACCCTCTCCAGTTAACCTGACTTTAAATTCATCCATTGGTTTATAAATTACTCTTTTGAAAGCTGAAACCCTCTCAAATTTGGTTTAGGTTATGAAAATAAAGTTGCTGCAAAGCTGAAATATTGATCATTTAATGAACACTGAAAGGTCAGATTTTGGCAAGACAAATATTTTGTTGCCTTGTCATATAATGCACCTAATCCTAGTTTACATCCTCACCTGTGCTCACTAAATGATAGGTTAATTAGTGGGTGTGTATAAAAAGAAACCCAGCACCCCAGACCTTCAGTTGAACTGCAACTGGACCTCTGATAACATGCCGAAAATCCACCCTGCGACCAAAGCCTTGATTATCAAGAGGCTGAATAACAGATCCACTACAGAGGTGGCTGGCACCTTTAATGTGTCTCAGCGTCAAGTACAAAAAATTAAAAAAAGATTTGAAAAGATTGGAAATGTTTTTGACAAGCCCTGGTCTGGAAGACCCTGCAAGACAATTGCTCAGGAGGAACGTTTGTTGGTTAGAAAATCCAAAGACAGCCCCTCTTCCACTGCAGCAGAGCTCCAAAAGGCCTGGTCACCTCAAGACCCTGTGTCAACTGGAACAGTTTGTAGGATTCTGTATCGGAATCGCCTCCATGGTCGAATCAGTGCCCAGAAGCCAGCACTAAACAAAAGGCAACTAAAAAAACGTGTGGCCAAGTCCCACAGCTTGCTAAACAGATGGATGCTGGAAAAGTGGCAGAAGGTGGATTTCTCTGATGAATCTTCAGTTGAATTACACCACAGCCACCGCAAATACTGCAGGAGACCTACTGAAGCCTGTATGGATCCAGAAAATAGTTAGGTTTGGTGGTGGAAAGATCATGGTCTGGGATTACATTCAGTATGGGGGTGTGCGAAACATTTGCAAGGTGGAAGGCTATATCAATAGCCTAAAATATCAAGAAGTATTATCTACCTCTTACATTCCCAAATCATAAAAGTGGTCAAATTCTGCAGCAGAATGGTGCTCCATCTCATACATCCATCTCTACAACAAAGTTCCTCCTGGCAAAGAAGATCAAGGTGCTCAAGGACTGGCCAGCCCAGTCACCAGACATAAACATCATTGAGCATGTTTGAGGTAGGATGAAAGAGGAAGCTTGGAAGACAAATCCAAAGAATCTTGATGAACTCTGGGAGGCATGTAAGACTGCATTCTTTGCTATTCCTGATGACTTGATCAATAAATTGTATGAATCATTGTTGAACAACATGGATGCAGTCCTTCAAGCTCATGGAAGTCACACAAAATATTAATATGGCTCTAATAGCACCACAATTTCATTCACCAATGTTATGCAACATATCTTTGTATTAGAAGTTAATAATTTGTTTGAATTTCACATTACATTCTGTTGGCGACAAAACTTTTGTCTTGCCAAAATCTGACTTTCTGTGTTCATTAAATGATCAATATTTCAGCTTTGCAGCAACTTTATTTTCATAACCTAGACCAAATTTGGGAGGGTTTCAGCTTTCAAAAGAGTAATTTATAAAACCAATGGATGAATTTAAAGTCAGGTTATAAGCTTTTATTTACATAACATGGATAAGCGACAGAACTTCTGTCAGGCACTGTTGTCAGGCACTGTATGGTTAAATCAGGTTACCTTTCTTTGCATTAACTCAGCTTTAGCCAATAGATAATGATTCCCAACTCTTCCTTTTGAACACCAAAACTAAACAGCAAATGTAAACCAAAACTAAACATTAAATGGGTTATCTGGCACATCAGAACTGGGTTGACAACATTACAACCCCATGCAAATATCAATATGGCAGGCCCTAAATAACCCCTTTAGATTTAATGTAAATAAAAGTTAACTGTTCAAGGTAAATATAAAATAAATCACTCTTAATACTAGTTCATAATTTTACACTATGGTATATGTCAGAGAATATGAGCACATTTTTATGTGCCAGCTTATACCTATACCAGCATTAAAGCCTTCCCGTCAAAGCCTGTTTTCACTTCGACCAGGCTAAATTTTTCAATTGTGATCAGCGTGACTTTCTGTAGGAAAACCTCTCAAATGCTTAAAACACACCCCAGTGATTCTGAGACTGTTTTGTTGTGAAAAATAGTTCACTATAGTAGGAAATTTAGGTTGATATAATATGTGTTTATGAAGACATCAATTTTCAAAAATGTTGAAAAATTTGAATTTTCTGAACTTTGAATTTTTTATGATCTCAAAACAGTCATACCACACAAAATTATAAATTACATTAACCACACGTCTACTTTATGTCAGCATCATTACTTTTTTCTTTTTTGTTAGGAAGTTTGAGAGGTTAAAAACAGTAATTTTTCATTTTTTTCCCCAGGAACTTACAAATCCTAATTTTTTGGGGCAATACTTCCCTTTTGAAATGACTTTGAGTATCCTAATGTGTCAGAAACCCCCAAACAAGACCACACTGCTATAAAAGCACTTCTCAACCTATTCAAAATTGAATTCAGGAAGCTTGTTAATCCTTCAGATGCTTCACAAAATAATAAAAAATTGTTTAAAAGAACTTAAGTCCCCAGTGGTTGATACCTTTTAATGGCTAACTGAAAAGATGGTAATAATAGCAAGCTTTCGAGACTACTCAGGTCTCTTCTTCAGGCTCAATAGAACACAAAATCTGAAAAGTCACAGATTTATACACAACAGGACATAGAATGGGGCAGTAAATAAAACAAGTTATGTGAAGCAGAACTATCACTATGGCAAGAGGACAAACTGTTGTGGCCATAAATATTGCTGCAGTTCAGTGTGAAAGTTGTATTGTCCTCTGATGAGGTCTGGTCCGGGCTGTGATGCCCCCAGATGGTCTAAGGAGCACATCTCTTAATTGATGTAAAAAGACATAAATCCATGTGACACATTCATTCCTACTCTGAAATGGGCAAGTATCGCAGGTGCTCAGATGTTTAGTTTGTGAATGATCTGATACAAAGAGCCGGATCCCTTAAGTGAATGATGGGAGCCGGCTCCCCAGTGCGAGTTGATTTCAATCTCTAAATGGCTTTCACTTGGGGTAAAAACAACGTGTTCAGATGATGTGTAGAAAAAAAACAACACAAAAAAACAATGTTAGTATGTGGGCGGAGAGGCAAACTGCCCAATTATTGACTTCCATAATACTCGTTACTTCAGCCCGTCAAAGCGTCCAACCTGCTCAACTCACGCACTTTTGTGCGCACTCCTCATTAACGGTTACCCTTTAAAGTGAACCTGTCACCACTTTTTTGGCTATAAGCTGCGGCCACCACCAGGCTCTTCTATACAGCATTCTAACATGCTGTATATAAGAGCCCAGGCCGAGGGTATAACATAAAAAACACTTTATAATACTTACCTAACGGTCGCGTGGTGGCCCTTATGGGCGTCTCTGTTGTCCGGTGCCGACACCTCCTCTTTCGTCCATCTTCGTCCCCTTTCTGAAGCCTAGGTGCATGACGCGGCTACGTCATATATACTCGCCAGTTCTGCACAGGCGCACTACAATACTTTGTTCTTTGTTCTGCCCTACTTAGGGCAGATCAAAGTGCGCCTGCTCAGGACCTGAATGCCGGTCAGTGTGTATCACGTTGGACCTATCATGCACCGCGGCTAGAGAAGGAGCACAAAAATGGCCAAAAGAGGTGGTGCCGGCACCGGACAACAGAGATGCCCATAAGGCCCACAGCGCGACCGTTAGGTAAGCATTATAAAGTGTTTTTTATATTATACCTCCCGCCTGGGCTCTTATATACAGTGGTATGCAGAAGTTTGAGCACCACTGGTCAAAATTACTGTTATTGTGAACAATTAAATCAAGTTGAAAATGAAATGATCTCTAAAAGGCATAAAGTTAAAGATGACACATTTCCTTTATATTTTAGGTAAGAACAAAAATACCGTATTTTTCGCTTTATAAGACGCACCGGAATATAAGACGCACCCCAAACTTAGACATAAAAAAAGGTAAAAAAAAGAAAAATGGAGTCCGTCTTATACTCCGGTGTTCTCTTACCGGAGGGGGGCAGCAGTGGTGGTGAAGCGGGGTCACAGGAGGCACAGGTTGTGCTGGCAGGCGTGGCAGGTCAGTGGCAGCGGGGTCCGTGGTTGCAGGTGCCGTGGCGTCCGTGGTTGCAGTCGCGGTGGCGTTCGCGGTGGCAGGATCCGTGGGGTCCGTGGTGGCGGCAGCAGCCGTGGCGGGTGAGCCGTGCAGCAGGCCGGTGCAGTGAGTGTCCGCGGTCCCGGTTCAGTGGTGGCAGCGGCGGCGGCGACTGCTCAGTGGTGGCAGGGACTGCTCAGTGGTGGAGTGTGTCCGCGGTCCCGGTTCAGTGGTGGCAGTGGCGGCAACGGCTCAGTGGTGGGAGTGGCGACGACGGCTCAGTGGTGGGAGCGGCGGCAACTGCTCAGTGGTGGCAGCGGCAGGGACTGCTCAGTGGTGGAGTGTGTCCGCGGTCCCGGTTCAGTGGTGGCAGCGGCGGCGACGGCTCAGTGGTGGAGTGTGTCCGCGGTCCCGATTCAAGTAATGGCGCCCGGAGCGACGCATGTGCAGATGGAGCTCTCATCCAAGGCTCAATCTGCGCACGCGCTGACTCCCGGAGCAGCGCGTGCGCAGATGGAGCTCTCATCCAAGAGCTCCACCGGCGCCATCATTTGAAAGTGGGACCGCGGACAACTGGTAAGCTGCACAGCCGCCCGCCCCGCATGCACAGAGTGGCAGCCAGCAGGCTGCCCGCCCACCCTGCGTACAAGCCGTCGGGTACCTGTGCTTGCGTGCGATGGCAGCCGAGTACCCATGGCTGTGTGCGGGCGGCAGCTGGGTGACTGTGTGAGGGCGGCAGCCGGGTACCTGTGTGAGGGCGGCAGCCGGCTGCCGCCCGCACGGGCACCCGACTGCCGCTCGCACACAGCACCCGGCTGCCGCCTGCACACAGCCATGGGTACCCGTCTGCCACCGCATGCAAGCACAGGTACCCGGCTGCCGACCCCACACAGCACCCGCTGCCACCCGCACACAGCCACGGGTACCCGACTGCCGCTGCACGCAAGTACAGGTACCCGGCCGCTTGCATGCAGCCACAGGCACCCGGCCGCCCGATCGCCTCAGACAAGAACCCCCCCGCTACCGCTTTATAAGACGCACCCCCCATTTTCCTCCCAAAATTTGGGGAGGAAAAGTGCGTCTTATAAAGCGAAAAATACGGTAAATATTTTCATCTTTAACATTTTAAAAACTACAAAAATGAAAATGGGCCAATGCAAAAGTTTGAACATCCTTGGAGATTTCTGTGCTTAGATAACTTTGACTATCATTTCAGACCTTAATTAGCCTGTTAGGTTTGTGGCTTGTTCATTATCATAGTTAGGAAAGGGCAGGTGATGCAAATTTCACAGCTTCATAAAAACCCAGCTTCCTCTAACCTTGTGCAAATAAAACAACAGTCATGGGTTTTTCAAAGCAGCTGCCTAGCACTCTGAAAATCAAAATGGTGAAGGCCCACAAAGCAGAAGAAAGCTAGAAGAAAATAGCAAAGCGTTTTCAAGTTGCCCTTTCCTCAGTTCGAAAAGTAATTCAAAAATGGCAGTTACAGAAACAGTGGAGGTCAGGATAAGGTCTGGAAAAGCAAGCAAAATTTCTGTGAGAGCTGCTCGTAGGATTGCTAGAGTGGCAAATCAGAACCTTCACTTCACTGCAAAAGTCCTTCAGGAAGATTTAGCCGACTCTGGAGTTGTGGTACATTGTTCTACTGTTCAGAGACACCTACAGAAAAATGGCCTTCATGGAAGAGTCATCTGAAGAAAACCTCTCCTGTGTGCTAACCATAAAATTTAGCATCAGAAGTATGCAAAATAACATCTAAACAAGACTGATGTATTTTGGAAACAAGTCGTGTTAACTGATGAGGTTAAAATAGAACTCCTTGTCCACAATGATCAAACCAAATATTTGGGAAAAAAAGGAGACAGAATATCATGACAAGAAAATCTTGCCAACCATTAATCGTGGGGGTGGATTAATCATGCTTTGTGTTGTGTTCTATCCAATGGCACATTTCACAGGTAGAGGGAAGAACGGATTCAATTAAAGTTTAACAAATTCTTCAAGCAAACATAACACCATCTGTAAAAAAGCTGAAGTTGAAAAGAGGATGACTTCTACAAATGGATAAGGATCCTAAACACAATTCAAAATCCACATTAGCCTATGTCAAAAGGTATAAGCTGAAGGTTTTACAATGGCCCTCACTGTCCCATGATCGAAACAGCATTGAAAATCTGAGGCCAGACCGCAAAACAGCAGTGCATGCAAGAGGACCCAGGAATCTTACAGAACAAGAACACTTTTCCAAGGAAGAAAGCATGAAAATCCCTCAAACAAGAATTGAAAGACTCTTGGCTGGCTACAAAAAACATTTACAAGCTTTGATACTTGCCAAAGGGGGTGCTGCAGGGTACTGACCATGCAGGGTACCCAATATTTTGCATTGGCCAACTATTTTTTGTTGTGAATTTAAAAATGTAAAAAACATATATATATTTTTTTTTGTCTAAAATGCAGAGGATGTGTGTTATCCCTAACTTTATGGCTTTTACAAATAATTTCATCTTCAACTTGCTTAATTGTTCAGAATATCAGTAAACTTGACCAGGGGTGCTCAAACTTTTGCATGCCACTGTACAGCATTCTAACATGCTGTATATAAAAGTCCGGTGTTGGTGGCCGCAGCTTATAGCCAAAAAAAAGTGGTGACAGGTTCCCATTAAAGTCTTTAGCAAGGGGGTGTTTCTCACAGGATTCTCTGGGAGAATGTGTTTAGGCTGCTCTGTATTATGACAATGAGCAATGCAAAATAAAAGGTACCATATCTGATACCATATAGCGGATATATAAAAGAGAAAAAGCTGGCCACTTTGACCTAGATACAGGTACTTTTTAAACAAGGTGAAGAAATGTAATGGGTTCATAAAATGCTAAAATGTAACCCAAACCATGCTAGTAAATGTAGTCATTAATAAAAGTAAAGAATAGTGGATTCTTTTCAATTAAAGAAGAAAAAAACCCACAGTTAATAAAGGCAAAAAAAGGCATTTTAATAGATCAGTTTAAGACATGAAACATAACACATTCATCTTAAATACTATTACATAAAGCATGGCAAAGATAAGAAATGTTGCTCCATAATTAGAAAACTCAATACGACCTGCCAGGAAAACGATACCGTTTTACAATAAATACGGTCCATGCCAAGTGCTAAGGGGAAAGAATCAGAAGTCTCTTGTAAGAAGGTTGGGGATGAGGCATACTCTACTTCCATCTTCAGACAGTATTCTAAAACCCTCTTCATCTCAGGGATTACTTTGCTGTTCTGACTTGACACTGTTTAAAATGGAAGAAAAAATAAATGAGCTACAAAAGTTTAAAAAAGGTTCTAAGCTATTGGCACAGGAACAAAGAATGCCGCAGCTGATTAGGGACAAATTACAACTAGGACCAAAACAAAACAAAAAATTACCCTTTGGTGTCCATTTTCTCCACAGCATTCTCCTTTGATTTATCTTCTTCCTTCACATCTGTTAATGAAGAAAGGACATTGATTTCTAGGCTTCTTATAGAAATAGTGGTTACGGAAAAAAAGATGCATTGCCAAAGATTTAGTGCATGAAGATCAAAATGTAATTATACTGAAAAAATAATAGATGCTCGGAAGAAGAAACGCCCAATCGGCACGGCTGGGAAACCCAAAGTAAGTGTGTTCAATCAAAAACATAAGAACATAACTATCTGAAGATAAAATAAAAAAAATTCTACAGAAAATAATAGCGCAGTGAGCAGAATACTGATGGCGAAAAAACACCATATGGTTTATTTCCAACATAACCAAATAATGCCTATACCTGTATCAGGGCATACTGACGTGATAGAAAGGGCCCACTTATATGGGGGCCACTCCCCCCACATACCAGAAGAGAGACACTCTGTCCTCCAAGCCTTCAAGGAAAACGTCTTGAAAGCCATGGCACTCCCTGGTGATACCGGCGATTGCCAAGGTTAGCGGAATGGAGGTGGTCTATCAGTTGTCTTCCATTTAGGAAGGGGGGTGTCAGAAGATATCACTGAAAAAAACCCTCTAGAAAATTAGATTTTTCAGGTGTAATTTGTAGTTTTCATTTATGGATTAATATGGAAATGTCCAATTCTGAAATAGTTTGGTAACGTTGACACCTGATCTGTATCCACAGGAGGAGAAATAACTACATGAAATATATTTAATCTGCATTATAAACACAGATGATATAGCAGAGATCGGAATCAGTCTGCCGTAAGTATCAAGAAGAGCCAATAATCACACAAGGTGTACGATAACCTTTTGTGTGTGTCCAGGATTAAAGACCTGTTTTCAGATTATTCAATTTAACCCCTTTTTGGGGGAAAAAAAACCCAACCTGTACCTCGTTTTAAGTTTATTTAAAAACAAACTGAGCTTTACTCACCCTCCCCGTGTTTGCTGCGGAGTTTCCGATGCTGCTCCCGGTATCGCAAAGCTCAGTTATTGGTTGCAGCGTGTTTGATGTGATGTCAACACTGCAGACAATAAGGCTATGTGCACACTGTTAAATTTTTGATGCGTTTTTTTGAGAAATTTGCAATAAAATCTGCATACCTATCCTATAAGATTTCTGAAGTGTTGTACACATGTTGCTTTTTTTTTCCTTGCAGATATGGTACAGTAAGAATCTGCAGCACGTCAGTTGTTGGGGCGGTTTTTACTGCTTTGGTTTTTTTTTTTAAACCGTTCCAGCCATTGACTTCAGTAAAACAAATGCATGAGAAAAAAACCCAACAAAAAAAACAGGCAACAAAAACACATGCATTTTGTGGTGCATCTTTCTGCCAGAAGGTGTAAATTTCATGAAACTTTCTGCACCAAATCTGCAGCGTGTGCACATACCCTGACAAACACTGGGAGCGGTGGCAGATACTGGGGGGGCAAGTAAATCAAAGTTGTTTTTTTTTTTTTTTTTTAACGGAGCTGTGTGAGGGCTTGTTTTTTGTGGTGAGTTGACGATTTATTATCACTTTGGGGTAGATATACCAAACATCTATACTTTAAGTTTCTTTCTTAATTTTTAATGGGGAAAAAAGGAGTGACATTTGCACTTTTATATACCATATTTTTCATTTTATAAGGCACACCCCAAATTTAGAGATAAAAAAAAGAAAAAAAAACAAAAACAAACAAACATAGGTCTGTCTTATACTCCGGTGGTGTCTTACTGGAGGGGGGGAAGCAGCGGTCGTGGAGCAGGGTCACAGGAGGCGGGGGGGTGCTAGAGTAGGGCGATTCTGGCTGCTCTGCTGACTGTGCTGGCTGTTGTTGTGCTGGCTGGGGTGGGGGCGGCTGTGCTACTGGCAGCTGTGTGGAGCAGGGTGGCGGGGGTCCCAGATGCTCTATCGACGTGCGAGCTTCAAAGAAATGGTGTCCAGAATCGGTGCGCATGCAGATGAGATCTTGAGCCAAGAGCTCCATCTGCGCACACGCTGACTCCAGGTGGCATTATTTAAAGCTACACACCACCGATCGAGCATCTCACCTGCCGCACTGTCCTGCTCCCCATAGCCCCACCCGACTGACAGAGCAGCTCACCAGCCGCACCGCCCACTCCAATCACCACACTGCAGACAGAGCATCTCACCCACCGCATCACCCTGCTCAACAAAGCCCCCACCGCAGCCAGCACAGCGCCCATTATCCACCTCCCGGTAAGCTACATTCGGATTTTAAAATGCATCCCTCATTTTCCTCCCAAAATTTTGGGAGGAAAAGTTTATCTTATAATCCAAAAAATAAGATATATATTTTTAACTTTACACTATATTTCTTAGTTACCTTAGGGAACATGAACCTGTGCTCCTAAGTCACGGTCTCCTATGAACGCCAGTGCTGCCTTTCAAGTGCTGCCTTTCATAGGAGTACCATCATGATGGGCGTAATGGTCTTCAGCAAATCCCCAGCATGGGGATACCGATGGGCACATAGAATGATGTGCCCCCTGTCGGTGGGCTGTGAATGTCGTTATGAGAGACTAAAAGCAGCATTTTCCAGGTTAATAGCTGTGTGCAGAGCTCCGCTCCATCTGTGGCTTTTAAAAGGCAGATGATGGCTGATTATCACAGCCATCACCTGCTGGCAAAGATGCAGGCTTGGCTTTCGATCCGACATCAAAGTAAGTGTTCCAGCATATGACGTACCAGTATGTTATATGTCGGTAAGGTATTTAAGGGGATGTCCAGACTTGGAGGGATGAAATCTGCATACATGCCAACTTTGCTCATACATAGTTACTGCAATCATATATGATATTTGTGGTCACAAGCCTGCCCACTCTCACATTGGCACTGGAGAATCCTGGCAGTGTGCACACTGGTACTCTGGGAAGATTCATAAGTTTGCAGTTACACAGAGTGACTTTAGCTTTTAGTCCCAATGCCTGGACAACTGCTTTAAGGCCTAGGTGATTTTTTTTTTCCATTTTTGTTTCCCTCCTTCCTTTCTTCCATGAGGTGTAACTTTTTTTATTTTCCTATTGACATAGCTATATAATGGTTTGTTTTTTTTGTGGGAAGAGTTGCATTTTTGAATAATGTCAATCATTTCGTCATATAGTTATTGAAAAAAAGGGAAAAAGAAATTTCAAGTGAAGTGACAGTGGAAAGAAAAATAAATCTCGATTCCATCACTGCTGTTTTGGGTTTATTTTTATTGTGTTCATTGTGTGGAAACAATGATCTGGCAGCATGATTTTTCAGATGTGTACAATTATGGTGATAATAAACGGAAGCTATGTGCACACATTCTTTTTGCTGAGTTTTGGAAGAAGATTTAGGGTACATGCATAATATCTGTTTCAATTTTAAGGCAATTTCTGCCTGCAATCCACCTGAAAAAGTGCTGCAAAAGCGCCCCATAAATGGCACCCCCACTATTATAGGTAAATATGAAACGTGGCAATAAACAACACACTATATACAAAGCAAGTGGCAGAGAGGGTTACTAGAAAATACATAAGAAACAATGTTCAAAAGATTAATACATAGACAGAAGATAAAGCAAACCTATAAAAAAGGGTACCGGTACTTATATTGCAGAACCCATAGTGAATGCGAGTAAGGCTGGAGTCACACTTGTGCGAGGATCACATTGACTGGACCGGCGTGCCGCTCCCCTGACAGGAGCATGTCACCTTCATGTATATCTGTGCAGCTGACCTGTGCCTGTCAGGAGAGCAAGTGGCCAGTCCAGGCAATGTGATCCTTGCACAAGTGTGACTCCAGCCTAAAAGGTATAGTGGGGAATGGCCCATGTGTATCGCCACCAAACAATGTGGCTTCCTCAAGAGCAAGATATCCTTGTAGAGTTTCTGCTCAGTTTCAGAGCCAAAAACTCCTTGAAATACTCAATGTGAACAAAACCTTACAAGGTTATTTAGGGAGTAAAAAAAAAATTCTCAAGTACGTAAAAAAAATAAATAAAAATTCTCCTTTATGCGCTTTCTGAGATCTGCAACATTTTTTATTTTTCCATAGATGTAGCTGGGTGAGGGCTTGTTTTCTGTAGGTTGATCTAATGTTTAAATTGATACCATTTTGCACATGTGGCCTTTTTTTTTGCCATTTATTGCATTTTGCTAGTGCATTACATCGACCACAAAAAAAATGTAAATTCTGTCTGGTGTTTTCATTTTATTTCATTTTTTATATTTTTATAATTATCTAACACAGCCAGTACCAGCACTGTGTGGAGCAGGCTCAGAATACATGTACATTGGCCATCGTTAAAAGGGTGAGAATAGGTGTTCTACTTCTCGACACCATCTCCAGCATGGTCATTTTTATTTCGTTTGGTGGTTTTGTAAGGTGCTGTAAATGAAATTGTCTAAGCTTTACATAGGAGCCAACCTTAGAAGGCCAAGCTGCAGGGTGAGGAGGTATAAGCTTTCTGAATGATGATGATCTGGATACGGCACGACTAAGATCAAAAAATCTCAGGTACCATTCTTCTCCCCACTGACGAATTCCAGGTTGGGTTTTATTATGAACCAATGATGAAGCAGGTGATGGACCGCAGGTAAATTGGTGTAAAAAAATCATTCTGGCCAAATGGAGCTAAACTGCAAAGCAGTAGTACAAAGGAACCATCTTGTGAAAGTGTTTTACATGCTTATCACTGGACAGTCCTTTTAGTTAAAGTATAAAAAGCAAACACCTACCTTACCATGCAAGGACGGTTTTATTTAGGAAATTCAAACTGAATATTTTCTAAAAAAAAGCCTTTTCAGTAGGTGGTAGAAGTAATCTATGTACACTGTAAGCAGAATTATCAGGGGATCATTTTTATGCAGATTTTCCAACTCCAAACTGTAGAAACTTGAATGGTTATTGGGTGACCTATATCAGGTACAATGTGTATTTGGGTGATCTAAAAATATTAACACCTTTTATCAAGGTTTGCAGAATTATTATCCAGCTTGAGTTCAGGGAAAAATGGGACCAAAAAAAATGAGATTTATCCGACTCTGAAAAGTAAAAAAAAAATTCAAGCCTTGAAACTACTAAGATATTGGGGGATGAGATTCCATATCCATCAAAAGTTTGTTGCCAATAGCCAACAGGGTCCGAAAAAATGTTGAGAAAAAAAGAAGCACACTAACTGTCAAAGATTTGAGAAGAATCAAATGAGAAGTGATCAGTAACCCATTATCCTCCAGTGCGGTCATGTTCCAGAACGGCATCTTCCTTGAAGAGGATACAGAAATACAAGGAGTGCAGTGCTCAGAGACATGGACAAGGTCAAGAAAGCTGAAACCCGACCACCACTGAGTAAAACACAAAACTTGAAACGTCAAGACTATGACAAGAAAAATCTAAAGAAGGAATTTTCAAATGTTTTATGGGCTGATGAGATGAGCGTGATGCTTGATGAACCAGATGGATGGGCCCCTGGCTGGATCAGTAATGGGTACAGACCTTCACCTCAACTCAGATGTCAGGAAAATAGAGGTTAGGTACTGCTATGGGCTGCATCATTAAAGATGAGTTAGTTGGACCTTTTATGTTGAAGATGGATTCAAAATCAATTCCCAAACATACTGACAGTTTTTAGAAGACACTTTCTTCAAGCAGTGGTACAGGAAAAAGTCTACATCTTTCAAGAAAAACATGATTTTTAGGTAGAACAATGCTCCATCACATGCATGAAAATACTCAACTGCTTAGCTAACTGGGAAAGGACTTCTAGATGAAAGAATAATGACATGCGCCCTTCCTCACCTGACCTAAACACAATTGAGAACTTATGGGCCCTTCTTAAAGGGGAGACTTACAGTGAAGGAAAACAGTTACCTGTCAGAACAGTGTCTGGGAGGCTGTGGTTGCTGCTGTCCCCCAAAAATTATCAACAGATTAAGAAACTAACAGACTACATGGGTTGACGGCGTCTGACTGTTATTGAAAAGTAGGTAGGCTATATTAATCTTTTTTTTATGTCAAAAATATATTTTTGTACATTTCAAGTTGTTTGGTTATTATTCTCATTTTAACAGATGAAAATAAAACGGAGATTGGTAAATTTACGGTTTTCATTTAGTTACTTAAGTCCGAATACAGAGTTTCCTAAGAAAGATAAAAACTCACTTTTAATTAACTTTTCAGGATTATTAACGTTTTAGATTGACCGACAACACTGTGGTTGTTCAATAATAAAATTATCATAAAGTGTACAAAGTGCCTAATAACTGTGCCCACAATGTATAGCAATGAAATACTTTACCTGATTTTTTGTCATCTGTTTCCTTTTTATCTTCCTCCAGTCTTGCTTTTTTGGGTCCCTTTTTGTGATCAGCTACATTACGTCTTCCTCCTTCACCTTCATCTTCGGAATCTGAAAACTCCTCTTCACATGCTATCCGCTTGTCAGATGCCCGTACTAGAAAATGGGATAGAAAAATAACAATGTCAAGATCCAAGGACTGGTGGAAGAATTTGAACAGGATTATCCCAAGAAATTCTCGAATAGCCAAATAAATGTTTTTTTTAATCTAAATTTCACTTGATGCTAAGGAAATTATTCATGACACCGCCTTTGGAAATATTATTTCAATGCGTATGGCTTAAAGAATATTTCAATTCTTATATAACAATAGTACACATGAAAATAAGAAACTTTGCAATATTTCTTATCAGATAAATCTGCTTCTTTCTTTTCCTGGACTCCTCATTCATTCTCAAAATTGTCAATTCACAGGTAATCTCTGCATTTGGTCCTGTGCCTCCTCTGATGAAGCTTTATATTTTTAATATGCAAAACGTACGTTAGTTTTTTTTTTATTCTCTTTGGGCCTTTACTCCTGTCTACATCACTTCCGGCTGAAGTAAGTGTTTCATTTGTTCACATGGACTATTTTGCCCTGGTCTGGCTCATGTTCGACATTTATGCCTCCGTTTATATCTATGTCATTGTACTGTGACTATGATTTTCAGGGCTTATGTCGACATGATTTCAGACTTTTTAAGGCCACGTTTCACTAAGCGACATCGCTGCTGAGTCACGGTTTTGGTAACGCAACAGCAATCTTGCTAGCGATGTCGCAGAGATCGTTATACAGGTCACTACTGCGACCTGTATCGTTACTGAGTCGTTGGTAAGGTCTGACTGTGTGACATCTCACCAGCGACCTCCCTGACACTTACCAGCAATCCTTATCAGGTTGCATCGTTTTCGGGATCGCTGGTAAGTCGTTAAATGTGACGGGGGCTTTACTGTTGCACTTACTTCTCCCAATGAAGAGGAAAGAGTTCTGCCCAGCGCAAGGAAAAGAAATAAGTCAGTAAATTTCCAGGTGCTTTATTTTACTTGGTTTCCAATAAAACGATCATATAAACATATGAACAGTTAAGACATAGTCCTCCGTGGATATTGACACAACAACTTCTCCCAATGGTTTGTTTTTCTGCTATGTAGCATTTTTTGTTCCACACTCTCTTGGTTTTGTACCATTTATTGCAGCAGGAACCAGCCTTTCCGTGTTTCCTCTCTGTCCCCCTTACCCTTTCCCCATCCTTTTCTTTTTCTTATTTTTGGATCAATTTTTTTCATGATTGATTTTACCTGGTTTTACATCCATAAAGTTTTGTAATTTTTCACTATTTTAATTCCTTTGTGCTTTTTTACTCAATTTCTCCTTTATTTATTATTATTTTTGCCTTTGGTAAATTCAGAATTTCCCATTACTCAGATAGGAGACAACAGTTGGTACCCATAATGCTCTATGGAGAACTGTAAAAATCACTGTCTGCAGCTCGTCCTTCCTTCTTCCCACTTACTACTCCATAGAATCTTAGAAGCAGCAATTGTCATCTCCAATCTCAGTAATGACAACATTTGTGTTCACTAAAGACAGATTTTACCCATAGATCAAGATTGAAAGATCAGTCAGGGAGGAGGAAGAAGCAAATTTCTCTGATAAGATATATTCCAAAAGTTCTTTACTGACAAATGTACTATTGCTTTTTTAAAAAAACAATAGCGTATCTAACTCTTTTAGGGCATCCGTATGGGTCTTTTATATGGTAAGATATATTTGTTAGGCATTACAGGTGCTGACTGAGTTCACCCCTTAATGACCGCGGGCAGTAAAATTACGTCCTAGCGGTCATAGCGTTACTGCCCGCGGTCTGCCGGCGGCAGCATGCTGCGATTGGCGCACATCTCAGCTGATTTTCACAGCTGAGATGTGTGCCTGCTAGGCACGAGCAGAATCGTTATCTGCTCGTGCCGTTTAACCCCTTATATGGCGCTGTCAATATGTGACAGCGCCATTATAAGCGCGATCGCGGTAAACTTTTACTTACCGCCCGATACCGGAAGTCACGTGACGTGATCACGTGACTTCCGATAGTTGTCATGGTAGCACAGGGTCATGTGATGACTCCTGTACTACACATGACTTGCTTTCACTTTCGCTGTGCCCGCTGCACAGTGAAAAAGACAGTGAGCGTATCTGCTGTTTACAGCTAGGTAGCTGTGATCAGCAGATAGTGCAAAGCGATCGGACTGCTGATCGCAATAGCCCCCTAGGGGACTAGTAAAATAAAAAATAAAAAAGTAAAAAAAAAAGTTTTAAAAAATTAAAAAAAAAAACAAAAAAACCTAAAGTTCAAATAACCCCCCATTCGCCCCATTGAAAATTAAAGGGTTAAAAAAAATAGAAAATATTCACACATTTGGTATCGCCGAGTTCAGAAACGCCCGATCTATCAAAATATAAAATCAATTAATCTGATCAGTATACGGCGTAGCGGCAAAAAATTTCCAAACGCCAAAACGACGTTTTTTTTGTCGCCACAACTTTTGCGCAAAAGCAATAAGAGGCGATCAAAACGTAGCATCTGCGCAAAAATGGTACCGTTAAAGACGTCAGCTCGAGACGCAAAAAATAAGCCATCACTGAGCCATAGATCCCGAAAAATGAGAACGCTATGGGTCACAGAATATAGCGTAAAACGTGCGCCACTTTTTTCGGACAAACTTCCGATTTTCTTTTAACCTCATATATAAAAGTAAATCTATACATGTTTGGTGTCAACGAACTCGCACTGACCTGAGGCATCACACCGACATCAGTTTTACCATATAGTGAACACAGTGAATAAAATATCTCAAAAACCATAGTGCTATCGCACTTTTTTTGCAATTTTTCTGCATTTGGAATTTTTTTGCCGTTATCCAGTACAGTATATGGTAAAACTGATGGTTTAATTTAAAAGTACAGCTCGTTCCGCAAAAAATGAGCCCTCACATGACCATATTGACTGAAAAATAAAAAAAGTTACGTATCTCAGAAAAAGAATGGCGAAAAAAAAACGGAAAGCGAAAAATCGGTCGGTCGTGAAGGGGTTAATGTCTTACGTTTCAATAATTTTTATTGCATGAAAAAAATAATTCAGTATAGAACATTAATCAAGATTAATTAGATATAGTGGTAAATCAATGTAATTTCATAGTTGCATAATAATTTTAAATTCTAGGGGGAAGGGATAGTGGGAAGGAGATTATAAGGAAATGTCTTTATTAAGGGGAATCCGGAAGCAGATATGGAGAATGAAAGGAGGGGAAAAGGAAAGGGAGAACAGTCAAATCAAATTATTTACAGAGATTGTATGAGTTCAATACTGGCTATAAACGCATAAATGTCAATATATATATAAAATCTTCAGTAACGGGTTTCAAAATTCACATGTATTTGGCTACCAAAGTAAAAAAAAGAGAGAAGAAAGAAAGAAAAGAATTCCTTTACAATACTGTAGTAGTGTTACTGAAGTCAGAAGGCCATAAACCCCATCTTCTTCTATAAAA
Source organism: Anomaloglossus baeobatrachus (assembly GCF_048569485.1). NCBI lineage: Eukaryota > Metazoa > Chordata > Amphibia > Anura > Aromobatidae > Anomaloglossus > Anomaloglossus baeobatrachus. The sequence continues at coordinate 319,291,513 of NC_134355.1, read as the reverse complement.
TGGGCCAAAGAGGTTGTTACACAAGGTGTTTCCTCTCAATCATAATGTAAAAACGTGAGGCTGATAATTTCAGAAATGTTGGGAACAGTGTCCTTTCTCCAGTTAGCTGCTATCAAATGCTTCGTAATTAGAAAAATTTGGATGGAAAGTGGAACAAAGGCAGGATCAATGTCCCCCAATTCTAAAGACAGGAGGGGCCATCTGAGGAAGTAATTTGGTTCAATAGCTTATTGACCTCCGACCAAAGCCCCTCAATTTTAGGACATTCCCACAGTATCTGCAAAAAACTACTCTCAAATCCACAACCCCTCCAGCAGACAGAGGAGTTTGTAGCATTAAATCTATTTAAACATACAGGCGTGCATTACCATCCTAACAATGTTTTATAGTAAGCTTCTTGTAGTTCAGTGGCAATGATAGAGGAATATGTAGCTTTGAGGCAATTCTGCCACTGTTCATCGGAAATTCTTTTTCTCTTTCCCATCCTATCATGTAGCTTCTTTTACAGAAAAGAATATGCTCATTTAGGCACTGGTACTCCAAACACTTTCTGTCAAGGTTACAAAGTAAAATTGTTAATGAAATCAGGTAGAGGGCTGTTATTGCACAAAAGTTTCCGAAGGGAATTCCTCAAGGAGACTAAGAGCTTAAAATCGGAATCCAACAATTTATATTTCATTTTGATATCCAAAAAGTTAATAAAATCATTACCATTGTGGATGTCTTTAATCAATTTTGGGCCTAAACTGTTCCATGAGGAAGGGATAGTCTCATTCGCCAGGAATTGTAAGGAGAAATTACTAATTTGTTCAAATTTGGTTACTTTAGATTTTGATTTGACTATATTTTACCAAATTGAGATTGTGGAAGCAATTGTAGGGGCTTTGCGGACAGGCAGTTTAGGCGGCAGGATATGTAGCAGGATAAGGGAGCATAGGGAACAATAATTATTAAGGGACAGTTCAAGATCAACCCGGGGGGTGTATGATTGTTTATAATCCAATTTAGACTCTTTATAACAACTAATAATGTTGGGTAGACTGAACCCATCCTTTTTTATGCTTCATCAGTATATTTTTGGAGATGCTAGCTTGTTTATTGTTCCAGACAAATTTAATCCGCAAGCTTTGTAGCTTATATAGGTAATTTAAGGGGATCAACAGAGGAATAGCGCTGACGTAATATAAACTATTTGGTAGGACAATCATCTTGAATGCCATTATTTTCCCTGGCCAACTTATGTTGTTTCTAGTCAAATCCGTAATCTCCCCCTCTGTGCTCTCGCAACAAGGTCCTCTATGTTTAGTTTGATTAATGAGCCCATATCCTTAGTAATTTTGATGCCCAGGTATTTAAATGAATTTTGTTCCCAAGTGAAAGAGGAGATATTTCTTAATAAGACTGATGGTACTGTCCTCAAGGAAAAAAAAAATGGATTTATTATTATTCAATCAATAATAGGATGCCCTGGGGTATCTATCCAAGATTGTTTGAACTTCTATCATGGAATTAAGCAGGACTGTGGAGTCGGTAAGCCAAATCTTCGACTCAGACTCCTCAATTTCCCTTGCACCGACTCAGACTCCTCAATTTCCCTTGCACCGACTCAGACTCCTACATATATTGCTTATAGTTAAGTGAAAAATGTATTGTAGTACATGAACATGTGTATGTGAACATCAGACATTTAATAATTTTTATGATACAATAATCAAGATGTTTGGATAGAACATAAAATCTATTTATTGGAATACAACTTTAGAACACAAACTGTAATAAATTGTAAATATGTAATACACTATGTAATATACAGTAGATTACATATATCTTGTGTGTATATATATATATTTACAATTTATTAGTTTTTTGTGTTCTAAAGTTGTATTCCAATAAATATATTTTATGTTCTATCTAAATATCTTGCTTATTGTATCATAAAAATTATTAAATGTCTGATTTTCAAATTGTACTACAATACATTTTTCACTTAAATATAAGCATTATACTAAATATTATTTAGTATGTTGTTGAAAAATGTTTTTTTGCCACTTATATAGTGCATTACATAGTGTATTACATAGTGTTATATTTAACACTATGTAAGTGGCAAAAAAAGATTTCAACAAAAACATACTAGATAACATTTGTGCAGTCCATGAATTTGTTCTACGAAATAGAATTACTTCCATCAGATCCTCCTTCGCAAATGACCTCAAATCTGACCTAATCATTTTAAGGCTACCTCTGTACAGTAACTTGGGTTGATGGCAAAGCCGTAACGACATGGGCAACATCTCTAACAATTTCCAGGTATAAAGGAATCGCCTCATCCACAGTCAGTTTTGATGAACGGTTGAATTTTTCTATTTCTTTCAGAGCTAGTGAAAAATTTTACTGAAATCTAGTCAATCTGCTGCTATAGGAGATGGAGTGAAATCTTTTTCCTTGCGGCAATGCTTTGCCTGCTCCATGTCATCCAAATACTTGTCAAAGTTAAACTCCTCCTCTGATGAGGATGAAGATATGGCAGCAGCTACACTGTCACGCCCCGAGTCCTCTTGCGCCTGGCAGTCCTGTAGCCGCTCATCCTAACTGCTACCTCACTCAAAGCTTCTTTTCCTTTAGTAAGCTGTTGATCATCAAGCAGTATATGATGACTTGGGTCCACATAAACAGCTGCCAGAAGAATTTAATTTTCCAATAGCTGTGTCTCTCTCCGTTTCATTGAAGCAGAAATGCCATCTGCGATTAAACCTAGTCTTTGGGACAGGCAAAATAGCAAGTTCTTCCACTCCCTTATGAAAATGCCAAGAGTTAAATCCTCAGCTTGTAATTTTTTAGTCACGGTAAATGGGTGATTAAGCAATTCCTTCAATTCAGCCACCTGTTTCCATTGACCTTCATTTAATGTTACTTGAGGGTTCACCATATCTATAAATTATTTTAGTTGAAGCAATCGCTCAATCATTAAATAAGGGCTGCCTCACCGAGTGGCTTGATCAACAATTGCCCCTTTCCCAGCACGTCTCTTCAAGATGGAATCAATTTTAGGGCTTCTGGCGGCAATAACCAACTTCCTCACTTTTCCAATTAGATTTCCAGCATGTCCACCCAGTTTCACACATCCGGCTTTTCGCCGGTTTGGCGGATGCGGTGCACGCCAGTACATTACGATACAGTACAGTGGCAGCAACGCAACTTCCGGGTCACACGACAGCATGTGACCGGCGTTTGTCGCGCTGCCACGGTACTGTATACACTGTACTGGGGGTGCGCCGCATCCGCCAAACCAGCGAAAAGCCGGATGTGTGAAACCAGGGTCCCTCTTGCAGACTCTTATTGCCAGCTGCAGCATGTGCACAACACAGCACATGTGATGAATATGAAAGTGTTTTGAAGCAGCTTCAACAAGATCATCTAGTCCTAAAGTATCATTTTGCTGTTCTTCTGTTGTAATATCTGTTTGTTCCTCAGTTACATGAACAGCACTGTGGCCTTCATCTCAAACATACTGAGTCCTAAATTTTCTTCTGGCTGTTGTTCATTACTCTCATTCATCAGTTTAATTGTACTTATCAAGTTTGAAGCATTGTCCTTTACAATAGCAAGAACCTGTTCTTTTTTTAGTTCGTAGTCTTGCAGAACTTTTTCCACTAAGGCCTGGAGAAACTGGCTGGTGTGATGAGCTTTAGTATCTTTTACTGCCAGTGTCTTGCTAACAATTTCTTTCTAGTTACAAACATATCGAACATTGATGGCAAAATAATTCAGTGAAATGCAGTGACTATGGGCATCCCAGCAAAGGCAATGGGTTTCAAGATATGACATTCAGACACATTGTGTTGTGAGGATCCTCACAAAGAATGAGCAGTCAGTTTGTGTGGCCTTTTTCTAATCTGATTTTGCTATTGAAAGCATTATTTATGAGCTCAAAAACCTTTCAGGTGATGCGGTTTTTTAAAAAGCTGATCTGCTTTTGCAGCTGGCAAATGTATCCTCAAAAAACGCGGCAAAAACGCTTTGTGTGAATGTAGCCGTAGATCAGGAATTGAACAGACATTTATAGGACATTTCATAACTTTCCCAAATTCCTATGAAAAAATATTCAGCACATTCTGCATTGCACTACTGTCCCCAATTTATTATATATTTTAGGAGTCTGAGTCGGTGCATTTTATACCGACTGACTCCACCAAAATGAGCTCCGACTCAGACTCCACGACTCTGACTCCACAGCCCTGGAATTAAGGGGGACTGAAAGGGAAAGAATGATATAATCCACGAAAAGTCCGATTTTATAGTGGTGATTATTTGTTAGAATGCCTAAAAGTTTGGGGTTTCCTCTATTTAATTCTGCAAGGGGGTCTATTGCTAAAACCAAAAGAAGGGGAGATAGAGGGCATCCTTGTCGGGTTCCATTTGTGATTTGGAAAAAGTTGGATAAAATGGTTATAAAGCATAAATTTTAGCTTTGGAATTCAAACACAGGGCCAGGTTGGTCTCAATAATTTTCCAACCGAAACCAAATTGAATTAGGGTCAGTTCTAAATACCTCCAATTATTTCAGTCAAAAGCTTTCTCAACGTCTAACGCCAACAATAAAGAGGGAGTTTTCTTACTGTTGATGTGAGACCAGATAGAATATCCTCCTCGTCCTATCGGATGTCTGCCGACCTTCTAACAAGCCCATCTGATCGTTGTTCACAATCGCCGGTAATATATCTTTAAGCCTAACAGCAATCAATTTGGCATAGATCTTAACATATATGTTAATAAGAGAAATGGGCCTGTAATTGCTTACACAATCCTCATCTCCCTTAAGACTTTCGAATCACCGAGATAATGGCCTCCAACATTTCACAAGGAAATTTTCCTGTGTTGGCAGCCTTGTTAAAAATCCTGACCAGATGGGGGGTGAGGATATGGTAAAATGTCTTGTAGTAATCGTTGGGAAAACCATACGGCCGAGGGGATTTTTTAGACCTGATATCTTAATAATTTCTACCTCTGAGAAAGGGGCGTTAAGTTTGTCTAATTGCTGTTGTGAAACTAGTGGAAGATGTACTTTATTGATAAAATTATTAAATTATAGTGTCATTAGGTTGGGGAACTAGAGGTTCATTCTTTAGATTGTATAATTTGGAATAGTAGTTAGCAAAGGTTTCCACTATTTCTTTAGGTTGAATTGCTGTAGATCCATCTGGCTTTATGCTGGGTGGGGCTGGGGAAAACCCAGCGGTCGTGGTGCACATTGGTACTAATGACAAAGTTAGAGGCAGGTGGAAGGTCCTTAAAAATGATTACAGGGAACTAGGAGAGAAGCTGAAGTCCATGACCTCCAAGGTGGTGTTTTCAGAAATACTACCGGTGCCACGAGCGTCACTAGAAAGACAGCGGGAGCTTAGGGAGATAAATACGTGGCTTAGAAAATGGTGCAGGAAGGAAGGGTTCGGGTTCATGGAGAACTGGGCCGACTTCTCAGTTGGCTACAGGCTCTACGGTAGGGACGGTCTGCACATCAATGGGGAAGGTGCAGCTGTGCTGGGGGAGAAAATGGTCAGACGGATGGAGGAGCTTTTAAACTAGGATCTGGGGGGAGGGAGGGTAGTGGAGCAAATAAGGGGATAGATAGAGCAGATAGAGACAGTGAGATGGTAAGGGTCAATGAAGGATTAGGGAGGGATGGGACATGCAAGGAACATAGGGAGGCTAGGAGTAATAAAGGTGTTAATAGTATTAAATGTCTACTGGCAAATGCAAGAAGTCTTGCAAACAAAATGAATGAATTGGAGACTCTTATGTCAACCATGGATTATGATGTGGTGGGCATTACGGAAACCTGGCTGGATGAAAGCCATGACTGGGTGACAAACATACAGGGTTATACTACATTTAGGAAGGACAGGAAAGACAAAAAAGGTGGTGGGGTGTGTATATTTATCAAATCTAACCTAAAACCTGTGTTGAATGATGACATTGGGGGGAACTGCAACAATGTGGAGTCAGTATGGGTAAATGTACATGGGGATGGGAAGAATGGAAAAATGCTAATTGGAGTTTGCTATAAGCCTCCTAACATACCTGAACAAATAGAGGGTGAAATGCTGGAACAAATTGAAAAAGGCAGCTAATAATAATAATCGGGTTCTTATTATGGGGGATTTCAACTATCCAGACATTCAGTGGGACATAGAATCTTCTGGTTCTGCTAAAAGCTGTAAATTCTTATCTACCATTCAAGACAATTTCCTCTCTCAGATGGTAGCTGAACCGACCAGGGGAGATAATTTGCTAGATCTGGTCCTGTCAAATAGACCGAATACCATTTCAGACCTACAGGTCCGGGAGCACTTGGGCACCAGCGATCATAATATGGTAAGCTTCAAAGTAATATTCAATAGAACATTTCAAAGGGGAAATGCAAAAACCTGGAATTTTAGGAAAGCTGATTTCAACAAATTAAGGGAAGAGCTTAAATGTGTAGATTGGGACAAAGTCATGGTAACTGGGGATACCGAACATAAATGGGGTAAGTTTAAGGATATACTGCTAGAGTTATGTAAAAAGCTTATACCCTCTGGTAATAAAATGTCCAGGAATAAAAAGAAACCACTGTGGATAAATAAGACTGTACAAAGTATAATAAAACAAAAACAAAGGGTGTTTAAAATCTTAAAGGCTGAGAATACAGAAATAGCATTTCAGGAGTATAAAGATATCAATAGGAAATGCAAAAAAGAAAATCAAACAAGCAAAACTAGCTACTGAAACAAAAATCGCCAATGACATTAAAATAAATACCAAAATCTTTTATAAATACATTAATGCCAAAAGGAAAACAAAGGATAGTATTGGCCCCTTAAAATATAATAACAAGTTAGTTCTAGAGGACAAACAAAAGACTGAGATATTAAATAGGCATTTCTCATCTGTGTTCACCAAGGAACTGACTGTACCAGGGATCATTCAACAAGAGAAAAATCAAAAGGTCACCACCCGATATAAATTAATTTAACACAAGAAGTATGCCTACGTCTAAGTAAACTAAACATTGACAAATCCCCAGGGCCAAATGGCATTCATCCACGAATATTGAGGGAATTGAGCTCCATTAATCGACAGACCGCTGTATCTCATCTTTTTAGACTCACTTGTAACAGGGTTGGTGCCTCAGGATTGGAGGATTGCTGATGTGGTACCGATATTTAAGAAAGGTAAGAGGGTAGATCCAGGCAACTACCGTCCAGTAAGTCTGACATCAGTAGTATGCAAAGTTTTTGAGGGCATTTTAAGGGATGACATGCAAAAATATAATGCAGAAAATAATATAATAACTGACAAACAGCATGGATTCATGAAAGATAAGTCGTGTGTAACCAACCTGTTGGGGTTCTATGAGGGGGTAAGTGCAAACCTGGATATTGGTAATGCAGCTGATGTGATTTATTTGGACTTTGCAAAGGCATTTGATACTGTACCACACAATAGCCTTATATTAAAGCTCCAGAAGCAAGGACTAGGGGAAACTATATGCAACTGGGTAAGGAATTGGCTAAAAGATAGGAAACAAAGAGTAGTCATAAATGGTACATTCTCTAAATGGGCTGCAGTCAGCAGTGGGGTGCCGCAGGGATCTGTGCTAGGACCGATTCTTTTTAATCTCTTTATTAATGACCTTGTGGATGAGATTGATAGTAAAGTGTCAGTCTTTGCTGATGAGACCAAACTATGTAGGATATTAAAAACTGACCTTGATAGTACAATATTACAAAAAGATCTGGATAAGATGTCAGAATGGGCAGATACTTGGCAAATGAGATTTAATGTTGATAAATGTAAAGTAATTCACCTAGGACGGAGTAATCCTATAGCTGCATATACATGGAATGGAAGTAAACTCGGCACTACAGAACAGGAGAAGGACTTGGGTATTCTCATTACAAATAAGCTGAGCAGCAGCACTCAATGTCAGGCAGCAGTTGTTAAAGCAAACAAGATTTTAGGGTGTATAAAAAGAGAGATTAGATCCCGTGATCCCAACGTATTGTTACCCCTCTATAAATCACTTGTAAGGCCACATCTGGAAAATGGGAACCAGTTTTGGGCTCCACATTTTAAAAAGGACATTCAGAAGTTAGAGGCAGTTCAAAGGCGGGCAACTAGACTATTACAAGGAATGGAAGGCCTTCCATATGATGAGAGGTTGAAAAAGTTAGATATGTTTAGCTTAGAAAAAAGACGTCTCAGAGGAGATCTCATTTATATGTATAAATACATGTGTGGTCAATATAAAGGACTGGCACGTGACTTATTCCTTCCAAAGACCATACTAAGGACCAGGGGGCACTCACTGCGAGTGGAAGAAAAGCAATTCCGACAGCTAAATAGGAAAGGGTTCTTTACAGTTAGAGCAGTCAGACTGTGGAATGCCCTACCACAAAAGGTAGTAATGGCTGATACTATAACAGCTTTTAAAAAAGGGCTGGATGATTTGCTCACTACACACAACATTGTTGGTTATAAATGACTTAGTGACCAAATGTAGAACTGTTGGAGGAAGGTTGAACTAGATGGACCTAGGTCTTTTTTCAACCTAAGTAACTATGTAACTATGTAACTGTGATTCTATGTATCTTTTTTTTTTTTTAATTCTAGTCTGCTTTATATTTTGCGCCATTAATTTAGTAGGTTTATTGAGGGAAGTATAAAAATTTAGATTCAAATTCTTTCTACAATTCCGATTTCAGGTCAACCATAAGGTGTAAAATTTCTTTATGCATTTCTGAAGACGGAGCCTTGACTGCTTGCGGTGCCGGTTCTTTTTCTCTAATCTTTATCTGAATTGCGTCAAATTTTATGTTTGGGGGTTTTTTTTATGCAAAGAAGAAATTTGAATGAGATTCTCTCATATTTCTGCCTTATGGGCGGTTCAACATCACTAATCGTCACATTTCATCTGTTACATTTTCGTTAAAGTACAATTTGATTGAGTTTTCAATATTTTTTCTATAAGTGGGAGAATTTATGAGAAAGGAGTTACTCTTCCAGAGAGTTACTTTGCGAAAGTGGGCCCAAACAAACGTCACAATAAATTGGGGAATGATCCGAAAACGTTTTAGGTAGGATTTCATTTTGCAAATTTTGGAAATTGAAAGGGAGTCCATTAGGATTAAATCAATACGTGAAAATGTATTATAGATATCAGAATAGTATGTCTATTCTCTTGAAGCAGAATTTATACAACGAAATGCATCCAGAAACTCCTGCCTATTTACCCAATTGTTTAAACAGTGCTTCGTATGTCTGGTCGAGGCAGTAGTATCTAGCATATTATCCGAAACAAGGTTAAAGTCTCCTAAAAACATAAGGTTGCCTTTTTTGGTTTCCTGTATAACCTCACACAACCTATCCATTTGAGTTTTGTTCGGGGCATACACATTGACAATTGTGCACGGGTGGTTATTGATTAAGCAGGTAATGACAATGTACCTACCTTCCTCATCTTTGTTTTCAGTTAGGAGCTTAAATGAGACAGTGTTCCTAACCAAAATCATTACCCCTGCATTTTTTCCATTATTCAGTGAGGCGAAAGTGTGAGGAAATTTTTTTTTCGTAAATTTTGGATGGTCATTTCTAGTCAGTTTTACCTCTTGCAGGCATATGATATCAGTCTTTGAGATCCTAACTTCCTTCCAGGTCAGATACCTTTTTCTTTGAGAATTCAAACTTCTAACATTATAGGAAAGTATTTTGGTAGCCATGTTTAAAGATAGAAAATAGGAAGGAGAGAAGGAAGAAAGAAATAAAAGAAAGAAACGCAGACCGAGAAAAAAAAAACAACAAAAAAGAAGGGAATTTTGTTTACTTACCGTAAATTCCTTTTCTTCTAGCTCCTATTGGGAGACCCAGACAATTGGGTGTATAGCTTCTGCCTCCGGAGGCCACACAAAGTATTACACTTTAAAAAGTGTAACCCCTCCCCTCTGCCTATACACCCTCCCGTGCATCACGGGCTCCTCAGTTTTGGTGCAAAAGCAGGAAGGAGGAAACTTATAAATTGGTCTAAGGTAAATTCAATCCGAAGGATGTTCGGAGAACTGAAAACCATGAACCAAAAGAAACGATTCAACATGAACAACATGTGTACACAAAAGAACAAACAGCCCGAAGGGAACAGGGGCGGGTGCTGGGTCTCCCAATAGGAGCTAGAAGAAAAGGAATTTACGGTAAGTAAACAAAATTCCCTTCTTCTTTGTCGCTCCATTGGGAGACCCAGACAATTGGGACGTCCAAAAGCAGTCCCTGGGTGGGTAAAGAATACCTCAGTAAAAAGAGCCAAAACGGCCCCCTCTTACAGGTGGGCAACCGCCGCCTGAAGGACTCGCCTACCTAGACTGGCGTCTGCCGAAGCATAGGTATGCACCTGATAGTGTTTCGTGAAAGTGTGCAGACTAGACCAGGTAGCTGCCTGACACACCTGCTGAGCCGTAGCCCGGTGCCGCAATGCCCAGGACGCACCCACGGCTCTGGTAGAATGGGCTTTCAGCCCCAAAGGAAGCGGAAGCCCAGAAGAACGGTAGGCTTCAAGAATCGGTTCCTTGATCCACCGAGCCAAGGTTGACTTGGAAGCCTGTGAACCCTTACGCTGGCCAGCGACAAGGACAAAGAGCGCATCAGAACGGCGCAGGGGCGCCGTGCGAGACACGTAGAACCGGAGTGCTCTCACCAGATCTAATGAGTGCAAATCCTTTTCACATTGGTGAACTGGATTAGGGCAAAATGAAGGTAAGGAGATATCCTGCTTGAGATGAAAAGGAGATACCACCTTAGGGAGAAATTCCGGAACAGGACGCAGAACCACCTTATCCTGGTGAAAAACCAGGAAGGGGGCTTTGCATGACAGCGCTGCCAGCTCCGACACTCTACGGAGCGATGTAACTGCCACTAGAAATGTCACCTTCTGCGAAAGACGTGATAAAGAGACATCCCGCAGCGGCTCGAAAGGTGGTTTCTGAAGAGCCGTTAGCACCCTGTTAAGGTCCCAGGGTTCCAGCGGACGCTTGTAAGGTGGGACTATGTGGCAAACTCTCTGCAGGAACGTGCGGACCTGCGGAAGCCTGGCTAGACGCTTTGGGCGGTCTGGGAGAGCCCACGGTTGACCCACCGTGAGATGCCACAGATCCGGGTACCACGACCGCCTCGGCCAATCTGGAGCGACGAGAATGGCGCGACGACAGTCGGACCTGATTTTGCGCAGCACTCTGGGCAGCATCGCCAGAGGAGGAAATACATAAGGCAGTCGAAACTGCGACCAATCCTGAACTAATGCGTCCGCCGCCAGAGCTCTGTGATCTTGAGACCGTGCCATGAATGCCGGGACTTTGTTGTTGTGCCGTGACGCCATGAGATCGACGTCCGGCGTTCCCCAGCGGCGATAGATCTCTCGAAACACGTCTGGGTGAAGAGACCATTCCCCCGCATCCATGCCCTGACTGAGAAAGTCTGCTTCCCAGTTTTCTACGCCCGGGATGTGAACTGCGGAGATGGTGAAGGCTGTGGCCTCCGCCCACAGCAGAATCCGCCGGACTTCCTGGAAGGCTTGACGGCTGCGCGTGCCACCCTGGTGGTTGATGTACGCGACCGCCGTGGCGTTGTCCGACTGAATGCTGATCTGCCTGCCCTCCAGCCACCGATGGAACGCCTTTAGGGCTAGAAACACTGCCCTTATCTCCAGAACATTGATCTGAAGGGAGGACTCTGTCGGAGTCCAGGTTCCCTGAGCCCTGTGGTGGAGAAAAACCGCTGCCCACCCTGACAGATTCGCGTCCGTCGTGACTACAGCCCAGGATGGGGGCAGGAAGGATTTTCCCTGCGACAGAGAAGTGGGAAGAAGCCACCACTGAAGAGAGGTTTTGGCTGCAAGGGAAAGAGAGACGTTCCTGTCGAGGGACGTCGACCTCCTGTCCCATTTGCGGAGAATGTCCCATTGGAGTGGGCGCAGATGAAACTGCGCGAAGGGGACTGCCTCCATTGCTGCCACCATCTTCCCCAGGAAGTGCATGAGGCGCCTCAAGGGGTGTGACTGGCCCCGAAGAAGAGATTGCACCCCTGTCTGCAGCGAAAGCTGTTTGTCCAGCAGTAGCTTGACTATCGCTGAGAGAGTATGAAACTCCATCCCGAGGTAAGTCAGTGATTGGGTCGGTGTCAACTTGGACTTTGGGAAGTTGATGATCCACCCGAACCGCTGGAGAGTCTCCAGAGCGACGGTCAGGCTGTGTTGACACGCCACCCGGGAGGGTGCCCTGACTAGGAGATCGTCTAAGTAAGGGATCACCGAGTGGCCCTGAGAGTGTAGGACCGCCACAACGGAAGCCATGACCTTGGTGAAGACCCGTGGGGCTGTCGCCAGGCCGAAAGGCAGTGCCACGAACTGAAGGTGTTCGTCCCCGATGGCGAAACGCAGGAAGCGTTGATGCTCGGGTGCGATCGGCACATGGAGATAAGCATCCTTGATGTCGATTGATGCTAGGAAGTCTCCTTGTGACATCGAAGAGATGACCGAGCGGAGAGATTCCATCCGAAACCTTCTGGTGCTCACATGCCTGTTGAGCAGTTTGAGGTCCAGAACGGGACGGAATGATCCGTCCTTCCTTGGCACCACGAACAAGTTGGAGTAGAAACCGTGACCATGTTCCTGAGGGGGAACGGGAATCACCACTCCTTCTGACTTCAGGACGCCCACAGCCTGAAAAAGTGCACCGGCCCGAGATGGGGGCGGAGATGTTCTGAAGAAACGAGTCGGAGGACGAGAGCTGAACTCTATCCTGTAACCGTGAGACAGAATGTCTCTCACCCATCGGTCTTGGACATGTGGCCACCAGGCGTCGCAAAAGCGGGAGAGCCTGCCACCGACCGAGGATGCGGTTTGGGGAGGCCGAAAGTCATGAGGAGGCCGCCTTGGAGGCAGTGCCTCCGGCGGTTTTTTGGGGACGTGACTTAGACCGCCACGCATAAGAGTTCCTCTGGCCCTTCTCTGGCCTGTTGGACGAGGAGGATTGGGACTTGGCTGAGGGCCGAAAGGACCAAAACCTCGATTGTATTTTCCGTTGCTGAGGTCTCTTCGGTTTGGACTGGGGTAAGGACGAGTCCTTTCCCTTGGATTCCTTAATAATTTCATCCAATCGCTCGCCAAACAATCGGTCGCCAGAAAACGGCAAACCGGTTAAGAACTTCTTGGAAGCAGAGTCTGCCTTCCATTCGCGTAGCCACATGGCCCTGCGGACTGCCACCGAATTAGCGGATGCTACCGCTGTACGGCTAGCAGAGTCCAGGACGGCGTTCATGGCGTAGGACGAAAAAGCAGACGCCTGAGAAGTCAAAGACGCAACTTGCGGAGCAGAGGTACGTGTGACCGCATTAATCTCAGACAGACAAGCTGAGATAGCTTGGAGTGCCCACATGGCTGCAAAAGCCGGGGCAAAAGACGCGCCCGTGGCCTCATAGATGGATTTCACCAGGAGCTCTATCTGCCTGTCAGTGGCATCCTTAAGCGATGAGCCATCTGCAACTGATACTACAGATCTAGCCGCCAGTCTAGAGACTGGAGGATCCACCTTGGGACATTGAGCCCAACCCTTAACTACGTCAGAGGGGAAGGGGTAACGTATGTCATTAAGGCGCTTAGTAAAGCGCTTGTCCGGAAATGCTCTGTGCTTCTGGACAGCATCTCTGAAGTTAGAGTGATCGAAAAACGCACTCCGTGTACGTTTGGGAAACCTAAACTGGTGTTTCTCCTGCTGCGAAGCCGACTCCTCTATAGGTGGAGTTGGGGGAGAAAGATCTAGCACCTGGTTGATGGACGCTATAAGGTCATTTACTATGGCGTCCCCTTCAGGTGTATCAAGATTGAGAGCAACGTCAGGGTCAGAGCCCTGAGCTGCGACGTCCGCCTCATCCTCCAGAGAGTCCTCAAGCTGAGACCCCGAGCAGCGTGAGGAAGTCGGGGAAGATTCATAGCGAGCCCGCTTAGCCGGTCTGGGACTGTGGTCCGTGCCGGAGTCCTCCACGTGAGACCTAGGGGCCACCCCGGGAGCATGCTGCGGCGCAGACCGAGAGGGGCCTGGAGGCGATGATCCAACAGTGCCCGGGGCCTGTGTAAGGACCGATCTGTACTGCAAGGCTTCTAGTAGCTTGGCAGACCATTTGTCCATAGACTGAGCCATGGATTGTGAAAGTGACTCAGAGAGTTTCTCAGCAAAAACTGCAAACTCTGTCCCTGCCACCTGGACAGGGGAAGCAGACGGGTCTGCCTGAGCCGAGGGCCCCACTAGTGCCCGAGGCTCCGGCTGAGCAAGTGCAACAAGGGCCGAACATTGCTCACAGTGAGGGTAGGTGGAACCTGCAGGTAACATAGCCGCACAAGAGGTACAGGTTGCAAAATAACCCTTTGCCTTAGCGCCCTTGCTCCTTGTGGACGACATGCTGTTGTTTCCTAGGAGAGTGATCACTGAGGGTATATAGCCAAAAGCAAAACAACTCGGCCGAACAGAGAAAATATATACAATATTATATATATATATATATACAATCTATATATATAATTGCCTTATTCTGTCTGTCTGTCTGTCTATCTGTCTGTCTATCTCTGTCTGTCTGTCTGTCATGCTCCGAAATTGTGTCCTTACGGTGACACAAAGCTGATTGGCCGCTGGGCTCGCCATGGCCCCGCCCCCCCACACGGATTGGCCTCTCGCCCCGGCTCTCTGCAGGCCCCGCCCCCTCACGCAATGCACGCTCGCTGTGGCCCAACTGACACGGGGCTCCGATTCCCAGGTGAGTACACACACATCAGATCACACTCACTCTCACACTCACTCTCACACATCACATCCACACACTCACAACATGCTGGGATATCGCTTGCTTCTACACCGGCTCCGTCAGGATCCCGGCAGCGCCAGACATAACCTTGCGATGCTGGGATCTTAACGGAGGCCGTGAAAGCTGGTAACCATTATACACATCGGGTAACTAAGGTCCCTTAGTTACCCGATGTGTATCATAGTTACCAGTGTACACCGGCTCACACTCACACACACATCACATCGCATCCACACATCAAGGTCCTGCAGCTGCAGAACATACATAACATAACAGCACACACACACACACACACACACACACAAATCAGATCACACTCACTCACATACACACATCACATCGCATCCACATACTCACAACATCCTGGGATATCCCTTGCTTCTCGGCGGCGATATTGTGCTGTGAGCTTCCAGGACCTGCGGGAGGATCACATGGCCAGAAGCATGTGATATCCCCGGATGTTGTGAGTATCAGCGCGTATGTGCAATATCGTCAGTGTCTGTGTGTGTGAGTGTATGCGATCGGGTGTGTGTGAGTGTATGCGATCGGGTGTGTGTGTGTGAGTGTATGCGATCGGGTGTGTGTGTGAGTGGATGCGATCGGTTGTGTGTGTGAGTGGATGCGATCGGTTGTGTGTGTGAGTGGATGCGATCGGTTGTGTGTGTGAGTGGATGCGATCGGTTGTGTGGGTGAGTGGATGCGATCGGTTGTGTGGGTGAGTGGATGCGATCGGGTGCGGGTGAGTGTCGGCAGAGGAGCACGGCGTGCTGGAGGAGGCTGGGAGCAGAGAGGCTGATCTTGGGGAAGGCTGGGAGGGGGGGGCTGATGCTGAGGGAGGCTGGAAGGAGAGAGGCTGAGCAAACGTGCTCCATCCGCCATACTGCGCACTCCCCATCGTGCTGCATCCCCCATGCTGCGCACTCCCAAACGTGGTCCATCCGCCATGCTGCGCACTCCCAAACGTGGTCCATCCGCCATGCTGCGCACTCCCAAACGTGGTCCATCCGCCATGCTGCGCACTCCCAAACGTGCTCCATCCGCCATGCTGCGCACTCCCAAACGTGCTCCATCCGCCATACTGCGCACTCCCCATCGTGCACCATCCGGCATGCTGCGCACTCCTAAGCGGATGGAGCATGATGGGGGGTGCGCAGCATGGCGGATGGAGCACGTTTGGGAGTGCGCAGCATGGCGGATGGAGCACGTTTGGGAGTGCGCAGCATGACGGATGGAGCACGTTTGGGAGTGCGCAGCATGACGGATGGAGCATGTTTGGGAGTGCGCAGCATGCCGGATGGTGCACGATGGGGAGTGCGCAGTATGGCGGATGGAGCACGTTTGGGAGTGCGCAGTATGGCGGATGGAGCACGTTTCGGAGTGCGCAGCATGGCGGATGGAGCACGTTTGGGAGTACGCAGCATGGCGGATGGACCACGTTTGGGAGCGCGCAGCATGGCGGATGGAGCACGTTTGGGAGTGCGCAGCATGGCGGATGGAGCACGTTTGGGAGTGCGCAGCATGGCGGGTGGAGCACGTTTGGGAGTGCGCAGCATGGCGGATGGAGCACGTTTGGGAGTGCGCAGCATGCCGGATGGTGCACGATGGGGAGTGCGCAGTATGGCGGATGGAGCACGTTTGGGAGTGCGCAGCATGGCGGATGGAGCACGTTTGGGAGTGCGCAGCATGGCGGATGGACCACGTTTGGGAGTGCGCAGCATGGCGGATGGAGCACGTTTGGGAGTGCGCAGCATGGCGGATGGAGCACGTTTGGGAGTGCGCAGCATGGCGGGTGGAGCACGTTTGGGAGTGCGCAGCATGGCGGATGGAGCATGATAGGGGGTGCGCAGCATGGCGGATGGAGCACGTTTGGGAGTGCGCAGCATGGCGGATGGAGCACGTTTGGGAGTGTGCAGCATGGCGGATAGAGCACGATGGGGAGTGCGCAGCATGGCGGATGGAGCACGTTTGGGAGTGCGCAGCATGGGGGATGCAGCACGATGGGGAGTGCGCAGTATGGCGGATGGAGCACGTTTGGGAGTGCGCAGCATGGCGGATGGACCACGTTTGGGAGTGCGCAGCATGGCGGATGGAGCACGTTTGGGAGTGCGCAGCATGGGGGATGCAGCACGATGGGGGGTGCGCAGCATGGGGGATGGAGCACGATGGGAGGTGCACACCTCCCCCCAACACACACACACACGCGCACTGCACAACACACACACACTAGGAATCACAAACAACGCCCTACACAGACACCCACACACACAGACAACGCTGCACACACAAATATACGCACATACTGCACAACACACACATTGCTCAAAACATACCTCCCCCCAAAACACACCACACCCACACAAACCGCACAACACACACACACAACGCTACAGACACACAACGCTCCACAAACAACGCAACACACGCAACACACATACAACACCGCTCTCACCCCCCGCGACACTCAGAACATGTACAGCGCCCTACACAAACACTTGGTAACTACACACAACAACATCTATATATATAACAAAAATCATACATGAACTACACAATACGTAAATTCTAGAATACCCGATGCGTAGAATCGGGCCACCTTCTAGTATTATATATATATATATATATATATATATATATATATACACACTTCGGCACCCTAGGGGGACCAGCACCGGGTGACCGGTGTGGCTTACCAAACGCCCAAAGCGGTGTGTGTCCACCAGATTCCCTGCCTTGGGTCTCCCAGAGCTGCAGAGCTCGTTCCTGAAATCCTCCACCGGCAGAATGTGTTGTAAAAATGGCTGCCGGAGCTCTCAGGGGAGGAGGGAGCCGTGGGCGGCGACTAGTAAAGTGCGGGAATCTGGTGCCCCACAGTGATCAGTGAGGGGGGGGAAGAAACCTAAAGTATGCTCCAGCCCTCACTGCCAACGTCAGGTCGACCGTCCCGCCCTTACCCCTGACTGGCAGGCCCGGGGGCGGGAGTTATGGTACTAGGCCGCATGAAGCCGGGGACTAAATTTAATACCGCGGCCGACAAACAGGCGCGGTCGGCGCGGAAGTCCCGGTCGTCACAAAACCAGCAGCAGCTGCAGCGTCTGTGAAACGAGCGCTCCATGCACCGTCCCCATGGGGACACAGAGTACCTTTAGATGCAGGGCCCTGTCCCTGATGATACAAGTCTCCTGTCCGGCAGATTCCCACAGGGGCTGCGGAGGGAGCCCGGTCCCAGTGAATGGATGACCGGTTAGGATCCCACTTCTCCCAGAGCCTCTAAGGGATGGGGAAGGAAAACGGCATGTGGCTCCAGCCTCTGTACCCGCAATGGGTACCTCAACCTTAACAGCACCGCCGACATAGTGGGGTGAGAAGGGAGCATGCCGGGGGCCCTGTGGGGGCCCTCTTTTCTTCCAACCGATAAAATCAGCAGCTGCTGCTGACTAAAATGGGAGCATGAGTGGATGTGTGCCTCCTTCCACACAAAGCATAAAACTGAGGAGCCCGTGATGCACGGGAGGGTGTATAGGCAGAGGGGAGGGGTTACACTTTTTAAAGTGTAATACTTTGTGTGGCCTCCGGAGGCAGAAGCTATACACCCAATTGTCTGGGTCTCCCAATGGAGCGACAAAGAAAAAAAACTTCTAAACTTTATCTATACCAATAGATATCTATCATTACAATACCTATAAAAAAATGGAATTCTAAAGCTGGGGACACACTAAACGACAGCGACAACGACGTCGCTGTTACGTCACCATTTTCTGTGACGTAGCAGCGACCTTGTAAGTCGCTGTTATGATCGCTGCTTAGCTGTCAAACAGCAGCCGAAGCAGCGATCATAACGACAGTGCTGCAACATGTGCAGAGAGCAGGGAGTCGCGCACACTGAGCGCTGGCTCCCTGCTCTCCTAGCTACAGTACACATCGGGTTAATTACACGATGTGTCCTGCAGCTACATGTGCAGAGAGCAGGGAGCCGCGCACACTGCTTAGCGCTGGCTCCCTACTCTCCTAGCTACAGTACACATCGGGTTAATTACACGATGTGTACTGCAGCTACATGTGCAGAGAGCAGGAGCCGGCACTGGCAGCGTGAGAGCGGCGGAGGCTGGTAACGAAGGTAAATATCGGGTAACCACCTTGGTTACCCAATGTTTACCTTGGTTACAGCTTACCGCAGCTGCCAGATGCCGGCTCCTGCTCGCTTCATTTCGTCGCTCTCTCGCTGTCACACACAGCGATCTGTGCGTCACAGCGGGAGAGCGACGACCAAAAAATGAAGCTGGACATTCAGCAACGAGCGGCGACCTCACAACAGGGGCCAGCTCGTCACAGAAAATGGTGACGTAGCAGCGACGTCGTTGTCGTTGTGTGTGACACCACCTTAAGATCAAGATATTCCCTCAGTACAAGCGGGGACAGAGAGCAAATACCTAATCAAACAAACCAAGATAAACCTCCATGTAACAATAGATTTACAATCAGAGTCTGAAGGAGACAAAAAGATGCAATGTATATGGGAGAGCGTAGAGAGGTTCTCCCTGAGGGTCCTTCCCCAAAAGAAAAGGGAAATATAGTACCCTCAAAATTGAGGCCAAAGTTCGTGGTGGAAAAAATAGAAAATTTTAAAACAATAAAACCAAAATATTAGAAAATAAAAGGAAACAAGCCAATAATGTCTATTCGTTACCAACAACGTATCCTCAAGTAGGGTGTTATAGTTCAATTCTGGGTAAAAAAGCTCCCAACAAATTTTACTGAGAACAAGTCTGACCATAAGGGAAAATACATAATAAAATCCAAGGAGTAAGCCTGTAAGTGTCTGATTATTATGTCAAGTCCAAACAGGTATAAACAGGATTTGCCAAGAAATTATACACTATAGTATTTAAGGATGTTGGGTTCCAGAACCATTTCACTTATTTAGTGAGGAAATAAACGGATTTTTGTGTACTCACCGTAAAATCGTTTTCTCTTAGCCATCATTGGGGGACACAGGACCATGGGTGTTATGCTGCTTATCCATAGGAGGACACTAAGTAGATGCAAAGATGTTAGCTCCTCCCCTGCAGTATACACCCCCTGGCTCAGCCAGGCTAGCTCCTCCCCTGCAGTATACACCCCCTGGCTCAGCCAGGCTACTTCAGTTTTAGTACACAATCAGTAGGAGAACAAGTAACAAAAAACATGAGTGAATACTCATAACAAAAAAGTACTGAGACAGAAAAAAGCTAAGGCCCAACAGGGCAAAAGGGAGGGTGCTGTGTCCCCCAATGATGGCTAAGAGAAAACGATTTTACAATCAGTACACAAAAATCCGTTTTTCTCTGACGCCTCATTCGGGGACACAGGACCATGGGACGTCCTAAAGCAGTCCATGGGTGGGTAAACAATAAACAACGCAACCCTAGGACTAGGAACCAGTCTCAGATAGCCAGGAGCGCCTACTGAGATAGGTACTCCACTATCGTTTGCAGAATTTTCCTACCTAGGTTCGCCTCAACCGAAGCCTGGGTATGGACTAAGTAATGCTTTGAAACAGTATGTAGGCAAGACCAGGTCGCAGCCTTACACCTCTGTTCCACTGAAGCCTGATGCCTAATGGCCCAAGACGCACCAACTGCTCGCGTGGAATGAGTCCACAGCCCACTAGGAATGGGCTTGAGTTGCAAGCGGTAGACCTCCTGGATCACAGAGCGAATCCAGCGAGCCAGCGTTGCCTATGAAGCAGCCTCTCCTTTCTTAGGCCTTTCAAGAATGACGAACAAGGAGTCTATGTTCCTAAAGGGGCTGTCCTAGGTACGTAATATCTGAGAGCCCTTACAAGGTCTAGCGAATATAGAACCCTTTCCACCCCAAGGACTGGGTGTTGACAAAAGGAAGGCAGAACAATGTCCTCGTTCATATGAAACGGGGAAGTAACCTTCGGAAAAAAATCCGGAAAAGGGCGTAGAACCACCTTGTCCTGATGAAAGATCAGAAAGGGTTCACGGCAAGAGAGTGCTGCCAGTTCCGAAACGTGTCTGATGGACGTAATCGCCACTAAGAATGTTACCTTCCAGGAGAGAAGAGCAAGTGAAGATTCCTTAAGAGGTTCAAAAGGGGACCTCTGGATACCGCCCAAAACGAGATTGAGGTCCCATGGGTCCAGCGACCGTTTATACAGGGAAACTAGATAGGAAACACCCTTGAGGACAGTCTTGACTTGCGGATTGCAAGCTAGGCGGTATTGATAGAATATCGAGAGAGATGAAACCTGCCCCTTAAGGGAGCCGAGGGCCAACCCCTTTTGCAACCTTACTGCAAAAAAAAAAAAAAAAAATCAAGAATTCTGGGGATCGCCAGAAGCATAGGTTGGACATTAGATTCCCTGCACTGGGAAAGGAAAGTTTTCCACTTACGGTGGTAAAAACGGGATGAAGGCCGGCTTTCGGGCACTGTACATGGTGGAGATGACCGCAGGAGAGAATCTCGCTCTTGTTAAAGTCCAGGTCTCAATGGCCAGGCCGTCAGCTTCAGGGCTGTGGAGTTCTGATGGGAAATGGGCCCTTGGGTCAGCAGGTCTGGGATGCTTACGAGGCGCCATGAGCAATTGTACTAATTCAGCATACCAGGCGCACCTGGGCTAGTCCGGTGCTATAAGTATCACCGGGACTCCTACTGTCTTGATCTTCCTGATTACTCGCGGCAGCAGCGAAAAAACATGTAAGGCAGACTGAAACGACTTCAGGAGACTAGAGCATCCGCGCCAATGGACTGTGGATCACGTGACCTGGCTAAGAACGCGGGTACCTTTGCGTTCAACCTTGAGGCCATTAGATCCACATCTGGTGTACTCCAGTGAGTGCAGATGTGTGGGAACATTTCTGGGTGGAGAAACCACTGTCCGGCAGCCAGTCCTTGGCGACTTAGAAGGTCCGCCGCCCAGTTCTCTTCTCCCGGTATGTGTAACGCTGAAAACACAGACCCCCGTCGATTCGGCCCAGGTGAGGATCCTGAGGACCTCGAGATAAGCTGTCTTGCTGCTGGTACCTCCCTGCCGATTGACCTACGCCACAACTGTTGCATTGTCCAATTGGACAAGAATCAAACGACCTGCTAGCAGAAGGGGGGAATGACCTGAGCGTGAGAAGATCGCGCTGATTTTCAGGATGATTTCTGGGAAGGGAAGACTCCTGGGGTGTCCAACGTCCCAAAGCAGTGTGGAGCCAGTACGCTGCTCCCCAGACTAAGAGGCTGACGTCCGTGGTCAGGAGTAGCCAGTCCGCTTGAGGGAGAAAAACTCCTTCTCGATATGGAAGAGGACTGAAGCCACCAGCAAAGCGCATACCTGACTGAAGGTGTCAGGTGAAAAGATCGTCCAAGGAAAAGGGGCTCTTGTCCCAGGCAGCTAGAAGCGCATGCTGCAGTGGGCGGTGGTGTGGCTAAGCGAGCAGCACTGCCTCTATAGCAGCCGCTATCCTACCTAGCACTCTCATACTGAATCGTATGGAGCGAGAGGAGTACGTAGAGGGCAGTGTACCGCTTGTTGTTGAGCAGTCGCCTTGTCTTGAGGGAAAAATATCAAGCCCCGAAGAGTGTCCAGGGACATGGCCAGGGAGGTGACAGATTTTGACGGGACCGGGGATGATTTGACTGGAGTCAGAAGCCGCCCGAAGCAGGATAGGGTGCCCACAGAGATCTGCACGCTGGTTGAGCCCTTGATGAGGAGGTCATCCAAGCAAGGCAGAACAGCCACTCTCCTGGCGTGAAGGGCACTCATGGCGGCCGCCATGACCTTAGTTAAGACCCTTGGTGCTGTGGCAGAGCCGAGGGTAGGGCCACAAATGAAAAAAAAGAAGTCCTGAACCGTGAAGCGCAGGAACTTTTGGTGAGCTGGAGCGATGGGTATGTGCAGGTACGCGTCCCTGATAGCTAAGGAGGCAAGGAATTCTCATTCGACCATAAAGGTAATAATGGACCCTAGGAAGTCCATTCTGAATCTCCTTACGTGCACATGTTTGCTCAGGTGTTAGAGGTCCAGGATGGGCTAGAGTTGGGGGAGGGAGGTACTCTTTTACTCCCGTGGCGTCAGACAAAAAAAAAAAAAAAAAAGAGCCTGTCCAGATGATCGGCAAACCATCAGTCTGGAAAGGAGTACTGTGAGAGGCTTCAAAGCTAATATGCAAGTGAGGCTATAACTCACCCAGAACACCGATAGCCCTTCCCCCCCTCCTCCTGTGTCACAGTTCCTGTGGGAAGGAGGATGTTGAATGTTTCACGAATTTCCATGTCATCCTTGGCCTGCTGTCCAGGGGCCATGCTAATCTTCTGTGTAGCTCTGCATTTGAGCATATGTGCTGCCAAAGCTAGCACCCTGTGTGAGGGGGGCGTGGCTTATCGAGTGTTGGAGGGGACGGGGCTTAGCTCTGATAAGAAGGCATGAGAAAATATAATAAACAAAAGAAAACAAAAAATGGTGGGAAGGAACTCCCCTTCCCCCCCCTCCAGCCCTGCACAACAATGGTGGACAGAAAAACCTCTATAAGGCTATGTGCGCACTTACCGGATTTTGCCGCGGATTTTCCGCGGATTTGCTGCATGTTTCGCTGCAGAAAATGTTCATAACATCTCTGCAGTGAATCACCAGCAAATCCTATGGAGAAAAAAAATCCTGTCCGCACTGGGCGGAATTTGGCAGCTGCATGTTTTGCTGCGGGAATCCCGCAGCAAAAACAAGTGCATGTCACTTCTTTTCCGCACATCGCTGCGGGATTTCCCTCCATTGACTCCAATGTTAATCATGAAATCCCGCAAAGAATAACGCAGGCAGCAAATTCCGTGCGGTTCACTGCGTTTTGCTGCGTTATTCCCTGCGGTATTTCGCGGTTTACCTCCGGTAATGTGCATCGCTTGTCTGCGGTTTTGCAAGGAAGTGATGTCATTACAGGAAGAGGAAGCCGTGCAGAGTAAACACACACACAGATCACAGACACATCACAGACATAGATCACACAGACACAGACACATAGAACACAAATAGAAAGAAAACGGAAATATAGAAAAAAAAGAACGTGGGCTCCGCTGCATATTTACCTTCCAGCCGAGGTAAACACACAGCGGCGGCCCGGTATTCTCAGGCTGGGGAGGGAGAGGGGCAGGGATAATGTCCCCCGCCTCACTCCCCCTCCGGCAGCCGAGAATATCAGCCGCAGCTGCCCCGGCACTGTCGCATGCATTATGCGGCAATACCGGCGTGTCCTCGGCTCTTCTTGCCACCGTGTAGCAGTGGTAGCAAGGTAATACAAGGGGTTAATGGTGGTGGGGGATCACCGCCATTAACTCCAGGCTTGATCATGGCAGCGTCTATGTGACAGCTGACATGATCAACCCGTAAGTAAAGTGAAAAAAACACAGACACCGAAAAATCCTTTATTTTAAATAAAACAAACAAGCCTCGTTCACCATTTTATTAACCCCCCCACCCCAAACAAAGCTCCGGCGTAATCCACACGTCCTGCGCTGCTTCCATCCAGCCGCGACTGTCACAGACACAGCGCTGAATGAATACAGCAGAGGTAATTACCGGTCATTTCCCACGGCCGGTAATGTGAACTCACTGCCGACCGTGGGAAATGCAGCGATCTGTCCTCTATCTATCTATCTCTCTATCTGTCTGTCTATCTATCTATCCCTCTATCTATTCTTCTGTCTATCTACTATCTCAAAATTAAATGACTTTTTTTTTTTTTTTTCAATGTGCTTTTTTGCATTGAATGCAATAAAGCACATCCCAACCCGCAAGCGGCAAAACCGCGGCAATACCGCGAATAATACCGCGGTAAAACCGCAGCAAACCGCATGCGGTTTTCGGATGCGGTTTCCCGCGGTTTTTTACCGCGGGTGCGGTAATCTTTGAGGACATGCGGAATTTTCTCAAGAAAATTCCATTTCCCAGTGCGCACATAGCCTAAGTGTACCACAGCTGCAGCGAGTCCTGGGAGCTCTCCCCTCCCCCCGCCACAGGTGGAATGCTATGCAGGTGTCTGCAATCACAGCCCATGTGCATCCAGTCAGTGTGACCTTTGCTCCAATTTCCTGCAGATTCTGACGCCTGCTGGCAGAACTTGTATCAACTCAGACCCTGCCAGAGGGAGTGAGGAAGTTTTCATCTTCTCTGTGCTCTGGAAAAATCGGAATGGTCTCCCCTCAGCTCCTGTGGAGATGGCAGTCTGATGCCTGGTCACACTTGGTGCAGAACTAACTCAGAGCCTGCAAGAGGGGCTGAGGAAGTTTTCATCTGCTCTGGGCTCTGGAAAATCAGTGCCATTAGACCTGTCGTCCAGTGAGTAACAGCCCAGGATCCAGCGTCGCAGGAGGGGGTACGGGGAGGCGATACTCCGCGTTCCCGCCTGTTGATAGTTTTGGGAAATCGGGACCCCGAAGGAACCGTTGCCCTCTAAAAACGAAAAATTTTGCTGCAGTAGTCTGCAGAGATGTGCCTCCTATAGACACATAGCTAAAACTGAAGTAGCCTGGCTGAGCCAGGGGGTGTATACTGCAGGGGAGGAGCTAACATCTTTGCATCTACTTAGTGTCCTCCTATGGATAAGCAGCATAACACCCATGGTCCTGTGTCCCCCAATGAGGCGTCAGAGAAATAAAGTTTAGTCCCTCCTCGACAGATTGAATGGGGACCGGTTTTCCATTCAACCATACTAATAGCTTGGGAATCCCTATCTGTAAAGGATGCCCCATTTTTGTAGCTGTTTGTTGGTTTCACTAAATATTTTTCATAGGTCAATGGTCTCCCTGGAGATATCACTGAAGACCTTGATTTGACTAAAAGGCTCTGGGAGAGAACTGTTTTCTCTCACGAACTTTAAAAGTAACTCCTTTGTAGAGAAGAAATGGAGCCTTAAACTAACATTCCTGGGCATATTAGGTGGAAAATTCTTGGGTTTGGGCAGGCAGTGTATCCTATCGATTGTAATTTCTGGTTCTGATAGTGATAGTAGAACTGATTTGAAGATCCTGTTTGCAAAGGCTGCAAGATTGCTATTTGACACTGACTCTGGAACACCTCTGAGCTTAATGTTGTTCTTTCGGCTACGGTCCTCCAGATCAGCTACCATGGTTTTCAAGAAATTAACCTGAGACTGAAGGTCACTTTGGTCTTTTGAAAGAGCCTCAGTTTATCCTCGCCCCTTGAAATCCTGGCCTTATTAGCATCCAGCCTATTTTTAACATCAAGGATGTCCTCACGTAAAATCTTAGTCTGTTTTTCAAAGGCGATCACCATGTACTTGCTGAGGAATTTAATCAGACTCAATAAGTAGGATTCTGAATTGCTCCTTCCAGAATCAAGGATGTTTTCAACACTACTTTGTATCCTGGGCTTCGATGATATTAAAGATGAAGAGTTATAGTCCAGCCTAGGCCTATGTTTGTCTGAGCTAAGTGAGTCAGAATCCTCCCTGACCTCAGAGGCAGAGTTGTATTGGTCACCAAGAATTGTTCCAGATAAGCTATCTTTTGTTTCACCCTTTCTTTTATTTGTAGCGCGTGATCAAGTGGTCCAGATTTCCGAAATAAAAAGGTTTAAGGGTAGGCATTATATAGTAGCTTTTTAGTACTTCCACAGGATTTCTATCTACTTTAATATCATTGTTGCCATGGGCCTCTCCCCTACCCTGCTCCAAGCAACCCCGATGGCTGGATCCTGGTTGATTTTTGACATTTGCTGCCATTGGAGTTTCCCCATTTGAGTTATTACCCTTGGGGTTATTATTATTTTGCATTTACTTTATGGGTGTGGTTTTGTCCCTCATAGGCTTTTAACCATAATTCTCCTGATGGCATCCCCTGGCTGTGCATCCACTTTAATTTTCCGGATTTCCACCAAAATGGTTTGTAAAATTGTTGCTTCAGAGGTATGACGTTGCTGGTCACTATTTCCACATCTCACAAGCCTCTGAGTTAATGTCTTACAACCAATTCTATCATTTGAATTATATCGCAAACTTACTTGAGATACGCTTGTCAGGATCTTCACCTTCTTCATCACCGCTATCTTCTTGAATAGCATCTTCTGGTATAGCCTGCATCTGAACACCAGGAGCGTGTGGTAACATACGCAGGTTCTCAAACAGACGCTGCCTAAATATATCAAGACAGACACAATCACAGATTTCACAATAGTATTTTCACTAAACTAAACAAGTTAATTTGTAACTAGTCATTAAATCGGCACAAGGATGTGTAAGGATAGATATCTAATTTTATTAGTAGATTATACAAAAACCAGGGCTAATGATGACGTATAACCCCAGAATCAGATACGTTTTACTGCTTTGCTACTGTTACCTAAAAGTCTCCTAAAGAATTAACAAATTATAAAGTCAGAAAAAGTATCAATCTTCTTACTTTATTTTCTCCATGTATTCAGGGGTGTTTTGGTTGGTCATGTTAGAAGGACTAATATGTAGCTTAAAGTCTGGACCAAAATATTCAAAGTAATCATTGTACGGCAGTTCTGGGGAGACAAAACAAAAGTACATGAGACATCATCCAGCATAAAAGTATTACACTAGAGGTACTAAAGCTGCCCATAGACAGGAAACCTGAGCAGAAAAAAAAAAGAGGACATACTTCTTCCACACCTCAGTGTTTTGCAAAAACTCTACACAGTGAATATATAATGGAGGAACTCTACCTTTAAGACTTTACATCTAAAGGACAAGTCAGGCAGAGAATTTAGCTGCAACCGGTAGTGCCTTAAACGTATGCAGAGAGCTCCCAGTGGCAGCCTGACAAATTAGATCTAGGGAGGCATCAAGGTAATGTATTAGACACCTCCTCACATCAAGACAATGAAAAAATTCCATTAAAAAGATTTACAGGGCTGTAACAAGAAAATGGCAAAATAATGCAGCTTCTTATGGAAATATGACACATTGAGTAGAAATATTGGCACAGTTTTCATAATGACCCTGATTTCTTAGATGGCAGCTGGAAGAAGGCAGGTTGAATGACGGCAGGAGGAGCAGGGCAAACCGAGGGATGACGGAAGGAGCAGGGCAAGCCGAGGGATGGCGGGAGGAGCATGGCAGGCTGAGGGATTGGCGGGAGGAGCAGGGCAGGCCGAGGGATGGCGGTAGGAGAAGGTAGGCCAAGGGATGGCGGTAGGAGAAGGTAGGCCAAGGGATGGCGATAAGAGTAGGGCTGGCCGAAAAATGCTGGTAGAAGCAGGGCAGGCCGAGAAATGGTGGTAGGTGCAGGGCAGGCCGAAGGATGGCGGAAGGAGCAGGGCAGGCCGAAGGATGGCGGAAGGAGCAGGGCAGGCCGAAGGATGGCGGAAGGAGCGGGTAGGCCGAAGGATAGCGGAAGGAGCAGGGCAGGCCAAAGGATAGCGGAAGGAGCAGGGCAGGCTGAAGGATAGCGGAAGGAGCAGGGCAGGTTGATGGATGGCACTAAGAGGATGGTAGGCAGAGAGTGCTTGGATCTCACTGGCTAAGAGTTGAAAATTGGACATTAAAAAAATTGTCAGGCAACACCCATTTCTGCATTGAGAGATGAGTGGCACTGATGAAATCTCATCTGCACATACCTGCCATGATGCATATGATACCTACTGATTGAGGATGTGACCTGGAACTAAATCAGTCTTATTATTACTATTATTACCTCCAGCTACAGTGGTCTTGCTGTAGTGGTGACATCACCACTGCTGCCATATAAAAAAACATGGGACAATAGCAGAGTAACAGTGCTGGAGCAGCATGGGGTAGGTAAGTCTGATCATGTTTTTTATTAAATAAGTATTCTCAATACAAAAATAACATAAAAAACTAGAAAATTATTTTAAAACATATAGTCATAATAGGCATTTGACCTCTCCATAACAAGTGGCCCTCTCCTTCTTGCCTTTGTGGATGATATCCAAGGAGCAATTGGGAACATGGGACCATCCCTCATCATTCATTTTTCTGTTTAACTATTAAATATGGCATAGTGTATCATCCAAATATCCCTTTAACATTTAAGAGTTAGACCATTTGATGATTTTTATCATTGGCATGAAACATGTTACAAGTAGACTAATTATTACTGCACTTTATTTAAATTGACTTACCGTTGGGGATTTCACAATCAAGGGCAACAGCAGTCTCGTATGTCCAGCAGCGAGCAACATTGCGAATAGTGTACCCACCTCCACCGAGCATCAAGAGAGGCAAATTAAAAGTCTTTACAACTTCAACACATTTTGCATGACCTGTGTAAAGCAATGTTTTTGCATTAGTGTTTTTAGGTCTCTGAATACCACAAGAAGAACAAAAAATAAATGTGTAATTCAACTTTTTCTCCAATTACTTTTCTAATAGGAAACATGTTGCTTGTCATAAATATGTCATTTTTTTACCAGATGTAAATGCTGCTGTTCTCTGGAATCTGACATTAATTTGATGCTCCTGCGTTTCTCAGTCCCTAGGATATAGCCCTTTACTTTCAAAACAGCATCAATTCTTCTTGGTTCACTTCCAAACAGTTTATTTTAATTCCCTATTTTGAGAGTAGTGTGATGTAGGGGTATAGAACCCGACTCCGGTTTACTGAGCTGCTTGCTATAGTTTTGTTTTTTTCTTTAATATAAAATCACTGGTTTTATCAGCATTAGAATATAAGTAAAGGACTACTAAACTTGCTGCCAGGTAGTCCATCCACACCCTTACCACTGATTGGCAGCTTTCTGCCTATGCACAGTATACACCCTTATACTCCTGGAAGCCTACATAAGGTAGTGTATATTAACACTACAGGAATGAGACTCTGTATCTATCTTCCGGTCACTCAATAGTCTTTGGGAGAAGGTATTTCATTACTAACATTTTTTAAAACTCTTTATTCTCAGATGAATCCTATTCATTTAATCTGTCCAACGTTTCCAGATTAGGCTTTGCCTAATTTAACAAAGGGAAACTGCCTAGAGAACCTGCGACAGAAAACTTCCAAATCAGTGGCGTGAGTGGGGTTATACAGAGCTCAGCATTCAAAGTACTGATATGATATATCAGCAGCAGATAGTTTTTTTTAACCAAGACGACAGTCCAATAAGTAATACATTGCTTGAAACAGAGTATCTGCCCATATGCTGTGCTGCTCTCAGATGGAGTAGTGAAAACCCATTGACAGAGTCCATTTAAAGGCAGGGAAGTTGTTCCAAACAACTTGGAGAAGTAACCAGAGATCTTCTGCGGATGTAGGCTAACATAGTGAGTTACTTCTCCAAGATGTTTGGAACAACTTCCCTGCAGAGAAAAAAACAATGGCCTTTCCCAGTCTGATAATGCCAGCCCACAGCTGTCTGCTTTACCTCGGCTGGTTATCAAAAATGGGGACCCAACGTCATTTTTAAAAAAATATATATTCGCTCTCTGATTTTTTTCCATGGCAATTGTCCTGCTCTTAACCCCATTTTACAGCCCAATAGCACTTACTATGAACATTAAACAGCATCCGTTGACTATTTGAGGTTCAGGGTTTAGTTCAGGTCCCGAACCAAACTTTTAATCAAAGTCCAGTCGCACCTAGAGAACCCGAATAACCACAGGTCCGCTCATCCTTCCTTCTAAACCAAAATGTGCCTTTCAGTTAAGAAGGCAATCAAAATACACTGAATAATTTTATAGACAATTAGCTACTTTTCTAAAAATGAATATTTTGCAGCTTGCGTTACCTTTCACAGTCAAATTGAAACATCCAAGGCGATCCCCAGACAAGGAATCAGCTCCACATTGTAAGACCACGGCGCTGGGCTGGTACATTTCCATTACTTTTGATATGATCTACATGACAGAAATGTCAATATGAATGTCACTAGCATTTGTCACACATCATGATGCAATGTGAAGGATTGGTCAGTAATCAATAGACTCACTGGTTTAAAGATCTGTCCATAAGATTCATCATCAATCCCATCCCTCATTGGGAAATTGACAGCATAATACTTTCCTTTACCAGCCCCGATATCCTAAAGACAAATAATAAAAAATAAATCAATTCAGAACTTTGTAAACGTACACCATTTTTCACAAATCTTAAAAATGATTCTGCATGATCACCCTTTTATAATGTAAAGCTACTGCATATACATATCAGTTACTGAAAATACTCTTATTGTTAGGCCTAAGACACACGGCATGAAAATCGGAGCGAGTGGAGTGCGATAAAACATTGCATTCCACTCAGACTAATATTAGCCTATGTGCCAGCACCCATTAGCGATTATTTTCTCAGCCCTAATCGAACCGAGAAAACAATCACAGCATGCTGCAGGTGCAATGCGATCCTAGTTTCTCTCGCACCCATTCAAGTCTGTGGGGCGAGAGAAAAATCACACTGCACTCGCAGTACACCGATGTACCGCGAGTGCAGAGCGAGAATGGCAATAGCCGGCAACAGAGGAGAGAGCGAGATAAATCCCTCCCTCCCCTCCTCAGCGCTGGCCCGCCCCTCCACAGCGCCTCCCCTCCCCTCCGCAGAGCCGGCCCATCTCCCGCAGCTGTGGTCTGATCACATGATTGGACCTAAATCGCAGTGACACTCGGCTCCTGCTGTGCTGTCAGCGTGAGACGAGTGTCA
This sequence comes from Anomaloglossus baeobatrachus, assembly GCF_048569485.1. Taxonomy (NCBI): domain Eukaryota; kingdom Metazoa; phylum Chordata; class Amphibia; order Anura; family Aromobatidae; genus Anomaloglossus; species Anomaloglossus baeobatrachus. The sequence continues at coordinate 319,260,019 of NC_134355.1, read as the reverse complement.
TGAGAAGATCGCATTGTTCCCCCGTGTGTCCCCGGCCTTAGCCTGACTTCTGTAAAATAAGCTACAGAAAAGGACATTGTGGGCAAACATCTGTATACTGAAGCTGATAACAGATTCCCAGGAAAACCAAGGAGATTATTTTGCTGAAGAGTAAAGTTCTGATAAATTAGGCAAATAATAAGTTATTCATTCAACCCCCTAATGTATGCGTGTAAGGTCACCAACAGGCAACATTTGTAGGAATTTACAGTTTTACCCAACTTTCTATTGTATAGCGTTAAAGAGAACCTGTCTGCATGATTTAGCAAAACAAAGTAAAGTCAAGGCCATAATGGCGTATGACATTCGCCTCATAATATTTTTGTGCATTGGGGCTGGACTGGGGGTAAGGTCTTCTTTTCCTCCACCCACTGTTTGCCTCCTCTGTGTCTAAGACAGGTCATTGATAATTCAGTGACCGGCCTCCTTTTGGAAATTTTGCATGAAACTGTCATTAGAAGACCTTTAAACACTGATTTAACAAGAATCCCAGATCAGATTCCGACACCAAAGGTATCAGTTTTATCAGTATAACAGAGCCATTATGGCAATGTAATTACTTTATATTGCTAACTCCCAATAACAGGTTCTCTTTAATTCCTCACCACAGATTTCGACCATCCTTAAATAGAAATATTTTGGTCACATCCAGATGGAAAACCAATGTGGACAATACTAACATGCCAGGTTTGTTACAATTAATTCAGCCGAGGTAATACTTTGCAAGTTAAATGGATAACGTAGGCACGTAAACTTTATAATAATCTATATAAAATGAAGAATCTTTTCCAGCTGCTAAAATTATCCTTCGTTCCGGAGCAGTGACATGCAATGTGACCTCATTACTTCCCGCTACAGACCGTTCAAAGCACAGAGTGCAGAAATTTCCTGTCTGTGCTTTGAACAGAAAGTAATCACAACTCTGCATGAAAGGAACAAGTCTCGCCAGTAGCTCTCAGACCACTGATGTAATAGTGTGGCATGGCCTCCTATTACTGGCAAGTTGTGAGTGACTGGTAATGAGAGTAGTTAGAGCATAGACGTGGCACACAAGTTCCATACAGAACAATATTAATCTTAGTCAACTAGATTGTTTTGCCAGACAAGATGGAGCTGGGCTATTGTGGACCACTCTTCCTGATCGCCTGACCCCGGGCTCCCTGACCTCGGGGATCCAGTGATGTCACATCAACTTCCTGCTCACCTGACATCACCGTGGCCAGGCCCAGTCTTTGTGAGTCACTGGGCTGTGGGCGGTGTTTCCCCGCTCACTGCAGCCTAACGTCACAGCGCAGCATCTCCCTGCTCACTCCTCCGCTGCAGAGCATGCAAGCAGGAGGGATGCTGGGCTGTGACGAGCAGTGAAACTTCGCCCATAGCTCAGTGACTCAGAGACAGGGGCTGGCCCCGGTGAGGTCAGGTGAGCAGGAAGTTGACGTGACATGACCGGATCCCCGGGGTCATGGAGTCCGGGGGTCAGGTGATGGGGAACAGTGATCCGCAATAGCACCACTCACAGGCACCATTGGCAACACAAGGTATTTGAGAGAAACCTTGCTTCTCAACATAACATTCTTGTGGCCAATAATAAATATGGGTGAACCACTTATTCAAGTTACATCCTGTCCATTTCCTTGTGATCCTCCTTGAGATCGTTCTACTCTTTCATTGGAGTCCAGTTGTGTTTATTTAAACTGATAGGACTTGATTTGGAAAAGCACACACCAGTCTATATAAGACATCAAAGCTCACAGTGAATGTCAGACCAAATGAGAATCATAAGGTCAAAGGAACTGCCCAAGGAGCTCAGAGACAATTGTGGCAAGGCCAAGGTTACAAACAAATTCTGCTGTACTCAAGGTTCCTAAGAGCACAGTGGCCTGTATAATCCTTATATGGAAGAAGTTTGGGACCACCTGAACTCTTCCTAGTCCTGGCCGTCCAGCCAAACTGAGCAATTGTGGGAGAAAAGCCTTGGTGAGAAAGGTAAAGAAGAACCCAAAGATCGCTGTGGCTGAGCTCCAGAGATGCAGTAGGGAGATGGGAGAAGTTCCACAAAGTCAACTATCACTGCAGCCCTCCACAAGTTGGGCTTTTATGGCAGAGTGACCTGGCGGAAGCCTCTCTTCAGTGCAAGACATATGAAAGCCTGCATAGAGTTTGCAAAACAACACATGAAGAACTCCCAGACTATGAGAAATAAGATTCTCTGGTCTGATGAGAAAAGACAGAATTATAACCAAAAAGTTCTAAGTGGTATGAGTGCAGAAAATACGTAATTACTTACCGGTAATGTGTTTTTTCTGAACCCATGACGGCACCACGAGAGAGGGGATCCGCCCTTCAAGGACAGGAAACCTCCAGAATAAAAAGGGGCGGCACCTCTCCCCGCATCAGTTGATTACCGAGCATGACAGGACCTCCGAAACAAGGAACATCGTTAAAAACATATCCCGCCACCATAACCGCCAAGTGAAGAGGAGTGAAAAGGGAAGCAAACTAGCAACCCCCAAGTGCAGGGAGGGAATGTAAGGGTGCCGTCATGGGTTCAGAAAAAACACATTACCGGTAAGTAATTACGTATTTTTCCAGCACCCATGACGGCACCACGAGAGAATTACAGAGAGGAAGACCTAGGGAGGGACAACAGTTTGCAGAACCCGCCTCCCAAAGGTGATGTCGGTGAACGACAAATCAAGGCGATAGTGATTAAAAAAGGTGGACGGAGAAGACCAGGTTGCCGCCTTACATAACTGCTCGATGGAGACCTCCGATCTCTCCGCCCAGGAAGATGCCATCGCTCGCGTGGAGTGTGCCTTCAAACCAGGAGGTACGTCTTCCCCCCCCGGCTGTGTAGGCAACCGAGATGGCATCCCTGATCCACCTTGCCAAGGTGGATTTAGAAGCCTTAAGCCCCTTTCTACAACCCTGGAAGACTACAAACAGAGACTTATCCCTCCTCCCTTCCGAGGTGACCAGCAGATACCGTTGAAGACAACGCCTAACATCCAGGCAGTGCCATCCCACCCTTAGAAGGGTTGGCATAAAAAGAGGGGAGCACTATTTCTTGTGATCTATGGAAGTGGGAATGCACCTTCAGCAAATAGGCAGGGTCAGTTCGTAAAACTACTCGGTCATCAAAAAACTGGGTATATGGAGGAGAAATGGATAAGGCCTGAAGGTCACTAACCCTACAGGCAGAAGTGAGGGCAACCAGGAGAATCGTCTTAAGGGACAGATGCTTGAGAGAGATAGAATCTAAGGGCTCAAATGGGGGCCGTGTTAAAGCTGAAAGGACCAAGTTAAGGTCCCAGGACGGTAGTGGCATGGTTCCCCGAGGCTTAGACCTAGCACAGGACCTAACGAACCTAGATACCCAGGGATCTCCGGCCAGGGCATGGATATACAAGGCGCTCAGTGCGGAGATTTGCACCTTAAGGGTACTAACTGATAGACCCAGTTCCCAACCCCTCTGGAGAAATTCCAAGACAACCGGGACAGAGGGCGGCTTAGCAGGATCCGCACCCGTAGAGGTCAGGAATTTGGCCCAAATGCGCCCATAAATGCGAGTAGTGACAGGCTTTCTGCACTGCATCAAGGTGGAGATCAGACCCTGAGAAAATCCCTTATTGCCTAACAGCGACCGCTCAAGAGCCACGCCGTCAGATGCAACCTGGTGTGCTGCGGGTGGAAGGCTGGACCCTGGGATAGGAGATCTGGTAGGTCCGGGAGAACCCACGGATCGGAGACGGACAGATGCGTCAGCCAATAAAACCAAGGCCTCTTCGGCCAAAAGGGTGCTATGAGAATCACGACTGCTTGATCCTCCCGTATCTTCCTGAGCACTGCAGGGAGGAGGATGAGTGGAGGGAAGGCATATGCGAGGCGGAAATCCCACTTGAGCAATAGCGCGTCCACCGAGTGGGGACGATCCCTCGGATCCAGGGAACAGAATCGGGGAACCTTCCTGTTGGTTCGTGTTGCAAAGAGGTCTATCTCGGGAACTCCCCACATCCCCGTTATCCTGTCGAAAACGGACTGATTTAGAGACCATTCGCCTTGGTGAAACTGGGTGCGACTGAGAAAGTCCGCCAAATCGTTCTCCTTCCCTCGGACGTGCACTGCCGACAGGGAACCCAGATAAGCCTCTGCCCGAGACATGATCCTGCTTGTGACTGACATGAGGTGTCTGGAGCGAGTACCCCCCTGGTGGTTGAGATATGCTACTGTCGCTTGGTTGTCCGACAGAACTTTCACATGGCGACCCCGTAACAACGGCAGGAAACGACCTAACGCCTTTTCTACCGCCAGCAATTCCCTTGTATTCGAGGAATTTTGAGCTTCTTCTCCAGACCATCGTCCCTGAATGAAATGAGCGTCCAAGTGTGCCCCCCAACCGTAGAGACTGGCGTCGGTGGTTACCACCACGGGCTCTGGCGCCCTCCAAGGCACCCCTCTGCCCAAGTGGACCGGATCTAGCCACCAATAGAGGGACTGCAATGTGCGATGGTCGAGAATGATGTGTCTGTCCAGATGGTCCCCGTGAGCGGTCTGATGCTGTAAGATATTCCACTGCAGGACCCTGGTGTGTGCCTGAGCCCATCGGACGGCCGGGATGGCCGCAGTCAGGGAGCCCAGGAGGGACATCGCACCCCGGAGAGACATACGCCGGTGCCTCAGAGTCCGGTCTATCTGGGTCTGGAGGGCTTCCACTTTGGAAGGAGGCAACCGACAAAGCTGAGTGTTGGAGTCCCAAGTGAGTCCCAGAAACAGCTGAACCTTGGATGGGATTAATCTGGACTTTTCCTCGTTGATCAACCAGCCCAACTCCCGCAGAGAAGCTTGCACCTGCCGGAGAAGGGCCGCACAATGGAGAGCTGAGGCGCCCACAATCAAGAAGTCATCCAGATAAGGAATCAGAAGGACCTCTCTCTGACGCAGATATGCTGACATTTCTGCTATTATCTTTGTAAAAATTCTCGGGGCGATGGCCAGACCGAAGGGGAGGGCTTTGTATTGAAAATGGCAGACCCGACCGTCCATGTGGAGGGCTATTCTGAGGAAGCATTGGAAGAGAGAGTGGATTGGGACATGATAATATGCATCGCGCAAGTCTATGACAGCCATGTGACAGTGGGGATACAGATATTTCACTATGGACCGCACGGACTCCATCTTGAAGCTGTCTATTTGAAGGAACCGGTTGAGGGCTTTCAGGTTGATGATTGTGCGATAGGAACCATCGGGCTTCCCTACCAGAAAGAGGGTGGAATAGAATCCTTCTCCTTGTTCCCTCGCGGGAACTGCCACTAGAACCCTCTTGAAGAGGAGGTGACGGACCTCTGCTTCCAAAGCCAGCTGTTCCGCCGGAGAACGACGCAGAGGGGTAACCATGAATCGGGGAGGAGGAGGCCGAAGGAAGGGGAGCCGGAGGCCGGAGCGTATAAGGGCCAGTTATCCATGCACTGGATGAAATCCTTTCCCAAGCCGGAAGGAACTGAGAGAGCCTCCCTCCGACCTGGGAAAGCGAGTCACTTGGATGACTTATTCTGATCTTTTGAGGGGCCCTTGAACATGAACCCCTTCCCCTGAGTCTTTCTATCGGACCAGCTATTCCGATCCCGTGGCCGAGTGGGGCGGCGAACTGGCTTCCTCCGAAAGGACCGCCGTGAAGAAGGAAACGATGGAAAGGGAAAGCCGCCCTTCTTGTCGCTAGCTTTTTCCAAGATGTCATCCAGTACCGGCCCGAACAGATATTCACCTTGACAAGGGATATTGCAGAGTTTAGACTTAGTTTGCAGATCCCCCGGCCAGCATTTCAGCAAGAGAGCTCTTCTAGCCGCATTGGAGAGGGACGCTGACGTTGCAGCCAATTTAGTGAAGTCCGCCGAGGCGTCCGCAAGGAAGGCCGCCGCCCCCCGCAATTTGGAGAGGGAGGAAGCAATCTCCTCCTTAGGTGCTCGGGAGTTAAACTGGTCGTCTAGTTCGTCAATCCATATAGTCAGGGATCTAGCCGTACAGGTAGCCGCAATAGCGGGTCTCAGTCCTCCGGCAGAAGCTTCCCAGGTATTCTTTAGGAAGTGATCAGCTTTCTTATCTAATGGGTCTTTCAAGGAGCCCATGTCCTCAAATGGCAAGGCATACTTTTTGGACGCCTTAGCGACAGCCACATCCAATTTTGGCGCCTTATCCCATGTGGAGCAGGAGGCCTCCTCAAACGGATATTTTCTCTTAAAGGCGCCTGGAAGGGAATGCTTCTTATCAGGTCTCTTCCATTCCCGGGCAATTAAGGCTTGTATTTTATCCACCACCGGGAAGGAGCGTCGTTTTTTCTGCTCCATGCCCCCGAACATCCTATCCTGGATAGATTTTTCAGGTTTCTCATCCGGGAGGCCCATGGTGGTCCTCACCGCCTTAACTAACTTCTTCATATTTTCGAGTGGGAAGCACTGGCGACCCCCTGAGTCGCTATCAGAGGAGGAGCGGGAAGTAGAGCCCGAGGAATCACATTCCCCATCAGACCTATCAGAGTCCTCGTGGGTAGGCGAAGGGGCCCGAGAACCCCCAGCACTCTGTGCTCCAGACAGGGATCGGAGGGAGTCCCTGACCTCTTCCCGTATGAGGGACCGGAGGTCGGATGCAAATCCTGGCTGTTCCTCCGACAAAGTCTGCTGAATGCAGCCTTTGCACAGTCTGTTAATCCAGGAACCAGAAAGTTCTTTACAGCACAAGGCACATTCCTTATGTCTGGATTTTGATAAACACTTTCTAGGTTTACTGCGATCCTATATAAAAAAAAAACATAGACAAGACGACCGCCATTAAAAGCGGAACTCATGAGTTACACTCACCCACAGATGTCAAGAGGCTATACCGGGTCAGCAGGGCCATCATCTGACTTCCTTCCTTTAGAGGGCCGTCTTCTGTCAGGAGAGTCAGGGTCCTTCCGCTTGGAGGACCGGTCATCAGTCCCCCCACGCTTGACCCCTGAGCCGGTGACACTGTCATCTTTGCCACCCTTCTGCTGCCGCTTCAGGGAGGCAGTATCATGATCAGAGGGAGGTTTTGGGGAGGAGGGAGGCGAAGGAGACGCAGCTGACTGCTTGTCCGTCATGGTAACAGAGCACAGGCACCATAGAGAAAATTGCCGCTCTGATTTTTAAAGAAAACCTGGTGACTCCGCCCCCCACTTCCGGCGGATGACGACCCATCCGCGCGTCCAATAGGAAAAAAGCGCGCTTGCGCACAGCCCGGACATCCCTTTTGCCACACACAACATGGCGCTCCTTCCCGGAAGCGCCACAGCATCTGCCGCCACGAGGACGCCCCGCAGGGATCGCAGCAGCAGCCACCCTTATCCCGGCCTCTGGTGCCGGTACGCGTGGTAAGGAGAGGTGGGGTGCGGGAGCAGGGAGGGAAGGAGCCCGCGTGCAGCCGGACCCCCGTGGGTACGCTGCGACGGGAGAGCCCTGCGGTCAGTTCCCCGGCAGAAGCCTTCCACCGACCGGACTTACCTGGTCCCCGCAGGCTCCTGGCGCTCCTATCGGGCGCGCTGTACGCAGTCCTGACCCCCATGGGTCCGCTGCGGCAGCTCCACAGCACCTCGGCCGACCGCAGCAGGACCCGTGCCGCTGCCAGAGTCGGCCGACCGGGCGCCGGACTTGAATCTTCGGCCCATCAGGCCTCTTGGATCTAGTGGATCTCTGGAGGCTCCCTGTTCAAGGACAGGAAACCAACTGATGCGGGGAGAGGTGCCGCCCCTTTTTATTCTGGAGGTTTCCTGTCCTTGAAGGGCGGATCCCCTCTCTCGTGGTGCAGTCATGGGTGCTGGAAAAACCAGGCACTGCTCATCACCTGCCCAATACGTCCCAACAGTGAAACATGGTGGTGGCAGTATCATGCTATGGGGGTGTTTTTCAGCTGCAGGGACAGCATGACTGGTTGCAATTGGAGAAAAGATGAATGCGGCCAAGTACAGAGATATACGGGAAGAAAACCTCTTCTAGAGTGTTCTTGACCTCAGATTTGGACGAAGGTTCACCTTCCAACAAGACAATGACCCTAAGCACACAGCTAAAATAACAAAGGAGTGGCTTTAGAACAACTCTGACCATTCATACATTTATATGGACATGTTATATATACATGTGTATATATAGTGAAACACACAACAGTGCTCAGGGTAAATGAGTACATTACTTTTGAGAAGCAAGATCAATATCTCACTCAACACTAGAACAATTTCCAAAGTTATGACAAGATGACAAGACAGAGTGCCATAGAAGTTTTTTGTTAACCCATAAAATGAAAGTAAGGTTACTTTCACTACAAAATGTTCAGTTTTACTCAAATTGTTTGAGGCAAGAATGAATACACCCATACTACAACTAGGATTTTATAGGACTGCCAAGATTTGTAAGGACCGCACCAAGTAATCTAGGCATAAAATTATAAAGTTGGCTCCAGACGCGTATTTTTCCAACATGATAATGATCCAAAACACACATATGTTCAATTTCTGAAGAACAGTGTGAAAGTGATTCAGTAGCAAAGTATGTCTTCTGATCTGAACCCAATTAAAACACTTAAAGGCGAATTCTGAAGAAATAAGTTGAGAATCACTCTCCATTGAGCATCCAGAATGGAAACGATAGATATAGTAATATGTCATTACATGCCTTGAAGACTTGGTGCTATCCTTAAAAATCATGGTGGTCATACAAAATACTAGATGTAGTAGATTTTATGTGGGCTATATTCATTTATTCATCAACTAATTTGAGTAAAGATGAAGATTTTGTAATGAAGGTTATATATTAACCTTACTTTCATTGTATGGGTTATAAAAATGGTCTATGAAAATCAACCTTGTCAAAATCCTGGAAACTGTTTTTGTATTCACTGATAAACTGCTTAAAATCCTCATTTTCAAATGGGGTGTACTCTCTTATGTATGTATCTATAGGCAATCAACAAGTTACCAACTAGGTTCTGCAGGTTTGTTTGCAACTTGAATTTGTATTTAAGTTGCAACAAGTACATTGCGTGCAAAAAAAAAAAAAAAAAAAAGACGAAAAAACCTAATACCTCATTGCTCTCCTCTCCGGGTGCCTGGTCCTCCCATTTCCTATTAGATCTCTAGCCTCTTCGCTATAGACCAGAACTTCCGGCTGCGTCCAGGCATCAGAGGACACTGCGTAACAGAAGGTCGCATCGCACATCTTGAAGTCACGATCTTACAATACGCAATAACTTTGGAGGTCTGGACGTGGACTGAAGTCCTGCCGTTTAGTGAAAAGACCAGAGCTGCAGGGTGTGACAGTGGAAAAAACAGTAGCGGACTATGTATCTTGGCTAACTAGTCCAAAGCAGGTCCCTAGTAGCTGAAGAGATAAACCTCTCACAACAATGAACATTTGTGCGCTATTCACATTATTACAGATGAGATTTCAAACGCATGCCACCATACCCCCACACCTGATCCACCTACAATGCGTTCTGGGGTTGCAGTATTTTTGTTTACCATGATGGCATTAAAGATTATGCAGGTTTTGCTGTAAAAAATGCCAGAAGCGCAGAAATACAAAAACAAATATATGGGCACGGTAGTTTACAAGTAGCAATTCTATACATACTCTGAGATCTCCAGTGCCTGGGAAATATTCCCCATATTTGTGGAAAGAAACACTCATAACACGATCAGTGGTATAAAAAGCCTCTTCAACACCATCACCATGATGGATATCAATATCAATATACAACACTCTTTGGTGGTACCTAAAGAAGAAAATTGTATTGAAGTCATAATAAATCAGCAACATTGGAAGTATCACTGTACAGCAAACTATTTTAGCATTTAGCAACCCCTAACTTTGCTATGTGGGTGATACCGCAGACTTTTACGGATTCAGAAACCCCTTTTTCTACAGATAAAGTTTGTGTTAAGAAAACAAACTGTCCTTTACTCACCTTCCCTTGGATCCAGCGCCGAGTCTCGACTGCTGTTCCCATCGTCTTATCTGCAGCTCTGAGGTCACATTGATAGTTCTGCAGCCAGTTACAGAGCTCACCAGCTCTGCCTGAGTTGATGGTACAAACCGCTCAGTCACTGAGCTCACGGCTTGGCTGCAGCGCTGCCGATGTAGCATCAGTAATGAAGAAGACAGACACTGAAATCAACAGATTACTCAGTGATGGATCCACGGAGGGGGAGTAAAACCCGTATTAAGAGGACCTGTCACTTGCCCCCCAAAAATAAGGTAAATACCTTTTAAAAACCCCTGAGCTTTCCTCTCTCTTGATTCTGCAGCTTTGTTTCTGTTCCGCACTGTCACGCCATTGTAAAGATATTCACATTTGTTTCATATGGAGTGAACTATGTGAAATATTTGTGTCCAACGGAACAGAGCATTTCTTCAGTTGTCTCTGGGGGCATGAACTTTCATCCCTCCCTCACAGACAATGCCAATCACAGCTCAGCAGTGTCTGAAAACGACAGACTTCTAGATCCATAGCTGAGCGGCAATTGGTGTTTGGGAGGGAGGAGTGAAAGTGTTCGCCCCCAGAGAAAACTGGAGAAATGCCCAGTTGGTCTGCAAAATAGAGATTTCACATAGTGCGCTCCAGAAGAAATAAATGTGAGTATGTCAGCAATGGAGTGACACAGCATAAGATGGAGAAGAGCGTCAGAGCTGAGGAAGCTTAGGAATATTACAATGTATTTACAGGTATTTAAAAAGGTTACACAGGACTTAGTATTTTTGTGTATGTGCCTAACTAACAGGCAGGTAATTGCTAACTACTTGGCTGTTCGGCAAGGCAATGATTTATTCTGGCTTTGCCAACAATTCCTCTGTTTCATTTTACCTCTCCGCAACAAAGCAGCACCTTTTCTTCGGTCTGTCAATGAGGCGTCACTACAGACATCATGCTGATCGACAGATAGCTCCCTGCAGTTAGGTAGTGAGGAGCCAGCTGTCAATCAGCAAGACATCGGCAGAGATGCCCAGTCAACAGAGAAGAGAAGATGCTACTCTGTCGACGTGATGTCAAAGGAAGGCACAGAATATCGCTATGCAGAACAGGCAAGGAGTATCAAAATAAGGCTGCGTTCACATTATGGTTTATGGACAGGCAGCATACGCACCAAAAAAGCATTAGCACATATGCTAAATGTAACCATAATCTCCCATTTGTCTTGATAAGAGGCCAAAAAATTGCTCTTCTGGTTTCCTTCAAGGTGGTATAAATCAGCAGTAGAGTGCTTTGCTATAACAGTTGGCTACATTATTAAAAACAATAAACACCTCAAACATTTTATACAGAACACATTAAAAGATATCACATACAATTTATACTCACTTTAGTAGTTCCAGAATGGCAAGAACAATATCATTGACATAACAGAACCCCGATGCTTCAGACTTCTTAGCATGGTGTAACCCTCCTGCCCAGTTAACAGCCATGTCAGTCTGCTGGCGATTCAGTTTGACTGCACCAGCTGCAAGATAAAGGGGAGCATTACAGGGAAGAGTAATCATAAATACTAATATATCCTGACTATAAATACATGCAGTGTTTTTTGTGATGTTTGAATATACCCTTAGCCAGAATTTCTACATGAGACACAAGAGAAAGTGTTGCGCTAAGACTACACTGGGCCTGACACATTCACTGAAGTCATGCAGATGCTGCAATGTGATTTTAACTAGGGATGAGTGGACCCGTGGAAGTTTAAGCTCGCCGGATTTGGCATGACTTACTGTGAGTTAAAAGTTTGGTTCGGGACCCGGACTTGACCCCGGACCCAACATAAGTCCATGGGGACCCAAACTTTGGTGCTGTAAAATGGTCGTAATAAGGGCTAGGGGGCTGCAAAAGGAAGCAAAATGAGGGTAAGAGCAGGACAATTGCCCTGCAAGCAAATATGGATAAGGGAATAGATTATGAAAAAAAAAATAAAAATATGGAGTCCCCCTTCTTTTCGATAAGTAGAGCAGCGGTCTGCTTTACCTTGTCTGGTTATCAAAAACAGAGGTGACCGCACGCCATTATTTTTTTATTTAACTAATTTACAAAAAAAAAAAAAAAGTGTGTGCCACCCTATTTTTGATAACCAGCCAAGGTACAGCAGACACCTGGGGACTGTTATAGCCATGGTTATTTTGTAGTTCCCAGCCTAAAAATAGCAGGCCGCAGCCGCCCCAGAAGTGGCCCATTCATTGGATGCGCCAATTCTGGCGCTTTTCCAGCTCTTCCCAATTGTCTGGGCGCGGTGGCAATCGGAGTAAAGGCTGCTTTACACACTAGCGATGTCGCTCATGAAAGCACCCACCCCCGTAGTTTGTGCGTCACGAGCAAATCGTTGCCCTTAGCGCACAATATCGCTAGGCCCCGTCACACGGACTTACCTTCCTAACGACGTAGCTGTGGGCAGCGAACAGCCTCTTTTTTGAGGAGGCAGTTCGTGTGGCGTCACAGCGACGTCACACGGCCGGCGTACAATAGAAGCGGAGGGGCAGAGAGCAGCCGCATGAAAGTCACGACCACCTCGATGCCGGAGGACGCAGGTAAGCTGTTGTTCGTCGTTGCCGGGGTGTCACACGTAGCGATGTGTGCTGCCTCAGGAACAACAAGCAACCTACGTCCACAACGACCAACGAGATTTTGAAAATGAGCGACGTGTCAACGATCAGTTGAGTATTTTTGATTGTTAACACTCGCTCAGAGCTGTTACACGCAACGACGTCGCTAATGAGGCCGGATGTGCGTCACGAATTCCGTGACCCCTACAATATCTCGTTAGCGATATCATTGTGTGTAAATGGGCCTTTACACTTTTGGGGTTGATGTCAGTTGTAAATTGACAGCTGACTTTAAGTCTAGGGGTTATTAATGGAGAGGCATCTATACACCCCAATTACTAACCCGACAAGGGTAGAGTTAAAAAAAACAAACAAACAAACCACACACACACACACACAGAAATAGCTTATTTGAATAAGGACTCCCCCACACTCCCTTGTTCATCAATTAATTAAAAAGAAATACTAAAAGTTCCGATATATGATCCAATCGTGAATAAAGGCTCCTATACACTCCCTCATTCACCAATTTATTAATTAAAAAGTCCTTGAAGTTCCAATGAAATCCAATTGTGTAATGTCCCACGACACCCATCAAGTCCTATGGAGCTTTGTTCTCAGAACAAGCATCCATAGGTCACTGCCAGTGCCACTGATCGGAAGAGACCTATGGAGCCTCGTTCTCAGAACGTTCTGGGAGCGAAGCTCCATAGGATTTGATGGGTTTTGGGGGTCATTACATTAGAGTAAATCAGAACTTCGAGAATTTTTTTTAAAATGAATAATTGGACAAAAGGTGTAAAGGTGTGTGGGGGAGTGTTTATTAAAAAAAAAAAAAAAAACAACCCCAAACACACAGGAAAAAATAGTTTAACTGTACACTTGCCGGGTTAATAATGGGGGTGTTTGATAGACACCTCTCCATTAATAACACCAGGGCTTGTTGCCAGTTGACAAATCACAGCTGACTTTTTTTTATTCTTCTGTTGTTAATATAGCTGTATTAGAGCTTGTTTTTGCGGGACGGGTTGTACTCTTGAAATACACCATTCATTTTACCATATAGTGTACTGGAAAACGAAAACCAAATTCCAAGCGAACGAAAATTGCATGCAAAAAAAAAAGTGCAATTCCACAAATGATGAAGAAATAGAAACAAAATATTTCAATTTATCCAGTATTGAGTATGAGCATCACGTCCCATCATGATTAAATTATATTATTAACCCTTAGCAACGTAGCCAATTTTTATTTTTGAATTTTAGTTTTTTCCTCCCCTTCTTTCTAGAGCCATAAGTATTTTTCTGTCCAGATAAGACATATGAGGGCTTGATTTTTGAGACAACCTTCTGGGTGATAGCCATACAAACCGATTTGATGCAATGTGCGGCATATGGTCTGAGCACTGACAGGCTGACCCCACACCCTTTTAACCTCTGTAGCAATGCTGGCAGCACTCATAAGTCTATTTTGAAAAGACAACCTCTACATAGGACACTGAGCAAGTGCTCTCAACTTCTTTGGTTGACCATGGCGTTCCCTGTTCTGAGTGGAACCTTTCTTGTTAAACCGCTGTATGGTCTTGGCCACCCTGCTGCAGCTCTGTTTCATGGTGTTGGCAATCTTCTTATAGCCTACGCCATCTTTATGTAGAGCAACAATTCTTTTTTTTTTTTCTTCAAATCCTCAGAGAATTCTTTGTCATGAGGAGCCATGTTCAAATTCCAGAGTCTAGTATGAGTGTGTGTAAGCACTAACACCAAATATAACACACCTGCTCCACATTCTCACCTGACACTTTGTAACACTAATGGCTCACATGACGCCAGGGAGGGAAAATGGCTATCTGGGAACAAATGTTTCCACAAATCCATTCTTTTAAATATTTTTTTATTATCTTTATTTTTAATATGGCAAAAAGGGGGTGATTTGAACTTGTTTATTTATTTTATTCATATTTCTCTTTTTTTTTTTTTTAACTTTTCACTGTTTTTAATAGTATCCTTAGTGGTTTAGAACCTGAGATTGTCTGATCGTAATATATACCAATTGCTATATAAAGCAGAAATCACAGGCTCCTTTGATGACGCCTCCCGGCCACAGGCAGGTTTCAAAGGAGTGCTGCTATGACAAAAACGGAGGTCTTCAGCAGACCCCCTGCTGTCATACCAACCCATAGGCGATCTACGATCACGTCACGGGTGCGCCGGTGGCCTCGTAAACTGGTGATTTCTGCAGTAAACACTGGTTTAGGTGGGAAGATGTGTTATAAAGTTATTGAATGAATATATATGTCCTCCCACCTAACCCATTTTCCATGCATATTTTTTTTCTATATACACACTTTTCATCGTTATTTCTGCACTATTATATGCATCTATTTTTTACTTTTTTTGTTTTTAATATTCTATAGCAACAGATGTAGTGGAACATTTCCAAAATCTAGGCTGCCGCATTAGCAACACTGCAAATTCCTCCATACCCAGACCTCTCATTACTAGAGGTGAACGAACCTGAGGATCGTTTTTTTAACCGAACATCAAATTTAAAAATCAAGGCTTGGGTTCGAGGATCGGATGCTGTACGTGAGAACAAAACTCGTGTGAGGAACACTGTGCTCAGGTATGCTTGGTGCTGAGCCCTGTGTGAGCCGCTTGTAGTGTTCTGAATGGCGCACACTGAGGGTAACAACAGCGTGCTCGGATGTTGTGTGCAACCAAAAAAAGTTTGAAAAGGCCCATCCACCCTCCCCCGGAAGTATTCTGCTTATAGCTAGCTGTACGTGGGCAGAAACTCAAACTGCCAATCAGTGACTTGATCCGGGGTTCGGGTCAAGCTCGAGCCTGTGGAGCTATGCTCGTTTGCTGCCGGTGAACCGAGGCTCATTGGAACGGCTCATTCAAATACACATTTTCTGTCAAGTTTTCCTTTTTTCCCCCTACACCATATCAAGCAATGCAGTGACAAACATCGTAAGGCCCTGGTGCCCACTAGAAAAAGGATTTTTCTCAAGAAATTTCTTGAGTCTGAAAGATTAGTGCACTTGCGTTCAAAAAACGCACCAATAATGCACCTGCGGTTTTGATGCATTATTGGCGTGTTATTGATGCGTTTTTTCCGCAGGTTGGTCCCTGCATTTTTTTACCATTATCTATGGCAAAAAACGCAGGTACCTGCAGAAAAGAAGTGACATGCTCATTCTTTTTCTCAAGAAATTCTGCAGAAAGAATGTTCTTAAGAAAAAAAATGCAGTGTGCGCACAGCTAATTTGTTTTCCTATAGGTTTTGCTGGGGAATGTCTGCAGAAAGATTACAAGAGAACCATTTTCTCAAGAAATTTCTGCAGCAAAAACGCAAAAAAAAACCACGGGTAAAAGCGCAGTGTGTGCACAGGGCCTAAGCGCTAATAGTAACACGGTCCGGCAGCTTTTGTCGCGGGCGGAGGAGGGGACGCTGCGCTCTCCCACTGCTCGGGTCCGGCTGCCGCTGCTGCTGCTCGGTGGTGGCTCGAGCGGTGGGCCAGATCCCGGGGACTCGAGCGGCGCTGCTCGCCCGTGAGTGAAAAGGGGGATGATTGGTTGTGGGGGTTTTGATTATGGATATTTGGATATTATCCGTGACGCCATCCACGGTTGTGGCGATCTTGGTGACACCACCGCTGCTCTGGACGGGGATCCCGGGAGTGGTGACAGGGAGCAGCTGAGTTGTTAGTTCTCCCCTCCGTGGGTAGGGGGTTTTGGTTGTCCCGGGGCCCGGTGATGGGGTAGGGATGGATGATGGCAGGCGGGTTGCGGGGCCTGGTGAGGTGCAGGGTCGCGGAGGCAGCGCTGTGCCGCACGGCACGGTGGTACTCACTCAGCCTGAGACGATGACACAGTTCTCGGTAAAAAACACGGCTGGAAAGACGGGTCCCACGGACGGCTGCTGTTGCTTTTCCCCAGCAGGTTGACGGTGACTGCCTTTCCCTGCACCTATGTACTTCTGACGGTTCCAATGGGTTCCCACCGGTAACCCGCTCCCCGGCTTGGATATGGGCCGGAGGAGCCCCTTTTGCCTGCAGGCGCTGGCCCTGAGAAACGGTTGCCTTGGCGGTGGCGGTGTCTCTCTCACTGGGTTGGACTGTTGCCTTCTGTCGGGACTTGACTGTTTGGAAACCCAGGAGGTCCCCTTCACTAACGGATTTGGCAAATTCACGGCGACTCCTAGCCTTGCCGGGGTCCGAAAAGCCCTTGCCAATGGTGCTGGCTTCTCCTTGTGTACCGGTCCGGTACCGCCGGGCCACCGCCCGTCCATGGTCCTTACGGTAAACTCCGATAGGCCACTCCTGCAGACGGTCACCACCGTCTGCCAACCTTGCTGCTCCGTCCGGGCCACACACCCGGACTAACTTCAGATCGCTCAACTACCACTTTGCTCCTCACACTTGCACCTCCACAACTAATCTGACTGTTGTTCCCTCCTCCAGGACTGTGAACTCCTTGGTGGGTGCAGACCAACCGCCTGGCTCCACCCCCTGGTGTGGACATCAGCCCCTGAAGGAAGGCAACAAGGGTTTTGTGTTCTGGCTTTGATGTGCCTAACCGGGGTGTAGGGTGTGGTGGTGTAATTACCTGTGGCCCCTGGCTTGTCCAGGGCGCCACATTGCCCCTTAGCAAAATGCAGACCGTCCGCGGGCTGCCCGTCCATCACCGGTTTTATTTTCACCAACTGAAAAAGATATAAATAACGGTAACAGACAAACAATTAAAATAACATCTTCCCACATCGGGAAGTACTCTTACTTAAACGTTGCAACGGTAAACGGTTACGGCTTCCGCTCTCTCCCACCCAAGCAACCTGGCCCTGATGCTTCCCCTAAGCAAACAGGCAGCACCCCTTGACCCCCAGTCCTGCACAAGTTGCCCGCGCGGGTTCTGTCCTTTTCAGGGGACCCACGTCCATGGGGAGCCCCTGAAACCCCCAGAGGATTGCCACCGGTTCCGGTGGTGGCTGGGCCCCAGCCTACTCCACTGCGGGCCCTTCCTCCAATCTGCCTCTCCGGAGGCGGCAACGGTGGGAGCTGTAACAACATAATTATTTACAGGCCACAAGTTTGTGGTTGCCTTGCAAGTTCTCAGGCATGTTCATAGTAGTTTCTATGTAAAACTGTAGACGGTCCCCACAGGGACAACGGTGCCGGCAACAACCGGTTTTAATCAGCAGCTGACAATCAGATGAATTTTCGGTATATTATGCACTTATCATTCAAAACTTCTCAAACTTTAAAACACACACGTTCCCAACGGGGACGGTGACAACGGCATTCCGCTGCCCTTACTCCGAGCCGTCGGTGTCTGCTGGGGGAGAGGGTGCGGCGGACACCCGGGCTTCCTGACTGCCCCTCAGCTTGGCATCCAGCGCAAACCACCCCCTCTCCCCACAGTGCCGGGTGTACTGCACCAGGTCGCCCGGCATCAGGTTACGGCTTGGGTGCTCTTCTGGCAGGTGGGCATTGACATCCCGCCGGGCTATGAATACTTCGGCCTCCAGGCCCAGGTCATAGATAAAGCCAAAACCCCGGCGGACATCAAACCGCCTCACCTGCCCTTCATACAGGGGCCCCGGACACCCCAGGTCGCTTGTCTCAGGCTCTCTTTCTCACGGATTACACGGGCCACCAACTCCGCCTTCCTCCATTACCTCTCCTCGATTTCTGGGCCCAACGGTACCGGCTCCCTATCCCAGTATGGTGCTGCTGCGAGCTCCGGCGCACGGGTCGGGCCCCGCGAGACCTGTTGAACACTGCCCACTGCTGGTGATCTGGGCGGAAGGTCCCGCGGTGAATTGGCCTTGGGCGCCGCCTTGCAGCGGCAACCCGGCGCAACCTCAGCCAAGGTGTAGGGGATGGGCACAGGGGCTTTCTTCCGCTGGGCCTTCGGCACGGAACGGGCTGTCGACTCTGGCTCGGGGAATCTCTCGGGGAATGCCTCCGGTTCGGGCTTCGGGGCTTTCCAAGGTAGCACCTCCGGTCGGCTCCGGCTACAGGTCGGTCCACCGGGGCGGACATGCTGGGTATCGCTACCGGTTGCGGTGGCAGCGGGCCTAGTGGCAGGGTCACGGCAGCCGGGACGGGTGGCGAGGGAGGCAGTAGGGCGAGGGGGTTCAGACCGGGTCCCGCAGCCACGATGACCGGCCCACTAGGGGTACCGGGGCGTGGGTCACTCACCCTCCCCTCCGCAACTTCCTCCTCGTGTCTCCGCACGGTCGCTATGACCTCCGTCATGTCGGTCTCCCACTCCTCCAAGAGGAGCTGCATCTTGACCTGCAGCCTCTGATAGAGCTGCGCGGTCCGGATCTCCACCCACGCCGCTGTTCCAGGCGCGGGGGCTACGGTGCTTCGGGACGGCATGTACAACTTGCTGGCGGCCTCTCCCAGGAACAAGATGGCCGCAGGGTCCTGGCGTCCCTGCTTTTATTGCCGTGCTCACATGCGACCAGCCGCCATTTCGTCCCCCTTAGCCTCTTTCCGGCTCCTCCTCTCCAGGGGCGGGGTTTTGGCCTTCGCGCCTCCACTACTCGAGGAGACGCTCGAGCGGGAACTTTTCGCGCCAAAGATGGCGGCTTCTGAAATTTTTCGGCCGGACACCTCCGGCAGTAACAAGGCGCACCTCTACCAGACGGCAGAGCGGTAAGATCCTGTTTGTGACGCCAAGTTGTCACGGGCGGAGGAGGGGACGCTGCGCTCTCCCACTGCTCGGGTCCGGCTGACGCTGCTGCCGCTGCTGCTGCTCGGTGGTGGCTCGAGCGGTGGGCCGGATCCCGGGGACTCGAGCGGCGCTCCTCACCCGTGAGTGAAAAGGGGGATGATTGGTTGTGGGGGTTTTGATTATGGATATTTGGATATTGTCCGTGACGCCACCCACGGTTGTGGTGATCTTGGTGACACCACCGCTGCTCTGGACGGGGATCCTGGGAGCGGTGACAGGGAGCAGCTGAGTTGTTAGTTCTCCCCTCCGTGGGTAGGGGGTTTTGGTTGTCCCGGGGCCCGGTGATGGGGTAGGGATGGATGATGGCAGGCGGGTTGCGGGGCCTGGTGAGGAGCAGGGTCGCGGGGGCAGCACTGTGCCGCACGGCACGGTGGTACTCACTCAGCCTGAGACGATGACACAGTTCTCGGTAAAACACACGGCTGGAAAGACGGGTCCCACGGACGGCTGCTGTTGCTTTTCCCCGGCAGGTTGACGGTGACTGCCTTTCCCTGCACCTATGTACTTCTGACGGTTCCAATGGGTTCCCACCGGTAACCCGCTCCCCGGCTTGGATATGGGTCGGAGGAGCCCCTTTTGCCCGCAGGCGCTGGCCCTGAGAAACGGTTGCCTTGGCGGTGGCGGTGTCTCTCTCACTGGGTTGGACTGTTGCCTTCTGTCGGGACTTGACTGTTTGGAAACCCAGGAGGTCCCCTTCACTAACGGATTTGGCAAATTCACGGCGACTCCTAGCCTTGCCGGGGTCCGAAAAGCCCCTGCCAATGGTGCTGGCTTCTCCTTGTGTACCGGTCCGGTACCACCGGGCCACCGCCCGCCCACGATCCTTACGGTAAACTCCGATAGGCCCCTCCTTCAGACGGTCACCACCATCTGCCAACCTTGCTGCTCCGTCCGGGCCACACATCCGGACTAACTTCAGATCGCTCAACTACCACTTTGCTCCGCACACTTGCACCTCCACAACTAATCTGACTGTTGTTCCCTCCTCCAGGACTGTCAACTCCTTGGTGGGTGGAGACCAACCGCCTGGCTCCACCCCCTGGTGTGGACATCAGCCCCTGAAGGAAGGCAACAAGGGTTTTGTCTTCTGGCTTTGAGGTGCCTAACCGGGGTGTAGGGTGTGGTGGTGTAATTACCTGTGGCCCCTGGCTTGTCCAGGGCGCCACACTTTCATTCAGACATTTGTATGATCACAGGTTTGTATCCCATTGTTTCTATTCTTTTCAGACCCATACTACTACATTTTACTTCCACTATTTTTATTTCCTTGTTTTTAAACAATAAATGGATTATCAGTTTCTTTTATATTTTTGTGGTAATAATTAGAACATTCTCAAACATAGTCCCTTGAGCTCTGACACAAGTCATGTGTTTCTTTAGCAGCACTTTTTCAAAAATTTCTATACTATAGAAGTTATATAACTAACACCAGATTGTAACTTGGTGGCTTTCCTGAAGACGTGATGATCACTTTGAAACGCGTTGAAATAAACTAAGTTTCATCTGCATTCAAGGTCTGGCTATCCCATTATTCCCCAGAAGTGCAGAGAGCCAAATAGTTCTTCTTGTTTCATTTTGGCTTTTTAAGAGAGAGACATACACTCCATGGTCGACCACCATACTCCTCCTTTTTTCCCCCATTAGTGAGCAGACTTGGCTTCACGGGTATCTTCAATCCTAGATATTCTATTGTGAAGGTTCATCCATGCCCAACCTCCACTCCACTCAAACTGGATGATCATTCCTTCCCAATAAATAAACGTATGCAAGCAGAAACCTTCAGGGACTCCACAGATTCAGATGGTGCCACAAGTAAACATTAGGGTTTAATAACAATTAAACAAAAACAGATGAAAAATAAATTAAAAGCTACGAATGTCTGGATTCCCCCTTCCTCAGGCATATACACTGTCATAATAATCCTCTAATATATACCTTTCTACCCTCCACAATCTTTCCCCGGAAGTTGAACTCATTTAATAGCGTATATAAAAAAAAATACATAACGATTAATATAACGATAAATCTATGTTTTAAGTAGTGAACAACCCCTTTAAGGCTGGTGACTTGCTGCTATAGTTAAATACATGTAAAGTGATCTCTCAGGCAGATAAACATAATTTAATGCTTTGATATAATGATGACATTACCCCTGCTTTGTGCTTAGCAGCAGAGGTTCAGTGATGGAAGATGGAGCAAACAGCTCCCTGTTCCATCCATCATTGTATTTACCGGTATCTGCTTCCTGAGGATGCAGATACCAGTGAATGTGAGACGCTAGCCGCCAGGGAGTGGCCATGTGGCACAGGATACCATTGAATCTAGCCCCTTTGGCTGTCCTGGTCCACACATGAACACTCAAAGGGTCGCCATATGGCCCCAATGCTGCATAATGCCCAGGTCTGGATTCGATCACTTCATATTCATGTGTTTGAATGGACAAGTCAATGTTCAGACCTAAATCCCATTGAGAACCTGTGGCAAGACTTTAAAATCGTTGTTTACCAACACTCTCCATCCAATCTCACTGAGCTAGAACTATTTTGCAAAAAAGAATGGGCAAAAATGTCAGCTTCTAGCGGTGAAAAGCTGGTAGAGACATACCCTAAAAGACTTGCAGCAGTAATTGCAGCGAAAGGTGGTCATACAAAGTATTGACTCAGAGGGCAGAGTACAAATGCAAGTCACAATTTTCAGATTTACCATTTTTAAAATATTTAGAAAATCATGAATCATTTCCTTCCCAAATACATGATTTTTTGTGTGTTGGTTTATCACATTAAATCCCAATAAAATATACTGGTTTGTGAGTGTGTGTAACATGAAAACAAATGAAGAAATTCAAGGGGTATGAATACTTTCTCCAAGGCATTATATATAAATTATGTACAATAGGTTTTATTAATAGGGTAAGCAGCACACATACAGTACATTACTGATATACCAGCACACTTAGTAAATGTAAAAAGGCAAGTGTGCCATTAAAAAACTTTGGTCTTCTTGTAAACCCATTTCTTTTATTGATTTGTAGGCATGCATAGGGTTACTATCATACTAAAAGGTGAAATTCATTTTCAGCTTTTCATCAGCGGTCTGAAGGTTGATGCAAAACTGACTGATATTTGGAACTGCTAAAATTCCCTCCACCTTGACTTAAGGCCCAGCTGTCAAAAAAACAGGCCCAAAGCATAATACTGCTTCCACCATGTTTCACTGTGGGGATGTTGTTCTTTTGGTGATTAAGTGTTGGATTTGCATCAAATATACCTTTTGGAATTATGGTCAAAAAGTTCAACCTTGTTCTTAACATACCCTAAGATATTTTCCCATATCCTTTGGTCAGTTATGATTTAGGTTTTAATTATATCCGTACTTGGATGTTTTTGCAGCAAAAGAAAAGGCTTCCATGTCATCACCTTAACCATAGGCCAGACATATTATGAATAAAAAAGATTGTTGTCACGTGCAGGACACAACTAATACTAGCTGTAAATTCCTGCAGTTCCTTTAAGGTTGCTGTAGGCTTCTTTTCAGCCTCAAGAACAATTTTTTTGTCATCTTTCCATCAATTTTTGAAGGACATCCACTTCTAGGTAATCACACTGTTGTGCCAAACTTAAAAGGGTTGACTAATGAACAAAGTACATTTTAATGAATAGATCTTGGAATAACAAAAAGTTCCACAATTTCAGGTGTTAAAAAAATGTGTTTCTGTCAGGAGATCATCTTCTAAATGTTCCCCTGCTATGTGATATGCAATGGCAAGGTCTGATCTTACAGTAATATGGTCACCACAAACCACATCGGGCCATAGGGGGAAGCAAGAGTATACAAACAAGACAGCATGGGTTCACACCTGATTCTTTCTGAGAGATGGTTTGGTACCCTGGTAGCCAGTTGACACAAGGTAGTGAAGAAAAAACAAAAACATAATAATTTTGTAGTTATGATACCTTTTAATACATAAAAAAGTAAAATAAAAGATGTTACAAAGCAAGCTTTGGGGACTTCTCAGGTCTCTTCATCAGCCATACCGTGTAACACCATTTATTTTATTTTTGTTAGGCATTAAAAAGGTATAACTACAATTATTATTTTGCTTTGCCTACTGAGAATCTTTTTTCTGATAAATAAAATGTTTTAAAAATGTTTTACTATACAGAAAGCAAAATCTGTAATTCCGTGCTGTAATATCTCTATACTTTTTTGCGTCATCCCCTGCCCATATGTGGTGTGATCAGACCATGTCCCTGTACGGTCAGACACAGCCATTACACAGTACAAAGCAGGGGCACATACAGTTAGGTCCAGAAATATTTGGACAGTGACACGAGTTTTGTTATTTTAGCTGTTTACAAAAACATGTTCAGAAATACAATTATATATATAATATGGGCTGAAGGTGCACAATCCCAGCTGCAATATGAGAGTTTTCACATCCAAATCGGAGAAAGGGTTTAGGAATCATAGCTCTGTAATGCATAGCCTCCTCTTTTTCAAGGGACCAAAAGTAATTGGACAAGGGACTCTAAGGGCTGCAATTAACTCTGAAGGCGTCTCCCTCGTTAACCTGTAATCAATGAAGTAGTTAAAAGGTCTGGGGTTGATTACAGGTGTGTGGTTTTGTATTTGGAAGTTGTTGCTGTGACCAGACAACATGCGGTCTAAGGAACTCTCAATTGAGGTGAAGCAGAACATCCTGAGGCTGAAAAAAAAGAAAAAATCCATCAGAGAGATAGCAGACATGCTTGGAGTAGCAAAATCAACAGTCGGGTACATTCTGAGAAAAAAAGGAATTGACTGGTGAGCTTGGGAACTCAAAAAGGCCTGGGCATCCACGGATGACAACAGTGGTGGATGATCGCCGCATACTTTCTTTGGTGAAGAAGAACCCG
This sequence comes from Anomaloglossus baeobatrachus, assembly GCF_048569485.1. Lineage (NCBI taxonomy): Eukaryota > Metazoa > Chordata > Amphibia > Anura > Aromobatidae > Anomaloglossus > Anomaloglossus baeobatrachus. The sequence continues at coordinate 319,235,755 of NC_134355.1, read as the reverse complement.
TTCACAACATCAACTGAAGTCCAGAACACTCTCAGTGAAGTAGGTGTATCTGTCTCTAAGTCAACAGTAAAGAGAAGACTCCATGAAAGTAAATACAAAGGGTTCACATCTAGATGCAAACCATTCATCAATTCCAAAAATAGACAGGCCAGAGTTAAATTTGCTGAAAAACACCTCATGAAGCCAGCTCAGTTCTGGAAAAGTATTCTATGGACAGATGAGACAAAGATCAACCTGTACCAGAATGATGGGAAGAATAAAGTTTGGAGAAGAAAGGGAACGGCACATGATCCAAGGCACACCACATCTTCTGTAAAACATGGTGGAGGCAACGTGATGGCATGGGCATGCATGGCTTTCAATGGCACTGGGTCACTTGTGTTTATTGATGACATAACAGCAGACAAGAGTAGCCGGATGAATTCTGAAGTGTATCGGGATATACTTTCAGCCCAGATTCAGCCAAATGCCGCAAAGTTGATCGGACAGCGCTTCATAGTACAGATGGACAATGACCCCAAGCATACAGCCAAAGCTACCCAGGAGTTCATGAGTGCAAAAAAGTGGAACATTCTGCAATGGCCAAGTCAATCACCAGATCTTAACCCAATTGAGCATGCATTTCACTTGCTCAAATCCAGACTTAAGACGGAAAGACCCACAAACAAGCAAGACCTGAAGGCTGCGGCTGTAAAGGCCTGGCAAAGCATTAAGAAGGAGGAAACCCAGCGTTTGGTGATGTCCATGGGTTCCAGACTTAAGGCAGTGATTGCCTCCAAAGGATTCGCAACAAAATATTGAAAATAAAAATATTTTGTTTGGGTTTGGTTTATTTGTCCAATTACTTTTGACCTCCTAAAATGTGGAGTGTTTGTAAAGAAATGTGTACAATTCCTACAATTTCTATCAGATATTTTTGTTCAAACCTTCAAATTAAACGTTACAATCTGCACTTGAATTCTGTTGTAGAGGTTTCATTTCAAATCCAATGTGGTGGCATGCAGACCCCAACTCGCGAAAATTGTGTCACTGTCCAAATATTTCTGGACCTAACTGTATATAAGATTATCTCAGCACAGGAGCACTTTTTAAACACATCCAATTGTGGAACTTATTTTTATTCCAAGATCTATTGATTTAAAAGTACTTTGCTCATGGGAAAACCTCTTTAAGCCACTTCATAACAGTCTTCTGTGTTTCATGGTATATCTAATGCCTTGAATATTTTTGTACATTTCTCCTGACTGATAACTTTCAATGATGAGATCTGTTTGCGGTGTTGTAAAATGTTTCTGAACCATGGCTTTTGCTGTAAAATGCAACTAAGAAAATGACAAGAAAAAGCTACTAGAATAGTTCAACTTTATATTCGGTTAATCAGAATCACTGTATATAATGGCAGCCGTGTACTGACTTCTATTAAATATGCATTTAAAAGTGATCGGCTAATTCTGAACACAACCACATATAAATTATAAGAGCGTGTTCACACTTAAGAAACCATGTTGTTTTGCTAGCCGGGTGTGGGTACATTGTACCATGGACCGGACTTACCCTGGAGGACCGTGACTAAATGCCTATAAGGTTTTCACCAGTCTTTGATGATGAGGATGGGTTAGGCTGCTGTTAGACAACAGGTATCACTCCAAGGTAGTCTCAGGTAGCACAGCAGCTGACCCAAAGGTCACGGATGCAGGTATGATGGACAGCAGGCTAACTTGACCGAGTATGTTCAGGAGACATGTTGGACGGCCTGCCACAGGAAACAGACTGGTTGGGATCAGGTTCTTGGATAGACAGCACTGGTTCAGAAACTAGAGACATGTAGGACAGAATTGGGCAGACAGCAGACTGGTGTACTGATGGTATGAAGTTCACCAGAAAACCTAATTGCTCAGGCAACTCCGATAGGGGAAGGGGCCTTAAATAACCAGTGCCTTCCTCCCTCAGGCTGGGGACACTTTCTAAGTGTGCACGATGCCCCTTTAAGAGGAGGCGGAGAGCGCACACACTGGCCTTGAAGAATGGGAACTGCAGACGGAGCAGGGGAGCGAGCAAGCTGGCCACGATAGTGAGTACGTCAGTATCCCTGATGGGGACAGGAGGCGGAATACTACATTGAAGCCAGAGTTACACGTCATAAATCAGGTTATGAGTTATAGAGATCCAAGATTGGGGGCATTTGATCACTGCCTGTACCCCCTGCTGTGAACAGGTAATTGTAACAGGTTAACTGATGAACCGCAAACAAGAAGGTTGTAAACAGACTAATTAGCTGTCAATGTTGGATAACCACTTGGGCTAATAGATGTGTCCTTGTATGCCTCCACTGGCACATAGGCATTAAACGCAGGGGCGCCAATGCTTTCACCTTGTGCAGTGGCTGTATGTACTGTATAGCTGGGACAAGGTAAAACAAACTTTTAAGGTTTTTTGAATTATTTTAATTTTGCAGAATCGATAGATATATCCATTTTCACGGAGCATATTATCATCTGTGGGTAAGACTGAAAATCTTTTGGAAGCTGGCAACCCATAGGAACAAAATATCTCCCTATATCATGAATGTATCATAGTCATGTGTGGTATGTATAGACTGCTTAAAAGATGTTAGGCTTTACGGTTTCTCTAAGGCCGGTTTCACACATCCGGCATTTTGCCGCTTTGCCGGATCCGTCACACTCCAGTACAGTGCAATATAGTACAATGGCATTGTGGCAAGCTCCGGTCACATGATAGCATAGCATAGTTTTTTCATGACATATTGTACTTCAAGATAGTGGTAAAATTAAGACAATATCTTTTGCGTTTTTTTGTCAAAATATCAGAAATTTGGAGCAAATGTCACAATTTTCAAACTTTTAATTCTTATACCCTTAAAAGGTAAGGTGTCGCTTTTTTATTTTAGTATTAATAATAGTGATTATGGAATCAATTCTTTTTAATACAAAATTAAATTCACTGTTTAGTTTTTTTTTTTATTCTATTTTTACTGAAACACTGGGGGTTGCAATATTGGAGTAACGACAGTTACTCACCTCAAATACAGCAGTGTGCATTGGATCTGATAGACGGGCTCTGACCCTATACTTACACTGTCACTGCTTCTGCTGTGAGCCGGACATGCCCCCTGGGCTGTTCAGATCACAGCAGAGATGAGATTGCCGCCATCTTTGTGGCCCTCACAGAGTATGCAGTGTGCTGCACTTTCCCCCTGCCACCCGCTCTGGATGGGGTGAGTGCCGGTGTCGGGCAGCAGTGATTGTATAGTAACTGATCCTGGCGTGTTGCTCTCCCCGTTTCCGCTCACCCCATCCCTCCGCTCACCACTCACTCTGCCACTTCCCCCCCTCCGTCGCTCACCATCCCCCCTACACCACTCACCCCTTCCCCCACCTCCACCGCATATGCTCACCTCAGGCCTCTGCTCCTAGCACCTCCTCACTGCTCTGTGCTGTGATCGCTGATAGGAGGAACAGACACCAGGCTGACAGGACAGGCTGCCAGGGGCGCAAGTCTGAGGTGAGTGCATGCGGCTGGGAGTGGTGATCACGGCGTGACATCTGTAGTGCAGTGCCGCTCAGGCTGTAGATCACCCCTCCTCGACGCATGTCACCTTGGAACTTTGATCCCAGTCGGCAGCACAGTATATGGGGGCACGGTATACAGTGGGGCACTATGCCAGCTGTTTTAGGTAACACTTTAGACATATTAGGATCACTTTGCAGTCACCAACAAAATGGCTCCGCACTGTGATCCTAAACCTATCTTCCCTTATTCTTGTGAAAACACCCAGATTGGGAGGGAGAGGCTGTGACATCACACACAGGAGAGCAGATTCTGCCCACTTTTACTGCAGCTGTAATGTGAGCTACTCTTCAGATACGTAGCAGGGCTCAGAAGACTAGGAGCGTCATTTGACTTGTAGAGCAAACATTTTCCTAGAATAGTTTGGGGACTCCATTTGCAGAGCTGCTAATTGCAAGAACAACAGAAACCCCCCTGAAGTGGCCCATTTTTGGAAATTACACCCCACTGGAAATTCATATTTAGGTTTAATAATGATTTTCACTCCATCGATAATTTCCAGAAACAAGCATGCAATGGATGTTTTTAGTACACAAAATATGAATATGTCGTAGTAGTGCCCAATATATTGTGCCCAGTGTATCTCTGTAGACATCCACCCCCAAAAAATGTAAAGCCAACACCCCTCAAATGTATCATTTACTATTTAAACGTGTACTTGAATGATAAAATGGGATAAATATATACAGTTTAAAAACGTGGTTTCGTGTGGAAGATTTTAAAGCAATCAGTGAGTCATAGGGCTGGTAATGAAGGGCATTGTGGACAATAATAGCGGGTATCATGCCTCATTCCTCTCTTGGTACATACACGACATCTTGGCTGGGAATTCTTTTTGGTTTCTGATGGTGGAATGAGTGCAATAAAGTGTCGCTCAGTGAATCTTTTGACATTTTCAGATTCTATTGTATAAGTGGTGCCAAAATTTGCAATAACTAAATTTTCGATTAACTTTTCTTGATAATCAATAAAAGTATCTGAATTTCCTGCTTTGTTGTATAACACAAAAGAATTGTACGTGGCCACCTGACAATTAAATTACTAACTTTTTGCACCAGGTGTATGATTTTCTTGATGAAGTAGAAAAAAAAATGGAGATTCCAGCACCGCCCAGTAAAATTGAAAACATAGCTTTATTAGGCATAAAAGTTAAAACCCATGGAAAAGACGTCCATTTAGCTCCAAAGTAGACCAGGTAAGTGTCTGTGTATACGCGTAGATGCAGAAACTTACCTGGTCTACTTATGGAGCTAAATGGACGTTTTGTAGTGGACCTTAGTTTTACAATAGCTGTTGTGGCATCTTGGTGAATCGAGGTGAGGATAATTTTTTTTTATCCTTATACTTGAGGGCAAGCAGCCTTCCACTGCGAACAGCTCCTGACTGCCCCTTTGAAACTTTTCATTGACCAATGATTGTGGAAACCCCTGAAGATTTTTACGAATGGTCCCAAAAGCCCCTATGTTGCATTCAACCATGCTTTTAAATACGTATGGGGTATGCTTGTGTAGTAATTGTCCATATATAGATTATAGCCTTTTTGTAAAACTCAACTTATCAGTTCCCAAACAATTTTTCCAGATGTCCCCAGATAAATAGGGCATTCTTGTGTTTAGTTGGCTGTTTTTCCCCTCACAAATGAGAAAAGCTTGTGTGTATCCAGTTGAGCTCTCGCACATTTTATACAACTTTATTCCAAACCTTGCCCTCTTGGATGGAATAAATGGTTTAAGGTGCAGTCTTGTTTTAAATTTTACGAGGGACTCATTGATCAAAATGTTTTGTCTTTGGGTGTAAAGCCTTAAGAAGATTTCTGTGAACTATTCGATAATGGGTCTGATTTTGATATCGTCGGTCATGTTCTGGGGCAATTTTGGGCAGGCATTGAATATTGTCATTACAATGCCAAAATCTCATCAGCATTTCATAATGGGTCCTAGGAAAAACAGCAGAAAACATAGAGGTGGCGTGAACAGGGAGGTTGGACCAGTAAGATCGAATCGTCGGTTTTTTTTTTTAATAAGTCCCATGGCAAATGTAAGCCCTAAAAATGTTCTCATTTCAGGTAGATTTGTTAGCATCCATAAATTTGATCTGGCATAATAGGATTGCGGATTCTGGGTGATGAATTTGGAAGCGTATAAGTTTGTTTGTAGGACAATATGCTTTAGCAACCTGTCACAAACAAATTAAAAAAAAATAACTGGCCCAAAACATCCACATTCATACCAGGGATAGCAGTAAAATCAGGGATGAATGGGGTAGCCGAATCCGATGCTTTCCATCTGGGAAATGCTACATCAAATGGAAAGCACTTTGTACATAGGCATCCGCCAATTCAGTAGTACTAGGGATTTCGCTTGTACTGGGCATTGTTCCCTGATTTGGAGCAGTTTCTCCAGTAGCGCCATTTGCCTCTCTTCTACGGATTCTTGTCATTTTTGAGGATGGGCCAGAATGACTGCCCATTTCTGAGCCATCACTTGCGCTGCTACTAAAGCCCTCAAAATCATGATCAGTACCTGACAAAACACTTTCCTCACTGTCAGAGCATAAAAGGGCATACACCTGCTCTGCAATATAAAACTTTTTCTATATAAAAATGTTATTACTTTGTATCTTTTTAAAATATATACACATAATGCATACCCTACAGCAGTGATGGCGAACCTATGGCACGCGTGCCACCAGGGGCACGCTGGGCCCATTCTGGTGGCACGCATGCTGTCGCCCGATTCTGCAGTTTTGATCTGCTAGTGCAGTCGCGCCGGCAGATCAAATCTGTGTTGGAGCGGAGGAGACATTTCTCCTCCGCTCTGACACTCCTCCCCCCCCCAGGCTGCAGTGTGTTGCCTAGGAGACGGAGGAGCGTCAGAGAGCAGCGCTGGCGCCGTCTGCTGGCCGCGTGGGAACTGAGGACCCAGCAGCGCGCAGCGGGGGAGCGTGTGCAGGTAAGTTGTGTGTTGCTTTTTTTTTTTTTAATAACTCGTGTGCGGCAGCGCCAGCATGGGGTGGGAGAGGGGGAACGCACATGGCAGCGTGGGGTGGGAGAGGGGGAACGCACATGGCAGCGTGGGGTGGGAGAGGGGGAACGCACATGGCAGCGCGGGGGTGGGGGTGGGGGAACGCGCATGCCAGCATGGGGGGGACATGCATGCCAGCATGGGGGGGGGGACATGCATGCCAGCATGGGGGGGGATGACACGCGTGCCAGGATGGAGGAAAACATGCATGCCAGGATGGAGGAAACGTGCATGCCAGGATGGAGGAAACATGCATGCCAGGATGGAGGAAACATGCATGCCAGGATGGAGGAAACATGCATGCCAGGATGGAGGAAACATGCATGCCAGGATGGAGGAAACATGCATGCCAGGATGGGGGAAACATGCATGCCAAGATGGAGAAAACATGCATGGTAGGATGGGGAAAACATGCATGGTAGGATGGGGAAAACATGCATGGTAGGATGGGGAAAACATGCATGGTAGGATGGGGAAAACATGCATGGTAGGATGTAGGAAACATGCATGGTAGGATGTAGGAAAACATGCATGGCAGGATGGAGGAAAACATGCATGGCAGGATGGAGGAAAACATGCATGCCAGGATGGGGGAAACATGCATGGTAGGATGGAGAAAACATGCATGGTAGGATGGGGAAAACATGCATGGTAGGATGGGGAAAACATGCATGGCAGGATGGAGGAAAACATGCATGGCAGGATGGAGGAAAACATGCATGGCAGGATGGAGGAAAACATGCATGCCAGGATGGGGGAAACATGCATGGTAGGATGGAGAAAACATGCATGGTAGGATGGGGAAAACATGCATGGTAGGATGGGGAAAACATGCATGGCAGGATGGAGGAAAACATGCATGGCAGGATGGAGGAAAACATGCATGGCAGGATGGAGGAAAACATGCATGCCAGGATGGTGAAAACATGCATGCCAGGATGGGGAAAACATGCATGCCAGGATGGAGGAAACATGCCACGATAGGGTACATTTACCAGGATTGGGAACATTTACCAGGAATGGGGTACATGCCGGGATGTAGGAACATTTACAAGGATGGGCAATATGTCAGGATGGGGTACATTTACCAGCATGGGGGAACATGCCAGAATTGGTAACATTTACCAGGATGGAGGACATTTAAAAGGATGGGGCCATGATGGGGACAAATATACCAGAATGTAGGAAATCTATATCAGGATGGGGGACATGTTTACCAGGAAGTGGCCGAGGAAGGGGACATAACTACACAATGATGGGGAGGGGAGCCACTTGTACGTCTTTATGGGATTTCAGGATGTTCAGACTTTGAAATGTAGATGTGGATTACAGGGTGACATCTGATTGCATTCCAGGCTAAAATCTGTCTAATATGCTGCAATTTTTTTCCAGAAAGATCAATCCAATTGCTGTGTCTGGAAAGGGCAGGGGCTCAGCTTCAATGTGTGGTAAGCATGCATGAGCGTGATGCCCCCTGCTGAAGAGAAGACGGCAAAGGTAAGATTAAAATCAATTATTTACATGATAGGATTGGTTGGCACTTCGGAAAAAAAATTGGGTTTAGGGCTACAGTTTGGGCACTCGGCCTGTAAAAGGTTCGCCATGACTGCCCTACAGTACCCTACTAACTGATTAACGCTACTGACTAACGCTACTAATTAACAAAATTATCAAAAATAAATTTTCATCAATCTTTATATATTACTAAATCATTTATAGCTAATCAACTTATATTATACTAAGCTATATTATACTATTCCATACCATACTTCATTCCACACCATACACCTACCCTATCTAACCCTATATACTGCCTAACTGGGAAAGGTGGGTATTGATATAGATGTTTGTTTGTTTTTTTAACTGTGTGACAATGTCGCTCTTAGAGCTCTTGTCAGCAGCACTTGTCACATTGTTTCTCCTCGGATCACTCACACATAGAGGATCAGAGGACAAACAGTGTTTTATACCGGCAGATCGCCCAGGAAGAAGGGAATTTTGTTACTTACCGTAAATTCCTTTTCTTCTAGCTCCTATTGGGAGACCCAGACGATTGGGTGTATAGCACTGCCTCCGGAGGCCACACAAAGCAATTACACTAAAAAGTGTAAGGCCCCTCCCCTTCTGGCTATACACCCCCAGTGGGATCACTGGCTCACCAGTTTTAGTGCAAAAGCAAGAAGGAGGAAAGCCAATAACTGGTTTAAACAAATTCACTCCGACGTAACGTCGGAGAACTGAAAACCATTCAACATGAACAACATGTGTACCCGAAAAACAACCAAAAATCCCGAAGGACAACAGGGCGGGTGCTGGGTCTCCCAATAGGAGCTAGAAGAAAAGGAATTTACGGTAAGTAACAAAATTCCCTTCTTCTTCGGCGCTCCATTGGGAGACCCAGACGATTGGGACGTCCAAAAGCTGTCCCTGGGTGGGTAAAGAAATACCTCATGTTAGAGTTGCAAGACAGCCCTCCCCTACGGGGAGGCAACTGCCGCCTGCAGGACTCTTCTACCTAGGCTGGCGTCCGCCGAAGCATAGGTATGCACCTGATAATGTTTGGTGAAAGTGTGCAGACTCGACCAGGTAGCTGCCTGGCACACCTGTTGAGCCGTAGCCTGGTGTCGTAGTGCCCAGGACGCACCCACGGCTCTGGTAGAATGGGCCTTCAGCCCTGATGGAACCGGAAGCCCAGCAGAACGGTAGGCTTCAAGAATTGGTTCTTTGATCCATCGAGCCAGGGTGGCCTTGGAAGCCTGCGACCCTTTGCGCTTACCAGCGACAAGGACAAAGAGTGCATCCGAACGGCGCAGGGGCGCCGTGCGGGAAATGTAGATTCTGAGTGCTCTCACCAGATCTAACAAATGTAAATCCTTCTCATAGCGATGAACTGCATGAGGACAAAAAGAAGGCAAAGAGATATCCTGATTAAGATGAAACGAGGATACCACCTTCGGGAGAAACTCCTGAATGGGTCGCAGCACTACCTTGTCCTGGTGGAAGACCAGGAAGGGAGCCTTGGATGACAGCGCTGCTAGCTCAGACACTCTCCGAAGAGATGTGATCGCTACCAAAAAAGCCACTTTCTGTGATAGTCTAGAAAGTGAAACCTCCCTCAGAGGCTCGAAGGGCGGCTTCTGGAGGGCAACCAGTACCCTGTTCAGATCCCATGGATCTAACGGCCGCTTGTACGGGGGTACGATATGACAAACCCCCTGCAGGAACGTGCGTACCTTAGAAAGTCGTGCTAGACGCTTCTGAAAAAAGACGGATAGCGCCGAGACTTGCCCTTTAAGGGAGCCGAGCGACAAACCTTTTTCTAACCCAGATTGCAGGAAAGAAAGAAAAGTAGGCAATGCAAATGGCCAGGGAGACACTCCCTGAGCAGAGCACCAGGATAAGAATATCCTCCACGTTCTGTGGTAGATCTTAGCGGACGTGGGCTTCCTAGCCTGTCTCATGGTGGCAACGACCCCTTGGGATAATCCTGAAGACGCTAGGATCCAGGACTCAATGGCCACACAGTCAGGTTCAGGGCCGCAGAATTCCGATGGAAAAACGGCCCTTGGGACAGCAAGTCTGGTCGGTCTGGTAGTGCCCACGGTTGGCCGACCGTGAGATGCCACAGATCCGGATACCACGCCCTCCGTGGCCAGTCTGGGGCGACGAGTATGACGCGGCTGCAGTCGGATCTGATCTTGCGTAGCACCCTGGGCAAAAGTGCCAGAGGTGGAAACACATAAGGGAGCCGGAACTGCGACCAATCTTGCACTAAGGCGTCTGCCGCCAGAGCTCTGTGATCGCGAGACCGTGCCATGAAGGTTGGGACCTTGTTGTTGTGCCGGGACGCCATTAAGTCGACGTCCGGCCTTCCCCAGCGGCGACAGATTTCCTGAAACACGTCCGCGTGAAGGGACCATTCCCCTGCGTCCATGCCCTGGCGACTGAGGAAGTCTGCTTCCCAGTTTTCTACGCCGGGGATGTGAACTGCGGATATGGTGGAGGCCGTGGCTTCCACCCACATCAGAATCCGCCGGACTTCCTGGAAGGCTTGCCGACTGCGTGTCCCCCCTTGGTGGTTGATGTATGCCACCGCTGTGGAGTTGTCCGACTGAATTCGGATCTGCCTTCCTTCCAGCCACTGCTGGAAGGCTAGTAGGGCAAGATACACTGCTCTGATTTCCAGAACATTGATCTGAAGGGTGGACTCCTGCTGGGTCCACGTACCCTGAGCCCTGTGATGGAGAAAAACTGCTCCCCACCCTGACAGACTCGCGTCTGTCGTGACCACCGCCCAGGACGGTGGTAGGAAGGATCTTCCCTGTGATAATGAGGTGGGAAGAAGCCACCACTGCAGAGAGTCCTTGGCCGTCTGGGAAAGGGAGACTTTCCTGTCCAGGGATGTTGACTTCCCGTCCCATTGGCGGAGAATGTCCCATTGAAGTGGGCGCAGATGAAACTGCGCAAACGGAACCGCCTCCATTGCCGCCACCATCTTCCCGAGGAAGTGCATGAGGCGTCTTAAGGAGTGCGACTGACTTTGAAGGAGAGCCTGCACCCCCGTCTGTAGTGACCGCTGCTTGTCCAGCGGAAGCTTCACTATCGCTGAGAGAGTATGAAACTCCATGCCAAGATACGTCAGTGATTGGGTCGGTAACAGATTTGACTTTGAGAAGTTGATGATCCACCCGAACGTCTGGAGAGTCTCCAGTGCAACGTTCAGGCTGAGTTGGCATGCCTCCTGAGAGGGTGCCTTGACAAGTAGATCGTCCAAGTAAGGGATCACAGAATGTCCCTGAGAGTGCAAGACTGCTACCACTGCCGCCATGACCTTGGTGAACACCCGTGGGGCTGTCGCCAGACCAAATGGCAGAGCTACGAACTGAAGATGGTCGTCTCCTATCACGAAGCGTAGAAAGCGTTGGTGCTCTGTAGCAATCGGCACGTGGAGATAAGCATCTTTGATGTCTATTGATGCTAGGAAATCTCCTTGAGACATTGAGGCAATGACTGAGCGGAGGGATTCCATCCGGAACCGCCTGGCGTTCACATGCTTGTTGAGCAGTTTTAGGTCCAGAACAGGACGGAATGAGCCGTCCTTTTTTGGCACCACAAAGAGATTGGAGTAAAAACCTTGTCCTTGTTCCCGAAGAGGAACAGGGACCACCACTCCTTCTGCTCTTAGAGAATGCACCGCCTGCAGAAGGGCATCTGCTCGGTCGGGATGTGGGGAAGTTCTGAAGAACCGAGGCGGAGGACGAGAACTGAACTCTATCCTGTACCCGTGAGACAAAATGTCTGTTACCCACTGGTCTTTGACCTGTGGCAGCCAAATGTCGCAAAAGCGGGAGAGCCTGCCACCGACCGAGGATGCGGAGGGAGGCGGCCGAAAGTCATGAGGCAGCCGCCTTGGAAGCAGTACCTCCGGCTGCTTTCTTGGGGCGTGAGTGAGACCGCCAGGAATCAGAGCTCCTTTGCTCTTTCTGAGTCCCTTTGGACGAGGAGAATTGGGACTTGCCCGAGCCTCGAAAGGACCGAAACTTTGACTGCCACTTCCTCTGTTGAGGTTTGGTTGATCTGGGCTGGGGTAAGGAAGAGTCCTTACCTTTGGACTGTTTAATGATTTCCGCCAATTGCTCACCAAACAGTCTGTCTCCAGATAGTGGCAAGCTGGTTAAACATTTTTTAGAAGCAGAATCTGCTTTCCATTCTTTTAACCACAAGGCTCTGCGCAAAACTACAGAGTTGGCGGATGCCATTGAGGTACGGCTCGTAGATTCTAGTACCGCATTGATAGCGTAGGTCGCAAACGCAGCCATTTGCGTAGTTAAGGACGCCACTTGCGGCACTGCTGGACTTAAGAAAGAGTCCACCTGTGCCAGACCAGCTGAAATAGCTTGGAGCGCCCACACGGCCGCGAATGCTGGAGCAAACGACGCGCCAATAGCTTCATAGACAGATTTCAACCAAAGGTCCATCTGTCTGTCATTGGCATCTTTAAGTGAAGCCCCATCCTCCACTGCAACTATGGATCTAGCTGCAAGCCTGGATATTGGAGGGTCCACTTTTGGACACTGGGTCCAGCGTTTGACCACGTCAGGGGGAAAGGGATAACGTGTATCCTTAAGACGTTTGGAGAAACGCTTGTCCGGATAAGCATGGTGTTTCTGGATTGATTCTCTGAAGTCAGAGTGGTCCAGAAAAGTACTCAATTTACGCTTGGGATACAGGAAATGGAATTTCTCCTGCTGGGCAGCTGCCTCCTCAGCTGAAGGGGCTGGTGGAGAAATATCCAACAGCCTATTGATGGCCGCTATAAGGTCGTTTACCATGGCGTCACCATCTGGCGTATCCAAATTGAGTGCGGTGTCAGGACCAGACTCCTGATCACCCACCTCTGTCTCATCATATAGAGACCCTTCTCGCTGAGACCCTGACCCGCGTGACGACGTGGAGGGTCTCTCCCAGCGAGCTCTCTTAGGCGGCCTGGGACTGTCATCAGAATCAGAGCCCTCAGCCTGTGATGCCTGGGACCCCCTCGAAGTACGGATTAGTTCCAACTGAGGGGGACCTGGGAACATAGCCACAGCAGAGTCCATGGTCTGAGCCACTGGCCTGGACTGCAAGGTCTCCAGGATTTTTGTCATAGTCACAGACATTTTATCAGCAAAGACTGCAAATTCTGTCCCCGTCACCGGGGCAGGGTTCACAGGCGCCTCTGCCTGGGCTACCACCACCATATGCTCTGGCTGACGAAGTGCCACTGGGACTGAACATTGCACACAATGAGGGTCGTTGGAGCCTGCTGGTAGATTAGCCCCACATGCTGTACAAGCAGAGTATACAGCCCGTGCCTTGGCACCCTTGCGTTTTGTGGATGACATGTTGCTGTCTCCTCAGAGCAATATAGGGGTATACAGCCAAGAAGCGACCGTACAGTGCAGTATATATATATATATATCTGGTACAGGAAAAAGTACACCAATACACACTGTGGCACTAGTGGGGCCAGCACTAATGTGCTGCTTACCGCCCGCTAAACGCGGGTGTGTGGTCGCCAGAAATCCCTAGTCTGGGTCTCCCAGAGCCTGTGTCCGTCCTCCAGCCAGACTGCATGCAGGAATGGCTGCCGGCGTCCTGTGGAGGGGGGGGCGGGCCCTGGGCGTGCTCAGACCAAAAGCGGGAAACCTGCGTCCCACTGTGCCTAGTGAGAGGGCTGGAGCATGTAAATAAGGCTCCAGCCCTCGGCGCTGACGATTGCACAGCGTCTGTCCCATTCCCTGATTGACAGGGAGGGGGCGGGAACGAAGCGGAGCTAGGCCGCAAAAGCCGGGGACTAAATTTATAAGCGCCGCCGCCGTAAAAGCGCGGTCGGCGCTAAGTCCCCGGCGCACTACAAGTCCCAGCCGCGCCGCCTCTCCGAGAGTGGCCGGCGCGGTAGTTCCCAGCACATGAATCCACACAGCTAAGCTGCTGTGATCCAAGCCCAGCGTGGAGCGCTACTGTCCCCGGCGCACTAACACACCCAGCAAGTCTGGCGTGTGCGTGCCTGTCTGTACGGGGACACAGAGTACCTGAAAGTTGCAGGGCCTTGTCCCTGAACGGTACCCCGGCTCCTTATCCAGCAGGTTCAATGGGTCTGTGGACGGAGCCCGGCCTCAGGGCTTGGAGGCCGGTAAGATCCCACTTCCTCAGAGCCCCTCAGGGGGATGGGGAAGGAAAGCAGCATGTGGGCTCCAGCCTCTGTACCCGCAATGGGTACCTCAACCTTACAAACCACAAGTGGGGTGAGAAGGGAGCATGCTGGGGGCCCTAGTATGGGCCCTCTTTTCTTCCATCCGATATAGTCAGCAGCTACTGCTGACTAAACAGTGGAGCTATGCGTGGATGTCTGACCTCCTTCGCACAAAGCAGAAAACTGGTGAGCCAGTGATCCCACTGGGGGTGTATAGCCAGAAGGGGAGGGGCCTTACACTTTTTAGTGTAATTGCTTTGTGTGGCCTCCGGAGGCAGTGCTATACACCCAATCGTCTGGGTCTCCCAATGGAGCGCCGAAGAAAGTTTGTTACTACAACAAACTTTCCCAGTGATCGTTCTCATTGGTTAGCGTGGCACTGAAGTCATCAGGACCTGAACCAATCAGATCCTGGTGAGGTCAGGGGGGGGGGGGGGTCGCAGCTAGCGTCCGGCACCGGAACGGAATCCCAGCACTCCCAGGAACTATGGGGTCACTATCGCTGCAAAACCGCAGACCGCTGAAATAAGTCAGCGCTGCACAAAGCCCAGCAAACGCCAACGTATATATATCGTCAGCTGTCCTGAAGCGGTTAACGGTGGAAATTATTCTTCTTAGTATAACTTTTTACCTAACACAACCTGGCATTTTAATAGGGTTGCATAGACTTTTCATAGGCACTGTATATATGCATGACTGATATACAGTAGATAACAGGGGTAACCAGTACACTTACCAACAGAGCCTCCAGTAGACAGCTGACAGAACTCAAAAAGGCCATCAAATACAGGACAGTCCTCTCCTACATTGACTGAAAAACACACAACAATAAGTTATATGCAGTGCCTCATTGTACAGAACAAGATATCAATGAGATGGACATTCTGCTATCCACAGCATTTCTTTCAGAAATGAATGTAGCGGAAGAACTGCCCAGACTTCATAGAATGCAGTGCTTTACACACAAAGTGTGACCAAGACTTCTGCAAAACTAATAAAATGTAATACTCTTTGGTGCCTTAGGTTGTATATTTACAGTGGCACGCACCATAAATGTACTGAAATGGTGAGATACACAACGGATACCATCGCAACTGTACTAATTCATACTAAAAAACTAATGCATTATTTCTCCACATGGTGAATACCTTCAGAAATACACAATGCTAAAATAGCAATTTTTAATCATCCTCCATGCTAAAATAAATAATTAAGAAAGTATTAGCAAGAAGGCTTCTAAAACACAAAGTTGTACATATAAAAATTACAGCTTGTGAACAAAAAGAAAAAAAAAAAAACATTTTACCCAGCTCCATCGACTGAAAAATTAAACTGCTGTGTTTCACAGATGCCACACAATTAATAACACTTTTTAAATACATTTTACCACAAATGGAGTAATTAAAAAATTCAATTAAAATATATACCACAAGCCTTTACATAGCCAAAACTATGGACAGTAAGTTATGGCTTTTGTAGCACAGTTGTGGAGTGTCCTTAGGCTCAAAATAACCATTTCCTTAAAAACGGTTGCCCAGGTTTATCATCAAAGACTAGCTAGCCTAGACATAGGCGGCCTCGCTCAACACAACTGAATTGAGCGAGGCCGAGCACATCTCGTGGGAATGTGGCCAGGAGTACGCATATTACATATACCTTCGGTTCCATGACCTCTCGGTTTCACCCCAGGCACCGGAGAATCCTCACAGCACGCACTGCAAGGATTCACAAGTCTGTAGTCAGAGTGACTGCAGATGCTCAGGAAAAAGCCTGGACAACCCCATTAACGCCTTCATCCTCATTCCCTTCCTTTCAAGGGCCATATTTATTGTTTTATTTTTTGACAATATAGCCATATGAGGACTTGTTTTTTGCCGGATGAATTGCACTTTAGAATAACACCGTTCATTCTGCCCCATACTGTACTGGAAAATGGGAAAAAAATTGCAAAAAAAATAAATAAATAGAAATTTAATTGCATGTTTTTTTTTTTTATTATTTACCATGTTGATATATGGTAACACTGAACTGGTCATGTGATTCCCCAGGTCAGTACGAGTACGTATATATTAAACACATTTCTATATTTTTTTTTTAATTAAACAGAACCTGTCAGGTCCCCTGTGCACCCAGAACCATGAGCAGTTCTGGGTGCTTATTTCTAATCCCTCCCCTAACCATCCCTGCATGTAATAACATACAGAAAGATCTTTAAAAAAAAAAAGAAAAAAAAAAAAAGTAATTTCTAAAGACTAGTTGCAGTGGCTTTAGTTCGCTCGACTAGTCTGCCCATTTAGCATGTCATCACGCCCCTGTTGATGTGATAACATGCTTTACAATGCCCAGCGTTATCTGCATCTAAATACACTGCAGCGCGTGGATTCGTACCTCTCAGCATTGCATGCACCCTGGGTTCAGAAAAGCTCACTGCCCATGATCAGAAGTCGCCGCGTATCCAGTCATGCGCACTACACCTCTCTGAAGCAGATGTACGTACACCAGGCTTCATAGTACGCATAACCAGAAGTGGGGACGACTTCCGAGCATGAACAGTAAGGGGCACTTTGCACACTACGACATTGCAAGCCGATGCTGCGATGTCGAGTGCGATAGTCCCCTCCCCCGTCACAGCTGCGATATCATGGTGATAGCTGGCGTAGCAAATATTATCGCTATGCCAGCTTCACATGCACTCACCTGCCCTGCGACGTCGCTCTGGCCGGCGACCCACCTCCTTATTAAGGGGGCAGGTCGTGCGGCGTCATAGCGACGTCACACGGCAGGCGGCCAATAGAAGCGGAGGGGTAAAGATGAGCGGGACGTAAACATCCCGCCCACCTCCTTCCTTCTGCATAGTTGGCGTGAGCCGCAGGACGCAGGTAGGAGATGTTCCTCGCTCCTGCGGCTTCACACACAGCGATGTGTGATGCCGCTGGAACGAGGAACAACATCAGTCATTTCCAAATTATGGAAATGGCCGACGCTACATCGATGATACGATTACGACGCTTTTGCGCTCGTTAATCTTATCAAAAAGGCTTTACACACTACGATATCGCCTGCGATGCCAAATGTGCGTCACTTTCAATTTGACCCCACCGACATCGCACCTGCAATGTCGTAGTGTGCAAAGTGCCCCCAAGTCTCTCTGAATCCAGGGTGGACAGGGCTTTTCTAGATGTAGAACTGCAGTTCAGCAGGTATTGTGGAACTTTTAGCCACTTAAAAATAACTAAACTTGGAATGTATTTTTTTTTCCAAGTTTAGTAGGGACTTGTTGACAGTTTGCTGTGCAGATGTACGTCCGATAGCTAAACACACCCCTGAACAGTGCACAGCAGATAGGATCGCATAGTTTCTATTTGATTGCACACATAAAAGAGTGGAGTACACATTCATTTTCTGGGCTGCACAATGTTCAGAGGTCCATTTTGCGATTGGGAGGGGCTTCAGGATATACATTGCTCGGGTGAAAGATTTTGGCCCATTCTTCCACACAAGCACTTTTCAAATCATGAATGTTCTTGTGGGCTTCTTCTATGAACTAAGCTTTAGTTCCTTCCATTAAAATTAATTTATTGGATTCACGTCAGGTGATTGACTGGGCTATTGTAGAAGCTTAATTTTATTTCTCTGAAACCAATGGAGAGTTTCCTCAGGTGTGTCTTTGGGATTATTGTCCTGCTGAAATGTCCTCGTAATCCTGGTAGAGTGCAGCAGATTTTTATCAAGAATCTCTCGGTAGATTTGTCCATTCAACCTTCCTTCAATCATATGAAGTTTGCCAATGCTGTATGCTGAAAGACAGCCCTACACCATGATATTCCCATGTCCAAACTTCACTGTTGGTGTGGTGTTCTTGGGCAATAAGCATTACCTATGGGCCTCTAAAAATGGTGTGCATTATGGCATCCAAAGAGATACATTTTGGTCTCATCTGAGCAGACTGATCCCAGTGTTTCACAGGCTTGTCTAAAAAGTTGCATAACAAACTTTATATATGCTTGAACTTGCTTTTTGCTCAGCAATGGAGTCTTGCTGGTGAGCATTACATAATGTTTTCACTTAAAAAAAAAAAACAAAAAAAACAAAAACTGCTGATTCCAGGTCTTTCTGTAGCTCTCCACAGATGGTTCTTGGACAACTCTTCTGATACTTATTTTTCACTCGTCTGTCTGAAAACTTGTGGAGAGCACCTGGTTGCGACTAGTTTATGGTGAAATGATGATCTTCTAGAGATGAGCGTTTTCGTCGAGGCTCGGTTCGCTGGCAGCAAATGATCTTAGATCCATAGGCTTGAGCTTGACCCGAACGCCGAATCAAGTCACTGATTGGCAGTTTGAGTCTCCACCCACATGGCCCAGCCATAAGCACATAACTTCTGGGGAAGTGTGGGTGGGCCTTTAAATTTTTTTTTTGCATACTACATGTAATCATGCTGTTGTTACCCCCTTTGTGCGCCGTTCAAACAGTACAAGCAACTTGCACAGGGCTCAGCACCAAGTGTACCTGAGCACAGCTTTGCTTGCGTGAATTTTGTTTGCACGTAAAGCATCTGAACCACGAACGATTTTTAAATTTTGAGTTCAATAAAAACCGAACTTCAGGTTTGCTCATCTCTGGTTCTTTCCACTGCCACTATATTTGTAGTACTTTCCACTTCCGAATTATGGCCCCAATAGTGCTCACTGGACAATTGTCACTCGTTTAGAAACCCTTCTGCAACCAATGCTAACAGTATGTTTTGCTACAATAAGGCTGTAAAGGTCTTCAGACAGCTCACTGGTTTCATCCATCATGAGATGTTTATTGTGTGGCATCTTGGTAATGAGAAACCTTTTATAGGCCATCAGTTGAACCAGCTGAAATTATTTTTCTCTAAGTGGCAGGATTGCATTCTAACTATTGATAGATTCCATCTGGTGTCATGACATTCCATGGCTTTTTGCACCTCTCTCTCTTTATGTGTACAATACTTTTTCCCCTGTGTCAATTCTCATTAATAGGCATCTTAATTTATGGACATCTATGGTTTGATTTCTTTGCTAGTGTGGATTACATAGGTTAATTCAGACACGTGAAAAATTCATGTCAATAGCATTTTTACAAATATATTTTCTTAGAAAATTAGTGATGTGTTCAATACTTATTATGCCTGCTGTTTAAATCGCAGTTCTAGTTTACAGTCACTATTCTTAGACAAGCTACCTACTACGGTAGTATTTTATACAGTTGAACCTTGGATTAAGAGTAACTTGGTTTGAGAGCGTTTTGCAAGACAAGCAAAGCTTTTTAAAAACTTTGTAACTTGGTTTAAGAGCAATGATTTGCAATAAGAGCAAATACTCACCGTGCACACTTCCGGTTCTGGCCTTTCACTATGCTCTGACCCGCTCTGGAGGTAACTTTCTGTACATATGTACTGTATACAGTATACATTGTACAGTAGAGAATATACTATATCGCATATCAATTTGTATTTATGGATACAGTACTGTACTTTCTTTCTGCTAACTAGTCCAGCACATTGCTTGTAGTGTAATCTAATTGCCTTTGCAGTATTCCTACCCCACATTTGGCTTAGTTCTGCCCATATTGGAGGGGTGTGTATGGTACTAGAATTAAGATTGTCATCTTTATACATTATTTTTTCTCTATATAGTGGTCCTCTCGCAAACCAACAATTCTATTGTAAGCTAATGTGCAGTTTAATTTGTTTTTTATTGTACAGTATTTTGTAATAGTGTAGTGTAATATTTTATATGAACACAGTACATTATTTTGTATTACTGTAATAAGTTTGTATAAATACAGTAAATATTTTTGGGTTATGGAACGAATTGCTGGTGTTTCAATTATTTCCGATGTTAATATTTGCTTTGATATAAGAGTAACTTGGTTTAAGAGCTCACTCCCGGAACCAATTATGCTAAAAATCCAAGGTTCCACTGTATATCTTCAGAATTGACACTTGACTTTGGGATGACTGTTTAGTATATGTAATTGACCGCAGACAAAGTTACCCATTTACAACAGAAAATCTAAAGTAGCTATGCAATTTCACTTAGAATAGGTTTTGTATGTTCCCTGTAAAGACAAAGTCCTTATCACAACACATATAGAATAAAGTATAGATGACTTACATCTCTGCATTTGTTTACTGTACTCCGACATGTTGTCTGGTCTTATAGATCGTAGAAATTTAATGTATTCATCGCTGTGATACTTTGTCATCTCTTCAGCAGTTGCCTTGTGAGGGCGCTAAGGGAGAGAACAGGGTAAAATAACCCACAAAAGCAAGAAGTGTACATTTATGTTATTACATAGCAGTATGCATGCAAATATTCTAGACAAAAAAAAGGCAGCTTCCAACCATTCCAACCGTGCTAAATACTTTGCATCATTCTTTCCCAAATTGGTAGGCATTGCAGTCCTAAATGTACATAATGGGAAAACCCATGTATACAAATAATTATAAAGTGCTCATCTAAGGACAATAAAAGATAATATTTGGATACACTCACATATATTTCCATCTTTCTGTACAGTCCATAGTTCAAAAGCAAATTGTGAGTCATTCGTATTCGATGAGGCTTCATTGGGTGGCCTTGTCCATAGTAGTAATTTCCAATGTCCCCTGAAGAGGGAAAAGAAAGAAAAAGTAAAACATTTTTGTCTTAGAATTCTCTAGTATGGGACTCATTAATCACATAGTACATTGAACAGCTCATGCGTAGAGAGCCCTAATGCAACATTTAAGGGAACTTTTCAGCAGGCTCTGTCAATATAAACCAAAGCCACACTAACTGCTGTAAAGCAGTCTTGCCCCCTGTATAAGCCCCCATCTAACTTTGGATATCCAAAAATACTTTCAATTCTCATGCACCATATGCTAACTGGCTTGGCGCAGGCCAATGGATGTTGCAGGTCTTTGCCTGTTGTCTGCTCCATAGCCACAATCGTTTGGGAGCTGTGTCAGTCTCACCATCAGAAGTTTCCTGGTAACTACAGGAAGACTTTATTGTCTATCAGCTCTCACACCACTAACTCCTTTCTTGAAACTCCACACTCACCTTTTTATGTCCTCCAAGCAGCTGAAGGCATACTTCAAATAAAAGTGCAGTGCTATAATAGGCAAATCCATACAAATGGCTAATTGCAGTTATACAGACTGTTTTCATTACATAAGAGTGCTGTTTGCAGAATCTCCTGTGTATTCTACAAGTCGATTCTTCAGCCTGTCTCCTCCTTGTAAGAGCGGGCATGAAGAAATCCATCACAAGCAGAAGGCAGAGGAGCCAGTTTGAAGGAATTGTACTGCTCATGTCTTTTATTAAGCACAGAGTAAGTATCCAGAGTAGGGAGAAAAATTGAACACAAAATATAATACAAATGAACTCCCTTAGCAGTAACTTCCTCCACCAAATATTGCTGCAAAAAAGATCTACCTAACAATAAAAAGGAATTTTTGCCAACTTCCTCTTAAAAATGTGTTAAAATACAACTATATTTCTGGAAAGGTCTAGTTCAGCTATGTCCTTCTTATACACTGGAAACCAAAACTGTAGACAGTATTCTAAAGGGGGCTTTACATGCTGCGATATCGGTAACGATATATCGTCAGGATCACGTCGGTAGTGACGCACATCCGGCGCCGTTACCGACATCGCAGCGTGTAACACAAATGAGCGACGATCAACAAGCACAAAAACGTGAAAAATCGTTGCTCGTTGACACGTCGCTCATTTCCTTAGTACTGTTGCTGCTGTCGGTACGATGTTGTTCGTCGGTCCTGCGGCAGCACACATCGCTATGTGTGACACCGCAAAAACGATGAACATCTCCTTACCTGCCTCCACCGGCAATGTGGAAGGAGGTGGGCGGGATGTTACGTCCCGCTCATCTCCGCTTCTATTGGCCGGCTGCTTAGTGGCGTTACGGTGACGTCGCTGTGACGCCGAATACATCTCCCCCTTGAGGGAGGGATTGTTTGGCAGTCACAGCGACGTCGCTGCACAGGTATTTTCGTGTGACACTGCCGTAGCGATAATGTTCGCTACGGCAGCGATCACCACATATCGTTACAACGGGTGCAATCGCATGCGCCATCGCTAGCAATCACTAGCGATGTCGCAGCATGTAAAGCACCCTTAAGTGAGGTCGCAATAGTGACTTGTATATAGGTAAAACAATGTTCTTCTCATGAGCATCTATGCCTCTTTTAATGTATACCATTACTTTATTATTCTTGGCAGCAGCTGCCCGACACTGGTAAGTTGAGTTTGCCATCCACCCTTACACCCAAGTCTTTTCTAGTGACAGTTTTATCCAGTGTTTTATAATTGAGTAGTTATACATTTTATTTCCTCTGCCCAAGTGCATGACCTTACATTTATCCACATTATACTTTAATTGCCATTTCTCAGTCCAAGACTCCAGCCAACACAAATCATTCTACAATATTAAATTACCCTCCTCTCTATTAATTACCTTGCATAGTTTAGTATAATCTGCAACTATTGAAATTCTCCTCTCAATGCCCCCTACAAGGTTATTAATAAATATGTTAAAAAGAAGAGAGCCCAATACTGACTCCTCTGTGGTACCCCACTGTTATCTGTGATCCAGTCTGAGTGTGTTCCATTAAAAGCCACTCTTTGTTTCCTATCACTGAGCCAGTTCTTAACTCATATTTTCCCCTATTCCCATTATTCTCATTTTATGTACCAAGCTTTTGTGTGGCACTGTATCAAACACCTTTGAAAAATCCATATACACAATATCCACTGCATTTCCCGGGACGAGTCTGGAACTTAGCTCCTCATAGAAGCTGATCAAAATAGTTTGACAGTACAAATCCCTCATAAACCCATGTTGATACTGGTTCATGAGGTTATTCATTTTGAGATACTCCAAGATGGTATCTCTCAGGAAACCCTCAAGGATTTTACCCACAGTAGAGTTTAAACTTACCGGCCTATAATTGCCAGGCTCAGATTTCTACCACTTTTTGAATATTGGCACCACATTTGCTATGCGCCAATACTGCAGTGCAGTTCCTGTTATTATGGATTCTGTGAAGATTACAAGTAATTGCCTATCACTGTACTTCATTGCTGCAGTACTCGGGGGTGTATGGCATCCCGGCCTGGGGATTTGTCTACTTTAGTGATTTTGAGAGAGCAAAGAGAATAATTTTTTTTTTTTTTTCCCAGGTCATCAGTTTGTCTATATTAGTAGCCTAATGTCTAGCATAGGACACTTATGAGTAAGGACTCAGTTGTTTTTAAGTAGAAGTCCGAAACACGTCAAGCGATCCTATGATCTGATGTATATTTCTATCCTTGGTCTTCACACGTTTTTAAAGTGCATCAATAAAAGAACGGATTTTATTTTTAAGAAGGAATTCGTGCTGGATCCTTTTTCTCTTTGCTATTGTCCATTATACGCTGGCCGGGACTTACCAGCGGATCCCAGGCACCCTGGAGACTCGGCAGTTCAGGTGACAGGGGAGCTGAACTTTATTCTACATTTTGAGAGAGTGCCTTACTTCCTGTTGTGTTAAGCAGGTGATATTTAATGAGGAGTTTATGGTGTTCCTGATCATGTCATATGATTTTCTTGTATATATATTGTAGATTGCAGAAAAACAAAAAAATAAAAAAAAGGCAGATTTAGCAGATTGGCCTTTATTTCATCCTACTCCACTATTTCACCAAAACTATTTTTTTAGAGGGCCAACACTTTCAGTTTTGAGTTTCTTACGGTTTATGTAATTGAATAATTTTGGATTATTTTTACTTTTTCTGGTAAGTCTCTCCATCTTAGTTTTTGCTGCCTTGAGATTTGTTTTATACAGAATTTATTTTTAACCCTAGAACACATACCTGGGGCCTCGCAGGCCTGCTAGGTTACTTGTGTTCTATTGTAGATTTCTATGATTGCACGTTCTAGGTTAATGCATCCTCACTAGGGATGATCGAATGCTCTATTATTCGCTTCGCCAAATATCAGACGAATACCTCGCAGCTATTCGAGTATTCACGAATATTCGCCCCCCAATGCAAGTCTATGGGAAACCAGAATAATTTCATGTTGGACCCGTCGGTGAGCTGTGGTGACTGAGGAAAAGGCTGAAATGGATGAGAAAAGGATAAAACAGTATGGACACAGCCTGTAGAAGGTGCCTCACTGCATTTATGCCCCCTCCCGATTCATCCAAGATGACAGGACGCACACTAACGCGCCGCCCCCATTCACCCTCTTCCTCTGATTTCTGTTGCATGTGCCATGAGACATGCAACAGAAAACTCCTCCCCGGGTCCAGCTAAGTCACCCCCATACCCTCCCGGTGTTTTTATCTTTTTGCAGTGTTGATCCCCCGCGTCCCTCCTCCAAAATAAACGCTAGGCGCATGCGCAGATAGCGGCTGCCAGCTCAGCTTCCCGGGTTCAGTGAGAATGGCTGTGGAGCTGCGCTTGGCTGCATGCACACTGCTTCTGTGACCCAAGGAGGGTAGGTGCAGATTCTTTGCATCCACACTCCTCACATGGAGGGTCTGCACTCCTAGACAATGGGGGACATGTTCCCTGAGCATGCCCCACATATTCTAGAAGGTCCAGAGTTGTCGTGGGACTTCCAAAATGGATTACAGGGGATTTTTTTTTCTTTACAATAAATTGGTGAAAGAGGGAATGTGTTGGGGAGTGTTTTTTCAAATAATTTTTTTTGTTGTCTATTTTTTTTTCTACTTTTATTACTGACAGTTGGTGATGTTAGTATCTGATAGACGCCATGACATCACCAACTGCTGGGCTTGATGTCAGGTGACATTACACATCTGGTATCAACCCCATTTATTACCCCGTTTGCCACCGCACCAGGGCAACGGGATGAGATGGGACGAAGTGCCAAGATTGGCGCATCTAATGGATGCGCCACTTCTGGGGCGGCTGCGACCTCCTATTTTTAGGCTGGGAAGGGCCAATAACTATGGACCTTCCCACCCTGAGAATACCAAACCACAGCTGTCCGCTTTACCTTGGCTGGTGAACCAATTTGGGGGAACCCCATTTTTTTTTTTTTTATTATTACTTATTTATAAATAATTATAAAAAAGAGCCTGGGGGCCCTCCAAATTGGATCCCCAACCAAGGTAAAGCTGCCAGCTGTGGTCTACAGCCATCTGCTTTACCCTAGCTGGCTATCAAAAATGGGGGGGACCCCACGTTGCTTTTTTAAAATTTTTTTTTTTGCTAAATACAAGGCTAGGCACCCTTTAGTGCCACATGAAAGTCACTAAAGAGTGCCAGCTTAGGATATGCAGGGAGGTGGGACATTATATATGTGTTTGACATCGGTCTGCCTGTCTATCTATCCTTGTTTATCTATCCATTATCTATCCATCCATCCATCTATCCGATAGAAGGATAGATAGAGGGATAGAAAATGGAGGGATAGATGGATAGATAGGATAGATGGATAGATAGATAGATAGATGATATTACAGCTTTTATTTGTGATGTATGTGTTTCCCCCACAATAGTATGTGTGATGGAGCAGTGACTCTGCGGGAGCTTGGATCTGGGTTCTCGCAGGATCACTGCAGGTCAGTGACGTCACTCTGAGTTGTGCTTTACGGCAGCACTGAAATTCTCGCGATCGGTAATATGTTGTGTTGACATCACAGACCGTGAGAAATGATCTGGAGTTACCCCTGCAGCATCGTTCACGGAATAAGGCTGCATTGAGAACTCGCTCACAGACGTCACTGAATCAGTGGATTACGCTGGACCTGGATATGTGTGTGTGTGGGGGTTAATAAAGTGGTGACAGAGGGGCTTTTTGGTGTTTTATGTCAAATAAAGGATTTTTCGGTGTTGTGTTTATTTACTTTACTTACAGATTAGTGATAGTGTCATAGACCCTGCCATTACTAATCTTGGACTTAGTGGCAGCTATGGGTTGCTATTAACCCCTTCAGCCCCCAGCCTGTTTTCACCTTAAAGACCCGGCCATTTTTTGCAATTCTGACCAGTGTCACTTTGACAGGTTATAACTCTGGAACGCTTCAACGGATCCTGGCGATTCTGAGATTGTTATTTCGTGACATATTGTACTTCATGTCAATGGTAAATTTAGGCCGATATTTTTTGCGTTTATGTGTGAAAAGTTTGGAAATTTGGCGAACATTTTGAAAATTTCGCAATTTTCAAAATTTGAAATTTTATGCCCATAAATCTGTGAGATATGTCACACAAAATAGTTACTACGTAACATTTCCCACTTGTCTACTTTACACCAGCGCAATTTTCGAAACAAAATTTTTTTCCGTTAGGAAGTTAGAAGGGGTCAAAGTTCATCAGCAATTTTTCATTTTTCCAACAAAATTTACAAAAAAAATATTTTAGGTACCACATCACATTTGGAGTGACTTTGAGAGGCCGAGGTGACAGAAAATACCCAAAAGTGACCCCATTCTAAAATCTGCACTCCTCACACTGCTCAAAACCACATCTAAGAAGTTTATTAACCCTTTAGGAGCTTTACAGCAACCAAAGCAATGTGGAAGGAAAAAATGAAAATTTTACTTTTTTACACAAAAATGTTACTTTAGCCATAAAATTTAGCATTTTCACAAGGGTATCAGGAAAAATGCACCATAAAATTAATTGTGCAATTTCTCCTGAGTACACCGATATCTCATATGTGGGGGAAATCAATTGTTTTGGCGCACGGCAAGGCTCGGAAGAGAAGGAGCATCATTTGAATTTTTGAAAGCAAAATTGTCTGGAATAATTAGCAGATGTGATGTTGCGTTTGGAGACCCCCTGAGGTTCCTAAACAATGGAGCTCCCCCACAAGTGACCCCATTTTGGAAACTAGACCCCTCATGGAATTTATCTAGATGTTTATTGAGCACTTTGAACCTCTGGGGGCTTCACAAAAGTTAATAACTTTGAGCAATGAAAATAAAAAAAAAAAAAAATTACCACGAAATTGTTACTTCAACCAGGTAGCTTTTTTTTTCACAAGTGTATCAGGAAAAATTGCAACATAAAATGTATTGTGCATTTTCTCCTGAGTACACAGATACCTCATATGTGGTGGAAATCAAATGTTTGGGCGCACAGCAGGGCTCAGAAGGCAAGGTGCGACAATTGACTTTTCAAACGCAAAATTGTCTGGAATCGTTAGTGGATGCCATGTTGTGTTTGGAGACCCCCTGAGGTGCCTAAACAATGGAGCTCCCCCACAAGTGACCCCATTTTGGAAACTAGACCCCTCATTGAATTTATCTAGATGTTTACTGAACACTTTGAACCCCTGGAGGCTTCACAAAAGTTAAGAACGTTCAGCCGTGAAAATATATATATTTTTTTTTTACCATGAAATTGTTATTTCAACCAGGTAGCTTTTTTTTCCACAAGGGTATCAGGAAAAAATGCACCATACAATGTATTGTGCAATTTCTCCTGAGTACACAGGTACCTCATATGTGGTGGAAAGTAATTGTCTGGGCACACAGCGTGGCTCAGAAGAGAAGGAGCGCCATTTCACAGCAAAATTGGTTGGAATTATTAGCGTACGCCATGTTGCGTTTGGAGACCCCCTGAGGTGCCTAAACAATGGAGCTCCCCCACAAGTGACCTCATTTTGGAAACTAAACCCCCATGGCATAAATCTACATGGGTAATGAGCACTTTGAACCCTCACGTGCTTCATACATTGAGGCATAAAAACAAAAAAGTACTTTTTTTCCCACAAAATGTTATTTTAGGCTCCATTTTTTAATTTGTACAGGGGTAACAGGATAAAGTGGACTGCAAAATTTGTTGGGCAATTTGTTCTGAGCAGGGCTGTGGAGTCAGTAAGCCAAACCTTCGACTCCGACTCCGACTCCTCAAATTCTCTTGCACCGACTCCGACTCCGGCTCCGACTCCGGCTCCGACTCCTACATATATTGCTTATAGTTAGGTGAAAAATTTATTGTAGTACATGAATATGTGTATGTGAACATCAGACATTTAATAATTTTTATGATACAATAATCAAGATATTTGGATAGAACATAAAATATATTTATTGGAATACAACTTTAGAACACAAAAAACTGTAATAAATTGTAAATATGTAATACACTATGTAATATACAGTAGATTACATATATATCTTGTGTGTGTATATACACTGTATATATATATATATATATATATATATATATATATATATATATATTACATATTTACAATTTATTAGTTTTTTGTGTTCTAAAGTTGTATTCCAATAAATATTTTATGTTCTATCCAAATATCTTGATTATTGTATCATAAAAACAATTAAATGTCTGATGTTCACATTGTACTACAATAAATTTTTCACTTAAATATAAGCATTATACTAAATGTTATTATTTAGTAAAATATTCAGCACATTCTGCATTGCACTCCTGTCCCCAATTTATTATATATTTTAGGAGTCGGAGTCGGTGCATTTTATACCGACTCCGACTCCACCAAAATGAGCTCCGACTCCGACTCCACGACTCCGACTCCGACTCCACAGCCCTGGTTCTGAGTACGCTGATACCTCATATGTGGCAGAAAAACACTGTTTGGGCGCACGGCAGAACTCCAGAGGGAAGGAGCGTCATTTGACTTTTTAAATGGAAAATTAGCTGGAATCGTTAGCCGCACCATGTCGCGTTTGGAGATCCCCCTGATATGCCCAAACAGTGGAGCTCCCCCACATGTGACCCCATGTTGGAAACTAGACCCCCCCCCCCCAATACAAAGAAATATTAGTTTGGCATAATAAAAAATAGAGACGTCAGTAAAAAAAAAAATATATATGCACCTGCAACTGACACTAAGGCAAGTGCCACACGTGAGAGCAATGCACAAATCTCGCATCGCATCACCCGACACAGCCGCACACTCCTGTCTGGAAGAGAGCGACCGTGCCGGATGATGCGGTGTGAGACTCGAGCATCGCTCTCATGTGTGGCACTGGGCTGACCCTTACAATATTCAGTAAAAAATACTGTAGTTGATGATTACTACAGTATAATTTTACTGGCCCTAAACTAAGTTTATTTGTATTTCTTTCTTAGTTTACAGAAAAAAAAATTAGGACGAACGCACAGATGTACTGCAAAAAGGGGGGGACTAGGTGGGATGGAAAAAAGATGGATGGAGGATAGAAGAGGGCGCAACGGATGCAGGAGCGGCGGAGGATGGGTGAGGGGCCACGGCGGAGGATTGGTGAGGGGGCACGTCGGAGGATGGGAGGGCGTGGCGGATGGAGGAGCGGTTGAGGATGGGTGCGGGCACAACGGATGCAGGAGTGGCGGAGGAAGGGGGGGCGAGGGGAAGGGTGGAAGGGGAGTGGGAGGTGAGATTGGGGATAGCTACCTTACAGAATGGATCTAGGCAGCAGGATTGCAGCAGATCCGGGAGGGGGGAAGAGGGGGCAGAGGATTAAGGGGATGGGAGAGAGCAGGCAGCAGATAAGGGAGGGGGCAGAGGCTGATGGGGGAGTGAGGTGGCAGATGCAGGGGCGCAGAGGCTGATGGGGGAGTGAGGTGGCTGATGCAGGGGCGGTGGAGCGGCAGATGCTGGGGCGGTGGAGCGGCAGATGGGGAGAGAGCAGTGACTGATGGGGAGAGGGGAGCGGCAGATGCTGGGCGGTGGAGCAGCAGATGGGGCGAGAGCAGTGACTGATGGGGAGAGGGGAGCGGCAGATGCTGGGCGGTGGAGCAGCAGATGGGGCGAGAGCAGTGACTGATGGGGAGAGGGGAGCGGCAGATGCTGGGGCGGTGGAGCAGCAGATGGGGCGAGAGCAGTGACTGATGGGGAGAGGGGAGCGGCAGATGCTGGGGCGGTGGAGCAGCAGATGGGGCGACAGCAGTGACTGATGGGGAGAGGGGACGGCAGATGCTGGGGCGGTGGAGCAGCAGATGGGGCGACAGCAGTGACTGATGGGGAGAGGGGACGGCAGATGCTGGGCGGTGAGCAGCAGATGGGGCGACAGCAGTGACTGATGGGGAGAGGGGACGGCAGATGCTGGGCGGTGAGCAGCAGATGGGGCGACAGCAGTGACTGATGGGGAGAGGGGACGGCAGATGCTGGGGCGGTGGAGCGGCTGATGGGGAGACAGCAGTGACTGATGGGGAGAGGGGACGGCAGATGCTGGGGCGGTGGAGCGGCTGATGGGGAGACAGCAGTGACTGATGGGGAGAGGGGACGGCAGATGCTGGGGCGGTGGAGCAGCAGATGGGGCGACAGCAGTGACTGATGGGGAGAGGGGACGGCAGATGCTGGGGCGGTGGAGCAGCAGATGGGGCGACAGCAGTGACTGATGGGGAGAGGGGACGGCAGATGCTGGGCGGTGGAGCAGCAGATGGGGCGACAGCAGTGACTGATGGGGAGAGGGGACGGCAGATGCTGCGGCGGTGGAGCGGCTGATGGGGAGACAGCAGTGACTGATTGGGAGAGGGGACGGCAGATGCTGGGGCGGTGGAGCGGCTGATGGGGAGAGTGCAGCGGCCGCCGTGACGCTCTCCTCCTGCTGCGCCACCCCCTGCATCTGACGCCGCTTGCTCTTACTGCTGAGTAGCGGCGTCACATGCAGGGGCGAAGCACATGGAGCAGGGCAGCGGTGGATCGGGGGCTGTGACTCACAGATGGGCGCCTGCAGGGATCGCTCTCCTCAGATTCCACGGAGGGAGAAGCTAAGGAGAGCGATCTCCTACAGCAAGCTCACCCGGTTCCAGAGGCACGGTGCTGCTTGGAGAAATCGGTCACAAGGCCGATCTCTCCAATCAGAGCTGGGGGCGGGTGCAGTAAAGCTCACTGAGCTCCAGCCAATGGCCAGTGCTGCAGCTGCACTGACATAGCTGGATTTCAATGCTTCAGCCATTTTCAATGGCTGAAACATAACACTGGCTGTGATTGGCTGACGAACGCCGTTCAGCCAATCACAGCCTCCGTAGGTCCGGGAAGGAGACACCACCCCTCCTGAGGTCAGGTACAAGTCCTCTCCTTCCCGAATCTACAGTTTTTTAAAACCGATCGCGGTGCCCGGTGCTCTGGTGCCGCGATTCCGCCATGACGGATCTAGCCGTCATGGGTCTTTAAGTACCAGGGCACCATGACGGCTAGATCCGTCAAAGGTCGTGAAGGGGTTAAATCCTTATTACCCCGATTGCCACTGCATCACAGCAATCGGGAAGGGCCGGTGACACGCCGGGACTATCGCATCTAATGGATGCGACATTCTCGGGGCAGCAGCAGGCTGATACTCTCGGCTGCAAGGGGGGGGGGACCGTAACCATGGCCCTCGCCCTTCTCAGCCTGAGAATACCGGCCCGCTGCTGTGTGCTTAAGTCGGCTGGGTATTATTTGGGGGGACCGCACGTCGTTTTAAATTATTTATTTATTTTACTACACGATATAGACCCGCCCACCAGCGGCTGTGATTGGTTGCAGTAAGACAGCTGTCACTCAGCGTGGGGGAATGTCTGACTGCAACCAATCATAGGCGCCGGTGGGCGGGGGAAGCAGGGAATACAGCAGCCAGCATTTTCAAAAGCAGGAGAACCCGCCACAGAGTGACAGCCGTGCAGCGCCGCGCCCGTGATCGGTGAGTAAGAGCGAGGGAGAGACCGACTGACTAAAATGGCCACTGGCTTATATAGCCCCCTATGACGCTGTGCGGCCAAGCCAATCATAGTAACACCACAACAAAGATGGCTGCAGCGTTACTGTGAGGGCAAGCAACATCAGATGTGTTCATTGGCTGGAAAAAGGCGCCAGGAAGTCAAGAAATGAAAATGAAAGTATTGGAGCAAATACCATATTAGCCGTCGGATACCGAATACCTCGAATACCCCATTATCCGTCGGATACCGAATAGTGGTGAATACATTCGCTCATCCCTAATCCGCACTACCCTTTTGCTTTAATTCTATAAACACTTTACTTCTGTAATTTATTGCAGGACACATGAAAACTTATTTTGTGATCACTATTACCCAAGCGACCCCCTTCTTGTTGGGTCCTGAACCAGTTGTGATAGATAAGTGTACTTCACTGTTGTCAAAAACCTGCTTTCTTTGCTGGACTTGCAGGTTTCTGTTCCCCAATTTATATTCCGATAGTTTAAGTACCCCATGATAATGACTTCTTCCTGATTCGCTGCCTCATCTATTTGGTTCATGAGGACATTTTCTTCTGTTTCCTTTATATTTGGAGAGTTGTAAAACTCCTATCTGTATTTTATTGTTCTTTCTCCCTCCCCTTATCTCCACCCATAGGGACTCTACAATTTCATTAGCATCACAAATATTTTCACGCAGGATGGGTTTTGGTGACGATTTTACATGTAAAACACACACCTCGCCCTCACTTATTTGTAGTCATTCCTGAACAGACTAGATCGCTGTAAATTAACAGCCCAGTCATAGCTCTCATTCAGCCAGGTCTCCGTTATCCCCACCATATCACAATTTTTTTTCCAACAATATTAATTTGAATTCTGCCATCTTTTTGGTGAAGCTTCTGGCATTAGTGTGCATGCACTTTAGGTTTCTCTCTGTACTTCTACACTTGCTTAATATATTGACTGTCCTCCCCACCCCCAATTTCATTACTTATGCCCAGGTCACAGTCTGCACCATCTTCCCTGCCTGTACAGTAGTTGCGCTCCCCTCAGCCCCTAGTTTAAACACTTCTCCACTCCTCTAGCCATTTTTCCCCCAGCACAGCTGTACCCTCCCTATTGAGGTGCAGCCCATCACTAGCATAAAACTTGTAGCCAACAGAGAAGTCGTGCCAGTTCTCCAGAAAAGCCATACCCTGCTTCCTACACCAATTCCTGAGCCACTTATTTACCTACCTAATCTCCCACTGTCTCTCTGGCATGGCACAGGCAGTATTTCAGAAAATACCACCTTCGAGGTCCTTTCCTTCCATTTACAGCCTAATTACCTTAAAGGGAACCTGTCAGGTCCAATATGCACCCAGAAAAGTTCTGGGTACATATTAGTAATCCCTGCCTGACAGTCCCTGAATCTGGTAGCATAGATAAAGGGATCTTTAGAAAAAGTATGCCTAAAGATCTTTTATCTTATGCTAATGAGCGCGGGTCCCAACGGTGTTATATCCCTCGACTAGCCACCCTCTTAGCATGTTAGTACACCCACATGGGCGTACTAACATGCTATTCAATGCAGCGTCACGAGTAGTGCCGCGTGTACCTGTGTTCGCTGTGACCGCGCTTCTGAATGCCAAGTACTTCCAGTCATGCGCAGTAGACCTCTCTGAAGCCTGGACGCGTACACCCAGCTTCATACTGCGCATTTTTGTGCCCGACATTCAGAAGCGCGGTCACAGCTAACACAGATACGCGTGTCACCGCTGGTGATGCTGAATTGAATAGCATGTTAGCATGCCCCTGTGGGTGTGCTACCATGCTAAGAGGGCGGCTAGTTGGGGGATATAACACCCTTGGGACTAGTCCCTGCGCTCACTAGTATAATTTAAAAGATCTTTAGAAATGCTTTTTCTAAAGATCCCTTTATCTATACTAGTGAATACAGAGACTGTTAGGAAGGCATTATTTTTAGGACCTTCCACCTACCTCTAACTTTGTCAACCCGATCAATGATGTGCAGAACTGGAGCGCCCGGAAGACAACACACTGTTCGACAATCCCTGTCTTTGTGACAGATTGCCCTATCTATTCCCTTAATCATGGAGTCTCCCACTAGCAGCACCTGTATGGCCTGACCTGCACTCCTGTTTTTCCCCTTACTGAAGCAGACACTATTCAGGCTTTCAGAGGATGTGTCTTGCTGCACCAGTGCTACAACTGTACTGACACCCCCTCATCTGTCAACTTCGTAAACTTGTTGCGGTGTGCCCGATCAGAACCAGTCTCCCTGGCACTCTTCCCTCTACCCCGCCGTCTAACTGTAACCCAGCTAGCTGCCTCAGTGTCCTGCAGTTCCATTCTACAAACCTCCCCCACATTTACCCCAGCAAGCAACAAACTCCTTTCCATATTATTAATGGATCTCAGTGTTGCCAGCTGCTCATTTAGATCCAGTACCTGGGCTTCTAAATGTACAACGCGCATACATCTCGAACATACTACAAGATGTACACTGGATGTCATGATACATCCCAGAATTTTGTTGGCCTTTTTAGTTGCAGCACAACACTGTTGGCTTATGTGAATCTGTGATCTATTATGCCCTAGTCCTTTTCCCCTGTAATGTCATATAGTTCTATTCTTCGCATAATATATATGCGTTTTACATTTCTTTTACCCAGATGTAGGACTTTGCATTTGTTCCTGTTAAATACCATTCTGTTCGCCTCAACCCATTGTTCGCATGTATCTACATCTTTTTGAATACGCTCTTTCCTCTCTAGTGTTGGCTACTCCTCCTATCTTAGTATCATCTGTGAAGTTTAGGAGTTCCCCAATAATTCCATTAT
Source organism: Anomaloglossus baeobatrachus (assembly GCF_048569485.1). NCBI lineage: Eukaryota > Metazoa > Chordata > Amphibia > Anura > Aromobatidae > Anomaloglossus > Anomaloglossus baeobatrachus. Next base: position 319,200,904 of record NC_134355.1, on the reverse strand, counting down.
CCAGATCATTTATAAAGATAATAAACAGCACTGGCCCCAGGACAGAGCCTTGCAGCACCCGGCTTTTGACTTTCTTCCAGTTCAATGTGCAGTCATTTAAAGAGAACCTGTCACCTAGAATATGCCTTCTGACCTATCAGCAGATGCATATGTGCCCTAATTACACCTCCCTAACCATCCCTGTGTTATAAAATTGTATAATATTAAAGTAATAAACGTTTTATTACCTTCATATTTCCTATGTAAATTAGAGAGCTTTTGGTCACAGGGGCGGCGCCTTGCCCTATGGACGTCAGCACACTTTCCATGGTATCACATGAGCGACATCACCGTCGCTCATTCTATCCTGCGTGCATTGTGGCAGGCTTCTTTTCCGGGTGTTCACGCGCCGGCTTCAGACGCGCGCTGCGCATCTGAAACTGACAAGGAGAACCCGGAAGAGAAGCCTGCCACAATACTAAGTGTAAACGTGCGCAGGATAGAATAATAAATATAATAAAAATTATTATAATAATAATTAATATTACTCATTTGTGCACGATCATTAAGCCAGTTGTGAATTCATCTGATTTTTTTTTGTCAATTCTGTACATGATCATTTTTTTAATGAGGATGTCATGGGATACTTTATCGAATGCCTTACTGAAGTCAAGGTATACTATATCCACAGCATTCCCCTGGTCCAAGCATTCAGTGACTTTGTTATAGAAGGAAATCAGGTTGGTCTGACAAGATTGTTTGGTCATTAAGCTCTGATAAAATCCTTTGCCATCTAGTTACCCAAGTAAATGTTCTTTGACAATTTGCTTGAAGATTTTTCCTGCTATAGAGGTTAGGGTACCTTCACACTTTAGCGATGCAGCAGCGATCCGACCAGCGATCTGACCTGGTCAGGATCGCTGCTGCATCGCTACATGGTCGCTGGTGAGCTGTCAAACAGGCAGATCTCACCAGCGACCAGTGAACAGCCCCCAGCCAGCAGCGACGTGCAAGCGACGCTGCGCTTGCACGGAGCCGCCGTCTGGAAGCTGCGGAGACTGGTAACTAAGGTAAACATCGGGTATGGTTACCCGATGTTTACATTAGTTACCAGTGTGAGCAGGGAGCAGGGAGCCGCGCACACTGAGCGCTGGCTCCTTGCTCTCCTAGCTGCATTACACATCGGGTTAATTAACCCGATGTGTAATGCAGCTACATGTGCAGAGAGCAGGGAGCCGCGCACACTGAGCGCTGGCTCCTTGCTCTCCTAGCTGCTGTACACATCGGGTTAATTAACCCGATGTGTACAGCAGCTACATGTGCAGAGAGCCGGAGCCGGCAGCACAGGCAGCGTGAGAGCTGCAGAGGCTGGTAACTAAGGTAACATCGGTTACCCGATGTTTATCTTGGATACAGCTTACCTCAGCTGTCAGACGCCGGCTCCTGCTCTCTGCTCGCTTCATTTGTCGCTCTCTTGCTGTCACACACAGCGATCTGTGTGTCACAGCAGGAGAGCGGCTTTGAAGAAAACGAACCAGGGCTGTGTGTAACGAGCAGCGATCTAGCAGCAGGGGCCAGATCGCTGCTCATTGTCACACACAGCGAGATCGCTAATGAGGTCACTGCTGCGTCACAAAAAGCGTGACTCAGCAGCGATCTCGGCAGCGAGCTCGCTGTGTGTGAAGCACCCCTTAGGCTTACTGGCCTGTAATTTCCTGGTTTCTCCTTTTTGTAGATTGGAAACGTGCAAATGTATTCCCTATCTGGAGGGACCTCTCCTGTTTCCCATGACTTATTGAAGACTATTGCAAGTGGTACTATTATTTCCTCCGCTCTCTCTTTCAGGACTCTAGGGTGTAAATCATCTGGACCTGGGTTCCTTCAACTTGACTAAGTGTTCTCCTATCAGTCCTTTGCCGATTGTCAACTTGCACTCCGCCTGACCGTGATTTGTACCAAGATTATTTTAATGCTTGCATTAGTTTTTAGGAAGACATATGAAATACCAATTTAGTAGCTCCACCTGCTGTGACTGCTTCCTCTTTATCATTCTGCAGGAACTAGTTGTCGCCTTCATTTTTTTTTTTTGCTTTTAACAGACCACCAAAATCCTTTTCCCTTAAGCTGGTGTCACACACAGCGACAACGACGTCGCTGCTACGTCACCATTTTCTGTGACGTTGCAGTGACGTCCCGTCGCTGTCGCTGTGTGTGACATCCAGCAACGACCTGGCCCCTGCTGTGAGGTCGCCGGTCGTTGCTGAATGTCCAGCTTCATTTTTTGGTCGTCGCTCTCCCGCTGTGAAGCACACATCGCTGTGTGTGACAGCGAGAGAGTGACGAAATGAAGCGAGCAGGGAGCAGGAGCCGGCACTGGCAGCTGCGGTAAGCTGTAACCAGCGTAAACATCGGGTAACCAAGGGAAGACCTTTCCCTGGTTACCCGATATTTACCTTCGTTACCAGCCTCCGCTCTTGCTGCCAGTGCCGGCTCCTGCTCTGTGCACATGTGGCTGCAGTACACATCGTGTAATTAACCCTATGTATACTGTAGCAAGGAGAGCAGGGAGCCAGCGCTAAGCAGTGTGCGCGGCTCCCTGCTCTCTGCACTGTGACATGTAGCTGCAGTACACATCGGGTTAATTAACCCGATGTGTACTGTACCTAGGAGAGCAAGGAGCCAGCGCTAAGCGCGGCTCCCTGCTCTCTGCACATGTAGCACAGCGACGTTATGATCGCTGCTTCTGCTGTGTTTCACAGCTAAGCAGCGATCATAACAGCGACTTACAAGGTCGCTGCTACGTCACAGAAAATGGTGACGTAACAGCGACGTCGTTGTCGCTTAGTGTGAACCCAGCTTAACTCTTGGCCCCTTTTGCAAGTCTCAATTCGTGTTTGGCCTTAGCTCCTTTGATGCTTGTCTTGCAGAGTCTGCAAACTGCCATGTATTCGTCCTAGGTATAATCCCCATCTTCCACTTGTATGTTTCCTTTTTGGTTTGTTTTTTTGAGTCGGTGATATTTTTTGTTCATCCAACCTGGTTTCTTTAGGTCTTTCACTCAGGAGGGGGGGGGGAGGGATTTCTCTTCCTCTCACCTGCGTAGCCGGCTATTGCCATTCTCGCTCTGCACTTGCATTACACCGGTGTACCACGAGTGCAGTGCGATTTTTCTCTCGCCCCATTCACTTGAATGGGTGCGAGTGAAAGAGTCTCGCATTACAGTCGCAGCATGCTGTGATTGTTTTCTCGGTCCAATTGGGGCTGAGAAAATAATCGCTCATGTGCGCTGACACAGGCTAGAATTGGTCCGAGGGGAATGCGATGTTTTATCGCACTCCACTCGCACTGTTTTTCTCGCCGTGTGGCTTAGGCCTAACACATACCAAACACAGCGGTGGGAGGCAGTGCACACGTGCCGTACACAGCAGAGGGAGGGGGGCACGCACCGTACACAGCAGAGGGAGAGGGGCACGCACCGTACACAGCAGAGGGAGAGGGGCACGCACCGTACACAGCAGAGGGAGAGGGGCACGCACCGTACACAGCAGAGGGAGAGGGGCACGCACCGTACACAGCAGAGGGAGAGGGGCACGCACCGTACACAGCAGAGGGAGAGGGGCACGCACCGTACACAGCAGAGGGAGGGGGGCACGCACCATACACAGCAGAGGGGGGGGGGGAACACACACCATACACAGCAGAGGGGGGGGGGGAACACACACCATACACAGCAGAGGGGGGGGAACACACACCATACACAGCAGAGGGGGGGGGCACACACCATACACAGCAGAGGGGGGGGGCACACACCATACACAGCAGAGGGGGGGGGCACACACCATACACAGCAGAGGGGGGGGGCACACACCATACACAGCAGAGGGGGGGGGCACACACCATACACAGCAGAGGGGGGGGGGCACACACCATACACAGCAGAGGGGGGGGCACACACCATACAGCAGAGGGGGGGGAACACACACCATACACAGCAGAGGGGGGGGGGGCACACACCATACACAGCAGAGGGGGGGGGCACACACACCATACACAGCAGAGGGGGGGGTGGGCACACACCATACACAGCAGAGGGGGGGCACACACCATACACAGCAGAGGGGGGGGGGCACACACCATACACAGCAGAGGGGGGGGGGCACACACCATACACAGCAGAGGGGGGGGGGGGGCACACACCATACACAGCAGAGGGGGGGGCACACACCATACACAGCAGAGGGGGGGGCACACACCATACACAGCAGAGGGGGGGGCACACACCATACACAGCAGAGGGGGGGGGGGACCACACCATACACAGCAGAGGGGGGGGGACCACACCATACACAGCAGAGGGGGGGGCACACACACACCATACACAGCAGAGGGGGGGGCACACACACCATACACAGCAGAGGGGGGCACACACCATACACAGCAGAAGGTGGGGGGCACACACCATACACAGCAGAGGGGGGGGCACACACACCATACACAGCAGAGGGGGGGGCACACACACCATACACAGCAGAGGGGGGCACACACCATACACAGCAGAAGGTGGGGGGCACACACACCATACACAGCAGAGGGGGGGGCACACACACCATACACAGCAGGGGGGGGGGCACACACCATACACAGCAGAGGGGGCACACACAGCCGCTCCGGCTCTGGTAACTTTGCACATGAGATGGCCGCACGTCCTGCCCGGAGGCCTCACACTTCAGCCCAGGCCCAGCTCCCCACAACCTGTCACCTGTGGGGGCGCCCGCAGATGACGGGTGCAGGCTCCAGGAGGCCGCCATGCCTGGGCTGCCCCGCACCGGGCGATTCTCTTACCATCATAGTAGTAGCAGACCTTCTTCTTTCCGCCCCCCTGACTGTACGCCATGGAGTCCTGTGCGTACGCTGCTGACACTGGAGCTGGCGGTGCACGGGATAGGCCGGCTTTCCCCGGTACACACACTCTCACCCACCACTGCCCGTTATTCGGTGATCAATGAGAATTTCCCGCTCGGCCGGGGACGCGCACAGACACACATAGACAGACACGGTGCAGACAGCGATGGGAGGAGCCACATACGGCTTGATGGGCGGAGGCCAAGAGAGAAAAGGCGTGACCCGCCTGCCTTGGAAAGCGAAGAGAAGCTACATGTGGGCGGGGCGACAGTACGTGGGCGTGTCTAGTAGGAGAGCCGTCCCTGACACCTCATGTGGGGGCGTGGTTTTCTGTTGACGGTGGGAGGAGCTGGACCGCCTCAAAACATCAACCACACTAGGGCACGTAAAACGCGCGTTGCCGTAAGGGAGAAACCAAAAGGCCGTATCTAATAGGGGGATTGCGACCGGAAAGGGTATTTGTCTTTATTACTGACTAGCTTGAAGCGCGTAGATTTTCTCGTTTGGTTGCCCAGTATTTCCACCCCTGGACATAGCGGGACATAGTACTGGCTGGAAGCGGAGGCTCTCTCCAGGATTTGGCTTGCAGTTCTGTACGTACCGAGGTAGAGCGGGTGATGCGGCTTGCTACTGCCATGTCTGCTATGAGTGGACGTAGCTATAAGGTGTAATGTCTGCCCCGTGACGTATGGTGATTGGTGACGGCTCCTCAGCAGAACAATGGAGCATTGTGTAGTCTGAGCTGGGGAGCACTTTCTGCTCCACTGGAGGCTGCAGTAGATGGGGCCCTCACCACTGCCCCTGCAATAGGGGGCCACTGCAGAGCATCTCCCCATGGGCCCTCACCATGCCCCTGCAATAGGGGGCCACTGCAGAGCATCTCCCCATGGGCCCTCACCACTGCCCCTGCCTTCTGCAATAGGTGGCCACTGCAGAGCATCTCCCAATGGCCCTCACCACTGCCCCTGCAATAGGTGGCCACTGCAGAGCATCTCCCCATGGGCCCTCACCACTGCCCCTGCAATAGGTGGCCACTGCAGAGCATCTCCACATGGGCCCTCACCACTGCCCCTGCAATAGGGGGCCACTGCAGAGCATCTCCCCATGGGCCCTCATCACTGCCCCTGCAATAGGGGGCCACTGCAGAGCATCTCCCCATGGGCCCTCACCACTGCCCCCGCAATAGGGGGCCACTGCAGAGCATCTCCCCATGGGCCCTCACCACTGCCCCCGCAATAGGGGGCCACTGCAGAGCATCTCCCCATGGGCCCTCACCACTGCCCCTGCAATAGGTGGCCACTGCAGAGCATCTCCCCATGGGCCCTCACCACTGCTCCTGCAATAGGGGGCCACTGCAGAGCATCTCCCCATGGGCCCTCACCACTGCCCCTGCAATAGGGGGCCACTGCAGAGCATCTCCCCATGGGCCCTCACCACTGCCCCTGCAATAGGTGGCCACTGCAGAGCATCTCCCCATGGGCCCTCACCACTGCCCCTGCAATAGGGGGCCACTGCAGAGCATCTCCCCATGGGCTCTCACCCCTGCCCCTGCCTTCTGCAATAGGGGGCCACTGCAGAGCATCTCCCCATGGGCCCTCACCACTGCCCCTGCAATAGGGGGCCACTGCAGAGCATCTCCCCATGGGCTCTCACCACTGCCCCTGCCTTCTGCAATAGGGGGCCACTGCAGAGCATCTCCCCATGGGCCCTCACCACTGCCCCTGCCTTCTGCAATAGGGGGCCACTGCAGAGCATCTCCCCATGGGCTCTCACCCCTGCCCCTGCCTTCTGCAATAGGGGGCCACTGCAGAGCATCTCCCCATGGGCCCTCACCACTGCCCCTGCCTTCTGCAATAGGGGGCCACTGCAGAGCATCTCCCCATGGGCTCTCACCCCTGCCCCTGCCTTCTGCAATAGGGGGCCACTGCAGAGCATCTCCCCATGGGCCTTCACCACTGCCCCTGCCTCCTGCAATAGGGGGCCACTGCAGAGCATCTCCCCATGGGCCCTCACCACTGCCCCTGCTTTCTGCAATAGGCAGCCACTGCAGAGCATCTCCCCATGGGCCCGCACCACCGCCCCTGCAATAGGTGGCCACTGCAGAGCATCTCCCCATGGCCCCTCACCACTGCCCCTGCCTTCTGCAATAGGTGGCCACTGCAGAGCATCTCCCCATGGGCCCTCACCATGCCCCTGCAATAGGGGGCCACTGGAGAGCATCTCCCCATGAGGCCATTCACAATTGCCGCCTGCCTTCTGGAACAGATGGCCAGTGTGTGACCGCCACAACCAACTTCTTCCCATTGGGCCCTCAGCACTGCTGCCTGCCTTCTGGAATAGGTGGCCAGTGTGTGACTGGCAGAGCTTCTCTTCATGGGGCTCACACCCTGGCCACCCCCACCTCCATATAATCCTGTGATGCTGCGTATTCTTTAGCATGATGGCACACCCACAGATTATTTCACTCATCTCTCCGCCGCCATTGCGGCCCAACGGGGGATTTTGGCTCATAGCACATGACCCCAGAGTTTGTCATGCGCACTATGAAGCCGGGTGTACGCGTCCTGGCTTCAAACTGAAGTAGTGCACATGACCCAAACTCCGGGGTCATGGGCAGTGAACTGAAATCCCGTCGGACGCGTTGGCAGCGGAGAGGTGAGTGAGATCATCCTGTGACGCTGCGCATTTATTAGCATGATAGCATGCCCACAGGAACGTACTAACATGCTAATGGGGGCGACTGGCTGGTGAACTAACGCCCAGGGGACTAGTGCCCTCGTTCATTAGCAAACGATAAAAGATGTTAAGAAATGCTTTTTCTAAAGATCTCTTTATCTATGCTAGTGTATATAGGGACGGTTAGGCAGGGATTAGCAATATGCACCCAGAACTGCTCGTGGCTCTGCATATTGCACCTGACAGGTTCCCTTTAACTCTGCTGCCTGATCCTCCCCTTCACTTGCTCCTCGTTTGCTCCTCCGCTCCGTCAGTCCTTTCGCTGGCTTCCTGAAGGTCCCGTGGGCTGCTATGAATTCTGAACTTTAGTTCCTTTCATAAACTTTCTATTAGATTCAGGTCAGGTGATAGAATGGCCCAGTCTATCAGCTTTATTTTCTTTCTCTGAAACCAGTGGACAGTTCCTTGGCTGAGTGTTTGGGGTCTTTGTCTTGCTGAAATGTCCATTCTTGTTCCATCTTCATCATCCTGATAGACTATATTCTCCCATTATTCTACAGGCTTTGTCTAAATGTTGTTGAGAAAACTTTAAAGTCACTTAAATATGATTTTTATTCAGCCGTGGAGTCTTGCCTGGTGAGTGTGCATAAAGGCCATATATTGTTTTCTTTGAAAGAATTGTACCTGATGATTTCAGGTCTTTCTGTAGCTCTCCACTGGTGGTCCTTGGCTCTTGAATAAGTCTTCTTCTTCTTATAATTCTTTTTACTCTTCTGTCTGAAATCTTTTGGGGAGAAGCTGGTCATGGCCAGTTTATATTACATAGTTACTAAGGTTGAAAAAAGACCTAGGTCCATCTAGTTCAACCTTCCTCCACCAGTTCGATATTGAAATTATGTTCTTTCCACTTTCTGATTATGACCCCAACAGTTCTAAACTACTAAAATGTTCCAGTCAGAAGTTTTCTGTACCCAATTCCATCAGTATGTTTTGCAACAATAAGGTTGTTAAGATCATGAGACAACTCATTGGTTTTACCCATCATAGGATGTTTCTTGTGCTGCACCTTTAGTAATGAGACACCATTTATAGGCCATCAGTTGAACCAGCTAAAATTATCCTCTTCACGACACATGACGTACTAGGTATGTCATGTATCGTGCCTTGTGAGATTAATCCCAGTGGGCTGCCGTGGGCAGTCCGCTGCGATCCGCGCACATCTCAGCTGATTTCAACAGATAAGATGTGTGCCTGCCAGGCGCGAGTGGAATCGCGTTCCACCCGCGCCTATTAACCCTTACATCTCTCTGCCAAAATCTGACAACGAGATGTATCAGCACGCTGCCATTAGCATAACTTACCCACCCCCATCGGAAGTCACATGACGTGATCACATGACTTCCAGTGGTTGCTGTGGTAGCACAGGGTCATGCAAAAAACAAGCTCTCATATGGGAAGATTGACTGAAAAATAAAAAAGTTACGACTCCCGGAAGAAGGGGAGCAAAAAAAAAAGGAAAATTGCCTGGGGGTGAAGGGGTTATTTTTCACTAAGGCTACTTTCACACATCCGGATTTTTGCTCTGCGGCACAATACGGCGTTCTGCAGAAAAACCGCAACCGGCTTTTGTAACGCCGGTTGCGTTTTTTTTTGCATAGACTTACATTTGTGCCGTAGGGGCTTGCGTTCGGTCCGGTTTTTGCCGCATGCGGCAGATTTAGCCGATGCCGCGGCCGGATCGAACGTTCCCTGCAATGTTTTTTGCTCCGGCAAAAAACACCGCGCCGCATCCGGCCGCTGCGGCGCATTTTTCAATGCATACCTATGGAGGCCGGATGCGGCGCGATGCGGAAAAAAACGCATCCGGTCGCCGCATGCATTGTTTTCCACTGCGCATGCTCAGTAGCATGCCGCAACCGGCAAAAAACGGACGGGCCGCATGTAAAAACTTATGCAACGGATGCAGTGTTTTCGTCGCATCCGTTGCATAGTTTTCACAGCCGGATTGAGCCGCAGTGCTAAAGCCGAAGGTGTGAAAGTAGCCTAAGTGGCAGGATTGCTTACCGTACTAATTAGTGATAGATTTCAGCTGGTGTCATGACTTTCAATGGCTTTTTGCACCTCGTGTTCAATACTTTTTTTTTCCTGTCATTTCTCATTATTACACCTTTATGGACAACTATTGTTTGATTTCTTTGCCTGTGTTAATTGGATGGATTGTTTCTGACATCTGGTGGGAAATTCATGTCAATAGCACCTTTTATAAACATATTTACTTAGAAAATTGGGGACTTGTTTTAATACTTTTCACCCGCTGGATGTATTATATCTACAGTACCAGGGGATTAATGGTGCCTTAAATTAAATATTAACAGTCGCATTCTATAATTTTGCCACTTGTAATTTAGTAGTAAATGGAGAAATGTAGGGAACTCCGAAGAGTTACCTTTTACTTTGCAGTTGCTGTACTCAGTAGTCAGCTCGCGTTAGTTTGTATGTGGAGAATTAGCGATTCTGTGTGATTTCTATATTTTTTTTTTTTTTTTTTTATTTACTTCATAGTCCATTGTAATACAAAGATGCAGTGTGTGTGTGTATATATATATATATATATGTATGTATATAATATGTATGTATGTATGTGTGTATATATATGTATGTGTATATATATATATATATATATATATATATATATATATATATATATATATATATATATATATATATATATATATATATATATATTATACCACATAGACATATATATTATTATTATGTCTATGTAGTATAATATATATATTATACCACATATATATAATCAGTGCCTACAAGTAGTATTCAACCCCCTGCAGATTTACCAGGTTTACACATTCGGAATTAACTTGGCATTGTGACATTTTGACTGTAGATCAGCCCGGAAGTGTGAAATGCACTGCAGCAAAAAAGAATGTTGTTTTTTTTTTTTTTTTTTTTTTTAAATTGTGAAAAGTTTATTCAGAGGGTCATTTATTATTCAACCCCTCAAACCAACAGAATTCTGTTTGGTTCCCCTAAAGTATTGAGGTATTTCAGGCACAAAGAACAATGAGCTTCACATGTTTGGATTAATTATCTCTTTTTCCAGCCTTTTCTGACTAATTAAGACCCTCCCCAAACTTGTGAACAGCACTCATACTTGGTCAACATGGGAAAGACAAAGGAGCATTCCAAGGCCATCAGAGACAAGATCGTGGGGGGTCACAAGGCTGGCAAGGGGTACAAAACCCTTTCCAAGGAGTTGGGCCTACCTGTCTCCACTGTTGGGAGCATCATCTGGAAGTGGAAGGCTTATGGAACTACTGTTAGCCTTCCACGGCCTGGACAGCCTTTGAAAGTTTCCACCCGTGCCGATGCCAGGCTTGTCCGAAGAGTCAAGGCTAACCCAAGGACAACAAGGAAGGAGCTCCGGGAAGATCTCATGGCAGTGGGGACATTGGTTTCAGTCAATACCATAAGTAACGTACTCCACCGCAATGGTCTCCGTTCCAGACGAGCCCGTAAGGTACCTTTACTTTCAAAGCGTCATGTCAAGGCTCGTCTACAGTTTGCTCATGATCACTTGGAGGACTCTGAGACAGACTGGTTCAAGGTTCTCTGGTCTGATGAGACCAAGATCGAGATCTTTGGTGCCAATCACACACGTGACGTTTGGAGACTGGATGGCACTGCATACGACCCCAAAAATACCATCCCTACAGTCAAGCATGGTAGTGGCAGCATCATGCTGTGGGGCTGTTTCTCAGCCAAGGGGCCTGGCCATCTGGTCCGCATCCATGGGAAGATGGATAGCACGGCCTACCTGGAGATTTTGGCGAAGAACCTCCGCTCCTCCATCAAGGATCTTAAGATGGGTCGTCATTTCATCTTCCAACAAGACAATGACCCAAAGCACACAGCCAAGAAAACCAAGGCCTGGTTCAAGAGGGAAAAAATCAAGGTGTTGCAGTGGCCTAGTCAGTCTCCTGACCTTAACCCAATTGAAAACTTGTGGAAGGAGCTCAAGATTAAAGTCCTCATGAGACACCCAAAGAACCTAGATAACTTGGAGAAGATCTGCATGGAGGAGTGGGCCAAGATAACTCCAGAGACCTGTGCCGGCCTGATCAGGTCTTATAAAAGACGATTATTAGCTGTAATTGCAAACAAGGGTTATTCCACAAAATATTAAACCTAGGGGTTGAATAATAATTGACCCACACTTTTATGTTGAAAATTTATTAAAATTTAACTGAGCAACATAACTTGTTGGTTTGTAAGATTTATGCATCTGTTAATAAATCCTGCTCTTGTTTGAAGTTTGCAGGCTCTAACTTATTTGCATCTTATCAAACCTGCTAAATCTGCAGGGGGTTGAAGACTACTTGTAGGCATTGTATGTATGTATGTATGTATGTATGTATATGTATATATGTATATGTGTATGTATATATGTATATATATATCGTATATTATATTTAATGATTTATATATGATGTATAGATGCATGATTTATTACATTTATTTCTTTTTTCTTTTCATTATAAAAACCATGTGAACTATACCCATATTATAGTAGTACCTTTTTGCTGTGCCTATGGTTTTTTGTGTGTGTATATACAGTATATATAATAGTTTATTTTGCGTTCTGAAATGCTCCTGTCTCTGCAATGTCCGTTTCTTCTATGATCAGATCCCTGTGTGACTCTTGTAGGTTACTAAGCTGTGTCCGGCGTTCTTCACCAGTACAGTGAAATGGAAGCTAATGGGAATCCAGCTAATGGAAATGCAGTCAGTGCAGAGGATAATGGAAACCCACCTCTTCCTCCAGTAAGACTTCCTTCAGCACATATGGCTCTCCTAGTACTATTGGCAAGGAGAAGAAAACTGAGGAGACAAGTAAGTTTTGGACCACTTTTATACTAGCAAATGTAGAATTGGTGTTAATTTATTTGCATGTTCCATTCCATTTACCACAAATGTGGTCTGTGACTGCTGCATGGAAGTGGGAGTACCACCTCTTACCTGCCATCATCCGTGGTTTTTCTTTTGATTAGCTGGCCTGGCATGATGTCACACATGAATCAACCTTGACATTGTGCCAGGCCATCTAATCAGAAGATTTACTAACATCAACTGGTAAGGCCCCTTTCACACATCAGTTACTTGCTATCATCTCACAATCCGTTTTCTCCACAGATCCGTTGGTTATTGTGGCAGAACTGATGCGACATATTTGTTTTTTCGATGGATCAGACTAACTGGGGGCGAAATAATAATTGGAGCATGCTCAGTTAAAAAAAAAAAAAAACTGAATCCGTCGCTGGATTCTGTCATGTGACGGATGTCGACATATCCTGGCCCATAGGCTTCCATTCTACCAAACGACAAACTAAAGTTTTTTGACTGCGGCGAAAAAACGGACAGCGACGGATCCGTCGCTGTCCGTTTTTTCGCCGCAGTCAAACATTAGTTTGTCCGTTGGATCCGTCGAACATTTTTTGTCCGTTGGACGGAGACAACGACCTACGGATGAAACGTGAGGCCATCCGTCTCTAATACAAATCTAACAGGTGAAGAAGCTGTTAAAAAAGCGCAATAATGGTCTTACCCCAGTATGTACGGGGTGAGATCAATGAGCAGTACTACTCACCAGATGGAGTTGTGAAAGTCACAACTACTGTAAAGGCATGAAAATCCTGATCACAGCAGCAGCAACCCAAGCGGCAGATAGCAGAGAGAGGTAGAGACGGGTTTTCATATGCCGCGCCAATGATCACCGATCAGAATGATAGCATTAATGTATCTTTATTTTGCACAGGTCTATGCGTTTCTGGAGACTCAGCTCCCTTCCTCAGGACCGTCAGGCACAAGAAAACATCAAATCACATAAATCACATTTGAGATTTGATGTTGTCTTGTGCCTGACGGTCCTGAGGAAGGGAGCGGAGTCTCCAGAAACGCGTAGACCTGGGCAAAATAAAGATACATTAATGCTATCATTCTGATCGGTGATCATTGGCGCGGCATATGAAAACCCGTCTCTACCTCTCTCTATCTAATACAAATCTATGAGAAAAAACACAGATCCAGCGGCATCAGTCGCCGGATCGATGTTGTGTTTTTTTGTTTTTTGTTTCCAAAAGTCGACGGATTGTGACTGATAGCAAAAAACTGATGTGTGAGAGGGGCCTAAGGCTAAGTTCACACATCCTGTGTTTTGCATCAGTCACAATCCGTAGCCTTGAGGAATTACGGAATCCTGCAAAATATTTTGCAGGAATCCTGTATTTCCCCATAGACTTCTATTAGTGACGGATTGCGACTGATGACCCTGCGTTGCATCCGCTGCGTCGCGGTCCGTCGTTTTTGACTGACCGCCGAGCGGGGAGCAACGCAGAATGTAACGTTTTTCGGGCCGTCAAAATTAACGCGCCGCGCAGGAATCCGTCGCCATCCGCCACACTTGCAATGTATGTCTATGGTGCTGGATTCCGTCGTAATCCGTCTTACGACGGAATCCAGCGCTGGATTCCGCCATGCTCTACTGAGCATGCCCAGAATGTTTGGCACGCCCACTGGGCTGTCCCAAACACAGACGGATCATGACTGATCCGTCAAAAAACGGATGCACAGCGGATGTAACGGACGCAACTGATCAGTTTTTTCACAGGATTCCTGTGAAAGGAATCCTGTGAAAAACACATCAGTTGCATCAGTTGACATCTAAAAAACAACTGATCCGTTGCTGACGGACCTGACTGATTGAAAACAACTGAAGTGTGAACTTAGCCTAAGAAGCCTTACTGGCGCTTCTGGGCAGCGGCTGCAAACCAAGTTGAGACTGATAGAATGGAACAAGATTTGTACCTAAAATTTAGGTCAGTAATTTGCATTGGATCAAGAATATACTTACGCACATCTTTCAAATCTGGCTTGGTAATCTCCTAAATTGTGTATCTACAGGAGGCTTCTAGGCAGAAGCGACTGTGGATTCATCCAGAAATCAGAATGAAGCAGGAGAAGGGTCATTTTGCAATGTTGTATGCAGATCTTCGCAGGTAAGGTGACCTTTTAGAATAAGCTGCAAGTGTGTGTACATGTACATAACGACAATATATCTGACTTTATTACTTTGATCCTACATTTATAACCAACTTTCCCCTTTTGTAGGTTTTATCTGTCACTGACTTTTTTAAAAACTCAGCTCCGACTTCACTTCCTTGATTGTTGGTGGCTCAGTACTTGGGCTAGTGCTCTCTGGACTTAAACTACAGTATTTGCTCATGTTTAGAAGATGGCCAGCTTCAGGAAAAAGGATGTTCTGTGTATGTCCCAACACTTATAATCCATGCATCAGTGTTTCATTCCAGCCACTGCTGATCGAAGCAAAGCCTGCCCTGTCAATCAGAGGCAGGCATACTGGGGGCTACCTGGGGATAACCCTTGACTCTGCTCTCTTCTTCAAGCCACATATCTCAGCTATTTCAACCTCCTGCCGATTCCAAATCAAAACTGTTTCCTGGATCCGTACATTTCTTGACCAAGAATCTGCAAAAACACTAGTGCATGCTCTTATGATCTCCCAACTCAACTATTTCAACCTCTTGCTTTATGCCCTCACTTCTAACACTCTTGCACCCCTACAATCTATCCCACACTCTGCTGCCCAACTAATCCACCTCTTCCCCCTACTATTCCCCAGCCTCTCCTCTCTGCCAGTCCCTTCACTGGCTTCCCATTGCCCAAAGAAACCAGTTTAAAAACACTAACCATGACATATAAAGTCATCCACAACCTGTCTCCTCTATATTTCTGTGACCTAGTTTCCAGGTACTTACCTGCACGTAACCTCTGATCTTCACAAGATCTTATTCTCTACTCCCCTCTTATCTCCTCCCACAATCGCATACAAGATTTCTCCCGTGCCTCCCCCCCATACTCTAGAACGCTCTACTCCAACATATCAGACTCTCGCCTACCGTGGAAGCCTTCAAAAGGAACCTGAAGACCCAACTATTTAGACAAACCTACAACCTGCAGTAACTTTCAGTCCACTATACTGCTGCACAACCACCTCTACCCTCACCTACTGTATCCTCATCTATCCCTTGTGGACGAGATAACTGTGGAAAGATAAGGCGCAAATAGGGTCTTACCCGGTATACACGTGGAAGTGAATACTGGCAGGTACACTCACCTGGTTCGGTTGTGCCAGTCACAACCCCTTTCAAAGCATGTAAATCACAATGTGATGGTGTGGGAGGCAGCGGTCCCGCGGTGATGAGACAATTCAAAAAAGTGTAGGAAAGCAGGTTAATATACCGCGCCACACCACAGAAGTCAAAAACTGTTAAAAGTAAATCCCTTTTTCTTTATTTTCACAGGTCTACGCGTTTCAGGGACATATCCGTCCCCTTCCTCAGGACAATGTACAGAAAATACTATATCCTAATACTATATAGTATTTTCTGTACATTGTCCTGAGGAAGGGGATGGATATGTCCCTGAAACGCGTAGACCTGTGAAAATAAAGAAAAAGGGATTTACTTTTAACAGTTTTTGACTTCTGTGGTGTGGCGCGGTATATTAACCTGCTTTCCTACACTTTTTTGAATTATCCCTTGTGGACGGTGAGCCCTTGCGGGCAGGGTCCTGTCTCCTCCTGTATCAATCTATGCCTTGTATTGTTCATGATTATTGTGCTTGTCTATGTATGTTCCCCCCCTTTCAAATGTAAAGCGCCATGGCATAAATGGCGATATAATAATACTGCTTGAAGGACTGTACCTTGAACCACATGGCCCTGTGCAATGTGCAGAGATCTGTGTGCTGCTTTAACCACTTTACCCCTGGGTGATAATCAATTTTTCATTTTAGTTTTTTCTCCCCTTCTTCCGAGAGCCATAACTTTATTTTTCTGTCAATATTACCATATCAGCTCTTACCTGTTACGCGACGAGTTGTACTTTTAAAAGAAATCATTAGTTTTACCATTCAGTGTACTGGAAAATGGGAAAAAATTCCTAGTGCGGTGAAATTGCAAAAAAAAAGTGCAATTGCACTATAGTTTTTGGGATATTTTATTCAGTGTTCACTATATGGTAAAACTGAGGTGTCTGTATGATGCCTCACTTTGGTATGAGTTCATAGATACCAAATGTGTGTTTTACTTATTTTGTGCATAGCACAAAATTGTTGGCACCCTGAACTTTAATATATGATTGCACACCCTTTGATTACCAGTTATGTATTCCCGTTACTTCCTATAACCATCAACAAACTTCTTAAGGCCGCTTTACATGCTACAATAAATCTTACGATGTGTCTTCGAGGTTACGTCGTAAGTGACGCACATCCGGCATCGTAAGTGTGATTGTAGCGTGTAAAACCTCCGTGCAATTGCGATTGAATGAAAATCCGTTCATCGCATGCACGTCGTTCATTCCTCAAAGATTGAACGTGCGGTTGTGCAATGTTCCCGAGGCAGCAAACATCGCAGTGTGTGACACCCCGGGAACGTTGAGCGACAGCTTACCTCCGTCCGCAGCTCCCGCCGACAATGCGGAAGGGAGGAGGTGGGCGGGATGTTTACGTCCCGCTCATCTCCGCTTCTATTGGCCGGCTGCCGCGTGACGACGATGTGACGCCGAACATCCCTCCCACTCCAGGAAGTGGATGTTCGCCGCCCACATCGAGGTTGTATGGACGGGTAAGTACGTGTGACGGGGGTTAATCGTTTGTGCAGCACGTTCAACAAATTGAACATGCCACACATACGATGGGGGCGTTGCAAATCGCATACGAAATCGTATGCGAAATTGCAACGTGTAAAGCAGGCTTTACACAACTCAACTGGAATTTTGGGCCACTCTCCTTTTGCAAACTGCTCCAGGTCTTTCATACTTGAAGGGTGCCTTCTTCCAACAGCAATATACAGGTGTTCAATGGGATTTAGATCCATTGGCCACTTCAGATCTCTCAAGCGCTTTGTTTTCAACCATTTATGGGTTCTTCATGAAGTATGTTTGGGATCATTGTCCTGCTAGAAAAGCCATTATCTAGGATGCAAACCGAGATTTCTGACACTGGGCACTACATTGTGACCCAAATTCCTTTGGTAAAGTCCAGATTTCATTATGCCTTGCACAGAGTCAAAGCAACCAGTGCCAGAGGCAGCAAAACATCACCATATTTTACTGTAGGTACTGTATTCTTTTCTTTTGTAAGCCTCATTCTGTTTTTGATTACCGTAACTATAGAATGATGTGCTTTTATCAAAAATCTCTGTCTTGATCTCATCAGTCCACAAGATGCTTTTCCAGATGGATTTTGGCTTGCATACATTTTGGCAAACTGTAGTCTAGCTTTGTTTCTGTGGCAGCAGTGGGGTTCTACTGGGTCTCCTGCCATAGCGTTTCATTTCATCTAAATGTGGACTGACACTGATGCACCCTGAGCCTGCAGGACAGCTTTAATTTCTTTGGAACTTGATTGGGGCTGCTTATCCACTGTCGGGATTATTCTGTGTTGCAACCTTTCACCAATTTTTCTCTGCTGTCCACGTCTAGGAAAACTGGCTACAGTGCAATGGGCTGTAAACTTCTGGATTGTGTTGCATACTGTTGACAAAGGAATATCCGATCTCTAAACGTTTTTTGATATTTTGGTTCTCAAGTCCTTAGACAATTATTTTCTCCTTTCTGTTCTCCATGCTTCATGTGGCACACACACACACACACACACATTGTAAAGATTGAGTCAATTTCTTACCTGAAAATTGTAGATTTACATTGAAGGCATCAAAACTATGAATTAACCAGGGCTGTGGAGTCGGTAAACCAAACCTTCGACTCCGACTCCTCAATTTGTCTTGCACCGACTCCGACTCCTACATATATTGCTTATAGTTAGGTGAAAAATTTATTGTAATACATGAACATGTGTATGTGAACATCAGACATTTAATAATTTTTATGATACAATAATCAAGATATTTGGATAGAACATAAAATGTATTTATTGGAATACAACTTTAGAACACAAACTGTAATAAATTGTAAATATGTAATCCACTATGTAATATACAGCAGATTACATATATATCTGGTGTGTGTGTGTGTATGTGTGTGTATGTATGTATGATATATATATGTATGTATATATATATATATATATATATATATATATATATATATATATATATATATATATATATATATATATATATATATATATATATATATATATATATATATATATACAATTATGTGTATTACATATTTACAATTTTAGTTTTTTTTGTGCTCTAAAGTTGTATTGCAATAAATATATTTTATGTTCTATCTAAATATCTTGATTATTGTATCATAAAAATAATTACATGTCTAATGTTCACAGTGTGCTACAATACATGTTTCACTTAAATATAAGCATTATACTAAATGTTATTATTTAGTAAAATATTCAGCATATTCTGCATTGCACTACTGTCCCCAATTTATTATATATTTTAGGAGTCGGAGTCGGTACATTTTATACCGACTCCACCAAAATGAGCTCTGACTCCACGACTCCGACTCAACAACCCTGGAATTAACACATGTGGAATGAAATGCTTAACAAAAAAGTGTGAAACAACTGAAAATGTCTTTATATTCTAGGTTCTTCAAAGTAGCCACCTTTTGCTTTGATTACTGCTTTGCATACTCTTGGCATGCTCTTGATGAGCTTCAAGAGGTAGTCACTGAAAATGGTCTTCCAACAGTCTTGATGGAGTTCCCAGAGATGCTTATCACTTGTTGGCCCTTTTGCCTTCACTCTGCGGTCCAGCTCACCCCAAACCATCTCGATTGGGTTCAGGTCTGGTGACTGTGTAGGCCAGGTCATCTGGTGTAGAACCCCATCACTCTCCTTCTTAGTCAAATAGGCCTTACACAGCCTGGAGGTGTGTTTGGGGTCCTGTTAAAAAATAACTGATGGTCCAACTAAACGCAAACCGGATGGAATACCATGCTGCTGCAAGATGCTGTGGTAGCCTGCTGGTTCAGTATGCCTTCAATTTTGACTAAATCCCCAACAGTATCACCAGCAAAGCACCCCCACTCCATCACACCTCCTCCTCCTCCATGCTTCATGGTGGGAACCAGCCATGTAGAGTCCATCCGTTCACCTTTTCTACAAAGAAACCTTAGTTTGATCCAAAGATCTCAAATTTGGACTCCTCAGACCAAAGCACAGATTTCCACTGGTCTAATGTCCATATCTTGTGTTCTTTTGCCCAAACAAGTCTCTTCTGCTTGTTGCCTGTCCTTAGCATTGGTTTCCTAGCAGCTATTTTACCATGAAGGCCTGCTGCACAAAGTCTCCTCTTGTTGTTCTAGAGATGTGTCTGCTGCTAGAACGCTGTGTGGCATTGACCTGGTCTCTAATCTGAGCTGCTGTTAACCTGTGATTTCTGAGTTTGGTGACTCGGATAAACTTATACTCCGCAGCAGAGGTGACTCTTGGTCTTTTTTTCCTGGAGCGGTCCTCATGTAAGCCAGTTTCTTTGTAGAGTTTGATGGTTTTTGCCACTGCACTTGGGGACACTTTAAAAGTTTTCCCAATTTTTCGGACTGACTAACCTTAATTTCTTAAAGTAATGATGGCCACTCGTTTTTCTTTACTTAGCTGCTTTATTCTTGCCATAATACAAATTCTAACAGTCTATTCAGTAGGGCTATCAGCAGACTTCTGCACAACGCAACTGATAGTCCCAATCCCATTTATAAGGCAAGAAATCCCACTTATTAAACCTGATAGGGCACACCTGTGAAGTGAAAATCATTTTCGGTGACTGCCTCTTGAAGCTCATCAAGGGGATGCTAAGAGTGTGCAAAGCAGAAATCAAAGCAAAAGGTGGCTACTTTGAAGAACCTAGAATATAAGACATATTTTCAGTTGTTTCACACTTTTTTTGTTAAGTATTTCATTTCACATGTGTTAATTCATAGTTTTGATGCCTTCAATGTGAATCTACAATTTTCATGAAAATAAAGCAAACTCTTTGAGGTGTGTCCAAACTTTTGGTCTGTACTGTATATCCAATTAGCTTTTTTTCTTTTCTATTTATTACAATACACACAAACTAAGCGTGTTAAATGAAATATGTTTAATTGCAATAATTTTCTGGGAGATATACTTCTTTATTTTCTGGAACAATTTCAGTGGCGCCAACACTTTCGGCCATAGCTGTAATTGTACACATAATGCGAAATGTAATCTTTCCTCACTCAGTCTGACAGAATTTGAGAGCATTTTGCAAGTGAATGGAGGGAGAGAAATCTCCCACTTAGTGACATGCTCTTATTCCTTTAATGAACCATGACTTGAGACTGACACTATGGCCGGGGCCACACGGGGGACTACTGCGATCCTCGCATGACACTCTGCTCACGCTGGCAGCACAGCGGGAGCCAAGTGTCATGCGAGTGTCACTGCGACTGAGGTCCGATCATGTGATCGGATCTCCGCTGCGGGAGGCGGGATGGCTCTGAGGATGGGTGGGCCAGTGCTGAGGATGTGAGAGGTATTTATCTCCTCCGTTGCTGGCTATTGCCATTCTTGCCCTGCACTCACGGTATATGGGTGTACTGCGAGTGCAGTGCAATTTTTTATTTTTTTTTCTCCTCCACCCGCCCCATAGACTTAAATGAGTGCGAAAGACCAAGGAACACATTAGTCGCCACATGATGCGATTTTGTTTTTTCGGTCTGATTAGGGCTGAGAAAATAATACGCTAATATTGATCCGAGTGGAATGCAAAGTTTTATCGCATTCCACTCTCTCCGATTTTCATGCCATGTGTCTTAAGCGGGCTTTACACTCTACGATATTTCTAGCAATTTGTAGCGATATCGTACGCAAAAGCACCCGCCCCCATCGTTAATGCGATATCGTGTGATCGCTGCCGCAGCGAACATTATTGCTACAGCAGCGTCACATGCACTTACCTGGTCGGCGGCGTCGCTGTGACTGCCGAACAATCCCTTCCTCAAGGGGGAGGTGCGTTTGGCGTTATGGCGACGTCACCGCGACGTCACTAAGCGGCCGCTTAATCAAACCGGAGGGGCGGAGATGAGCGGGACTATCATCCCGCCCACCTCCTTCCTTCCTCATTGCGGGCGGGACGCAGGTAAGGTGAAGTTCCTCGCTCCTCCGGTGTCACACACAGCGATGTGTGCTGCCGCAGGAACGAGGAACAACATCTATAAACAACCATTACATAGTTCCATAGTTACTAAGGTTGAAAAAAGACCTAGGTCCATCTAGTTCAACCTTCCTCCACCAGTTCTACATTTGGTCAGTCATTTATAACCAACAATGTTGTGTGTACTGAGGAAATCATCCAGCCCTTTTTTGAAAGCTGTTATAGTATCTGCCATTACTACCTCTTGTGGTAGGGCGTTCCACAGTCTGACTGCTCTAACTGTAAAGAACCCTTTCCTATTTAGCTGCTGGAATCGCTTTTCTTCCACTCGCAGTGTATGCCCCCTGGTCCTTAGTATTGTCTTTGGAAGAATTAAGTCATGTGCCAGTCCTTTATATTGACCACACATGTATTTATACATATAAATGAGATCTCCTCTGAGACGTCTTTTTTCTAAGCTAAACATATCTAACTTTTTCAACCTGTCATCATATGGGAGGCCTTCCATTCCTTGTAGTAGTCTAGTCGCCCGCCTTTGAACTGACTCTAACTTTTGAATGTCCTTTTTAAAACAATTTTTGGTTTTAGGACGACCTCTCCATGGTGAACGAATTTCACCACTTTGGAGGACGTTTAAGGTCACTGGTAAGTGTTACACGCTGCGATACCGTTAATGACGCCGGATGTGCGTCACTAACGACGTGACCCCGACGATAAAACATTAACGATATCATAGCGTGTAAAGCCCCCTTTAGGCCTATAAGCTAGAAAAAATAAAAGTTGGCTCCTCCTCTGTAGTATAGACCCCCTGACCGGAGACGAGATGATCAGTTTAACCTTAGTGTTCGTAGGAGGCTGACACGGGGCTGCACTCAGCCCCGTCTCTACCTTAGGTTTGTATTGTGTGTTACTTAATAATTGCACTTTATTTTTCAGATACAGCTGTGTGGAAGACAGGGTTTAACTGCTCCACCTGCTCCCCCCCCCCCCAAAAAATGTATTTTTAGCTTAAAGTATAGTCGTTTTTCTCTGTGATACGCTCCGCCATCAATAGAAATTGGCACATTCTAGAGGGCGATTGGGATTTAAAAGAAATTAGTGTCAAAGCCCTTGATCACCTACCGTAGATGTAATAGTATAGAAGACATTCTGGTTTGAAATCGCCTACATAAAGGAAGAAGTTGGTTTAATTCTGCCAGTCCGGTAGGCAATTTTAAATGGGGGAACTGCAGTTACTGAAAATCCAATTATGATGTTGACTCTATCCGTATCGGCAACCAAGTTCATCTCATGCAGAACGAAAACTGCAGTGTATGTAGGTTGTTTTTTTTTTTTTTTTGTTTTTTTTTTATTTGTCCTTGTGGGAAGTATTACTTAGGCAAACAATTACACCCATGTATATAAGATTTAAAGAGCATTTTAAATCTATAAAATCTGGTATAGGGTCTCCTCGCTTAATAACTCATTTGAGGAAAATGCATGATGGTAATCCAGAGCTTTTATCTATCACTGGTTTAGTTAAAATTCGGCAGTTTGCACAAACTCCTGCTGAGAGCAGAAGCTAAACTAATTATTAAATACTAGAAGGTGGCCCGATTCTAACGCATCGGGTATTGTGGAGCGTTGTGTGTCTGCAGCGTTCTGTGTGTGTGGTGCTGTGTGTGTTGCGCGGTTTGTGTGGGTGTGGAGTGCGTGTGTGTGTTTTGGGGGAGATATGTTTTGTGCAGTGTGTGTGTTGCGCGGTATGTGCGTATATTTATGTATGCTGTGGTGTTTGTGTGTTGGGTGTTGTGTGTGTGTGTGTGTGTGTGTGTGCGGCATTGTCTGTGTATGGGTGCCTGTGTAGGGCGGGGTTTGTGGTTCCCAGTGTGTGTGTGGTGTGTTGTGCAGTGCGCGTGTGGCGCTGTGTGTGTGTTTTGGGGGGAGGTGTGCACCCCCATCGTGCTCCATCCCCCATGCTGCGCACCCCCCCATCGTGCTCCATCCCCCATGCTGCGCACCCCCCCATGGTGCTCCATCCCCCATGCTGCGCACTCCCCATCGTGCTCCAACCCCCATGCTGCACACCCCCCATCGTGCTCCATCCCCCATGCTGCACACCCCCCCCCCCCCCATCGTGCTCCAGTCACACATCAGACAGTATACACGCACACATCTGATCGCATACACTCACACCCCACTTCTCCCTGTGCCCTCCGGTGGGCGGTCCCAGCAGCTGTGCTGCACGCCGTGCTCCTCTGCCTTCTGCCGACACTCACAGATCCGATCGCATACACTCACACATCAGAACACAGGCACACATCCGATCGCATACACGCGCACACACACACACGGACGATATCGCACATACGCGCTCACACACTCACAACATCAGGAGATACCACATGCTTCTGGCCATGTGATCCTCCGGCAGGTCCTGGAAGGTCACTGCACGCACAGTATCGCCGCCGAGAAGTAAGCGATATCACTGGATGTTGAGTGTGTGGATGCGATCTGATGTGTGTGTGAGGTGTGTGTGTGTCTGTTCTTATGTGTGTGTGTGTGTGTGTTCCGCCTCTGCAGGACCTTGATGCGCTCACCTGCTCCCGGTCGGCGTCTGGTGAGTATGACTGCGGGGTCTTCTCTCTTCTGTCTTCTCTCTTCTGGGGGTGCCCGCTGCCTATAATGAAGTGTCTTGCAGTGTCTTTAACTCTTTCACCGCTGCATGACACTTCATTATTGACCGCAGCGTATGCTGGCTCCCTGCACATGTGTACCGGGAGCCGGTGTTCGCTGGTAACCATGATATACATCGGGTAACTAAGGGAAGCGCTTCCTATAGTTACGCGATGTCTATTATGGTTACCAGCGTACACCGGCTCCGTCACGATCCCAGCATCGCAAGGGGGCCGAGTGTGCCAACGTGTGGTGGGGGTGAGCGAGCGAGGCGTCAGAGTATGCCGGCTCCCTGCACATGTGTACCGGGAGCCAGTGTACGCTGGAGCGGGGCTGAGCGGGCGAGGCGTCAGCGTATGCCGGCTCCCTGCACATGTGTACCGGGAGCCAGTGTACGCTGGAGCGGGGCTGAGCGGGCGAGGCGTCAGCGTATGCCGGCTCCCTGCACATGTGTACCGGGAGCCGGTGTACGCTGGAGCGGGCGATGCGTGTGGAGGGCCGGGGCGAGCGGCTAATCCATGCGGGAGGCGGGGCCAGGCCGAGGCGAGCGGCGGGGCCAGGGCGAGCCCAGCGGCCAATCTGACAGTTGTCACTTTTATGACACTGTCACGGTGACACAATTTTGGAGCAAGACAGACAGACAGACAGAATAAGGCAATTATATATCTAGATAAGCGCAAGGAGGGTTAGGTCTCAACGAAAAAAATGATCATTATCTCTGGTTGATTGCACTGATTGAATCACGTGATTCACTTCAAAGGAATTGAAATTTTGTCATCAGGGGAAGGACCCATTGAAGCCATTGTTCGCTTGGTGCCTGCACAGCTATACCACCTGTCATTTACATGAAGAATTGTACCCCGCTTATTTCTTCCTTTCAGACTTTGCAAAAGTGAAAGCCCACACACAGCTGTAGATCCCAAAAATGTCAAATGTTATGGCTTCTGGAAAGTTGTGAAACAAGGAATTTTTTTTTCTTTTTTTCAGAATCCTTTTTTTTTTTTTTTTTTTTTTTTTAAACCATCACTTACTTTAACAAAAACTATACATGTCTGGTATCTCAACATGTGATATTAAAACTTAACCTTTAATTGGGTTATTTAAAATAGATATAGAAACTGTGATCCAAACACCATTAAAAACCTGGAAATGATGGGACCAATATGTACTGTGTGTATCTATGGCACCATCATTTACAGAAAAGGGGGGAACGAGTAACGTTCACCTAAATGAACAGCACCGGAGACGTGCTGAGTTTTGCAACACACAAATAGCTGATGTGGTATCACTGATTAGACGGATGCTGTGTAAGTGCAGCCTTCAAAGATGAGTGTATATACAGGAAGTAGCATGCCACTCAACAGACAGAATATTGTCACTCAGCGTCATCAACACCAGACCAAAAAGTAATGTGAATGTCCCACTATAGAGCTAAACTAGTGAGATATGCTCCAACAGGGGACAACCAATACTCATGCACCATGACAAACAATGCCCAAGAAATAAAGACCTCATAATATATATACCCTGCTCGATACCGACAGCGGCAGGGGGTCAGGGACAATAGGATGTCATATACAGTGTAATATTAGGACCACTTGAAGTGGAACCATCTCACCCAGTCCTTTTGTCGGTGAGGTGTCGTCCTTCTCCAGTGCTGCTTGGTCCAAATACCGGCACGGGGGGAGCAGTGGCTTGGTCACTGGCCCTATCTAGGATACCACTGACCCTTAGATAATCCACAATAACTCCCGCCCTTACAAGGGCAGTCCACAGCTGGCCCTGTTGTGGCTGACCCTAATAACCATCAAGCAGGTGACTCCCGACGCGTTTCACAACAACTGCTCATCAGGGGAGGCTTGGAACACCTGAAAATCGTGGTTTTGGCTCAAACTTGGAGCTCAAACCTGTGTGGCCTGGTATCATTGAAGGTGTACGGTGTACTGAGGTAACTCCCCCAAACACACCCCCCCCCCTTTTTTCATCAAGGTGATTGAGGTGCGATTATGCATTTCCCTTTATGATATAGGAGTATTGCAACTTGTCTGAGTATCCCGTAATGTGTATCCATACGGGTTTTTCCCAATCATTTAATGCGGCCTACAGTGCTGACAATGCGCGCCCTATTTTGCGACCTAATACGCACTGTTAAACATGTAGTTTCGTGCTTTATCTGTCCGGCCGCTATCACGTGATGAGCACTTTGTGCGTCACGAAGTGGGCCGGGAGACCGATATCCTGTAGACGCCCCCTTCCTCTGTTGGTGACGTCACCGGCCGCGTGACTGATCATGTGACCGGCGAACCAGGAAGTCCTGCGTTCCATAGGCCGCCGCATATTGATGACGAGCGGTCGGGTTCTGCATGACGCGACCGATCTCTATTGGTCCTCACATCTCCGATCACGTGACTACTCACGTGATCGGACTACCAGGAAGCACAGCGTCCTTCAACTGGATTATCAAATGAGAGGGAAATAAACGTGTGTCCTTTCTGGTAAGAGCTATGTCTCTTTATACTTAACGGATTGCA
This sequence comes from Anomaloglossus baeobatrachus, assembly GCF_048569485.1. Taxonomy (NCBI): domain Eukaryota; kingdom Metazoa; phylum Chordata; class Amphibia; order Anura; family Aromobatidae; genus Anomaloglossus; species Anomaloglossus baeobatrachus. Next base: position 319,173,955 of record NC_134355.1, on the reverse strand, counting down.
TCTTACTGCATCTTATTTTGGTTAGCGATCATCATATCGCCCTCACGATTTGGGGTTGAGTTGTTATATATCATCCAGGTTTTCATTTTTGCCGCCGCATCATTTACATAATCATGCTGGGCGGTTCCTTCAATTTGGGGAAGGGAGGTGGGACTACGGTCCCCTTTAATTACCTCAGTACACCGTACACCTTCAATGATACCAGGCCACACAGGTTTGAGCTCCAAGTTTGAGCCAAAACCACGATTTTCAGGTGTTCCAAGCCTCCCCTGATGAGCAGTTGTTGTGAAACGCGTCGGGAGTCACCTGCTTGATGGTTATTAGGGTCAGCCACAACAGGGCCAGCTGTGGACTGCCCTTGTAAGGGCGGGAGTTATTGTGGATTATCTAAGGGTCAGTGGTATCCTAGATAGGGCCAGTGACCAAGCCACTGCTCCCCCCGTGCCGGTATTTGGACCAAGCAGCAGTGGAGAAGGACGACACCTCACCGACAAAAGGACTGGGTGAGATGGTTCCACTTCAAGTGGTCCTAATATTACACTGTATATGACATCCTATTGTCCCTGACCCCCTGCCGCTGTCGGTATCGAGCAGGGTATATATATTATGAGGTCTTTATTTCTTGGGCATTGTTTGTCATGGTGCATGAGTATTGGTTGTCCCCTGTTGGAGCATATCTCACTAGTTTAGCTCTATAGTGGGACAGTCACATTACTTTTTGGTCTGGTGTTGATGACGCTGAGTGACAATATTCTGTCTGTTGAGTGGCATGCTACTTCCTGTATATACACTCATCTTTGAAGGCTGCACTTACACAGCATCCGTCTAATCAGTGATACCACATCAGCTATTTGTGTGTTGCAAAACTCAGCACGTCTCCGGTGCTGTTCATTTAGGTGAACGTTACTCGTTCCCCCCTTTTCTGTAAATGATGGTGCCATAGATACACACAGTACATATTGGTCCCATCATTTCCAGGTTTTTAATGGTGTTTGGATCACAGTTTCTATATCTATTTTAAATAACCCAATTAAAGGTTAAGTTTTAATATCACATGTTGCTATATCTATACTAATTGTACATGTTGGAATTCTTTTCTAATACCTATTGGTTTTGAATTGGTGCTATATTCATACATGTCTGGTATCTACGTAATCATACTGACCTGGAGAATCATACTGCCAGGTCAGTTTTAAGTTTGAAATGAAACATTTCTGGTATGAGATTATCGTGTGTTATTGTGGTTTCAAGCAACTATCTGGTTGCTTCTCGAGTTCAGATCTTTTACTAGGTATATAGGCACTTCATTGGTGGAGAACCTGCACTTCAGGACCCTGGTGTCTGTGAGATCAAGACAAACAGATAAGACTGCACAAGACATGCAAAGCTTTCTTTGAAAGTCTGATGATTTTCTTTAAACTTTTCGTTTAGGTGCCCTGAGAAATTCCAAGAGTTTATCCAAATGTCCACATCTGCATTTGATGGATTGCTCGACCTCCTAAGACCTCAGCTTACTATGCAGCAGACTTTACTAAGAAGGTGCATCAGTCCTGAGCAGCGGCTGCTCATCACTTTGAGGTACTTTGACGACTATATTTTATGACCATATGAATATTTGTCCTTTTCTGTTAAAAATTCATCCATATAGCTGAAGTGTAAGATGCGGTACTGAAAAGAACACATGACTGCAAATCTCCAAGTGGCAACTCTTGACTTATTTTACTGTTAATTTTCTCCAACATATTCACAGCACTTAATTCTGAGTGTACAAGTATAGAATTGGTGCTATGATACTGCTCTACCTTGTAGAAAAGACAATTCTGATCATATACAGTATATGTCTGAAGTATAAAATAAAAAAAAACAAAAACATAACTCTCAAGGGGGTCGTGGTGGCTTACAATTGAAGTCACCAAAGCTGAATTAATAATAAGTGACTTCTAATGCTGTTGTGTGCATGCTTCTCAAAATTAAGATAAAGCTACAGTCCCTTGTGAGAACTTTCATTTTTTTGCAGGTGTCCACCTCAAACCATGCTCTGACGTTTGCAGATACAGTGGAACCTTGGTTATCGAGAACAATCTGTTCTGGGAGTGTGCTTGTAAACCAAGTTACTCATCTAGCAAAGCAAAATTTCCCATAGGAAATAATGCAAGCTCAGACAATTCGTTCCACAACTTGATCAATGTCCCATCCTGGTCCCCTATTGTGCCATTCCACACACACACACACACACATTATGCTCACCTTACCTTCCGTTCCATCGCCGGCCTCCCGGTTCTTGTAGTTTGCCGATACAGGATGTGTATCAGGTAACCATCGCGACCGATGCAGGAGTGGTAACCTATGGGTTTAGTGAAAAGGGCTGCCAGTACTGTAAAATAACAAATTGTGTAATACGTCCCTACTGTCTTCCCCTGGGAATCATCACTGACCCACCTGTAGTGTTCAGTCTCTGATACCATATCTTCATCTGAAATGTAATGCATTCTGTTGTAGCGTGTAGACCTATTTGGCAGCCCTTTTTTGGCTTTGTACGTGTCTGACCCATAATACAACCATGTAAACTGGTATTTCTTGTACTGCAGTGAAATCCTATGTCAGAAGTCTCCGTCCTCATTTTGTTCTTCTACTTTTACAGCAGGTGAAATAAGTATTGATCAAGTCATCAATATTCTAAGTAAATATATTTCTAAGGTGCTATTGACAAGAAATTCTCACCACATGTCTGTAACAACTCAACCAATCCACACAGGTAGAGAACTAAAACCATAGATGTCCATAAATTAAGTTGTGTAGTAATGAGAAATGACATGGGGAAAAAGTATTGAACTTATGCAGAAAGAGAGCTGAAAAAATCCATGGAAAGTCAGGATACCAGATAAACTCTATCAGTAATTACAAAGCAATCCTGCCACTTGGTGAAAACATCAGCTGGTTCAACTGATGGCCAATAAAAAGGGGTCTTATTATCAAGGTGCCACACAACAAACCTCTCATGATGGGTAAAACTAATGAAAGCTGAAGGAAGAAGAGTACCAGTAGGGTGTTACCAGATATTATAGGGATATGTACGTAGAGAGACACTCACCTGAAGAGGTTGTGTAAGTCACAACTCCTATGCAAACCTGAGATAAAGGCGGCTGCTGCAGCCCCTCATAGGTAAAACTTCAATGCCGGAGAGGAGAAACAAGGTTAATGCCGCACTGCTGTCGAAGTATTGGACTGTTGATTTTTATCAATTCTTCTTTATTTTACAGGTCTACACGTTTCAGAGATCAGAGCCTCCTTCGTCAGGACAAACGAATGTCAAATACAAGAACCGCCCAAAAAAAAAAAAAAAAGAACCAGTGACCAATTATAGAGAAAAAAACACTTAATACATGCACATACAGAAAATAACATGCTTGGGTATCAAAAAACATAATTCTTTCTTTTACAAAAATTTAAAGACTGTAAAAAAAAAAAAGTGCTGGAATTTTCTGGAAGAAAAACAGGAAGAAATTTAAAAAATGTGGGAAAGTAGGATTCAAACCCAGAAATTTATTTTTTATTTTATTTTTTTTTTTTTTAATTTTGGTCAGTTCCTGTATTTGACACATGTGCATAAATAGATGTTCTGAGATGTATGTCTATACATTGTTTTTTCCTTTGTCCTGATGAAGGAGGCTCTGATCTCTGAAACGTGTAGACCTGTAAAATAAAGAAGTATTTATTAAATCAACAGTCCATTACTTCGGCAGCAGAGCGGCATTAACCCCGTTTCTCCTCTCCAGCATTGATGGTTAAAACTAGTGAGCTGTCCCAAGACCTTCGCAACCTTATTGTTGAAAAACCTACTGCTTGCCTTGGTTTATAGAAGAATTTCTACTCTACTGAAAGTTCCAGTGACCACTGTAAGGGCCATAATCCAGTAGTGGAAAGAACATAATTTCATCATAAATAGTCTGCAATCAGGTGCCCTCTATAAGCTTTTAGACAGAGGAGTCAAAAGAATTGTCAGAAGAGTTGTCCAAGAGCCAAGGACCACCTGAGGAGAGCTACAGAAAGACCTGGAATCAGCAGGTACAATTGTTTCAAAGAAAACAATAAGTAATGCACTAAACATCCATGGCCTGTATGCACCACATAAGACTCCATTGCTGAACTCCAAGCATGTTCAATCACATATCAAATGAACTCAACAACATTTAGATAAGCCTGAAAATTGAGGCCTTAAACATAGATTTGATCGAGTACCTCACTATTCATACTCACTATACTCATAACGAATACTGTCTAATACTCGCGTATTCATTCCAAATAGCGTGTGCAATGCAAGTCAGTGGGTAAAAACTCTCAAAGTAACGAATAACTCGAATGCCGCACTATTTACTACTCGCACGAATAGTGCGGCATTCAGGTTACTCGTTACATTGCGAGTATGCCCCATTGACTTGCATTGCACATGCTATTCGGAATGAATGCACAAGTTTTAGACTGTACTCGTTATGAGTATAGCGAGTACGAGTAGTTAGGTACTCACCCAAAGCTACTTAAAACACCATACCAACAGTGAAGTGTGGAGGTGTGAACATCATGCTGTGGGGCTGTTTACAGCACTGGCAAACTTCATATAATTGGAAGGATGAATGGACAAATGTACTGAAACATTCTTGGTAAAAATCTGCTGACAGCTATAAGAAGGATGAAAATGAAACCGGGACATTTTAGCAAGACAATGATCCCAAACACACAGCCAAGGAAACTCAATTGGTTTCAAAGAAAAAGCTTCTAGTATGGCCCAGCCAAACACCAGACCTGAGTCTAATAGACAATTTATGGAAGGAACTAAAGCGGAGTTCATAGGAGCTCACGGGACCAACAGGATTTGAAGAGTGTTTGATTGCATCAATGGTCCAATATCACGCCTGAGCAATGCATGCAATAAGTTTCTCCATACAAGAGGCGTTTTGAAGCTGTCATCACTAACAAAGGACCTTATAAAAATTAAGTACATTTCTGTAGTATTATTCAATACTTTGGGGTTTTGTTTTTTTTTTTTTTTGGGGGGGGGGGGGGGTTTCCCTGTGTAATTTCTTATAATTGCACACAACTTAATTTATGGACATCTGTGTTTTAAGTCTTTGCCTATGTGGATTGGATGGGTTGTTAGCACCTTTTTAGAAATAAATTTACTTAAAGGTAATATGTCGCGTTTTTTATTTTTGTATTAATAGTGATTATGGCATCAAGTATTCTTAATACGAAATTAAATTCACTGTTTTAGTTTTTATTTAATTTAAATTTTACTGAAACACTGGGGGCTGCCATCTTGGTTTTGGTGTGTTTAACGACCGCTACCTCAAATACGGCAACACCTGTGTAAAAGAGACAGTTTTCGCGCTGCAACTGTATTCTCTAACACTGACACTACTTCTGGTGTGAGCTGAATGCATCCCCTTGGCTGTCCAGATCACAGCAGAGGTAGGAGATCAGCGCCATCTTTGTGGCGCTCACATCGTATGCTGTGGGCTGTACTTTCCCCCTGTCACTCATTAGGGCCGCCACGACTCCCTTCCCATCCCCCCCCTCTCTCTCTCGGGCCTCCACTCCTAGCAGCTCAGCAGAGCATAGTATACTGAGTGCGGTATACAGTGGAGCACGAAATACAGCTGGGCGCGATATACAGCGGACCACAGTATACATTGGGGCGTAGTATACAGTGGCACACTATGCCAGCGGTCCTCGGTGATGCTTTAGAAATTAGGTTCACTTTGCGGTCACCAACAAAATGGCTCCGCACTGTGTCCCTAAACTTCATTTTCCTCTATCCTTTTGGAAACGCCCAGATTGGGAGGCGGAGGTGTGATATCACACAGGAGAGCAGATTCCACCAACATTTACTACAGCTGTAATGTGAGCTAGTTCTACACTAGGATTTTAGCAGCTGTTCCCCCTAGTGTTTGAGTGGAAAATAACAAACTCTTTTTTTAAAAATGTTTCTATATTCTGCTCAATTAAAAACAAATATTTAAACAAATCATTAACAGTTTTTTACATTGTTTTCAGTTTGATTTTGTTTTTTTGTTTTTTTTTTTTGGGTTTTTACATCTTCCCTTTTAAAATCAGTGACGTGTTGAATACTTGTTTCACCTGCTGTATGGGTATAATGTCAGCTGTTGGTAAACCCTGTTATATTGCATTCATTTTTAACATTCTTTGTCATTAATGTGCTTAAAATTCTACTGCTTTCCCTTGTTAGGTTCTTGTCAACCGGGGAGACGTATTCTTCACTCCATCAGCTATTCCATGTGGGAAAATCTACAATCTCTGGCATTGTAAGGACCACGTGTGAACTGATCTTTCAGAATTTGCGGACTTCTGTGATGGCTGCTCCCACCCAGGAGACGTGGCTGCAGGTTGCTGAAGGTTTTGAAAGTTTAGCTTCGTTCCCCAACTGCATAGGGGCGGTAGATGGAATACATTTCTGTGTGCACCAACCACCACACTCTGGATCAAAAAGCTTCAACAATAAGAAGTTCTTTTCAGTGGTTCTAATGGCTGTGGCAGATACAAAGTATAGGTTTCTTGCAATTGATATTGGTGCCTATGATAGTTCTGGAGATGCCAGGGTGATCGAGGCGTCACAGATTACACAGAAAATGCTGCATGATGAGATGTCTTTGCCATCCCCAAGAATTCTTCCAGGTACAGATCAACTAGTGCCCTTTGTTATGGTTTCAGATGAAGCCTTCAGTGTGACACCTTGCCAGCTGCGACCATTTCCGAGAAAAGGCCTGGACACGAGGAGGAGGGTCTTTAATTATCGCCTAAGTCGGGCAAGAAGGTACACTGAGTGCACCTTTGGAATATTGATTAAAAAGTGGAGGATCCTTGGCTCTTCCATACAGTTGGATGTAGCCACAGTTGATGCAGTTGTGAAGGCATGCTGCATTTTGCATAACTACGTACTAGATCGTGATGGTCCTTGTGTGGATGCAGAGGCCAGCATACCTTCTCTTGGCACTGCCATTAACTGGCAGACATCTAGGCCTGATGATTCTGGGTTAGATGTCAGGGATCTCTTTGCTGATTATTTTATGACACCCGAAGGATCTGTGCCATGGCAAATGGCATGTGTTAGTGCTAAGTAGGAATGATACACTTTGTTTTTGTTTGTGTAACCTTTTTTTCATTTGTAAGTATACATAAGGCACATATTGTGCAAATACTGTTCTCTATCAAAGAAAACTGTTTAAGTCTAGTGATGAACGAGCAGTACCATGCACGGCTGCTTGGTACTCGTAATGAGCAGTTGGATGCTCAGATGGGTGTGACTTGAGTACCCGCATATAATGGCAGTCAATGGGGAACTCTAGCAGTTTACTGGATGATTTTCTAAGAAAAACGCTCGAGTTCCTATTGACTTCCATTCTACTCAAGTTGGCCCATCTAGGCATCCAGCTGCTTGTTAAGAGTGCCGAGCACCCGTGCATGATAGTGCTCACATCACTATTTAGGACCAATACACCTGGCAGTATTTGAAATGTAACATGTTTGTGCTTTTTATTAAAGAAGGTGCTGTTCAAATTCATTGTCAATATTGTTTATTTTATGTATGTATTTTTATAAATGTTAAATATGTCTGTCAATATAAGTAGGTGACACACTTCAGATGAATTTCCAGATTTGCTTAGTAATTAAGAGACCATCCATTTAATTTGGTGCCTTAGCATAAGAGTAATAATCATATGTAGTTGTTTAACCCCTTAGATGCTGCAGTCAAGAGACCATGGCATCTAGATAGCTAAATAAAAAAAAGTGACCTAACATGATGTTCCAATGGTGGCTAGTTTGCCCTGTACCATGGATTGATTTCTGGTGGTCACATTCTGTGTCTAAAAACTTTCTTCACCCAGGTATAGTTTTTCAGAATGGTATCATATATTGGGGGATTACTTACGGTTTCTCCCCTCCACCCATGATGGTACCTGTTATATGGTTTTTTTTTTGTAGCTGCTTAATTTACAGGAGCAATGTACAGTACAGAATTGTAGTGTATCTGTTAAAATCAAATGCCAAATTGTGGCATGAGATTTTTTTTTTCTCTTGCACCCATGAATGAATGAGTCTTATCCGATTTGAGTCAAATTGCCGCATTCCTAAATAAATAAATAAATTAAATATCTTTTAAATATATGGTATGTAAGTATGTTTTGAGATTATGCCAGAAATCTCACTCCAGTATCTGACTGTAGTGAGATTTCTGGTGCACACCACTCCTCAGACGCTTGAGTTTTTTAGAGGGGTGTGCACCTCTTCATGAATCGGGAGCGTCTGACTACAAGAGAAGCATGAACCTGATGAATCAGGCCATAATCTCTTAATGACCTCTACATAAATGTAGTTCTCTACCATTCTATCTTGGTTGAGAGGCTTTGTGTATACTCGCCATTCATGTCAGTATACCAGCTATATCGGTGGCCTCTACTGTGGCTCTCTGTCCTAGAGAGCAATAATGGATTTATTATTGAAAGTATTCTGGTTTTCCATGGTTTTCAAGTTTTCTTTTACATGAATCTTGTAGGAAGAGATTTGGGGAGCTCGCTGGCTGACACCCTGCTCATGGCTGGATGCAGAGGCTACCCTGCTGCGACTGCCTGTATTGAGAGAGCGGGACATGCACTCTCTTTCTTGGGTGCAGTACATCTGTTGGGCCTGTGGGGCATACTGTCCTTGGAGAGCTGCACCCAGTGGTAGGAGTGAGTGAAGGTCCCACTGCTTTCGGAGAGTTTGGGGCAGGACATACTGGTGGAGAGGAGACCGCGGGAGAGAGCTCTTGACTGGGAGATCTCTACTGCTATGGGATCAGGTGGTCGCCCAGGATAACCGAGGACTGAAGATGGGCATGGGTGCTTGTACTGGCTGCAGGCTCTCCTTTCCCCACTGGCATCCTTTTCTTAAGATGCCAATTGGCCCCATTAATGATAATGGCATCTCTATGAGCTGGGGAAAGAGACGGCTGAGGTACTCACTTGTCTCCCCCCGCCTCACTCACTTGCAGAAGTGATCAAAATATAAACACAACATAAAAACCTGACCGTGCATAATAAGTTACATCTGTTAGAAAATAAATGAAAGAATCTGCGCAGCATTGTAGATATTTTATTTATTTATTTAACCGTGCCATCAATCTGTGTTTCTTAGCTGCTGAAATATATTGGCTGCTGTGCAACATAGCCTTATTAGACTTGTCATTTATCACCTAATAACTCCTCCTGTGCTGAGATTATTCCCGGATTTCACAGCCTGTGTGCTACACTAGACCTCAAATTTCCTGGGCGATTTCTACTATCCTAATGACAATTTGTAATATTTAGAGATCACCTGCCACCTTGTGGCTAAGACAGATATTGCAACTGTTTCTTATACTTGCATCTTTACTTGCACCCTGACATCAACTAAGTTAGTAGCGAATTGAAGAGTAAATGATGATCTTGTGAACTATGGGCTCTGAATGCCTGGCAACAAAATAGGCTACCATTCAATCCTGTACTAAACCGGATGGGGGGGGTGTTAGGGTCTGTGGAAGAAAAGCTCGCTCCATTTAATCTTCTATATCTGGCTCCAAGACACTTGCTAGGTTTTTGTTTTTTTTTTTTCCTAAAGACCTCTGGGGCGATATCTTGGATTCTACCCTCTCTGCTATTACTCGATCACCACGATCATCTATACCTGAAGAACTACATTCCTATCTTCAGCGTTACCAACAAGAGATGATTTTAAAGCATTCATCTCAGAAGTTAAAACCTCCTGCAGATCTGAGATCACTCTGATGTGTCAAGACATCAAATCCATTGCAGACTGAGTGGACTCATTGGAAAAGACCCATGATGATGCACCTAAACATGTGCCTCTCATACAGGTAAAAAAAAAAAATAATAAAGTTTTGGTACCGTGACATACAGGAAGCTTGAGGATCTGTAACAGGGGTAAACATTATAAAAGTGCATCTCAATAAATTAGAATATCAAAGTTTATTTCAGTTATTCAATACAAAAAGGAAACGTATATATTACATAGTCCTTACAAACTTAGGGAACTATTTCAAGTGTTCATTTCTGTTAATGTTGATGATTATGGCTTACAGCCAATGAAAACCCAAAAGTCATTATCTCAGAAAATTAGAATTATTACCACAAAACACCTGCTAAGTCTTCCTAAGCATTTAAAATGGTCCCTTAGTCTGGTTCAGTAGGCTGTACAATCATGGGGAAGACTGCTGACTTGACAGATGTCCAGAAGGCAGTCATTGACAAACTCCACGTAGGGTAAACCACAAAAGGTCATTGTTCAAGAAGCTGGCTGTTCACAGCATTTTAATGGAAACTTGAGTGGAAGGAAAGTGTGGTAGGCAAAGGTGCACAAGCAACGAGGATAATCGCAGCCTTGATAGGATTGTGACAGCAGTGCCACAGGCTGATCGCCTTCATGCCACACCGCATTGATGCAGTAATTCATGCAAAAGGAGCCCCGACCAAGTATTGAGTGCATTTACTATACATACTTTTCAGTAGGCCAACATTTCTGAGTTTAAAATAATTATTTCAATTAGTCTTATATTCTAATTTGAGATAATGATTTTGAGTTTTCATTGGCTGTAAGTCATAATCATCAACATTAACAGAAAGAAAAAAATAAAAGCATTTCCCTTTTTATATTAAATTACTAAAATAAATTAACTTTTTGATGATTTTCTGAGTTATTGAGATGCAATTGTAAGACACCACAGAGGCCTTCCTGAACCTGAGGGAAGTGAAAATCTCCAAAATATCCTGGTATCCATTTTTAATAAAATCCTAGACTTGCCCCATTCCAAATTAATGCAACTCAAAAGAGCTCACCGTGCTCTTTCGCCAAAGGGGTCCTCAGCTCTTCACCAAGATTTTATATGTTGTGTTCATCACTTCACAATCAAAGAAGCAATTATGTCTAAATTGTGTACAATGAAGAACCTGGAGTGTAAAGGAGCGCCCTTCCAGCTCTTCCTAGATCAACTTACAGAAGGGACACCATCTACGTCCCCTCCTCTCTGCCCTGAAGGACCAACAAATTACATATAGTTGGGGTTTCCCTTTCTTTCACTTTCAGAATTTAGGGAAAATTGGGTTCCCGAAGATCTTTTGAGGACCTCTGAAATTTTAGCAAGATTTTAGCCATCTCAGATTGGGAATTTGAGTCCTTACCACCTGCCCAGTCCCTCCAATGTGGCAGTCAAACAAACAAGAAACGCCAAACTCTACCCAAGCTACCACTGCCTATGGGAAAAACCACCCCCCACCCTCTATTAAAAACTTCCAATGCAGTACATTTTTCTTGTTGATCTTTGTGTTTCATTACTTTTGTAGAGTTATTAATAATTATAAAATGCTGTACAATAGCCTTTCTACATATATTAGCAGCTGAATTGTGGCAAGGGCACTTAACCCCTGCCGTTGGATTCTTCGTTAAGACTACTGATTATTTGTTGCTCCTACTTGATTGTAGTATACTTATAACCCCAACTCTCCCATGGAGACCCTCCTAATTATTTTGGTCCTCAGAGCCCACCAGGAGTTGGTTATCCTACCTCAAAGATTATGTCTATGTAAAGTTGATTTAATATGCCTGATTTAAACGTGACCACTGTCATTATATGCTCCTCATATCCTTGTGTTTTATCCACTCTCTGCCTTTAGACCTTGTAACCTCAATAAGGTCCCAAGACGTTCTTCCAAACCTCTGACACTGCATCTACAACAGCTATTGTGCTCCTTTTACAGCTAATATGATTTTGTGTATCTTATTAAATGTAAAGGGGCTCAACTCAAACGTCAAGAGACATTTACCATAGCGCTCCCTGAAATCCCTTAAAGCAGAAGTAGTGTTTTTACAGGAAACCCAGTTAAATAATTCCGGCTCCTTTCACTTTGCTCTTAACTACTTTCCTAACGTATTTTCGGCCACACAAGACAGTAAGAAGGCTGGTTGTATCTTTTTTTTTTTTTTTAACCACTTCACGGTACCCATACTCAAATAGACTACTTCTTTGGGAATACCACTGTGTTGCATATTTTGGCAGGTGCAGAGATGGGCCCTGTGACGTGGGATGATCATGCCACAATGGAGATCTCAATCAAGGACCCCTTAATATTTACTTGATCTTGTTCCTGTCATTGGAGACTTATTGAGACTCTTACGAAAACCGTTCCTAAGGGAAGAACTTCGCTCACATCTAAATTATTGCTTTGAACTTAATAAGGGCACAGTCTCTTCTGAAGCAAAACTATGGTAAGTCCACAAGGCAGTATTCCATGGACCATATATAGCCTGGAGTACTAGACTCAAAAGGGATTATAATGTAAAGTATGACACCCTAACCACTGAACTAAAATCCCTAGAAACCAGTATGCTCTCTAATCCCTCCCAGAGGATCCTACAAAAACTTATAGAAGTTAGAGCCCAATTAAATTACATGGCTTTGAAATGAGTAGACAAACAACTCCTTTATACATGTCAGCAATACTATGAAAAAACCCATAAACCCAACACACGACGAGTATTAGCTAAACATCTTAAAGATCATAAGGAACAGTTCTCTCCTCTCCTTATGCTTTGCACAATAAAAAAACATAACCTACTATGCAGAAGAGCGGATTTCTTCCACGAATATTTTTCGCAGCTTTATTGTCTTCCTAGTACTTCTGCGTCTAACCTCCCAGCGAGCATTAATCTCATCATCTCCTTTTTGGAGTCTTGCCACAATCCCTCTCTGTATACAGCAGCCATTACGCTGTTGAATTTTCCAGTCACGGATGAGGAGATCAAAGATATAATACAACATCTTCCTAACAGGAAAGGACAGCCCAGCCAGTCCTGGTGTTATTTAGATTCTAAAACCTTTCAAGAACGCTTTTCTACTGTAACTTCTCTTTTTTTAATTCTTCTTTAAAAGGGTCTCCACTACCAGAATCTATGCTGATCTTTTACATACCTTTAATTCCTAAACCAGGTAAGAACAGGCTAGACTTCAAGAATTAAAGACCAATAGCCCTTCTTATATCTCAAAATCTTTATTAGGCACTTTGCTTCATGTTTATTTCAGAGTTTTCTCTGTCTCAACACACTTTGAAAGACTATGTAGGACTGGCCCTTCAATGAAGGGCTTCATTTCTTATGTCTATACCATTTCACAAAATCCTGATGGAGACTCCCTGAGTAGACCACTATACATGCTCAGTTGGGAGAGCTATCTGGGTACAACTTTAGGTGATGCTGACTGGAGGGTTGTGTGGCCGAGAGCAGCTGCTTCAGCATCTTGTATAACCTATAAAGAAAACCAGTACAAGATCCTCCATTTTTGTTATCACACTCCTGAGTTTTTACATAAGTTGAATCCTTCTGGCTCTCCCTTATGTTGGAGATGTGTGTCATTGGGGGATCAATCTTCCATGTTTTTGGAGTTTGCTCTTTGATATGACCATTCTGGACAAATCTTCAAGCTGTGGTCAAACAGATCTTTGAATTAGGCCCTACCCCTAAAACCCAGTCTTCACAGAATTTTTCTGAGAAGACGATTAAGCTTTTGTTATATGGTATATTTTGACGTCTGCGCGATGCTTGATAGCTACTCATTAGAAGCAAACCTCTCCTCAGCTCTGTCCATATATGACCTCTATACAAGAATTAAAGATATTAGAAACTTTGAATATCGCGCTGCTATAAATGATGAAAATGTGGAGCGATTTAACCTTATCTGGTCCCCTTGGGATTCTTTCTGGACACTTCTGTGTACTTGGGGCCTAGTTCACTAGGTCATACATCCTCTCTCTCTTCCCCTGGCACACTTGTTCATCCCTTCCCTCCCCCTGTCTACATGTCTGTGTTATAGGTCGTCCAATTCTTTTTGGAGATTTTATCTGTGTATAGGACATTTGGATATTGTATTATTAATTTCATTTTTTTACATGAAACTGTTATTGCATTTCTATTGAAATTTATTGTTATCTTTGGCATATGAAGCATATTTTTCTCAAAAAAAGTACAATCTAAGTTAAGACTACTAGTTGGAGATATAACATGGCCAAATCAGGATAAATTCTCTTTAAAATTCTTTGGTTTCGCTTCTGTTAAAATGAGAAGTTTAACAAGACATGGCCTTGTCTCTTAAAGAGAATCTGTCAGCAGGTTTTTACTATGCGATCTGAGAGTACTATGATGAGTACCATGAGGTAGGGAAAGAGACCCTGATGGCAGCAATGGGTCACTTAATAGGCTGTTTTGGTGTTCAATACAATCCAGTGTTTTATCAACAGGAGAATATCACTATAGGTACTCCAACCATGCCGCCAGCACTAATTAGCAGCTTTCTGTCAATGGGCAGCTTTCTGTGTACTGTGTATTGTAATAGCTGTCAATTCGTGGTGTGGGTGGGGTTATTTACAGCTCAGCATTTAAAGCTCTACTCGATCTGCAGCAGAGAAAACTTTAATTTTAAGTGATATACATTGTTGGAATTAGGGTTTCTGTCCCTATATCATGCTGGTGTTAGAGTACCTAGCAAAAACCTGCTGACATTCCCTTTAAGGCTAATCCCAGAATTTTGGCATGCTTCTTAATGAATCGGGAGCATTGCACAAGTGGCATGCACCTCTGTGTGCGCCTCTCCACATATCATACTCCAGTCCCTGCTGGAGTCAGATTTGTGGTATAGACAATGTCGTTGCTCGCCACACAACTACTTCTTACCCAGCTCCGCACACTTCTGCACAGCTTAGTTTGCGCCAGAGTTGGGACAAAGCTTCTTTCGCCGGAATACTGGTGTAAAAGTTAATGAATCCAGTCTGCAGCATTTGGTTCAGAAATGGCATTTTCTAATTTCTGGAAACCACACTTCTCATTACATTCTCAGGCCAAATTCAGATGTTCATGATATACGTGACATTGTTGAGTTTGGGTCTGAAGGTCAATAAATTGTGGCTTGTAGAAGTACCATGAATCACGGATATCTAAATTGGCCCTTTGATGTATTAAGGGGTGTAATTACCCAATGGGTCAGTTTTTGAAGACTTCCACTGTACTAATACCTCATGGGCTCTGCAGTGCCTGAAAACTGTTCAAGATAAGACAATCTGTGGGGTCTAAATGATAACTAAACCCCAATATATACTCCTAGAGGAGGTGCAGCCTAAAATAGTCATTAATACAAAAGAGGCCCCAAATCCAGTGTGCCTTCATTTCTTAGTCAAGTAGCACTTATAGGATATTTCTGAAAATTGCACAATCAGCATAATAAATATTGAGTTGCATTTTCCTGATTTAAACTGCTGCATAATAACAAAAAACTAAAAATGGCCTAACTTTTTTTTTTTTTTTTTTTATTATTATAACATTTTATCCACATTGCTTTTGACTTCTGTGAAATACCTAAAGGATTAATAAAATCTCCTTAACACTTTTTTTTTTATATTTTTGAAAATGATAGTTTTTGGATGGTTTTTTATATATACACTACAAAAACAATGAAATTAGAAAACGAAGAAGAAAAAAAAGCAAGTACTGTCATGTCATTATACACACAATGATGACCATGCAAACACACTCTGAAAAACGATGGGGAAATTGCAGTTGTTCACAATTTTACTCCACTTGGATTTTTTTTTCCAGTACATAAATAAGTCTCGAAAGTCACAATTTACCCCAAGTCTGATATTAGCTGGGTAAAAAACTCAAACTTAAGTTTTAATATTTAAGGTAAAAGGGCCAAACACAAAAACAAAGTCTAAAGTGGCACAACCGCAACACTAAACAGACACACATAAAGGACACATATTGGGCCCCCTGGATTAGACGAAAAAATGTGTCAATGAAACAAAACCAAAGTTCCATACAATTGATGTGGCAAAAAAGACTAGATAACTAGAATAACCACAGAAAAACAATTGAGGGTGGCATTGAGTGACAACATACAAAATCCCTAGGCTTGGAGCACGCTAGTTGCGGATCATCTTTGAGGGATACTATGTAGCTGATTGATATGGCTTCTCCCTGGTGATCCTGCACCTCCTATTGAACCATCTCCCCTTGATCTACTAATACGACTGGTGAAACCGTTCCAATTTTTTCCCCAGACACTTTATTACAATTAGATGGGGTAATTCTGAGTATCCATCCATGTGGGATTTTGTATGTTGTCACTCAATGCCACCCTCAATTGTTTTTCTGTGGTTATTCTAGTTATCTACTTTTTTTGCCACATCAATTGTATGGAACTTTGGTTTGGTTTCATTGATACATTTTTTTTCTATGCACATTTTGAATTTATTAATAATTTTGATACAGCTGTGGTCAATTATTGCCTATTTGCACATTGGATAGTATGACTGGGAGTACTTGGTGGTAAAATAATTTTTATTTCCCTGGTTACCCATGTTAACCCCTTAAGGACGGAGCCAGTTTTGTCCTTAATGCCCAGGCCATTTTTTTGCAATTCTGACCAGTGTCACTTTATGAGGTTATAACTCTGGAACGCTTCAACGGATCCCGGTGATTCTGACATTGTTTTTTCGTGACATATTGTACTTCATGATAGTTATAAATTTAGAACGATATTTTTTGCTTTTATTTGTGAAAAAATCGGAAATTTGATGAAAAGTTTGAAAATTTTGCAATTTTCAAACTTTTAATTTTTATGCCCTTAACCCAGAGAGTTATGTCACACAAAACAGTTAATAAATAACATTTCCCACATGTCTACTTTACATTAGCGCAATTTCTGAAACAAAATGTTTTGGGGTTAGGAAGTTAGAAGGGGTCAAAGTTCATCTGCAATTTC
Source organism: Anomaloglossus baeobatrachus (assembly GCF_048569485.1). Lineage (NCBI taxonomy): Eukaryota > Metazoa > Chordata > Amphibia > Anura > Aromobatidae > Anomaloglossus > Anomaloglossus baeobatrachus. The sequence goes on along the minus strand of NC_134355.1, from coordinate 319,157,100 downwards.
CCATTTTTTCAACAAAATTCACAAAACCATTTTTTTAGGTACCACTTCACATTTGAAGTGACTTTGAGAGGCCTAAGTGACAGAAAATACCTAAAAGTGACACCATTCTCAAAACAGCACCCCTCAAAGTACTCAAAACCACATCCAAGAAGTTTATTAACCCTTCAGGTGCTTCACAGGAACTAAAGCAAAGTGGAATGAAAAAAAGCAAAAAATAAAATTTTACCTAAAATGTTGCTCTACCCCAAATTTATTCACTTTTAGAAGAAATAACACAACAAAATGAACCCCAAAACTTGTTACCCACTTTCTTATGAACGCGCCAACACCCCACATGTGGTCAGAAACCTTTGTTTGGACAAATGGGAGGGCTCGGAACAGGAGCAGCAATATTTGAATTTTGGAAAGCAAATTTGGCTGAAATAGATTGCGGGCACCATGTTGCATTTACAGGTCCGCTAAGGTACCTAAACAGAAGAAACCCCTCACAAGTGACGCCATTTTGGAAACTAGACCCCTCAAGGCTTCTATCTAGGGGTATAGTGAGCATTTTGGATCCACAGGTACTTCACAGATTTTGATAACGTTACATTGTCACATTGAAAATTTTCATTTTTTTCTCAAAAATGTTGCTTTAGCATCAATTTTTTCACTTTTTCAAGAGGTAATTCCAAAAATTTCACCCCAAGGTTTGTTACCCACTTTTTTATGAGCGCGGTGATACCTCACTTGTGGTCTGAAACCTTTGTTTGGAGAATTGAGAGGGCTTGGAACGGAAGGAGCAATATTTGAATTTTGGAAAGGAAATTTGGCTGAAAAAGATTGCGGGCACCATGTCGCATTTGGAGGACCCCTAAGGTATGTAAACAGCAAAAAACCACCACAAGTGACCCCATATTGGAAACTAGGCCCCTCAAGGAATTTATCTAGATGTTTGGTGAGTACCCTGAACCTCCAGGTGCTTTACAGAAGTTTATAATGTTGAGCCATGAAAATAAAAAAATAAAATTTTACCACAAAATTGTTACTTCAACCAGGTAGCTTTTTTTTCACAAGGGTAACAGGAAAAAAATCACCATGAAATTTATTGCGCAATTTCTCCTGAGTTTGGTGATATCTTGTACGTGGTGGAAATCAACTGTTTGGGCACACTGCAGGGCTCGGAAGAGAAGGAGTGCAACTTGACTGCAAAATTGGCTGGAATCAATAGTGGACGCCATGTTGCATTAGGAGAGCCCCTGAGGTGCCTAAGCAGTGGAGGTCCCCCACAAGTGACCCCATTCTGGAAAATAGACCCCACAAGGAATTTATCTAGATGTTTGGCGAGTACCCTGAACCCCCAGGTGCTTCACAAAAGTTTATAATGTTGAGCTGTGAAAATAAAAAAAATATATTTTTACCACAAAATTGTTACTTCAACCAGATAGTTTTCCGTGTACTCTTGTTAAAAAAAAGCTATCTGGTTGAAGTAACAATTTTGTGGTAAAAATATATTTTTTTTTATTTTCACAGCTCAACATTATAAACTTTTGTGAAGCACCTGGGGGTTCAGGGTACTCGCCAAACATCTAGATAAATTCCTTGTGGGGTCTATTTTCCAGAATGGGGTCACTTGTGGGGGACCTCCACTGCTTAGGCACCTCAGGGGCTCTCCTAATGCAACATGGCGTCCACTATTGATTCCAGCCAATTTTGCAGTCAAGTTGCACTCCTTCTCTTCCGAGCCCTGCAGTGTGCCCAAACAGTTGATTTCCACCACACAAGGTATCAGCATACTCAGGAGAAATTGCACAATAAATTTTATGCTGATAGTTTTCCGTGTACTCTTGTTAAAAAAAAAGCTATCAGCATAAAATTTATTGTGCAATTTCTCCTGAGTATGCTGATACCTTGTGTGGTGGAAATCAACTGTTTGGGTGCACAGCAGGGCTCGGAAGGGAAAAAGTGCCATTTGACTGAACAATTGGCTGGAATAATTAGCGGACGCTATGTCACATTTGGAAAGCCCCTAAGGTGACTAAACAGTGGAGGTCCCCCACAAGTGACCCCATTCTGGAAACAAGACACCTCAAGGCTTTTATCGAGGTGTATATTGAGCATTTTGAATCCACGAATACTTCACAGAATTTGATAAGCTTAGGTTGCCATATTGAAATTTTCATTTTTTTCACAAAAATGTTGATTTAGCGACACATTTCTCACTTTTTCAAGAGGCAACAACAAAACGTGTACTCCACAGGTTGTTATCCAATTTCTTGTGAGCGCAGGGATACCCCACATGTGGCCAAAAACCTTTTGTTTGGATAAATGGGAGGGCTTGGAATGGAAGGAGCACCATTTGAATTTTGGAAAAGTTGAAGTAAATTGCGCGCACCATGTCACATTTGCAGGGTCCCTTGGGTACCTATACATCAGAAACCCCCCACAAGTGACCTCATTTTGGAAACTAGACCCCTCAAGGATTTTATTCAGGAGTATAGTAAGCATTTTGAATCCACAGGTACTTCACAAAAATGTTGCTAGTACACAGTGTCAGCCTTCCTGCAGAGATGTGAGTGTTGTCCACGGGAGAACGCAGCTGCCCATGCCCACGATTTGGGTTCAGGCTGCTGTGGACTTTGGCTCTATTCTACCTGCAGAAAACACTCATCTCCGCAGCATAAATTGACATGCTGAGGCTCGGGAAGCTGCGCCACAGGTCGGTTTATGCTGCAGAGAAAAGAAACACAGTGGGCACGGGATTTCTAAAAATCCTTCCACTGTGCTTCCACTGCACAACGCAGCGTTATGGGCGCAGGGAAAACACTCTGCGCCCAAAACGCTGCAAACCCTGATTGTGGGCACACAGCGTAAAATGCTACAATGGATGAATGGATAGATGTCAAACATATATATAATGTCCACCCCCTCTGCAGATTCTAAGCTGGCGCCCTTTAGTGCCTTTCATGTGACACTAAAGGGTGCCTAGCCTTGTATTTAGCCCAAAAGAAAAAAAAATAATTAAAATAAATGACGTGGGGTCCCCCCTATTTTTGATAGCCAGCTAGGGTAAAGCAGACAGCTGTAGCCTGCAAACCACAGCTGACAGCTTCATCTTGTCTGGTGGTCAATTTGGAGGGCTCCCCAAGCTGTTTTTTTTTTTTAATTATTTATAAATAAATAATTAAAAAAAACAAAACAAACGTGGGGTCCCCCCAAATTAGATCACCAGCCAAGGTGAAGCTGACAGCTGGGGTCTGGTATTTTCAGGATGGGAAGAGCCATGGTTATTGGACTCTTCCCAGCCTAAAAATAGCAGGCCGCAGCCGCCCCAGAAATGGCGCATCCATTAGATGCGCCAATTCTGGCGCTTCGCCCCAGCTCATCCCGCGCCCTGGTGTGTTGGCTAACGGGGTAATAAATGGGGTTGATACCAGATGTGTAATGTCACCTGGCATCAAGCCCAGCAATTAGTTATGTCACGGCGTCTATCAGATACCCGACATAACTAATTGACAGTAATAAAAAAAAAAATTGACAACAAAAAAAAATTTATTTGAAAAAACACTCCCCAAAACATTCCCTGATTAGCCAATTTATTGAAAAGAAAAAAAAAAAAATCTGCTGTAATCCATTTGGACGTCCCACGTCGACTCTGGACCTTCTAGAATATGGGGGACACGTTCAGGGAACGTATCCCCCATTTTCTAGGTGTGAGGACCCTCCATTTGAGGAGAGTGGGTGCAATGAATCTGCACCCACCCTCCCTGGGTCACAGCTGCACACACAGTGCCGAGCAGCAGCAGCAGCCAGCGTCCTGAAAACAGGAAGCTGTCAGCTGCTCGGCACATGTGACCGGCGTCTGCTGAGAAGGAGCCGGAGGAGGGGGCCGCGGGGGATCAGAGCTGCGACAGGTATGTATGACACCGGGGGGGATAGGGGGGGACCCGGCAGGGCCTGGGGAGCAGGTTTCTGTCGCATGTGTTATGGCACATGCGACAGAAACCATAGGAACAGTGTGAATGTGGCCGGTGCGCTGCTGTGATCGGCGGTGCGCGCGGCCATCTTGGATTTTCGGGAGGGGGTTGGGGGTCGGGGGGGCACTTTGGGGATACCGAGGGGACCGGAGGGAACCGGGAAAAAGATTTATCTCCCATCTGGCATGTTTGATCATGCCAGATGGGAGATAAATCATTTTTTACCGGCGCGGTCATTTACTATAACTTGATGATCGGTATACGGTGTATACCGGTCATCACGTGACTGGGGACCGGAAAAACCAGCCCGAATCATGATCTCCAGGGTCTCAGCTACCCCCGGTAGCTGAAACCCCGGAGATTTTCTGACGCTGGGGGGCGCTATACACTTTTTTTCTGCCTGCCGTTTTAAAACGGCAGAAAGGAATAAGTACCCTTTTTTGGTGCCGTTTTAAAACGTAACGCGGTCGTAATGGGGTTAAGTTGACTCTGGGTTATTTACACTCCTTCTGCGCCTCTGTGTAGCAAGATATCTCTATATTACTATAAAAAGTTTTGATGTGAATGACTGCAGGGCTGCCCCTCTGGTTATTAGGATCTCAGGTTGGATATAGTAAAACTCACCAGGGGAATGTTTTTCTTCTAATCTGCCCCTGGTTACCCCCACTATGTGTCATTTTTTTTTTATCTGTTTAGCAGTTATGCCACTTTACATCATGTTCCAAATTATTATGCAAATTGGATTTAAGTGTCATAGAGATTATTTTTTATTTATTTTTTTCAGTAAAACTCATTGATGGTATTGTGTCTCAGGGTTCTTTGGATCACTGAAATCAATTTCAGATACCTGTGATAATTAGTTTGCCAAGTGAGCCCAATAAAAGGAAAACTGGATCTTCCATAATATTAAGCAGGCCACAGTTTTCAAGTAACATGGGAAAGAAAAAGGATCTCTCTGCTGCCGAAAACCATCAAATAGTGCAATGCCTTGGACAAGGGATGAAAACATTAGATATTTCACAAAAACCTAAGCGTGATCATCGCACGGTGAAGAGATTTGTGGCTGATTCAGAGCACATACGTGTTCGTGCTGATAAAGGCAGAATGAGGAAGCTTTCTGCCAGGCAAGTCCATCGGATTAAGAGAGCAGCTGCTAAAAAGCCATTACAAACCAGCAAACAGATATTTGAAGCTGCTGGTGCATATGGAGTCCCTCGAACCTCAAGGTGTAGGATCCTTGAAAGGCTTGCTGTGGTGCATAAACCTAATATTCGGCCACACCTAACCAGTGCTCACAAGCAGAAACTGTTGCAGTGGGCCCAGACATACATGCAGACTAATTCTCAAACAGTCTTGTTTGCTGATGAGTGTCGAGCAACCCTGGAAAGTCCAGATGGATGGGAGTAGTGGATGGTTGGTGGATGGCCACCATGTCCCAACAAGGCTGCGACATAAGCAAGGAGGTGGAAGAGTCATGTTTTGGGCCGGAATGGGGAGAAATCTGGTAGGCCCCTTTAGGGTTCCTGAAGGTGTGAAAATTTACTTCTGATAAGTATTTAGAGTTTCTGACTGACAACTTTCTTCCATGGTCCAAAATTGTTTAAAAGAACTGAAGTCCTCAGTGGTTGATACCTTTTTAATGGCTAAAGGAAAAGATGGTAATAATAGCAAGCTTTCGAGGCTACTCAGGTCTCTTCTTCAGGCGCTCAGTATAACACAAAATCTGAAGAGTCACATATTTATACACAACAGGACATAGAATGGACCAGTAAAAAGACAAGTTATGTGAAGCAGAACTATCAGTATGGCAAGAGGACAAATTATTGTGGCCATAAATACTGCTGTAGTTCATAGATAAGCAGTGTGAAAGTTTTATTGTCCTCTGATTGGTGTCTGGTCCGGGCTGTGATGCTCCCAGATGCTCTGAGGAACACATTTCTTAATTGTTGTAAAAAAGCAGAAACGTGCCTTCAGAAGCAAAATCATCTTCATGCATGACATTGCACCATCTCATGCTACAAATAATACCTCTGTGTCATTGGCTGCTACGGGCATAAAAGGAGATAAACTCATGGTGTGGCCACCATATTCCCCTGACCTCAACCCTATAGAGAACCTTTGGAGTATCATCAAGCAAAAGATCTATGAGGGTGGGAGGCAGTTCACATCAAAACAGCTGTTCTGGGAGGCTATTCTGACATCATGGAAAGAAATTCAAGCAGAAACTCTTCAAAAACTCACGTTCAATGGATGCAAGAATTGTGAAGGGGATATCAAAGAAGGGCTCCTATGTTAACATGTAACTTGTCCTGTTAGGATGTTTTGGATTTAAATAGCTTTTTATTTCAGTGAACGTGACCTCCTAATGCTGCAAATTCCACAAATGAGCATTTTCAGTTCTTTAAAACATGTAAAATGTTTAGAAACTCTACTGTGCCTAATAATTTGGAACAGTGCATTTTGAGTTTTTTTAAATTTTGAAGATTATACTGTTATCATTGGAAGGTTTCTTCAATAAAATTCAATGTATACTCTAACGGGTGATGACTTTTATTAGACTGACTGTCATTTGCACCGACCATTTAGGAAATTCAAAGAAAAATATAATTTGCATAATAATTTGGAACATCGTGTACACTCTGTTTTTTGTGTGTTTGTTCCTTTTCACTTCAATATTAAAAGTTAAGATTTTGTTTTTTACCCAGCTAATTTCAGTCCCTTTTTTCAGTACATAACAACATTACAAAATAATGGTATCATTTAAAACTTTATAGGTTATGATTAAAACCATATAATGTGTGAAAACAGGGGTGATGAGGGATACACGAGTGTTTTGGTATACCCAAATTCTTTTTATCTGCAATGTCATAAAGAAAATTTTTTTTATATATTTTTTTTTTTTTTACCTAGTTCTGAACTGCGCATGTTTGGCTATATATTTCTATCAAAACTACAACACATCCTGCAAACCCAAACCTTTATGTGACTGTCGATGGAAAAATTAAACTGTTATAGTCATGGCTCTTTTTTATTTAAAAAAAAACAAAACTGTCTGGCCCCAAGGGTATTTAAAATCCTAAATCTGTTAAAAAAAAAAACACAAACAAAAAACAAAACAAACCTTTACATGGCTATATTAGCAGGATATTAAAAAAAAGTATATATTTTTAAAGAAAAGGCTATAAAAAAAGAAAAAAAAGCAGCACTGTGTTAACTGAGTCTTTGAAGAATTAAACTTTCTTATTTTGACTATTATTTTACATTACTATTTGACTGGAGCTGAAACCAGGATTGGAGCACACAAAAGTGGGATGTTCACTTTTCTCCTATGTATTTTAGGTCTACTTTTGATTTTAGTTTACCAATATTGATCCAAAATACTGCCTTGGGAAAGTGGCCCGTCAGGCTGACTCTGGTTCCTACAAAATAGCGAGAACTTTTTCTTCTGAAAAACTGTCATGCCAGCATACTAGGGATGCCGGCATCTCTCTGTACCTTGAGAAGTGTACCTGCTTCCCTCTTCTTTGCCGTCCACGTGTAAGTGCATTCTCCGGCTGATGCCCCCGTGGATGCCCATGTGATTGTCAGCTCTGCTCCCATCAGGCTCTGCACATGTTGTGTGGGGTTTCTTGCTTTCCAGCCTAGGGGGGCGTGGCCGCACACTTCCTCTTCTTTTATAGAGAAATGTGCGTACCTTGCAAAGGTGTCCCCTTCCCCACCAATAAGAGGCATTTTGTATAATTTTTGTATGTGACGTGATCTGTGTTTCCTTAGTCCAGTTAAGTCCCGGAGCCTGGTCACCTGTTTGAAGCTGGTATCTTGTTTGCAGTCCAGTTAACCATTGTCCCGGGTCTTCAGGTATCTCATACCTCCCAACCGTCCCAGATACAGCAGACCTGTACCGGTTTTGAGCGGGTGTCCCGGTGTCATGGCCGTGAGCCATGTGTCCCGTGGCTCCGCCCACCCACTCACTCCCCGTCTCGATTTCTCCCCATCTCGCCTTCTCCCCCTCCTATCCACATGAGCAGAGCCGAGCGCTGGATTTTCTAGATAAATCCGCAGGTTTTAGCAAGTACAGATACTCCCCATGTTATCCTGTGGGATTTGGGGAGTGCTGTGTCCATGCTGTGGTATGTGCGGCTGCGGAATATGCTGTGGATGTCCCGCAGCCGCACCTAACTGAATGTCCATTATTCCTGCGGAAATACCTGCGGATGTCCCGGCCCTCCACTATGGAGGTAGAAGCTGGGACTTCCGCAGGTAAGTCGCATGAATATCCGCAGGTTTACCGCAGATATTTTGCTGCAATCCCGCAGCAATGGATAGCTGCGGATTCAGGGGAGCAGCTTCGGTGAACCTGCGGATAAATCCACAGGTACATAGTCCCGTGGGCACATAGGCACTGACAGGGCGATTTACTATAAGGCTATGTTCAAAACTCGTTCCGCGGGGGGTTCAGACCAAAGCCCCTAAGGGACCACTGACCGGAGATCAGAACGCAGTGTGAAAGCGCATCTCATGATTTCAGCAACCTAGCAGAACAATAAGTGTACAGTATTCTCTAATTGCTTCTATTAACCAGAAGTACAATATTATTAAAGATATTTTATCTAACAGAGTAGACCAGAAAAGTAATGCACAGCCTTTACACAGTGCAGATTTAGGGGTCAGATCTGATTTAAAATAGAATTTTGTAGTTTTAAAATATTCAAATTTAAAAGAAATACAAGAAATACTACAAAGTTTGCATTAAGAATATAATTCAGTATTGTAGATATTTTTTCTGTTTACATTTATTGTTTATAAGGGTATGTGCCCACGATCAGGACTCATCGGGTCCTGACCTGCGGGGGTTGTAAGTCTCCGGCGCAGGAGACCTCAGCTGCCTGTGCCCACGATCAGGACTCACTGTGTCCTAGACGCATCGGGTCCTGACCTGCGGGGCTGTAAGTCTCCTCCGCAGGAGACCTCAGCTGCCTGTGCCCACGATCAGGACTCACTGTGTCCTAGACGCATCGGGTCCTGACCTGCGGGGCTGTAAGTCTCCTCCGCAGGAGATCACAGCTGCCCGTGTCCACGATCAGGGTTCAGTGTGCTGCGGTCTCCTGCTTGTTTTCTCCCTACGGAGGACGTATGCGACTGCAGCAAACAATTGACATGCTGCAGTCTGGAAAGACGCACCGCAGGTCAGTGTTTGTTGCAGAAAAAACAAGCAAAGTGGGCACAGGATTTTTAGAACTCCTTCCACTGTGTTTGTACAGTACAACGCAGCGTTTTGGACACCGCAAAAACACGCCACATCCAAAATGCTGCAAACACTGGTCGTGGGCATTCAGCCTTAAACAATGTGATCAGCAGTGCTGAAAAGGATTGCATGTGGGCGTGACAGATTGCAAAATGGGTGTTGTTAGGGCGTGGCCTAAAATTGGTGCGGCGTGCGCAGACTTTGTCCATCTTTCTCATCTGTAAAAGTTGGGAGGTATGGGTATCTGCGTATTCAGGGATCGACGTATCTGGTTACTGGCATTCCCGCTGGACTCCAGCCTGGTCCGGTGTCCTCTATTTGTGTTCCTGCCTTGTGATGTACCCTGATATCCTGCTTTATGTTCACTGGTATCCTGCCATGTTACCTGTTATCCTGCTGTGTGATGTACCCTAATATCCTGCTATGGGATGTACCTGAAGTCCGTCCGTGTCCTGTGAATAAAGTCGTGTTTTATGTAACCTGAAGTCTGGATGTACCTGCTGTGCTGATATTACTCGGCTGTGGTCCACGCCTGTGCCTGGACTGTCCTGTTTTAGTCCGTGCTGCTGTACCCGATGTTCGGTGACTGAGATGAACTCTGCTCAATGTCTGGAGCCGAACCCGATATCTGGTGTCTGATGACTTCGACCCAATGTCCATGACCTATGTCTGGGTCCTACTCCTGGTGTCTCGTGCCTTATGTGTGCTGGTGCTTACCCTGCCCGTTCCTGTTCAAGTTCCTGCTCTTTATTTCTGGTTCCCTGGCCCGCTCAACTGCCAGAGTTCAGGTTGCTTGCCCTGGGAGTGGAACCTGGTGTCCCGCCTTGCAGCGGGGGCTTGGTCCAGCCCTTCCTTATGCTAAATGGTTGGTCTGGGTTTCCCCCTGTGGTCCAGTGGGTCCACTCTACTCTCAGACACTTGCTGCCTTCCTGGGTCCGCAGGCAGTGAGGTCGTGACAAAAACCTACATGTATTGTACATTTGTGATCAAAAGGATTTTTTTTTTTCACGGGGAAGAAAAAGCCATTTGGATAGTCTTGTTACAATACTGCAACTCCTATTGAACTGATTGAAAGATTAATAATAAAGTTTTGAAAATATTATTTCTAAAAATGGACTGGCCATATATATTTGAAATGTTGATAAACCTTTGAAATTGCTTTAAGAATAAATGCTAAGGCCTCATTCACACGCCTGTGCTTCATGTATATCTAGTTCATGTTCTCTTCAGTGCAACGGCATGTTCACATCCTGACTGAGTCCTGTCCCATTATGATCCATTTTGCTGATTGCTATCAATCTGTTTGTTTTTATTAGAAACAAAACTTTATATATATATATATATATATATATATATATATATATATATATATATATATATATATATATATATATATATAAATTATACACACACAGTAGAGACCAGAAGTTTACATATGCTATCTAAATAGACACATATGCATATTTGTCTGAATGTCTGACTTGAAATCGGCATAAACCTTTCCCATTTTAGGTCAATTAGGATTACTAAAATTATTTATATTTGCCAAACACCAGAATAATATGAGAGAAAAAATGTTTTACAACATTATTACCTTCTGCAAAGTCAAAAGTTCACATATACTAAAGGGTACTTTACAAGCGATCGCACCTGCCCCCGTCTGTTGTGTAACACGGGCAAATCGCTGTCCGTGGCGCACAACCTCGCTTACCCCCGTCACACTCATTTACCTGCCCTGCGACGTTGCTCTGGCCTGGCGATCCGCCTCCTTTCTAATGGGGTGGTTCGTGCGGTGTCATAGCGACGTCACACGGCAGCTGTCCAATAGAAGCGGAGGGGTGGAGATGAGCGGGACGTAACATGTCGCCCACCACCTTCCTTCCGCATTGCCGGTGGAGGTGATTGTCGCTCCTGCGGTGTCACACACAGCGATGTGTGGTGCCGCAGGAACGAGGAACAACATCGCTAATAAGCAGAGAACGAATTTTAGTTTCAGGACGACCTCTCCGCGGCAAACTATTTTGACCGCTTTTGCGATCGTTTAAGGTTGCTCTTACTTGTCACACTCTGCGATATCGTTAATGACGCCGGATGTGCGTCACACACACTGTGACCCCGACAATAATTCATTAATGATATTGCAGCGTGTAAAGCCCCCTTAAGAGTACTATGCATTTAAACAATATGGGACAGCCCAGATGATGATGTCATGTCTTTGGAAGCGGACCCGTGGATGTATTTGATTTCACACCTGAAACACACTGCTTCTGTGTGTAGCATCATGAGAAAGTCAAAAAAATCAGCCAAGATCTCCTAATATATAATGAAAAATGAATGAAAACAGGGGTTCCCTTGCAGTTTGAACTCAGGTTTGTACCAGCATGGGGTACCGGCAAGGGAACCCCTGTTTTCATTTTTTTTTCATTATATATTACATGTAACAGGGAGGGATGCTCTGTTTTGCTGGATTAGCACACCAGCCCCCGCCAGTTTCATAAGCCTTTTGTGGTCACCTGCTGATCTTGTGTAGGTTTTTAAGAAGCCCAAAAAAGGATGCAGTTTAGAGTAGGACCCAGCAAAGGAGGGTGCCGTGAAGAGGGGCGCTGGGCTAGTATTACAATGGCCATTATAGTAGTCTAAATACCTCCAAAAAATTTTTAGAGTATTTTTGTCGTTTTGCAGTGTGCGACTGATTTTTCTTTTTCACACACACATCTATACTCTGTGTGTGTGTGTGCGTGCGTGTATGTGTGTGTGTGTGTGTGTGTATATATATATATATATATATATATATATATATATATATATATATATATATATATATATATATATATATATATATATATATATATATATATATATACACACACACACTGTGTGCAGAGAATTATTAGGAAAATGAGTATTTTGATCACATGATAATTTTTATACATGTTGTCCTACTCCAAGCTTTACCAATTAAGTAAATCAGGTGATGTGCATCTCTGTAGTGAGGAAAGGGTGTGGTGTAATGACATCAACACACTATATAAGGTGTGCTTAATTATTAGCAACTTCCTTTCCTTTGGCAAAATGGGTCAGAAGAGACATTTGATGAGCTCTGAAAAGTCCAAAATTGTGAGATGTGTTGCAGAGGTATGCAGCAGTCTTTAAATTGCCAAACTTTTGAAGCATGATCACCGATCAAGCGTTTCATGGCAAATAGCCAACAGGGTCGCAAGAAGAGTGTTGGGCAAAAAAGGCACAAAAATAACTGCCCATGAATTGAGCAAAATCCAAGCGTGAAGCTGCTAAGATGCCATTTGCCACCAGTTTGGCCATATTTCAGAGCTGCAACGTTACTGGAGTATCATAAAGCACAAGGTGTGCCATACTCAGGGACATGGCCAAGGTAAGGAAGGCTGAAAAACGAGCACCTTTGAACAAAAAACATAAGATAAAACATCAAGACTGGGCCAAGAAATATGTTAAGACTGATTTTTCAAATGTTTTATGGACTGATGAAATGAGAGTGGCTCTTGATGGGCGAGTTGGATGGGCCAGAGGCTGGATCAGTAAAGGGCAGAGAGCTCCACTCCGACTCTAGCAAGGTGGAGGTTTGGTACTGGTATGGGCTGGTATCATCAAAGCTAAAACTTGTGAGACCTTTTCGGGTTGAGGATGGAGTGAAGCTCAACTCCCAGACCTACTACCAGTTTCTGGAAGACAACTTCAAGCAGTGGTACAGGAAGAAGTCAGTATCGTTCAAGAAAAACATGATTTTAATGCAGGACAATGCTCCAGCACATGCATCCAACTACTCCACAGCGTGGCTGGCCAGTAAAGGTCTAAAAGATAAAAAAATAATGACATGGCCTCCTTGTTCACCAGATCTACAGGGAGGGAAAACAGTACACCTCTCGGAACAGTGTCTGGGAGGCTGTGGTAGCTGCTGCCCGCAATGTTGATCGTAAGCAGATCAAGCAACTGACAGAATCTATGGATGGTAGGCTGTTGAGTGTCATCAGAAAGAAAGGTGGCTATATTGGTCACTAATTTTTTGGGTTGTTTTTTTTTGCATGTCAGAAATGTTTATTTCTAAATTTTGTGCAGTTATATTGGTTTACCTGGTGAAAATAAACAAGTGAGAGGGGAATATATTTGGTTTTTATTAAGTTGCCTAATAATTCTGCACAGTAATAGTTACCTTCACAAACAGATATCCTCCTAAGATAGCGAAATCTAAAAAAAATCTAAAAAAAAACACCCCAACTTCCAAAAATTTTAAGCTTTGATATTTGAGTCTTTTGGGTTGAGTGAGAACATAGTTGTTGATCAATAATAAAAAAAATCCTCAAACACAACTTGCCTAATAATTCTGCACACAGTGTATGTCTGTGTTTGTAGACATAAATATATCTGTGTTTAATGGAATCTCCGGGTATGTTCACATGGCCAAAAAAAGTATTTTATTACCAACATCGTGGAAGAAGTTTTTTTTAAAGCTCATCCCCACACTGCAGGGATAATCCACAACATATACTGAGTGATTCTATGGATTAGACATCTTCAACCTGAAAATAGTTCCTGCAGATTTTTGGTTCCCCATTGACTTCCATTAGAGCCCATCCCAGCGTTTGACATCTCATTACGAAGGCCAACACCCGAGCATGACATACTATTTCTTTGTTAATTAAGTCAAGGGATATGAGCCATTGTTTCATGCAAGACTGTCCAGTGCCCCTTTTTGTATGCTAACTTCTGTTATGATTATGGATTACATCAGCCCATTGCGGTGCATTAGTCTGCATCATTTGGAGGACAATTATGCAGTCTAATTGAACTAGAATCTGTTTTAGGGGGATTCAGGCAGAAATGCTGGAATTTTTTTAGCACTTTTTACCACACAAACCACAGAATTAAATGTGCAAAAAGGCTGCAATTCTAATGTTTTCCATTCTTCGACTGAGAGTGGTGTTGTTTAAATATTTCAGGATTGGGGCACCACTAAGAATTTGGGCTCCAGTCTTTCTAAAACCGGCTCTGATTGCACATTAATCACATGTCGTTAATTCACTGGGTATCACCCTACAGTAGCCACCAGGTAAGCCATTATCTGAAGGCTACCTTATAGAAAAATTAGAAAAATGACCAGTACTTGCAGTACCGAGTGAGTTTTCCATTTAATGACAAGTAGCAGAGACACCATAAAACACCATAAATAACTGATCGAGAAAGAATGTTGTAAAATTATGCATCGGTTCCTTTAACCCCTTAAAGACAAAGCATATTTTGACCTTCACAACCAGCAAAATGGCATGGCTATTACCAATAAATACTAAAAAAAAATGTTAATGATCAATTTGAAAGCTGCAATGACTTGCATGTCTACCTTTTAACTTTTTTGGGGCACAATTGTGAATTTTTAGATGTAAATTTACTCAAAGTCCAGTATACTCCCTGCTGTTTAGAATATGGGTTCATTGATATGGTAAGCTGTGTTAGTTTCCACATGTGTCCATACTGCCATGTGTAGCCGTACCGTGTTTCTCCTAAAGCATGTCACTAAAACATGTCATCTGATGGAATGGGGAACAAGTTTTCGATTAGATCACGATAGAACCACAAGTGCAAGAAATGTACATTGAGTGATTTTAATTCATTCCATGTTAAGTTACCACAATAAAACTTCTCACAATAATTTAAAGAGTCATACTCAGTTTTACAAAATATAATTACTTAATGTGAAACAGTATGTACAATAAAATATACATTATTTACAGTAGGTCTTTTCGGACAAACACGCAGTGAGGGGGATGGTCAGGCCTCTGTTTCCTATTGTCAACATGCTACAAGTGAACGGTACCGGTACAAGAAATTATAGTGCAAATCCACCACAGTAACTTTGGAACAAGAATAAAACGAGCACTGGTTTTCTTTATATGAAAATAGGTGAATCTCTTCACAGCGGGGGTTGTCTGTCCATTTAAAAAAAAAAAAAAACACTCACAATGGAGTAAAATAATTACTGTCTTTTTTTGTTTATAAGACACACCGGATTATAAGACACACCCAAATTTTAAGGAAAAAAGGTACAAAAAAAAATGGCATTCGTCTGACAAGCCGGTGGTGTCTGACAAGGAGGGGGCGGCAGCAGTGGTGAAGCGGGGTTACAGTAGGCAAGTAGCGATGGTGGAATAGGGCAATGCTGCAGAGGGCTGTGCTGGAGCTGCAGGTGATGTGCTAGAGCTGCGGACAATGTGCTGGAGTAGCGCTGTGATGGGGCTGCAGGCCGAGGGCGCTGTGCTGTGCTGGGGCTCCGGGTGCCATCCTGAAAATGTCGGTGGTGCAGACTTCAAATAATGGTGCAGATGGAGTCACCTCTGGGCGCCATTTTCTTTAATTCCGCTGCCGGGAGAGCAATGGGACAGAGGCGGCACGTGTGCAGATGAGATCTTGAGCTGAGAGCTCCATCTGCACACTCGCCAACTCTAGGTATCATTATTTTTAAGTCTGCACCTCCATTTTTAGAATGGCTCTCGCAGCCCCAGCACAGCAAAGCGCCCTCATCCTGCAGCCCCAGCACAGCAAAGCACCCTCAGTCCGCAGCCCCAGAACACCAATGCATCCGCGGCATTGCTCCTGCGACCCCTCTCCATCATCCTCGGTAAGCAACATTTGGATAAGACGCACCCCTCATTTTCCTCCCAAATTTTTTAAAGGAAAATTGCGTCTTATAATCAGAAAAATATGGTACCTTATTAACACCCCACTAGTTCCATTCCAGCAGTTCCTGTGTCCCCCACTAGTCTCTGCACTCCCTGCTCCATTTGAATGAACATGTGACCTCTGCAGCCAATTACTGACTTTAGCAGTGATGCGTTGTTTAGTGATTGGGCACAGCAGTCACATGTCTATCCACATGCAGCAGCAAGAACAGAAGGGAACCCAGGAAGTGCCTTACGGGTAGTGGAGGGCACTGCTAAAGGCCAGTTCTACATTTATTATTATTTTACTCTATGATTAGTATTTTTTTTAATTTAGTGGTAGACCTCCCCTTTAATGAAAGAGACAATAAATTATTTTAATCTCCAACTTATGTATAGCTTTCATGGGCACATCTGACAGTGTCACCTATATGCAGATAGAAAATGTATATCTAATGGATGCCGCTGATGTGTGTATTACAGTTACACAACATTCATTATTTTGTAAAACTTTTTCTATTATACAGTTTTGCATTTACATTGCATACTTTCTGGGAAGATTTGTGTTTGCATTAGTTTGGGAAGCATTCTTATCCACATTAGTCACAAATCCCTAAATGATTCTAGTGTGTTCTGCCAACAGCAAACCCAATTTGTGCTTTCTGATATAATGTCTTTAAAAAAGAGATGCAAAGCTAATGGGCATGTACATTTGGTCTTAAAGGGTACTCCCACCTTTGTTACCATTTTTACTTCTTCAGTGCATCTAAAATGTGACTATAAACCTGCAATTTCGTATCTTCAGTTCCTGTACAGATCCATGTGACTTTAAATTACCTTGTGAAGTCTGATCCTGCCGTCATGCTTCCTTTAATCAGTCCATCAAGTTTGCAAGTGGTAGGACAGATGTGAGCATCATTGAAGGATCAGACTTCAAAACAAATAGGTCTGCAGAAAAGCTGTATGCACAAAATCAGAAGGATATGTTTAATCAAGACTATTTGCAAAGTTGATTCATTTTTCATTTTAACATCTTACATTTCATTCCTAATAAAATTTGCAGAAAGACCGCCAAAGACAAAACACACTAAGGGGGGCTTTACACATTGCGACATCGCTACCGATATATCGTCGGGGTCACGTCGTTAGTGACGCACATCCGGCGCCAGTAGCGACATCGCAACGTGTAAATCCTAGGTGCGACGATGAACGAGCACAGAAGTGTACAATATCGCTGCTCTGTGTAACGTCGTTCATTTTCATAATGTCGGTTCGACCGCAGGTACGATGTTGTTTGTCGTTCCTGCAGCTCCACACATCGCTGTGTGTAAACCCGCAGGAGCGACAAACATCTCCTTACCTGCGTTCCGACGGCAATGCGGAAGGGAGAAGGTGGGCGGAATGTTATGTCCCGCTCATCTCCGCCCCTCCGCTTCTATTGGCCGGCCGATTAGTGACGTCGCTGTGACGCTGAACGCACCTCCCCCTTGAAGGAGGGATTGTTCGGCAGTCACAGCGACGTCGCCGAGCAGGTATGTGTGTGTGAAGCTGCCTTAGCGATAATGTTCGATACGTCAGCAATCACCACATATCGCATGTGCGACGGGGGCAGGTGCTATCGCGCTGGACATTGCTGGCAATTGCTAGCGATGTCGCAACGTGTAAATCCCGCCTAAGGGTGGCTTTACACACTACGACATCGCTATAGCGATCTCGTTGGGGTCATGGAATTTGTGACACACATCCGGGCCACTTTAGCGATGTCGTTGTGTGTGACACCTATGAGCGATTTTGAATCGTCGCAAAAACGTTCAAAATCGCTCATCGGT
Source organism: Anomaloglossus baeobatrachus (assembly GCF_048569485.1). Classification (NCBI taxonomy): domain Eukaryota; kingdom Metazoa; phylum Chordata; class Amphibia; order Anura; family Aromobatidae; genus Anomaloglossus; species Anomaloglossus baeobatrachus. Next base: position 319,139,384 of record NC_134355.1, on the reverse strand, counting down.
GGCATGCCCCCCTATTCCCACTTATCGTTGCTGCTGCAGTAATGATGTTGTTTGTCGTTCCTGCGGCAGCACACATCGCTGTGTGTGACGCCGCTGCAACGAAAACATCTCCTTACCTGCATCCACCAGAAAATGAGGAAGGAAGGAGGTGGGCAGCATGTTTCGGCTGCTCATCTCCTCCCCTCCTTTTCTATTGGGCGGCGGTTCAGTGACGCTGCTGTGACGTCGCTGTGACGCTGAACGAACCGTCCCCTTAGAAAGGAGGCAGTTCGTCGGTCACAACGACGTCGCAGAGCAGGTATGTGCGTGTGATGCTGCCGTAGCGATTATGTTCGCTACGGCAGCCATCACCACATATCGGGCGTGCGACGGGGGCGGGTGCAATCGCGCTCGACATCGCTAGCAAATGCTAGCGATGTCACAGCGGGTTAAGCATCCCTAAGACTAGAGGAGCACACCATTTAGACATATATTGAGTCTGTGCTAGTAAAGTATGCTTGGTTTGTGGAGAATCCTATCAATGAAAAAAGGATAAAGCTGAATAAAAGTACCCATAGGCATAAGATAAGGTTTATTTAGCCAATTTTCATTCTTTGGGTCCCATATACACCGGTATATTGGCAGGCTTTATGGGGGCCTCCTCACTCTCCCTTGAAAGATAAAAATTAAGCATGTTCGGTTACAGGGGACAGAGCCTTTTTGTCAGAGATGTCTTATAGAGCAGTGTTCCCCAACTCCAGGCCTGAAAGTCCACCAGGTAATCATGTTTTCAGGATTTCCTTAGTATTGCACAGTTGATAATTTCGTCACCTGTGCAATACTAACGAAATCCTGAAAACATGATCTCTTGGTGGGCCTTCAGGACAAGAGTAGATGAAAACTGTTGCATAGAATACAGGAGCACTCAGCAGAGTTAGTGTTCCTGTGTATTAAGAAGTGGAGGAGATTGCTGTAGGCCCATATCCATCTATTGTTTATGAAGGGGGCTTTATGTCTATGGAAACTGATAATGAGGAGCATCAAACCAAATACTTATGAATTTGCTTTATAATGACCTATCATCAGAGAAGTTTAGCTATAGTCTTTCTTGTGTCTACTTGGATATACACAGTATGTTTAATTGGAACTTCACTGCATTGTTGTAGGCACATTTTCTATTTTAAGTCATACTTTAGAAAGCTTATGTTCTTGTGAAACAAAACTATCCAAATTGTTGTTTCCAGTTATTCAACTAGGGACTCAAATGCCCCAAACATCTGCTGTTAGGATGATTAGTGGCACAGACTTGTGACAGCACCCATAGATGTATGCTAGACGCTCTTGAGTTCGGTTGAATTAGGAGATACTTATATAATGGCTGTAGATATGTAAATGACATACATGATTTCTTGAGGCATCTGTGGATAAAGTAGTATAGTAATGACATTTCGTTTTTATTAGAATGCTAATCATACTTTTAGGATTTTGGAGGAGTCTCTGCTTCATTTTCAGTAAAGATCTCCCCTTAAATATTTGGTCACATACATAATTTATTTTTTTTTTACAAGAAATTAAACATTTTCTCTATTAAAGGTGTCCATGAAAGTGCATAATTGTCCTATTATAGACTTTACAGAAACCAATGTGCAACACACGGTGTTGTAGACAATAGTAGCAGTTAGGGCCAGTTAAATGTCCTCCCGGTGATCTGGTAAAACTTCTGATTGAAAGGATGAAAAAACTTGTGCAATTTGGTAATGACTGAGGGGTCAACCTCAGGATGTATGCGCCCCTTGCTACCCGCCAGGCACTTGTTAAAGACAATGTTAAACCGCAAGCAATAGAAGCCTCTTGTAGCATTAAAGTATAGGTTGTATTGACTGATCCTGGGTGGTAGGTTGAGAAATTTTTCCACCAGTTGCAACTCTGGCAATGGTTCGGTTATTAGCCGATCCCCGTCAACAATGTGAAACTGTTCAATGGGGAAGTACTTTAACCACCTTTCCAGATGCTTGGTATAGATACTGGTCCTCACAGCCTTGTACTTAGTGTTCACCTCACAGGTATTTGAGTCCATAGCCATTTTTTCAAACTTGTAGTAGGTCTTGTTTTTCCTTTCCTTGCCCTCCAAGACCTGTGTATAGTCAGAAATGGCTCTGGTCGTTGGCTCTCTAACAATTATGAGTAATTTAATAGAGGAGTTCATTTTATAAATCCTTTCAGGGACCTCATCTGTAATAAAGTAGGCAGGGCTTTTTTCTATAGTGATTTGGTGGGGGTGGGAAAAGGGCATCTTTTTTCTGTACCACTCAATACCCTTTGCGTAGTTTTCATCATTGTCAAAAAAATGGATTTCTTGAGAGGCCTTCACCACAGCAGGATGGAGATTTAACATTTCAAGTAAGGCTCTAGTTCCTCCTTTTCTCACACCAATAATAATCGCCTTTGGTAGCTGCTGGACCAAGTTATGAAGGAGAATTTGCTCTTTAGTTGCATTTCCTTTCCGAAATTCATGTAAGAGTCCTCTTTTGTACTGCATAGCACGAAGAGTGATTTCATCCTGATTTTGTGGACTGAATCTACCTTCGACTGAACATATTGGCGGCAGTCTGCAATGACAAAGGTTTAAAAAAATCAAATCATACTTCTATATAATAAGAATAGCGAAATAGACAGGAGGAAGTGACCTCTCTATGTCAGACAAAATGTAATAAACTAGTACCAATAACAATGTCTGATTTGGATCCTGGACCATTTTTGTGCAACTGATATGTCAGAAATGGTCTTACAGAAAACAGATCATTGACTGTGTTTCTATATCACACTGGAGTAAAAAAACACAGATCGTCCACATATATGTGACTCCACCCTTAGAGCACATGGAAAAAATTACAAAGAAGGTGGATCTTTAAAGGCCTTGTTCCTTTTCACTTAATCAATCATTGGGCCTAGCTGCCATTGATTGAAAAATAACAAACCATGCTGTACTTACCTTCCCTGGTTCCACCGGTCAGTCTTCGCTGCTGCTCCCAGTGTCTTGCATTGGTTGATGAGTTGATGTCACGTCGATAGTGTAGCAGCCAATCAGTGAGCTCAGTGGCCCTGAATGGGGCATTCCATCTTCAATAGCAGAGCCACTGAGCTCATTGATTGGCTGCTGCATTGCCAACGTGATGTCAGTGTCGCAGCCTATGCCAGACACTCGGAGTGGATGCGGGGAATGACCGGTGGACCTGGGAAAATGAGTCTAATGCAGCTTGGTTTTTTTTGTTTTTTTTTTACCAAATTTGCAGGGGGAGCTGAAAATTGTCTGAATGGAAACAACCCTTTTAACTGGAAATAGCCCAGCTAGGGTTTTTTTGTCTAGCCAAGCAATCTATATATATAATTGCCTTATTCTGTCTGTCTGTCTGTCATGCTCCAAAATTGTGTCACCGTGACATGTCCTTACGGTGACACAAAGCTGATTGGCCGCTGGGTTCGCCATGGCCCCGCCCCCCCACACGGATTGGCCTCTTGCCCCGGCTGCGCCCCCACACGGATTGGCCAGCCGCTCGCTCAGGCTCTGCCCCCCCCCACAGATTGGCCTCTCGCCCCGGCACCCTGCAGGCATTGGCAACTCGCCCACCACACGCCCCGCCCCCCTCACGCAATAGACGTTAGCTCTCGCCCCCCCCCCCCCCGCATTGCCCGAACTGACACGGTCACGGAGCCACGAATCCCAGGTGAGTACTGTACTCCCCCCCCTTTCCCTCCTCACCAACGGGAGCCCACATCAGCGTACGCCGCCGCCGTATGCTGGTGTTGGCTCCCGTGCGAGCGGGGGACGTGTTGCGCTGGTAACCATGCTTGCATAGTTACCAGTAAATCAAGGTCCTGCAGCGGCGGGACTTCCACACGCACAAACATAACAGCACACGCACACGCATACACACACACATCAGATCGCACTCACTCTCACAAACACCTCACACACACCTCACACACACCTCACACACACATCGCATCCACATACTCACAGCATCCGGCGATATCGCTTGCTTCTCGGCCTCGATACTGTGCTGTTGTGATCTTCCAGGACCTGACGGAGGATCACATGGCCAGAGGCATGTGGTATGTCCGGATGTTGTGAGTATCAGCGCGTATGTGCGATATCGTCAGTGTCTGTGTGTGTGAGTGGATGCGATCGGGTGTGTGTGAGTGGATGCGATCGGGTGTGTGTGAGTGGATGCGATCGGGTGTGTGTGAGTGGATGCGATCGGGTGTGTGTGAGTGGATGCGATCGGGTGTGTGTGAGTGGATGCGATCGGGTGTGTGTGAGTGGATGCGATCGGGTGTGTGAGTGTCGGCAGAGGAGCACGGCGTGCTGGAGGAGGCTGGGAGCAGAGAGGCTGATCATGGGGAAGGCTGGGAGGAGAGAGGCTGATGATGGGGGAGGCTGGGAGGGGGAGGCTGATGCTGGGGGAGGCTGGGACGAGGGAGGCTGATGCTGGTGGAGGCTGATGCTTGGGGAGGCTGATGCTGGGGGAGGCTGGAAGGAGAGAGGCTAATGCTGGTGGAGGCTGATGCTTGGGGAGGCTGATGCTGGGGGAGACTGGGAGAGGAAGGCTGATGCTGAGGGAGGCTGGGAGGAAGGAGGCTGGGAGGAGAGAGGCTGATCCTGGGGAAGGCTGGGAACGGGAGGCTGATGCTGATGGAGGCTGGAAGGAGTGAGGCTGATGCTGGGGGAGGCTGGAAGGAAAGAGGCTGATGCTGGTGGAGGCTGATGCTTGGGGAGGCTGATGCTGGGGGAGACTGGGAGCGGAAGGCTGATGCTGAGGGAGGCTGGGAGGAAGGAGGCTGGGAGGAAGGAGGCTGGGAGGAGAGAGGCTGAACCTGGGGAAGGCTGGGAAGGGGAGGCTGATGCTGGGGGAGGCTGGAAGGAGAGAGGCTGATGCTGGTGGAGGCTGATGCTTGGGGAGGCTGATGCTGGGGGAGACTGGGAGCGGAAGGCTGATGCTGAGGGAGGCTGGGAGGAGAGAGGCTGATCCTCGGGAAGGCTGGGAAGGGGAGGCTGATGCTGAGGGAAGCTGGAAGGAGAGAGGCTGATGCTGGGGGAGGCTGGAAGGAGAGAGGCTGAGGCTGGGAGGAGAGAGGCTGATGCTGGGGAAGGCTGATGCTGAGGAAGGCTGGGAGGGGAAAGCTGATGCTGGGGAAGGCTGGGAGGACGGAGGCTGGGAGGAGAGAGGCTGATCCTGGGGAAGGCTGGGAGAGGGAGGCTGATGCTGGAGGAGGCTGGAAGGAAAGAGGCTGATGCTGGCGGAGGCTGATGCTGGGGGAGGCTGGAAGGAGAGAGTCTGATGCTGGTGGAGGCTGATGCTTGGGGAGGCTGGGAGAGGGAGGCTGATGCTGAGGGAGGCTGGGAGGAGGGAGGCTGGGAGAGGTAGGCTGAGAGAAGAGAAGCTGATGCTGGGGGAGGCTGATGCTGGGGGAGGCTGGGAGAGGGAGGCTGATGCTGGGGGAGGGTGGGAGGAGGGAGGCTGGGAGGAGAGAGGCTGATGCTGGGGAAGGCTGGGAGGAGAGAGGCTGATGCTGGGGACAGAGAGGAGAGGCTGATGCTGGGAGGAGAGAGGCTCATGCTAGGATGAGAGAGGCTGATGCTGGGAGGAGAGAGGCTGATGCTGGGAGGAGAGAGGCTGATGCTGGGGGCAGAGAAGCTGATGCTGGGGGCAGAGAGGCTGATGCTGGTGCAGCATGGGGGATGGAGCACAATGGGGGGTGCGCAGCATCGGGGATGGAGCATGATGGGGGGGTGCGCAGCATCGGGGATGGAGCACGATGGGGAGTTCACAGCATGGGGGATGGAGCACGTTTGGGAGTGCGCAGCATGGCGGGTGGAGCACGTTTGGGAGTGCGCAGCATGGGAGATGGAGCACGATAGGGGGTGCGCAGCATAGGGGATGGAGCATGATGGGGAGTGCGCTGCATGGGGGATGGAGCACGATGGGGAGTGCGGAGTATGGCGGATGGAGCACGTTTGGGAGTGCGCAGCATGGCGGATGGAGCACGTTTGGGAGTGCGCAGCATGGCGGATGGAGCACGTTTGGGAGTGCGCAGCATGGGAGATGGAGCACGATGGGGGGTGCGCAGCATAGGGGATGGAGCACGATGGGGAGTGCGCTGCATGGGGGATGGAGCACGATGGGGAGTGCGCTGCATGGGGGATGGAGCACGTTTGGGAGTGCGCACCTCCCCCCAAAACACACACACACACACACGCGCGCGCGCACTGCACAACACACCACACACCACACATCACACACACACACACACACACTGGGAACCACAAACAACTGCCCTACACAGACACCCACACACACAGACAACGCTGCGCACACACAGCACCCAACACACAAACACCGCGGCACACACAAATATACGCACATACCGCACAACACACACATTGCACAAAACATACCTCCCCCCAAAACACACCACACACACACAAACCGCGCAACACACACACAACGCTACAGACACACAGCGCTCCACAAACAACGCAACACACGCAACACACATACAACACCGCTCTCACCCCCCGTCACACCCAGACAACACCCAGAACATGTACAGCCCCTACACAAACACTTGGTAACTACACACAACAACATCTATATATATATATATAACAAAAATCATACATGAACTACACAATACGTAAATTCTAGAATACCCGATGCGTAGAATCGGGCCACCTTCTAGTCTATAATATCTTCTTTGGATGCTGGTCATGTCAATAGAAACAGGAAATATCAGCATTCAAAGAAGGACAAAGCTCCAATATCTATTGGGGAGTTTTCAGTTTTATGAATAATGCTCTTTTAATTGACAATACGCAAAAAGAAATTACATGAATAAGCTAGGTTGCATTTTATAGATTAGGCCTTGTTTCCATTTTTCTGGCTATGCAGTAAACTGATGGGAGTACAAAACCATAGCTTGCTATGGGTGTTGTTCACACACGTCTGATGCATCAGTTGTGCCAGATCCTTAAAAAAAAGCAATATGTTGCATTTTTTGATCTGCCTCATGGGTTTTGCAGTAGAAAGTAATAAAAAGCACACAAAACTTTAATCAAATGGCCTAGAGACAGTCATGGCATAACGTGTTGGCACCCTTGAAACTGTTCCATAAAATGAAGTATTTCTCCCAAAATTATTGATATTATATATTTTTCATAAACAGCTTTAGTACCTTTGTGTGTTTTGGAACAACACACAAAAAAATAGAAAATGAGGCAATCTGGACAGAATTTCACACAAAACTGACACCGCGCAGTACATTGCAACACCAAATTCTTTGGTAATCTTCAGATTTCCTGATGCCTTGCACATAGTCAAGGCACCCAGTGCTAGAAGTAGAAAAATAACCCCAAAACATCTTTGAACCTCCACCATATCTGTCTGTGTTATTTATTTTGTAGGCCTCATTCTGTTTTCAGTAAACAGTAGAATGTTGTGCTTAACCAAAAGATCTATCTTGGTCTCATCTGTTCACAAGATGTTTTCCCAGAAGGATTTTGGTTTACGCATGTCATTTTTGGCAAGCTGCAGTCTAGCTTTTTTTATGTGTCAGCAATGAGGTCCTCCTGGGTCTCCTGCCATAGCATTTCATTGCACTCAAATGTCAACAGATAGATTGCACTGACAATAATGCACCCTGAGCCTGCAGGACAGCTTGAATTTCTTTGGAACTTTATTGGTGTTGCTTATCCACCATCCGGACTATCCTATGTTGCAACCTTTCATCAGTTCCTCTTTCCATGTTCAGTGACATTAGCTACAGTACCATGGGTTATAAACTTCTTAATTATGTTTTGCATCATGAACAAAGTAATATCAAGATCTCTAGAGATGGACTTATAATCAGGAGATAGTTGATATTTTTGAGTAATTTTGGTTCTCAAGTCCTGAGACAGTTCTCTTCTCCTCTTTCTGTTCTCCATGCTTAGTGTGGCACACACATACACACAATGGAAAGATTGAGTCAACTTCTCCACTTTTTAACTGGTTTCAGGTGTGATTTTCATATTGCCCACACCAGTTACTTGCCACAGGTGAGTTTGAACGAGTGTCATATGTTTGGAACAAAGTTAACCCACAATTTTGGAAAGTGGCCAACAATTTTGTCTGGGCCATTTTTGGGGTTTTGTGTTAAATTGTTTCCAACTTGCCTTTTTTTCTCTTTTTTTTTGTGTTGTTCCAATATACACATTTATTTACTTTGTGTAAAACTAAACATGCGTAAATGCAATAATTTTCTGGGAGAAATACTTCATTTTCTAGAACAATTTCATGGGTGCCAACACTTTCGGCCATGACTGTATATGAAAATCAGGCTTTAGATACTTAGAAAAAAATTGTCATAAGAGTTGTATATTGCAAGTTATACCTGCACCAAGCATACACTTTCAAGTAATTATTCATCATTTAGTTTGCAGGAGGTACTATACTAGTAAAATCCATGTGATTATGAAAAGATCTAAAAAGGCAATTAATGGTTTACAAATTCAATATAATTGACCTGAGTTTACTTCAATTTCCATAAATATTGCTAATTCCCCATAAACAGGGATTATTTTCTAATTCCCTTTTAGTAACCAGTCTCATGTTTATCCTGGTATTTAAATGCATGAGTGTTTCATCATCTACGGTGAGTACTTGGTGTCTCCAGGGATAATCAATGTAAAATAGTATTGTCATGGCTGGCTGAGAAGTCTATATAATCCCGAGCCTAACATGATACATTCACACTGTGGTTAAAATACAGTGATTTGCATTTATATGTCAGATCGAGGCTTATTTTTAGAAGAAAGGAGCACAATGAAGGACACATTGTTGATGTCAAGAGATTTTTACAAAATGCTGGAAGGGACTTCTTTGCCTGTTTAAATTATTCATGTAGGCTAATAAATGCATTGTAATGCAGCCTCGCAGTATGGATTGTGAACACTGAGGGAACAGTCTGTAATCCTACATAAGATGATGAACACCATGTCGTATTTTATAGCTTGAGCAGCCAAGGATGCTGCCTATTCTACAGAGCAAATCAAAAAGAAATGTGAGGCCCGAAAGCATCAATACCTTCAGAAACGACCATCTACCATTAGACCTCAGTTACTAATGTGGTTTTTAAATGTTACTACAGATCTTATATATTGGGGTCTTATACTTTAAAGGGAAGGTGTCATCCAAAAAAAAAAGTTTCAATAACTGAAAAAAAATGTAAAGTATTATTGTTTTAATATTTTTTTAAAATATTATTATTTGTTTTTAATTGATCAAAATATAAAAAAAAATTAAAAAGTTTGATATTTTCCATTCTTAAACACTAGGGGGAGCAGCTTCTGAAATCCTACAGAAATCCTACTGTAGAACTAGCTCACATTACAGCTGCAGTAAAGTGGGCAGAATCTGCTCTCCTGTGTATGATGTCACAGCTCCCCCTCCCAATCTGGGTGTTTCCAAAAGGATATGGGATGAGGAAGTCTAGGATCACAGGGCGGAGCCACTTTGTTGGTGGTCACAAATGTCTAAAGTGTCACCAAGGACAGCTGCATAGTGCTCTCCACATAGTGCTCTGCAAGCCCCGGTCCAGCAATGCTCTGTGGTATGCACGCACACACACAATGCTCTGCCATGCCACATGCACGCCTGCAATGCTCTGCCCCACGCACGCACACAATGCTCTGCCAGACGCATGCCTGCCTGCAATGCTCTGCCACATGCGCGCACATACACAGTGCACGCACACCCGCAATGCTCTGCATGTGCACACGCTCGCACACAATATTCTACATACACACACGCAATGCTCTGCATCCACGCACACAATGCTCTGCATGCACGCACTTCTGCACGCAATGTTCTGCATGCACGCCCGCATGCAATGCTCTGCATGCATGCCCACACGCAATGCTCTGCATGTACGCAATGCTCTGCATGCACACCCTCCACGCAATGTTCTGCATGCACACACGCAGTGCTCTGGATGCACGCATACCACACGCAATGCTCTGCATGCATGCCCGCATGCATGCATGCCCCCATGCAAATGCTCTGCATGCATGCCCACACGCAATGCTCTGTATGCACACCTACAGCCAATGGCATAGCTAGAGTTTGATGGGCCCCGGTGCAAAGTTCAGACCTGGACCCCCCTCTCCACATACACCAACACTTGGGGTATGGGATAAAGACACTGACACTCGGGCTGTGGGATAATTACACTGACACTTGGCTCTTACCCTCAGCACGCAGGTATCCATGATCTGAAATGCCTCTATCAGCACTCAGCTTTCCTATGTTCTGATATCCATCTTGTCCTCGGCACTCAACTTCCCCATGTTCCCCATACATCTTTCCCTTAGCACCCAGCTTTCCCATATTTCATGGGAAAGCTGGGTGCTGAGAGATGTATAGGAGAGCATGGGAAAGCTGGATGCTGAGGGAAAGAGCCTTTTTCCTTCAGCACAAAACGTTCCCATCCCCTGCTTGTATCTTTGTCTCCCCTTGTATATAGTTCTCCAAATACTATAATGGCCCCCACATAACCTTCCATATAGTATAAAGGGTCCCACATAACCTTTCATATATTAGAATGCACCTCCATAGTCCTCCATGTATTATAATGCATTTCCCATAGTTTTCCATGTATTATAATTCACCCCATAGTCCTTCATATATTATACTGCACCATAGTCCTCCATATTTTATAATGCACCCCCATAGTCCTCCATGTATAAAGTAGCCCTCATAGCCCTCTAATTATTATAATGAATTTCTCATAGTTTTCCATGTATTATAATTCACCCCATAATTCTCCATATATTATAATTCACCCTATAGTACTCCATATATTATACTACACCACATAGTCCTCCATGTTTTATAATGTACCCCCATAGTCCATGTATAAGGTAGGCTCCATAGTCCTCCATATATTATAATGTAGCCCCCATAGTCCTATATGTATTATAACGCAATGTATTAAAACTTCATATTGTATTATGCAGCCCCATACTGCTCCATGTATAATGCACCCCTATATTCCATGTATAAGGTGTCCTTCATTTTGTATTATGCAGTCCCATACTCCTCCATGTATAATGCACCCCTAGTCCATGTATAAGGTATTCTTCATGTTGTATAATGCATCCCCATAGAACTCCATGTATAATGCAGCCCCCTAGAACTCCATGTATAATGTACCCCTATAGTCCATGTATAAGGTGGCCTTCATGTTTATTAAACAGCCCCATAGACCTCCATATATAATGCAGCACCCCCAGACCTCCATGTATAACTAGACCTCCATGTATAATGCAGCCTCCCCAGGCCTCCATGTATAATAATGCAGCCAGCCCCCCCAGGCCTCCATGGCGACCTCTGCGACTGCGGTCATTACGACCCTGCCTCCAGCGGCTGTGGCAAGTAGAGTGGGGGGAGGGTAGCTTTGGCGGTTGGGGGGAGAGAGGGAGAGGGTAGCGGTGGCGCGGTGGGGAGAGCAGGGGGATGTCATTGGAGACGGTAGCAGCGGCGGCAGGGGGAGGGACGCTGGTACTCACACAGGCCAAACGGATGACAGGGGGAAAGGGCAGCACACAGCATAAGCTGTGAGCTGCACAAAGATGGCGCCGATCTCCTCCCTCTGCTGTGATCTGGACAGCCCAGGGCGCGCATCCAGGTCACAGCAGGAAGCTCTCCTGTATTAAGTATAGGGTCGCAGCGCGACTATCAGAGTGAATGCATAGAGGGCTGCCATAAAGGAGGTAACGGTCGTTACACACAGCAAATCCAAGATGGCAGCCCCCAGTGCTTCAGTAACACTAAAATTAAATAAAAACTATATAGCGAGTTTAATTTTATATTAAAAGTACTTGATTTCATAATCACTATTATTAATAAAAAAAAATAACTCAACACCTTCCCTTTAAATAAAGTGTAGCAAAAATTCAAGCAAAAATGTTAGAGAACACATTCTATGACACTTAGAAGAGGTGGAGTGCACGGCACATTCCTCATATATTATTGAGACACTTTTTGTGTGGTGTAGACTTCATACCAAGACATTCCTTTACAGGAAAATTAACAGATATTTATTTAGTATAGGACACCCCTCTCTCAATTTTAGACATAGAACATACCCAACCTTAATTACAAACCATAGAACTTTAAGGCACTTACCTATCCAAGCTCCCAACTCTGGCAACTAGATATAGGAGACTTCCAACAGCAAGGCTGCCTAGCACTAGGAGCTTTTGTCTCAGCAACGCCTGCTGTTTGAATAGCATGGCCCTCCATCAATCTTCAGGACTTCTTCAGTCTGAGGAAAACAGCACACAGAAAACATTTATCAGCAAGTGTACCGGGCCGGCTGATGTTTATTAACAGGCACTCAATCAATGCTCCGCTACAAGGGATTAAGACACGAGGAAGAAATCCTGGCTGATCATTATTTCCCTTCACATAGGCACCTGTGGAATTGACTAAACCATGTTAAAAAAACATTAAAAAAAAATATATACACACAGTACAGACCAAAAGTTTGGACACACCTTCTCATCTCTAGAACAACTGTTAAGAGGAGACTTTGTGCAGCAGGCTTTCATGGTAAAATAAAATAGCTACTAGGAAACCACTGCTAAGGACAGGCAACAAGCAGAAGAGACTTGTTTGGGCTAAAGAACACAAGGAATGGACATTAGACCAGTGGAAATCTGTGCTTTGGTTTGATGAGTCCAAATTTGAGATCTTTGGATCCAACCATTGTGTCTTTGTAGAAAAGGTGAATGGATGGACTCCACATGGCCGGTTCCCACCGTGAAGCATGGAGGAAGAGGTGTGATGGTGTGGGGGTGCTTTGCTGGTGACAGTATTGGATATGTATTCAAAATTGAAGGCATACAGAACCAGCATGGCTACCACAGCATCTTGCAGCAGCATACTATTACATCCGGTTTGCGTTTAGTTGGACCATCACTTATTTTTCAACAGGACAATGACCCCAAACACACCTCCAGGCTGTGTAAGGGCTATTTGGCTAAGAAGGAGAGTGATGGGGTGCTATGCCAGATGACCTGGTCTCCACAGTGACCAGACCTGAACCCAATCGAGATGGTTTGGGGTGAGCTGGACTGCAGAATGAAGGCAAAAGGGCCAAAAAGTGCTAAGCATCTCTGGGAACTCCTTCAAGACTGTTGGAAGACCATTTCCGGTGACTACCTCTTGAAGCTCATCAAGAAAATGCCAAGAGTGTGCAAAGTAGTAATGAAAGCAAAAGGTGGCTACTTTGAAGAACCTAGAATATAAGACATATTTTCAGTTGTTTCACACTTTTGTAAGTATTTCAGTCCACACCTTTTAATTCATAGTTTTTATGCCTTCAAGGTGAATCTACAATTTTCAGAGTCCTGAAAGGCGTGTCCAAACTTTTGGTCGGTACTAATATATATATATATATATACTAGAAGGTGGCCCGATTCTACGCATCGGGTATTCTAGAATTTACGTATTGTGTAGTTCATGTATGATTTTTGTTTTATATATATATATGTATATATATATATATATATATATAGATGTTGTTGTGTGTAGTTACCAAGTGTTTGTGTAGGGCGCCGTACATGTTCTGGGTGTTGTCTGGGTGTGGCGGGGGGTGAGAGCAGTGTTGTATGTGTGTTGCGTGTGTTGCGTTGTTTGTGGAGCGCTGTGTGTCTGTAGCGTTGTGTGTGTGTGTTGCACGGTTTGTGTGGGTGTGTGGTGTGTTTTGGGGAGGTATGTTTTGTGCAATGTGTGTGTTGTGCGGTATGTGCGTATATTTGTGTGTGCCGCGGTGTTTGTGTGTTGGGTGTTGTGTGTGTGCAGCATTGTCTGTGTGTGTGGGTGTCTGTGTAGGGCAGTTGTTTGTGTTCCCAGCGTATCTCGTCCCCCGCTCACACGGGAGCCCACACCAGCATACGCCAGCCAGCCCCAGCAATGCGAGGGTATGTGTCGGCTGGTTTGGCGGCGTACGCTGATGTGGGCTCCCGGGGGTACAGGACTCACCTGTGAGTCGTGGCTCCATGACCGTGTTGATTCGGGGAATGCGTGGGGGGGCGGGGCCAGAGCTAGCGTGCATTGCGTGAGGGGGCGGGGCGTGGCCGAGTTGCCAATGCCTGCAGGGTGCCGGGGCGAGAGGCCAATCTGTGGGGGGGGAGGAGCCTGGGCGAGCGGCCGGCCAATCCGTGTGGGGGCGCAGCCTGGGCGAGCGGCCAATCCGTGCGGGGGGAGGGGCCATGGCGAGCCCAGCGGCCAATCAGCTTTGTGTCACCGTAAGGACACAATTTTGGAGCAAGACAGACAGACAGACAGACAGATAGACAGACAGACAGAATAAGGCAATTATATATATAGATATATATATAATATATATGTTCTACAGCTAAAGATATCGTTGGTTATGGAAGCAGTTACCATTCTAAATATTATTGGTAATTTGTATTGTTTGCTACAAGAAAATCCATAAAGAAGCATTCCTTTCCTTAGTACCTATGGCATTAGACTGGGTTACATTGTAGTATTTTACTGATGTGGAGAAATCAAGGTATCCCAATGCACAACACAAATGTTTAAATAGTGACCAAGATAAAGGGGTGGCTTTACACACTGCAACATCGCAAACGACATCGCTGTAATGTCACCGGTTTTGTGACGTTACAGCGACCTCCCCAGCGACATTGCAGTGTGTGAAACCTATCAGCGACCTGGCCCCTGCTGTGAAGTTGTGATTGCTACAAATCGTTCAGGACCATTCTTAGGTCCTTTGTTTCCCGCTGTGCAGCATGCATCGCTAGAAAGTTTCAGTGTGTAAAGGGGACTTTACAGTGACTTCCCTTTCAAAAAGCTGCTTTACAACGTCCCCAACAACCAGCTAGGTCGCTCTGCAGGTCCGGATCGCTGTTGCGTCGTTGGCCAGATCTGCCTGTTTGACAGCTCACCAGCGACTCAACAGAGACTTGGGAGGTCGCTATAACGTCACAAAACCGGTGACGTTACAGCGATGTCCTTTGCGATGTTGCAGTGTGTAAACCCAGCTTAAGTGACAGAGCTGCTAATCAGTGCTGGAGTGTGATTGGACTAGGAGGCATTATGGCAGCAAGTCCAGTGGTGAGAATCTTCCCTTGTTGATAAAGCATCGATTGTATTGAAACAGCAAAACACAGCCCAGTAAGTGACACATCACTGTAATCAGGCTCTCTACTGCTACATTATGGTGCTCTCAGATTACATATGAGTATTGAAACCAAGCAAAGCTGCTTGGTTCACACTTGACATAGCAGATCAGTGCAGTGTACCTTCCCACATACTGTTCTTCCTATCTATATCTGCAGTCCTCTGGCTTCTGTGAAGCCAAAACTTTCAATCAAGGAAGAGGATGGTGGTAATAGATGGAAAACAAGTAAGTGGAAGGTGCAATGTGTTGTTTAGGCCATGCCAAAGTTTTGGCCATGTTTTGTCATGCTTTTTCTTGGTTGAATTGTCATTTTGTGTTGTCAAATTACCCTTTACAGCAAATGGGTTCAATATTTAGGTTGTCAATAGTGATGGGTGGACCCACAGATGCCTGGGATCAACGGGTCCAACCAGGTTTAAAAAAAAAAAAACAAAAAACCCTCAGTTCGGGCCCAGGATTAATCCCAAATATCTAGCTGGACGCTGATCGCCATATACGTCTATGGGGACCCAAATCAGGTGCTTAAAAATGTTGGTAGAATGGATATGGGGCAAGCGCTTTATACTTACCACGTCTCTCGCGAGGCTGTACACTGCTTCCATGCCGCTTACTCTACTACCAGGGCTGCTCATTATCTTCTTGCATATGCACTGGTTCCCTTGCCCACCAGCAGTCCCGGCGTTTCTGATTGGTTGCAGTCAGACAGCACCCCCAGCCTATGTGACAAAGTGCCTGACTGCTATGAATCACAGATGCTGTGTGTGAGTCTAGCTTGGTGTAATTGGCATAAGGTACCCCTGTATTATGATGCACAGATAAAGCATACGGCTACAGGCTGCAGCCCTAGCTGTGGAATTATTTTGGCTGTGTATCAAAATAACAGGAACGTCATGTAGTTTTAAAAAAATAAAATAAAATAATAATTAAAAAAATAACTAAAAAAAAAAACAGCATACAGTCCCCCAATTTTGATATGCAGACATAATAAAGCCGACAGCTGGAGCTGGAAATCTTAGGTTGGGTTCGGACCATGGTTATTGGGACTCCTGCAGCTGCCCAGGATTGTCGCATCCATTAGATGTGACTGACCTCTGTCAACTGTCACTCACTCTGACTGAAAGGTCTCATTGACCAGGCTGGTTCAAACTGGTTCTCCAACTACCTCACTGACTCCTCCACACTCCCTCACTCCTGCCAGGCTCCACCCCTCTAGGACAGTGAATGGGACTAAGGCTCCATAACCAGGTATACTGGTCGCTGCTTTTCAGCATTAATGGAGTACCTGCCTTAAACCCTGACCCGGTATGTGACCTAACAATTGGTGTGTGCAGGTTTTGTCTGTGAACCGGTGGATGACCCCTTTCTTACCCAGGATGGGATACCACACCTCTGGCTGAGGTGCAGTACCTCTGTGACGACGGAAGCCTCAGGGGCACCACACAACGTAGCAGTAGCACCTGTCATGCCATGTCAATATACATGGTGGAACGTTTATCCTTCCATGAAATAATCCGTGATGCCGTCCACTTACATATAAAGCAGTAATGTTGCATCAACTTTAGTCACTTGATATTTATTGCCTGTACTTCATTTTAAGATTTAACATAAAATATTTTTTAAAGAATTTTGCATGTGAGTAAAGTAATAATTCCAGATGAAACAACAGAAATGGTGTAGATCTGAAGCAGAATGAGATGAAGTACCACCAGCAGGTGTCACTAGCTGACTGCGGTATAGCCAGCTACATTATAGCACCGCGGGATTAAAGGCATGGCTTGTAGCTTGTGTTTGATAGATCGTACACTTGGTAAAATCTGCTTTACTGTTTGGATAATTTCTCCATTTATTCCAAAAATCAGATTTCATACAAAAATATCTGACTAAATGTCTATGTTGGTATGTGGAGCTGATGTCAGTAACATTATGCTGACAAACGGTATAGATGGGCAATGAAATGTGCATAATTTGACATTGAATGTAATATTTTACGGATACCAAGGGACATTATTACTTGTGACTACAGAATGAAGATATATTATTGACTTCATTTTCTGCAGTTCAGGACTTTTATCCAAACTGCCAGGATCAGTACAGGATAAGTATATTTTCTTAAGTATTTACTTCATCTATTAAGCTGTAAGTAAGTACCTATCATGATTTTAGAAATTACATTTATTTTAATCAAATAATGGCATCTCTGTATTTAAGGGGTTGTCCATTACCGGACAATCCTAGGTCAATCAAATCAGGACTGAGAATAGAAGCAAAGGATACTCACCTCCTGCAGCTGCGCCGTAAGGGGAATGTTGGCACCATTGTAGGGTGCAGCCAATGAGTGGCCACTTGTCATCTGTAGCCTTTACTATGTCAGAGTGGCCATTCACCCTGAGTGGCCTCTTATTGGCAGTAGCCGGCACACGGTAGAGCAATGTCACGTCACCACCAAGAACAACGGTGCTGACATTGCTGCAACAGCTCTCTTAAACATTTTCATTGATAAGAACATTCTATAATATTTCATGAACAACCATTGTACCTTTAACTCACAGCTACATTTTTAATATAGTGAATCTCAAGACTACACAAGCTCACAAGATTATTTACAGTACATCTGGTGCTGGCCTTCCATAAAACTTAAAGGGAACCTGTCATCAGAAATTTAGCTATAAAGCTAAAAGTTCCCCCCTCTGCAGCTCCTGGGCTGCATTCTAGGAAGCTTCCTATAGTTTTTGTGTCACCTTTTATCCCAAAATAAACACTTTGTAAACTGGTACCTTTTCGTATGTAAATTTCTTAAATTTTCCATGTGGGCGGGCTGCCTGACGTACGTTGCTGTTCCTCCATC
Organism: Anomaloglossus baeobatrachus; assembly: GCF_048569485.1. Lineage (NCBI taxonomy): Eukaryota > Metazoa > Chordata > Amphibia > Anura > Aromobatidae > Anomaloglossus > Anomaloglossus baeobatrachus. Next base: position 319,121,308 of record NC_134355.1, on the reverse strand, counting down.
ATATTTACGCCGCCCCCGAACGCTGAATTTGAAAGTTCAGGACACCGCCCCTGGGTGCCCGTGGTCCAGCGCATGCACTGTTCCACTGTAGCGGTGCCGTGCACTGTGTGCACGTGCGACCGCTGTGACGCTTTGCGCGGGCACGAGGTTATGGGCGGCGCTGTTAGTGTCATCAGTAAGTGCCGCCCATAACCTCGTGACCGCACTTTCCCCTATTCCTCCAGCGTTATGCGCAAGCGCTGGAGGAATGATGCCCGGACGTCCCCTCCTTCCCATCATGCTCAGCAGCAGGAAATAGATGGGAGGAGCGGACGGAGCAGGAGAGCTTAGGTTACGGGGAGGAATAGGGGAAAGTGCGGTCACGAGGTTATGGGCGGCACTTACTGATGACACTAACAGCGCCGCCCATAACCTCGTGCCCGCGCAAAGCGTCACAGTGGTCGCACGTGCACACAGTGCACGGCACCACTACAGTGGAACAGCGCATGCGCTGGACCACGGGCACCCAGGGGCGGTGTCCTGAACTTTCAAATTCAGCGTTCGGGGGCGGCGTAAATATGATGGAGGAACAGCAACGTACATCAGGCAGCCCGCCCACATGGAAAATTTAAGAAATTTACATACGAAAAGGTACCAGTTTACAAAGTGTTTATTTTGGGATAAAAGGTGACACAAAAACTATAGGAAGCTTCCTAGAATGCAGCCCAGGAGCTGCAGAGGGGGGAACTTTTAGCTTTATAGCTAAATTTCTGATGACAGGTTCCCTTTAAATTAGATTCCTGTGAACTTTAGCTTCAGCCCACTGTACTTCAGAAGACGATGTTTGTGCAAATGAAATTATTTTTTGGACACTGAAAAAAATACAACATAGAGATAAATATTGGAGAATATTTCATTTTTAAAAGGAACTTGTCATCAGGTTATGTTCCCTTTAGAGCAAAGATGCCAGACTCTCAACAGGCAAGACTTCCCTGTCACCACCAGGAGGATGACTCCACATCTCCTCATCCCTCTACTTCTCCTCCTCCTCTGCAGCCCATCCACTCTGAACAGCCGGGATGAAGCCGGCGTGCTTAGTACCTTCTGTAGGGAAGGCAACCATCTCATGTTCCTTCTTCTCCTCAGCCTTTTCCTCCTCCTTATCACGCAATCCAACTTGCTGATAAGATGAGATGAAGCTGGGTTGTGTAGTATCACCCTGTGTACTGTCTTCCTCTGCTTATGGCGTCATCGCCATTCACCATATTGATTGATTCTTCAAAGTTTTGTAGAACCTCACAGATGTCAGACATCCATGCCCAATTGTCGGTTCTTTTATGCGGAGGCTGATCTGAATACCTACGGGCATGTTGTAGCTGGTATTCAACTACTGCCCTCTGCTGCTCACAAAATCTTGCTAACATTTGTAATGGGGAGTTGCAGTGTGTGGGCACATCGCACACCAGTTGGTGAGTTGGCATTTGCAAGTGCTGCTGTAGCACTGCCAGACTGGCAGCAGCTGTCGCTGACTTGCGGGAAAAATGAGCACACACACGACGTACCTTCACAAGAAGCTCAGGAAAATCTGGGTAGGTTTTTAGAAACTGCTGAACCACTACGTTGAGCACATAGACCAGGCATGGTACATGTGCGAGATAGCCAGCCTTCAGAGCTGCCACCAGGTTACAGCCATTATCACAGATGACTATGCCTGGTTGTAGGTTCAGCAACGAGAGTCAAAGGTCTTTCTGGTCTGTTAGAGCTTTTCACAACTCTACAGGGGTGTGCTGTTTGGCACTTAAAGAAATTAATTTCAGCAGAGCCTGTTGCTGCTTCAGTAAGGCAGTGCTGCAGTGCTTCCAGCTTGTGACTGATATGCATGGCAATTTGAAGATGGAGGATGAGGAGGAAGAGGGGATGCAGAAACTAGTGTAGGAGGTGGAGGAAACCCTGTTGGAACTAGGACCCGCAATCCTAGGCACTGGTAGCATGTGTGATGTTATGGGACACGTGCTTCTGTAAGGCGGGGACAGCACACCCAGTGAAATAGTGGCAGCTGGGGATGGTTGCCGCCATAAGTTTGCGGAAAGCTTCAGTGTCCAAAAGGTTAAAAGGCATCATTTCCAGGGCTTGTAGTCTGGAAATGTGCTCATTCGGTGTTTGGAGTGTTTGAGTCTGTTGGTGGGTGGCTAGTATTTCCGTTTGCGTTCCAAGGTCTAGGGTAGGGACAGCTGAGCGTTGAGCTGAGAAAAGGAGGTGGACATGGTTGCTGATGGTGGTTGCAAATGTGTAATGACAGGTGAAGGGTGAAAGGCATCCATACCTGCAGCCTGGACAGACTATTGGCAAGGACGTAGCACAGGGGTGAGATAGTGGTATCACCCGCAGACACCACTGTTGGCGGGTGACACCCCGATGGCCTCCCGAGGAATCCCAACACGAAACGCGTGTCGGGGCCAGTATTTGTTTACATTCCTGAGGCAGGATAACATGGGTAAGTTGGATCATATCATCTATTGAATTTATATTTTTGTGGTACTGGACTGCCCCCTAGTGACCGTGGGTAGTTACTACAGGCCTTATCACTACTAATTGTGTCCTATTGGGTTTTGTGCAATATTGATATTTATTATATATTTAATCTATTATTGCTGCACATGTAACCAGTCTCAGTACAACATTTTTTGAGATATATATATATATATATATATACTCTTTTTCTGATCCATACTTTACACCCCATCCGTACCATGCCCTCAAGGTTTTGTTTACAATTCCTTTCTGCACTTCATACTCCCCCATTTTGTTATACATAGTATTTGATGTTTTTATATATGTAAATTTTTTATATTTGCTTAATAAAATTATTCTTGATCAATAAGAATTTTGACTCCATTTTTTCTGAGGTTAAATTATATAGGAGTTTTCCATTATTTTGTTGAATATGTTTTTTTGGATGATTCTGATTACACATATTAAATTAGGTACTGATGTAGGTCTACAAACCTTATGGTGTTGATTGGGAATAGAATAGATGTAGCACTGACAAGGGACTTTTGGCTTTAGGCTGCAGGGCTTATGGTGAGGGCATTGTGGTCTAGTAACCAACTGGTCGGCTGCAAAAGGTTGTTGTTTCCAATCCCAGATGTGACTGAAATGCCTTTTTTGAAGGAGAAACCCGGGTGTTCTAATTTTTGGTTTTACCTCTCTCTGAGCCCTCTGGGGTTAAGTGAAGCACCTTATGCTTTGTCTTCTATTTCCCCTTGTTGGTCTTGGGGTATGATTCTCTCCCTGGGTATGAGAAGTCCCAGGTTCAAATTCAAAACGAGCTCTTGTAGCTGAGAGCTTTGCTGTAGGGCTTCTCTCGGTGGGAACATTGTGCTCTGGGATCAACTGGTAGGCTGTAGGAGGTCATTGGTTCAAATCCCAGATGAGCCCGAAATGCCCTCTTTAGAGGACAAATCTGGGTGTTCTATTTTTTGTTTTTTCCTCTGTCCGAGCCCTCTGGAGTTAAGTGAAGCACCTTCCACTTCCACTTCCCCTCGGTTTTCTCGGGGTTTGATTCTCGCCTGGGGTGCAAGAGGTCCCAAGTTTGGATCATGAATGAGCCCTTGCAGTGGGGAGCTTTGCTGTAGCGCTTCTCATGTTGAGTACATTATGGGAGCATTGTGGTCTGGGAACTGACTGGTGGGCTGTGAGAGGTCATCAGTTTGAATCCTGGACGAGCCCAAAATGCTTTCTTTGGAGGAGAAAAGTGTGTTATTTTGTGTTTTTTTCCTCTTGTCCAAGCCCTCTGGGGTTAAGTGAAGAATCTCTAGGTTATGTACACATAGCATCTTTTAACCCCAGAGCGTTCGGACAGAGGGAAAACAAAAAATATAACACCCAGGTTTCTCCTCCAAACAAGACCTTTCCATGCAGGATTCAATCCCACAACCTCATGCAGCCTATGAGTTGGTTCTAAGACCACAATGTGCTCACCAAGAGAGGCCCTGCAGCAAAACTCTCCACCTCAAGGGCTCATCCAGGATTCAAACCCGGGACCTCTCACACATGGGGCAAGAATCATACCTCAAGACCAACGAAGGGAAGTGGAAGAGAAAGGGAGAGGCGCTTCACTTAATGCCAGAGGGCAATAATGCCTTTTAATTGCTCCCTTAATAAGTAGTAATATCCAGAGTATACCCTAATTAAGTACGGTAATAATACTCATAGTGCCTTAACTGAATAATAATGCCCAGAGGCCCTCTTCTTATGTAATATTATCCTGACTGCCCCATAAAAAGTAAGTATGCACCCTGACTACCCCATTAATATTTAATAATGGTACTAAGTACCCCCAAATTTTGTGCCCTAAAATGTAATAATGCCCCAAGTGACTTTTTAAAAGTAATGCTCCAGAAAAGAAAATATTCTCACCCAAGCACCTGAAGAGGTTGTGTACGTGCCTCTGCTGGTCTGTAAATCAACTTGTGGCCTACGAGACGGAGAGTAGTAGTACATAGACCCCATGGCTCACTGCTCTACCACAAGTTTACTGTATTGGCATTCTGTGAACACTGGTACAGATGAAAGAGGCACCCACCTGGGGATTCATTTGTGCTCCACCACGTGAATGGGCCCGAGGCGATCACCCTCCAGCCACCCTGCACCAGTACACTACTGCTCTTGATGAATGCTCTCAGGCAGATGTGAAAAGAGCCTAAAGGCTGCTTTACACCAGACAATCTATCGTGCAATAGATTGTCGGGGTCACGGTTTTTGTGACGCACATCCGCCATCGCTGGCGATGCCGGCCTGTGTGACACCTCCTAGCGACGCAGTATCGCTCACAAATCGTGAGTCGTGTACTGGTCGCTAGGTTCCATAATATCGTTTAATTTAGTTGTTCATCGTTTCCGTGGTAGCACACGCTGCTCCGTGTGACACCCCGGGAACGATGAACAGCAGCTCACCTGCGTCACGCGGCTGCCACCGGCTATGTGAAGGAAGGAGGTAGGCGGGATGTTTACGTCCCGTTCATCTCCGCCCCTCCGCTTCCATTGGCCGGCGGCCGTGTGACGTCGCTGTGACGCCAAACGTCCCTCCCACTCAAGGAAGTGGACGTTCGCCGCCCACAGCGTGGTCGCACGAGAGATAAGTATGTGTGATGGGGGTTACCGACTTTGTGCGACACGGGCAGCGATTTGCCCGTGACGCAAAAAGGACGGGGGCGGGTACGATCGATTGTGAAATTGCATAATCGGTCATACCGTGTAAAGCAGCCTTTAGGTCTAGCTTTTCACTTGCCACCCCAGGCAACAGAGAAATTAGAACAGTCCTTCTGAAAATGAACAATTTAATAATATCTGTTGATGTATCATTAAAATGAGAAAATATGATATTTGCTGCACTTTAGTGACAAAATGCATCCTTTAGCTTTACACATACAGCGCCAGAGCAGATTGTGTTTCTATGATAGCGTGCCATATGCGGGAGGCAGAATCCAAAACTCCCATTTAAATACCATCTTACTGATATATCTTTGCTAATCTTATTCATTACATTAGCATAGGGAATGCTTTAAGATTTATTCCGAGCAATTTTCCCAATATACCATATGTATAGAGCAAATCCTTCTTTTGATTCTGTGTATAAAATATTTATCATTTGGCGCAGTCGTCCTCTGGCGCAGTATTTGCAGATTCATTTCCATTTATTCTGCGAACATGCTAAATTGGATAGAAATGAGGGCCATTACATCTGCAATAGCTGATTACCAGGTTCTGTTTTTGATGCCGGATCTACAAATTGATGAAAGTCAGTGCTAAGATTACTAGGCACTACATTGTATACCCTACCTGTAGTACTGAGGCCATACACTGACTGATCGGAATAGTCTGACCAAATCCGTAATATAGTTACACTAGGTGTCACTTGAAGCTGCCAATGACAAACTGGTGCATAAAATGCTAGAAAAGTATCTGGAATTAATCTACTGTGCATCTTCAGGAATGTCATTGAAATGTGTCAGAAGATAGCCCTGGAGGGGTCTGCGAGTTGGGATTGACACTCATATCCACAATAGAGGGACAACTAATACTCTATGGCTTTTAACATTCACATTACAATTCCATTGAAGTTACTGGAGCTGCAGTCAACATTACAGAAGATACAGAAACTTACAGTTAAATGCCGAAGGGAAGCAGTGCTTGACAAAGAATTCCTTGCTCCTTTAGTAACAATCTCTAGGGGTCCCAGCTCATATGAACCCCCACCGATACTGGCTTCTTACATATCTCAAAGATATAGAACAGCAGAGGTACTCCAATGTGAAGTCCAATACCTTAATATATCTTAAAAGCATTAAAAACATAGAAAATAGGCACACTTTTTTTTCAGATTATTCATAGAAATACATAAAGGTGCACTTTATGGCTATACATTATGTGATGCACAGCCTTCTTTATCGTATGCACACAGAATTTTTATTTGCCACAATACAGCAAACCCTAGCCATGATAAATTGCATATTTCTAGGTCTCTTAGAATTGAAATGATCTAAGGGAGAAAGATGTTTATTCGCTGGACAGAAATCTTGGTGTAAATTTAGCTTTTTTAAATTCACGGCTGTTGGTCTTATGGCCCCATTACACGCAACTAAAACATGTAATGTAGACAAGATCCTGTACCCACAAGTTTATGATAATTATAATAATACAACATTTGCAGTAATATAGCCCCGCCACAAGGGGAGAATGAATTGCAGCCTGGTGTACCACCTGCAGAAAACAATCCAGGGATATCGCATATAATAAGTGTATGAACAATGGCAATAATGAACAACTGGAGGTCAACAACCAGGTACCAAGCAAATTAGATAGCTCTATATGAGACCAAGGAGAGTCGTAGTGCCCCTGAGCACGCAGTGTAGGTCACTATGTACTCCTAGGGGCATCATAGCCCTGCTGAACAAAAGGACACAACCTCCACTAGGTCCCTGGCAATCCAGGAATATGGCCAATTCCCAAGTGAGGGAGGAAGGCTCACCTGAAATAAAGCAAAGGGAATCGGTTGTAGAGAACCTGTGTATGCCCTATAGGGCAGCAAGGAGATGTGAAAAAAAAGAATACACTGCAGAGTCCAATGAAGAGCGTATCCACAATGTGGCAGGGGCACACACCCGGGGTACAAGGATAACCCCACGCGTATCGCCGCCGCTGCGGCTTCGTCAGCGGCGGCTATATTACTGCAAATGTTGTATTATTATAATTATCATAAACTTGTGGGTACAGGATCTTGTCTACATTACATGTTTTAACTGGTTTTAAATCTTATTAGTGCACTGTTAATAAAGGTTTGTTTTCATATTGTACTATGGGTTGTGCGTTATATGCAATGTCTTTTCTCCTTTTTTAACCCCTCACGTGCTCCATTGCATTATCAGCACCCCTTTGTTTTGTTTATCTGGCTATTGTGGTGCATTCTCCTCCCCTTGCTGCCCATTACACGCAACAACATCATTAACGAGATATCGCTGGGATCACGGAATTCGTGACGCACATCCGGCGTCGTTAGCGACGTCGTTGCGTGTAACACCTAACTATGCGAAGAAGGGCAAATATCATTGATTGTTGACACATCGTTCCTTTGTCAAATATCGTTGATCTTTGTGGACGCAGGTTGTTCACCATTCCTGAGGCAGCACAAATCGCTACGTGTGACACCCCGGAAATGTTGAACAACAGCGTTCCTGTGTCCTTCGGCAACGAGGTGGGAGTGACATTAATGCCGCTCCTCTCCGCCCTTCAGCTTCTATTGGCGGGCCGCTGTGTGACGTCACTGTGATGCCGCACAAACCTCCCCCTTAAAAAAGAGTTTGTTCACCGGCCACAGCGACGTCATTCTGAAGGTAAGTATGTGAGATGCGTATTACCGATATTGTTCGCCACGGGCAGCCATTTGCCCGTGACGCACGCATGATGGGGGCGGGTGCGATCGCTAGCGATGTCGCAGCTTGTAAAGCGTCCTTCAGGCTTTAACCCTAGGCTATTGCAAATTTAGTGTGTGGGTTAAAGCTCCTACTCCAGAAGTATAGCAAGAGCAGATCAAGTCTCTAGCTATCAGACATAGGTAGGATCCTAGAGAAAAGACAGAAGCAGTTTATTACCACTTCTGCCTTTTATGTGCTACATAGCACTCAGTGAGTTCTATATTGTGTACAGAAGCACTGGCATTGCTGATGATTCTGTAGGACTTGGCATTGCTGGAATAGAAGAGCTGCTGGATCTTATATGAGAGTAATACCACTGCACAGATGGCTCTCCTGCTGAGGTCAGGCACAAATCATATGAATTAACAAACAGTGGAGCACCTTAGAGAGTTGTATCAAAGTAAACACGTATATTTCTCAGCCAAGGGAACACTCACTGTGACCATACGTAACCGGAGGTACAGATCAGGAGGGCTCCATATTAAGGCTGGTTGCAAGTCGTTTACTCGCAGGAATTCAATTCTAGAACTATGTCTGAGTGATCTCCAGTTCCGGAGTGCTCAGAATAAAGTAGATCTCCTTAAACTTGCGCTAACCTCAGTATGGCTCCTAGGTGTGGAGTACTGTGAGAGTCTATCCCAGCACAGTAGAGCAATCCCCAGATCTGCTGGGCGCGATGCCGCTGCTGGACGCCTCGGCCGTCGGCGTCCCAAACACAGCAAGGTACTCTACACAGAACGCACAGAAGCAGGTGGGGTGATGTGTTTCAAAGCTACTTGTTTCTTCCTCAGGGATCCATCAGTATAGCAGGAGCAGATCAACTCTCTGGCTGTCAGACATAGCTAGGTTCCTTGAGAAAAGACAGAAGCAGTTTTTTACCACTTCTGTTTTCTATCTGCTACATAGCACTCAGTGAGTTCTATATTGTGTACAGAAGCATTGGCACTGCTGATGATTCTGTAAAACATGGCATTTGCTGGAATAGAAGAGCTGCTGGATCCTAGTACATAGGATGTCTGCAGATTTTCTTTGAACATTGCCGTAAACAATGTGAAAGCCCTTCATAGATTCAGCTGTATCAGAAATCCTTGGTATGACTAGTCAGTTATTTCCTATCCCTAAAGCTATCCAATTTTCTAAATTTACAGAATAGGTATTCGCAAGTGTTTCTATGATAAGGATTACTATTTTGCTATTATTAAAGTGGTCTGTCACAGATTCTGACCCTTTATTGGTCAATTGATCACAGATTACAGATATGTCAGGATGTGAAGCTTTAGAATTCAGATATGTCACAGTCTCCACAGCGGGAGTATCATTCTAACGCTGATAATACTTAAGAATTAATGGAGATGAGGTATATTGCAGTGACGGATCTGGAGGGTAACATCTGACAGATAGATGATAAATGGTGCACTTGAGCTTTAGAGCGGTGATCAATTGAAAAGAGATTATGTCAGTCTGAGAGAAGGCTACATACATTCAAGCCAAATTTCTTGGCAGATGGCATACTAAAATACTCGTTCGGTAGACCCTTGTACAAGAAATGACAAATAGCTGTCTTTGTCCCGTGTTACTTTGTATAGTAAAATATTTGCAGAACTTTCTTCCGGTATGAAATCAGATGATGAAATGTGGAGGCACCTGGTGTCATTGCCAGGTATTGTACACGCTGTTGGCTCATTAGATTTGCATTATCATCTATCATAGCAGCATCGTCACCTCTTCTCTGAAATAGATTTCGGATTCCCTTTCATCGCATTAGAAATGTATCCCTTATAAAGTAAAGCACTTCAATAAATGGATTTAACTCTTACAGCCAAGTATCAGTATATGTCAGGAAATATCATTGAGGCCAATACCAGACCCCATAGGTTTGTACTGAATTATTTTAGTGATCTAAGTTTAGTTCAGAAATGCATTGCTGGCATTAATCATTCCCTCTGCAGCCAATTGTCATTTTTGCGCTTTTGTTTTTTCCTCCTTTTTCCAAGAGTTATGTTTTTTTATTTTTCCTTCCACATATCTGTATGAAAGCTTGTTGTTTGTAGTAATATTGTAAAAACATGTAATTCCGTTATGTTTTTATGTTTACTGCATATAGTTGAGCTTCTTAGAAGTACCAAAATTGTAGCCCATGGCTGCCATTGTAACCCACTGGCACCAGGGCACTGGGGGGAGTCGGTAAGCTTGAGCAGTGGCGTGCTTTCCATTTAACACTAGAACTACTGAGGTAGTCATTTTGACTACTTTGCACCATGTATTTCTATATAGGTGTCACGAGTCCAGTAGTTCTAGTGTTAAATGCCACTGTCAGTGGTGTTTAAATGGTTAACAGCCGAAGCCAGAGCTCATCTCCAACCGCATCTGCTGGATATGTAATATAGCCGATATATGGGCATGGAGAGAGCTCAGCAACTGAGTCCTCCTCACACACAATCAACTCTACAATCACATAGGAATTCTCACTATAATGCTGCGCTCACATGTTGCAGCCACAGCCCATTTTATTCTCCCATTGGAACAGAAATGCACCATTTTGAGACTTTTTTTTTTTTAATTGCTGCAAAAACATTGGGGTTTACTGTATTTTCATAAAAAAAACACAGTGCAGCTGTAACATGTAGGAACAGCTTTAATGTAATAAAAAATATCTTCAATTAGCAAATCAAACTTGTTTTGTTTAGGGAGGTAATCGCTATAGAACTAAAATGACTTCTTACTCTGACTGAAAATTCTCCTATAATGTGAATAGAACAAATGTCTCTGAGCATGTGTGGTAAGACATGTATTGTAAAGCTCACAGTAGCCACTTAACATTCAGAAAAATAGGGTGGACAGAAATGTGAGCAGCTTCTTCTTACCCCAGCAACCCTGGTATCTCCAGTATTAGATCAGAAAGAGAGTATGGACTGCAGAGTGAGCAGCCTCTTTTTAGCTCAGCATCATTTAGCTCCGTATCTCCAGTGTTAGACCAGATAGACATGATGAACCGCAGTGTGAGTGCATTCTTTTTATGCAGGAGTCACATTAGCATATGGCATCTTAGTTGAGAGCATCGGATGTGATATGCTAACGACCCTCGCCTCAGGCTCTGCTGTGAGCGTGAGCCGAGTGTCATGCAACTGTGATCCGATCTTGCAATCGGATCACAGCTGCAGAGGAGAGGGAGAGAGTAATCTCTCCATTTCCTCCATTGCCAGCTTTTGCATATATGGCACTGCACGTGGATGACATCCGAGTGCAGTCTGATGATTCAATCAAACTCATAGACTTATAGATGCAATTGATGAGGGGATCGCAGAAAATCGCAGCATACTGTGATTTTTTTCCTCATTCCGATTAGGGCTGAGGAAAAACTCACAGATCTGAGCTGCAGCATTGTCCTACATGGGGCTGAGTACAATGCAAAATTTTCTCACATTGCACTTGCGCGAGGCATATGCCAGTGTGACTCTACCCTTACCTTAGCACTCCTGGTATCTCCAGTCAGAGAGAAAGAGTTAACAGCAGTGTGAGCAGCTTATTCTTACCTCAGCAGCTCTTGTATTTCCAGAATTAGATCAGAAAGGCAGCGTGACAGTATTTTCGTACCTTAGCACCACTGATAGCTCCAGTAGTAGATCAAAATGACATGGTGGAAAGCAGTGTGAGCAGCATTTTCTTAGATAAGTACTCCTGATATAGCCAGTGTTATATCAGAAAGACAGGCTGCACAGCAGTATGAGCAGCCTTTTCTGACCTCATCACTTTCTGATATCTACAGTAATAGATAAGAAAGATAGGGTGTCGAGGAATGTGAGCAACGTCTTCTTAGCTCAGCACACCTGCTATATTTAGCATAAGATCAGATAGACAGAGAGGACAGCTGTGTGAGCAGCCTCTTCTTACCTTAACACTTTTGGTGTCTCCAGTAATAGATCAGATAGGCAGGGTGGAAAGTAGTGGAAGAGGCCTTTTCTTACCTCAGCACCTCTGTGGCCTAACTTCCTACTGCATATGCCTATAGGCATATGACCTACTAACATTCTCAGACAGGTTTCTGTCAATGTAATAAAAGACCATTTTAGTTTTGTAATAATTACCTCTTTAGCAGTGACGGGCAGACCCGGACTGTAGAAGTCTGGATCCGCAGGGGGTTCACAAGTATTCATGCACTGGCCTTGAGTTCTCCGGGTGAACTCCGGGTACCTATACAGATCTGGTAACTCAGATAATTAAAAAAAAAAAAAATGAAAAAAAAAATAAAATAGGGAAAATCAGGCGTGTTATACTTACCAGTCTCTCACGCAGATGTAACACTACTTCCAGTGCCACTCATACTACTTCCGGGGCCACTGATTATCCTTCATACATATGCACTGCTTCCACCGCTCACCAGTCAGACTGTGCCACCCTGTGTAACAGCATGTCTGACTGTCGTGGTGTAAAAATAAATAAATGATTTTTTTTATACCCAGCCATGACAAAGCCGATAGCTGGGGGCCGGTATTCTCAGGTTGGGGAGGCGCATGTTGTTAGACCTTCCCAGCCTAAAAATAGCAGCCTGCATCTGCACAGAATTGTAGCATCCATTAGATGTGACAATTCTGGAACTTTACCCGGCTCATCTCGATTGCCATGAGGATGCTGGCAGTTGGGGTAGTGAGGGGTTCTCACAGCTGCCACTAAGCCCTAAATTAGTAATGGGAGGCATCTATGAGACCCCCCAATTACTAATCTGTAAGTTAAAAAAACTAAAAAACAAACGTCTAAAAAATCCTTTACTTGAAATAAAATACAAAAAACACCCATTTCCACCCATTTATTAACTCCAAACTCCCAGATCCGACGTAAACCACATGACAATTCCAGCTCTGCTACATACTGAAGTGACAGTGCGCTGGCACAGAATGTGTCAAAACGCTGTGGGCTTCAAGCAGATAATGATTGAGCCGCAGCGATGAGCGGTGACATCACTCAGTTTATTTGCTACTTTCTGAGAGTCGTAACATTTTCAATTTTTGGGATACGGAGTTGTGTAAGGGCTTGTTTTTTGTGCCCCGAGCCATTATTTTTATTGCTAATATGTTGGGGTATATAATATTAATTTGGGGTGTATACTATGTTTTGATTGCCTAGTATTACATATTTTCTATTGTTGCGGTGGGCGATAAACTGCAATTCTAGCATTTTGATATTTGTCTCCTTATGCTGTTTACAAAACGGATTAATTTATTTTATATTTTGATAGATTGGACTTTTACAAATGCTGTAATGTTAGATATATGTATTTATTTATTAATTTTCATGTGGTAAATGGAGGATGATTTTAACGTTGACAATTTTAAATATTTAACATTTTTTTCTACTTTTTAGTGTATTTACTAGTCCCCTTACGGAACTAGAACCTGCAGTTGTCTGATCACTTGTACTATATACAGAAATGCCACAGCAGCGATTTCACAGGAGTAATGTGATTCCAGACATGGGGGTCTTCAGCAGAAAGTCTATAAACAATAGTTGATCAGCTCACCAGATCCAAAGTTCATTCAACATCCTGCAGGATAAAGTGTTGTGCTCGGACAAAGATCTCTGGGCCGACAACCAGGTAACAGAGAGTAGTATACTTAACTCCCAAGTGTCCGGCATCCAACAAGAATATAGAACGAAGAGGACTGTTCACACCAAAAGGATATTTTCCGTAGCTTTTATTCACATTAAAAGCATTGCTGACGCGTTTCGAGCTGACAGTAGCTCTTAGTCGTAGCATGCTACAACTAACAGCTCCTGTCAGCTCGAAACGCATCCACTATGGTTTGCCTTGGTGGAAGGAAGCTGTTACAGATTGTCCTGAAGTCGTATCCTCTCCATTTTGGTTATTTATCCCCTGTTTGTCTCTCTTACCCTCTTGTTTCTTTAGTGCAGTGGTGGGTCTAGTGAACCTCACCCAACTCTCACTAGTCAGGGCCTCTATAGGGTTTCTCAGGGACCCAGGGTGCAGCTTCGCGACAGTTGCGAAGACTGTATAGGGACTGGCTAGGAAAGTAGGGACAGCTGCAGGTGAGGTTAGGAGGTGGCCATCTACCCTCTCACTAGTACCAGAGCCCACCGTTGTTATTATGGCCCGGTGTTCTCCCCTTGTCCGTGGTATTTTTTAGGTGTGTTTTTGTTGTGCATCAGACCTCGGTTGGTTGGAACATACACACCACGCGCATTGCGTGACAGTAACACACTGAGTTATTAGGGAATATGAGAACAGGTTGTAATTTGTAATATACAGGAAGAATTTATTTTTCCAAACACCAGGATCAAAACTGTAACAATGCAGTGACATGACAAGTCAAATTTATTTATGAGATGGCCAAGATGATTGTCTATAAAATGAAGGTAGTCTCATGCTCAAACCTGTAGTGGATGGTGAGATATGGAGCCTGAAAGTCAAAAGTTCAAAACATAGTTATCATTTTTCTTGTCACTGTAGATAACTGAGCACTGTCCCTAAATATAACATATACAGACTACTAAATTATAACTGTATACATTTGTGAGCTAAAATATCTGCAAGTGTTTTTATTTCACTTATCTAATATTTCATTAGCGGGAGATCTTCTTTATCAAAAGCTTCATGCTAATTTTTATCCTATTATCTAGCTTGATTCAATTTAGATTCCATGCCTGTATTTGATTAATTTTAGTAATATAACTGCAGTCAGGGATTAATTGTATTGAGAACTACTATGTATGTATATCTGCCTATTCATATATCCATTTACTAAATATTCAAAGACTAAATTGAGTTTTATCTAAATGCAGAATAGTCACTATTGTTCCATTAAATTTTTCTGTCTGGATGCTCTGTCTCTGCCCCTTTCACCCCGAGACCTAAATCTTGGACTTTGTAAATTCAAAACTAAATTTGGTAGCTGCATATTTGAAGAGCGGTGCAACTAATTGTTCCATTAAAGTGATTTAGCACGTAGTTTTCTGGCTAATAAAAGCATATTCCCCAGGCTTCATTTTACAGAAGATGATTAAGACCAAAAGATACAAAGTACAAGAGATCTAACATATTACAAGAAACTATATTAGATAACCTAAGCACTGAGACTCAGTGATAGCCTGCTATTTTAGTGAGAACAGGCTATGCTGTAAGTGATGGTACTCACTGAAATCAATGGCCATTCACTGCATTCAAAGAATGCCAAAAGTCTCAAAGAGTGAAGATAAGATTGGAGGACCCTTCTGTTACATTAAAATTTCCCAAAACTGCATGGTCAGGAAAAAAAAGACTTTAACCCCTTCACCACAAGCCCATTTTCACCTTCCTGACCTGGCCAATTTTTACCATTCTGACCAGTGTCACTTTATAAGGTAATAACTCTGGAACACTTCATTTCCCAGTGATTCTGATTTTTCATGATCCATTGTACGTCATGTTAGTGGTAAGTCTTGGTAGAAAATTTAGCAATTTTCGAAGTTTGAATTTTTATACCTAATACAATATGTGTTGGAAATCAATTGTTGGGGCACACGACAGGGCTCGGAAGGTAAGGAGCGCCATTCAAATTTTTGAAAGCAAAATTAGCTTAACTCATTAGCGGACGCCATGTCACGTTTGCAGACCCCCTCAGGTGCCTAAACTATGGAGTTCCCCCACAAGTTACTCCATTTTGAAAACTAGACCTCTCAAGGAATTTATCTAGATGTTTGGTGAACACCTTGAACCCCTGGGGGCCTCACAGAGTTGATAACGTTGAGCTGTGAAAATAAAATTATTTTGTTTTACCACAAAATTGTTACTTCAATCAGGTAGCCTTTTCTTTCACAAGGGTATCAAGAAAAAGTGCACCATACAGTTTAAAGTGCAATTTCTCCTGAGTACCCAGATACCTCATATGTGGTGGAAATCAACTGTTTAGGCACATGGCAGGGCTCAGAAGGCAAGGAGCGCCATTTGACTTTTCACATGCACGGATGCCAATCAGGGATGTGCATCACTGATCAGCCACTGCAGGATGCAGACATCGATGTGGTGCAAAAAGCGACAGGGTGTCCGAAAAAAAAAAAAAAAGTCCTGCCCAAAATTGAGCACAGATGCCGGTGCGTGATTTACATCACTGATCAGTGCTCGGCCACTGCAGGATGCACACACAGATGTGGTGCAATAAGCAATGAGGGATACGGACAAAAAAAGTCCTGCCCAAAATGTGCATCACGGATCGCCACTCGCAGGATGTACGGACGGATAAGTTGCAAAAAGGGACAGGAGATGAGGGACAAAACAACAAATTATGCTCACGGGACCAGAGATGCAGCAGAAAAAACACTGACAAGAGCAATGGCAGATGGAAATGCAGGTAGAAAGATGGATGGCTTATTACAGGACGCAGCAGGAGGCAGTAAGATGGATGGCTCAAGTGCGAGAACTCAGGAAGGACTCAGCGATAGAGGCAGATGGAATTGGACCAATGAAGACCTCGGGCGACCGAGTGGAAGCAGATAGGGGATGTCAGAGGGTACAGCAGATGCCGAAGGGGAGACAGGGGAAGATAGAGAAATCACAGATCGGGGGGAGAGAGATCGCAGATCGGGGGGATTTAGAAAGCTTGCAGATTGCTGGGGGGGATAGAGAGATTGCAGATCAGCAGGTGGGAGATAGAGAAATCACAGATCGACGGGGCAGCAGGATGTAGGAGTAGCAATAGGACAGCAGCGGTGGTGTGGTACTACAAATACCAGCAGGGGCACGGCACACTGGTGGGGCAGATAGCGAGAATGAGATTGGGCAGATAGATTGCAGATCGGCAGGGGGCATCACGGGAGAGTGAAGGGGCAGCACAGGAGCGCGGAGGGGCAGCACACAATACTTTCAGTGGCATCAGGATGCATGAGTGCTGGTCGGACAGCGGCAGTGGCGTGGTACTACAAGTACCAGCAGGGGCACGGCGCAGACATGCTGGGGGAGGGCTCTCCAGGTCAAAACAAGCCTGAGGAGGGTGATCACTGCCAGGTGAGACAGCTCCCCCTGGAGTAATTGCGCGTCATGGCACGATCGCTCCAACCAGTACAGGAGGGAGGGGCGCCATGTTAGCTGGCCTCAAGCCTATGGTTTGCTGCAAGAAATCATAGCTGGATCTCACCAGATCGCACTGTTTGGGGCATTTTTTTAGCTGAAAACAATGTGATCGCTATGATTGGTGGTTCAGATTTGAACAGCCAATCCCAGAAAATGTGGATAAGGGGTGGCGATGCCACCCTCCTGGGGTCAAGCAAAGGTTCCCTGCTTTAAGAAATAGCAGAGGGCATCATTTGAAAGCCGTTCCTATAGCTACGGCAATCAAATGAATCAAATGAATTTTAGACTTCATCACTCACTCAGCCAGTAATTTTTCATAACGGACAATTCCACCTGTCACACAGCAAATTGGGTAAAGCAGTTCCTTTAAACAGAATACATGGAAGCAATGAAATGACCAGCCCAGAATCCTGATCTAAACCCAATAGAAAACCTCTGGAAAATCCTTGATGACAAAGTTATGACCAAAAAAAACCCCAACAGTCAAGGAATTGTGGAAGAGACTGGAAGAATAATGGACCAAAATCACACCAGAGCAGTGTGAGAGACTAATATATAGTATTCTGTTACCTTCAGAAAATTTAGTTATAATTATTCTCTGTGCTACAGGCATTGTTGTTCTCTAATTATGATCACGTTTTAGGCAAAATAAAGGTTTTGTGTTGATAAACTTTGTATCTTTTGTAAAACACTGTTCAAATAGCATAGTGTACCCCTTACAAAAAAACTTTAAATGTTGATCAATGTAGATTACATTATTTCTGAAAAAAGCAAGTGATCATACATTGTTCTCTAATTTTGATCTCCAGTGTGTATATGTCTTTCTTCTTACACTAAAGGGTGCTTTACACGCTGTGACATCGCTAATGATATATCGTCAAGGTCACGTTGTTAGTGACGCACATGCGGCGCCATTAGCGACATCGAAGCGTGTGACACCAATGAGTGACGATCAACGAGCGCAAAAACATGAAAAATCGTTGCTTGTTGATACGTCGTTCATTTCCTTAATATCGTGCTGCTGCAGGTACGATGTTGTTCGTCGTTCCTGCGGCAGCACACATCGCTATGTGTGACACCGCAGGAACGACGAACATCTCCTTACCTGCGTCCACCGGCAATGTGGAAGGAAGGAGGTGGGCGGAATGTTCCGGCCGCTCATCTCCGCCCCTCCTCTGCTATTGGACGGCTGCCGTGTGATGTCGCTGTGACGCCACACGAACTGCCCCCTTAGAAAGGAGGCGGATCGCCGGCCAGAGCGACGTCGCAGGGAAGGTAAGTCCGTGTGACGGGTGTTAGCGATGTTGTGCGCCACGGGCAGCGATTTACCCGTGACGCACAACCAACGGGGGCAGGTACGCTCGCTAGCGATATTATAGCGTGTAAAGTACCCTTTACTCTCCATTCTCTTGGTCACTTTTAACATACTGCACAGAATCATAATAGACACTAAATTGTCTATCTTCCTTTTCAATGCTCTAATATTTCTCCCCAGCATTTTTCTTATTTTCCTTTTTCTTATTTTATTCAATTAGCTCATCCTTATATTTATAAATTCTACTTTAATAATGTTGTAATACTTTATTTGTTGTAATGTTATTCAACCTGACAATTGTTTCGTCACATGACGCTTTCACTCTCCAATTCAAATGGATCCGCTATTTAATAGTCGTTTATTCCTTCATTTACTATACGTAGTTTTATGTTCTGAAGAAGATGTTATTACTTTGAAATGTGTAGACCTAATAAACTACTTGGCTTACAGTTACCTGGCTTGTCCTCCTTGTACGTGTTCCAACATGGATTATTAACCCCTTACCTCCTGTTAAACTCTCCTTCAATTTGAGGAGCCGCAGCAACCGCACATCAGGTAGTTTTCCCATAGTGGGCAAACAACCCTAACCAGGTAAGCACACTCTCTTCCAGCACCATTGTTTTTCTTATGAAATTCTCAATAAGTTTGATGTGTTACATGACCCTTTTCCCATTAGAAAAAAACATTGGATCCAAAATGTCTGACTTCAAAATGGCCGCCATGGTCACCACCCATCTTGAAAAGTTTCCCCTCTCCCATATACTAATGAGCCACAAACAAGAAGTTGATATCACCATCCATTCCCATTTTATTTAGGTGTATCCATATAAATAGCCCACCCTGTGTAATATCCTGCTTGCAGATCAGATACAATTTCCAACATGACAAGTTTTCTTTAGGTGCAACTGTCAGTCTAAAATAAATTGAAGAAACGACCTTTGACTATAATTACAATGGTGGCTATTGTTTTAAATGATTGTCCTGGTAAAGCTGCTACACAATGAGGAAGCATGACACAGGCGGAAATAAAACAATTCTGGGAACATGCTCAACATTTTTTGTATTTGGCTAACCATACCTTCCTCCTTTCTACACTAGCTCTCACTCCATTTATGTTACTTTCACATAAAAATCATCTATCATCTGTTATGATTTATGCCTATATTGATTCTGTCATAACTGCCACTAAACATCTGCATATATTACATTTTCATTTTTGACGTTACAAAATTCAATATATCCAATATATAATTTCATGCTTAATAACCTCAAACGTAAAGTGTAGCAATATCCCTGCAGATGCAAAATGAGCTGAATACGTTTTGTTCTTGAACTATATATTTTTGTGACACATATTTTGTATTTTCACATACACATAAAGCGTACATATGTTTATACTGTATATATACACATATACGGTGTATATATATATATATACACACATATATGTGTATATATACAGTATATATACACTGAACAAAAATATAACTGCATCACTTTTGTTTTTGCTCCTATTTTTCATTAGCGGAACTTTAAGAGCTAAGACTTTTTCAATGTACACAAAAGGCCTCTTTCTCTCAATAATTGCTCGCAAATTTGTCTGAATCTGTGTTATTGAGCACTTCTCCTTTGCCGAGATAATCTATCCACCTCACAGGTGTGGCATATGGAGAAGTTGATGCACAGGCACACCTGTGCAATAATCATGCTGTCTAGTCAGTGTGTCGCCCACGCGTGAGCAGCCGGGCTGCTCGGATCCGGATCCGCGGTGGCTCGAGAGGGCTCCGGGGGGTCGCACGGCTCCTCAAACCAAGGGGGGTTATGTACAGGGAATTGTGTGAAAAGTTCGTGACGCCACCCATGGCGCGTGGTAAGATGGAGTACCACCACTGCTATTGGGAGTACCTGGTGGCGATGGTGTGGGCAGCCAGGTGTTTAAGCCCTCCACGGGTAGGGGGGAATGCCCCGGGGACTCGGTGATGGTGACGGGGGTAAGCCGTTGGAACGGTAAGGGTCACTTGCGTACTCACTCAGTCCAATGATGCTGACACCGACAACTGTAGTAAATCAAAGTTCTGGACACCGCTGCCGCTGAGAGGGAGCACGCCTGGGTCCCGTGCCCATTGGTGTTGCCTGTTGGCCTGTGACCTTTTCCCGTGGCACTTTGTCTTCTAGTTGGACCCTTTAGTCTGAAACTAATCGGGTCCCGCTCCCCAGTGTGGCTAACTGAGGGAGCTTGCTCTCAGGGTTTACTCTTGGGATTTTCTGGACCATGTAGTGGAAAGTCCTATCCCCCTCGTTGCGCTAGTACCCCGATTTTAGAGCGGGTGGAGAACGGATCTTGAAGGCTCCGTCCTCGTCAGGTAAATTGTCAGGATGCCTGAAGCTGCTCCCTGACCTAGGGTCCATGTACCCCGTCATGCCCTGGCCCCTGCCCAGTGATAGCACAAGGCCACCAGCTGTCCTCCTTGACAGTCCGTGCCCCTTGTCACGATCCCTTGTGACTGGGGTCCAACTCCTACCAGGCCCAGACCAACGTCTGCCATCTAGTAGTTCACGGAGCCCTGACACTATGACCCCCCCTCAACCAACCCCCCCAAGTGGCCGACCCTATTCCATTGCAGTCCTGCGCAGGCACACATTGATCTGCCCTGCTGAGGGCAGATCAAAGTATTGTAATGTGCAGACACAAGGAAAAGTTAAAGACCGCTCGTGCATATGCACTACAATACTTGGATCTGCCCTAAGCACGGCAGATCAAAGTGCGCCTGTGCAGGACTTCAATTCCGGCCAGTGTGAATGACATAGGACGTGTCATGCACACGGGCCTTAGAAGAAGGAGGACTGAGATCACCACAGAGACAAGGCACAAGACCGGAGAGCACAGACACTCATAGAACCAGACCGCCCCTCCATGTGAGTTTTATAAAAGTGCTTTTTGCTTTCTACACAGCCGCCAGGGTTCTTATATATAGTATTCTGGAATGCTGTATCTAAGAGCTGAGTGGTGGTGGCCGCAGCTTATAGTTGTCAAATCTGGTGACAGGTTCCCTTTAAGAATATTTGAAGATCATAGCTTAAAAGTCCGATTCATAATCATGTATCCTGCACATGTAACAATACAGTCACATCTACAAGGTAAACACTGGAAGAAAATACATGAGTGATCTCTTGGTATTTCACTCTTATCTAGGTGCAGATAATCCTATAAATATCAGTTTCAACAGTATACAACCATGCTGAACATAACTCACTTGGGATTTGGCAAAGGCAAGCGACAAATGACTCTATTAATGGTCAGAGTTTTGATGTTTGCTATAGAGCACTAATATACAGTTCCTCCCAGATGCTGAAAATCTCAGCGTACCACAGTCATTACTAAGTTATCTGATCATGTACAGATGTGTGAGGTCAATAGCAGCCATGCATAGCCGTACACACATCTAACACCATTGAGGCAGCAGGGGAACCCCAACATTTTTGCAAGAAAGCATCTGGGAGATCTGTTGTGAATATAGAAAATATACAGAGCATAAATCCTAACAGAGTATGCAATCAAAGGAAAGTTTAGAAACATTAAAATTCTGTTTTCTTTTTTTAAAAAGTCTAATTCTTTCTCATTACAACTGTAAAAAAAGGCAACATGTGCTTTTAGCCCCACTTTTCAACAGCTACAACTCATATGTCTTTATAACAAGCTAGCTTTCGTACCCAACGTTGCCCGGGATAGTAATTAAGTGTCTCTCTGTCTATCACACTCTCCCTCTCTGTCTGTCTCCCCCTCTGTCTGCCTCTCTCTCTCTGGGTCTGTGTGTGTGCTTCTCTCTGTGTCTGTGTGTCTCTGTGTGTACAGTATTTGTGTGTGTGTGTCTGTGTGTGCCTCTGTGTGTGTCTGTCTCTATGTGTCTGTCTGTGTGTCTGTCTGTGTGTCTCTGTGTATCTTTGTGTGTGTCTATTTTTGTGTGTCTGTCTTTGTGTATCTGTGTGTTTCTGAGTGTCTCTGTCTGTCTCTGTCTCTGTGTGTGTATTTGTCTCTGTATGTGTCTGTCTCTGTGTGTCTCTGTGTGTCTGTCTCTGTCTCTCTGTATCTCTCTGTCTCTCTGTGTCTCTCTTTCTCTCTGTGTATCTCTCTCTCTCTGTGTCTCTGTCTCTTTGTGTCTCTGTGTGTCTGTCACTAATAAAATCATATATTACCTCACACATAAGCTTCTTATACTAAGAATGTCCTTTGTTGCCTATAGCAACCAATTACAGCTCCTATTAATGACCTGTAGATCCCAGTTCCATTGACTTTAATGTACGCAGGTTTTTTGGTGAATAACTGTAAAGCGTGGGGTTAAATTTTCCTCTCAAAACATAGTCTATGACATTCTCTGAGTCAAATTAGGTGTCTGTGAAAAATTGTGCGATTGTAAATGCAACAGTGCAAATTCCTTTAGCACACACACACACACACACACTCAGCTTTATGTATTAGATTATCTTTGTGTTGTCTCACAAACCATCAGACAAATAACTTGATTATGCAATGAAACTATTATAGGCATTGGCTAAAATGAAGTGACATTGGTGTGGTGCCATGCCTCTTTGGTTCCTGTTACTACCAGATGGCTTTTCACAGGCAACATATTTGGCCTATTATAATTAATGTTAGTATCCTGTTTTCTAAATGTTTTTCATCCATAATTTTATAATTCTTCAAACTAACGTAATAGCAAATTATGCAAAGTAATACATTCCTATTAACAAGAAGTGACAATCTTTGCATTGTGACAGTAAACTGAAATAATCAGTCTCATAGTAGAAAACGTGGCTTGGTATATAGAGATACATGGCAGTAATCAGGACATATATTCTCTAGTAATATCCTTACAGGAGTTGTCCGGGACTTTAACATTGATGACCTATCCTTACGAGAAATCATCAATGTCTTAGGGGGGCTTTGCACACTACGACATCGCAGGTGCGATGTCGGTGGGGTCAAATCGAAAGTGACGCACATCCGGCGTCACAGTTGATATAGTAGTGTGCAAATCCTTTTTGATACGATTAACGAGCGCAAAAGCGTCGTTATCGTATCATTGGTGTAGGGTCCGACATTTCCATAATGCCGGTGCAGCGACGGTACGATGTTGTTTCTCGTTCCTGCGGCTGCACACATCGCTGTGTATGAAGCCGCAGGAGCGAGGAACATCTCCTACCGGCGTCCCGGCTGCAATGAGAAGGAAGGAGGTGGGCGGGATGTTTACATCCTGCTCATCTCCGCCCCTCCGCTGCTATTGGCCACCTGCCGCGTGACGTCGCTGTGACGCCGCACGACCCGCCCCCTTAAGAAGGAGGCGGTTTGCCGGCCAGACTGACATCGCAGGGCAGGTAAGTGCATGTGAAGCTGCCGTAGCGATAATGTTCGCTACGGCAGCTATCACAAGATATCGCTGCTGCGACGGGGGCGGGGACTATCGCGCTCGACATCGCAGCATCGGCTTGCGATGTCGCAGCGTGCAAAGTACCCCTTACACTCAGCACCCCGGCCGATCAGCTGTTCCGGTTGCTGCTGGAACTGCTCTGTTGCGGCGTTGCACAGTACCGGTCCGTCAACTGTATAATGGCTGCGGCAGTGTACTTAATATCCGTTCCTATTAGAATCAATAGGGAACTGATGGATGTGCAGTTCCTGGCTGCCGCCACTAGTCCATTTGGTGTGTCCCTCAGCAACTGAGCAATTCTGACTGGCAGCGGCGTCACTGGGAAACTGGGAGTGTAGGATCCCCACTAATCAGACACTGAAGACCTTTCCAAAGTCCCGGACAACCCCTTTAAATGTGTTTGCTATAAACTACAACATACAAAAAAAAATTGTTAAACCAACTATATTAGATTATAGAGAGAAAGAGAAAAAAGTATTTTATTCCCATTTCTTTAGAAGGTGACATTCCAAAAGCTGAATTATTTTTTAGTCACTATCAAGTTCAAAAGAATCCACTAATGAAAGGGTAGAAAAGGTAATTATATAATGAAACAAGATAAGTAGAAATAAATGAAATATTTTCATTACATTCAGATAGTTGTGATTTAAAGGGAAGCTATCATCAGAAAATCACCTATTGATTAAATCACGTTTTGGTGTTAAATATACATTTTTATGTTGATTGTTTTTCTTTTTACATATTACAATCTATTAAAAATAGAAATCTTGCAGTTTTGACACTGGCCACAGACTTTTATAAACACATGCCTTTGTTTCAGGAAATAACACATGCACACAGCCGCAATCGTTAGATCTAATGAGCTAATGGGAAGGTAATTGTGATGGGAGTGGGATTAGCGAGGTCAGGTGTAAGGGTCCCGTCACACGGAACGATGCACCAACGATCCCACCAGCGATCGAACCTGGTAGGGATCGTTGGTGCGTCGCTACATGGTCGCTGGTGAACTGTCAATCAGGCAGATCTCACCAGCAACCAGAGACTAGCCACCAGCGACTCGTGTACCGATGCTGCGCTTGGTAACCAGGGTAAATATCAGGTAACTAAGCAAAGCGCTTTGCTTGGTTACCCGATATTTACCCTGGTTACCAGCGTACACCGTTTACAGGCTGCCAGCGCTGGCTCCCTGTATACATAGCTAGGGTACACATTGAGTTACTAAGCAAAGCGCTTTGCTTAGTTACCTGATATTTACCCTGGCTACGTGTGCAGGGAGCCAGCGCTGGCAGCCTGTAAGTGGTGTACGCTGGAAACCAGGGTAAATATCAGGTAACTGCGCTTTGCTTACTTACCTGATAGTTACCCTGGTTACCAGCGTACGCTGCTTACACAGAGTCGGTGCTCGTTGGTCTCCCGCCGTTAAACACGCTGATGTGTGCTGCACAGCAGGAGACCAACGAGCAAAAAATGAACCAGAACAGTGTGTAACAATCAGCGATTTCACAGCAGGGGCCAGGTCGCTGCTTATTGTCACACACAGTGAGATCGCTGATGAGGTCACTGGTATGTCACAAAAATCGGTGACTCAGCAGCGATCTCGCTATGTGAGATGTACCCCTAAGGGGTGCTTCACACACAGCGAGCTCGCTGCCGAGATCGCTGCTGAGTCACGCTTTTTGTGACGCAGCAGTGACCTCATTAGCGACCTCGCTGTGTGTGACAATGAGCAGCGATCTGGCCCCTGCTGCGAGATCGCTGCTCGTTACACACAGCCCTGGTTCGTTTTCTTCAAAGCCGCTCTCCTGCTGTGACACACAGATCGCTGTGTGTGACAGCAAGAGAGCGACAAATGAAGCGAGCAGGGAGCAGGAGCCGGCGTCTGACAGCTGAGGTAAGCTGTATCCAAGATAAACATCGGGTAACCAAGGTGGTTACCCGATATTTACCTTAGTTACCAGCCTCCGCAGCTCTCACGCTGCCTGTGCTGCCGGCTCCGGCTCTCTGCACATGTAGCTGCTGTACACATCGGGTTAATTAACCCGATGTGTACAGCAGCTAGGAGAGCAAGGAGCCAGCGCTCAGTGTGCGCGGCTCCCTGCTCTCTGCACATGTAGCTGCATTACACATCGGGTTAATTAACCCGATGTGTAATGCAGCTAGGAGAGCAAGGAGCCAGCGCTCAGTGTGCGCGGCTCCCTGCTCCCTGCTCACACTGGTAACTAATGTAAACATCGGGTAACCATACCCGATGTTTACCTTAGTTACCAGTCGCCGCAGCTTCCAGACGGCGGCTCCGTGCAAGCGCAGCGTCGCTTGCACGTCGCTGCTGGCTGGGGGCTGTTCACTGGTCGCTGGTGAGATCTGCCTGTTTGACAGCTCACCAGCGACCATGTAGCGATGCAGCAGCGATCCTGACCAGGTCAGATCGCTGGTCGGATCGCTGCTGCATCGCTAAAGTGTGAAGGTACCCTAACACCATCCATTGTGTGTTATCAGCATTGTAGAGAGGTGTTATCTCTCATTGTACTTCTGCCTCTACTGATAAAAAAAACCCTGCAAACTCTTCCATTAAGGGCGGGAAGTATGATTATAAAAGAGCCCTATTGGGTAGTGTGAAAATTGCAACATTACTATGTTTCTTTTTTGTTAAATAAAGATCGTGATAGGTAAAAAACATTGCCACTTTAAAATAAATAAAGAAATAAATCAATGAATAAAAAAAAATATATATATATATATATACATACACCTTCATATATATATATATATATATATATATATATATATATATATATATATATATATATATATATATATATATATATACAGTGCCTACAAGCAGTATTCAACCCCCTGCAGATTTAGCAGGTTTACACATTCGGAATTAACTTGGCATTGTGACATTTGGACTGTAGATCAGCCTGGAAGTGTGAAATGCACTGCAGCAAAAAAGAATGTTATTTCTTTTTTTCTTTTTTTTTTTAAATTGTGAAAAGTTTATTCAGAGGGTCATTTATTATTCAACCCCTCAAACCACAAGAATTCTGTTTGGTTTCCCCTAAATTATTAAGAAGTATTTCAGGCACAAAGAACAATGAGCTTCACATGTTTGGATTAATTATCTCTTTTTCCAGCCTTTTCTGACTAATTAAGACCCTCCCCAAACTTGTGAACAGCACTCATACTTGGTCAACATGGGAAAGACAAAGGAGCATTCCAAGGCCATCAGAGACAAGATCGTGGAGGGTCACAAGGCTGGCAAGGGGTACAAAACCCTTTCCAAGGAGTTGGGCCTACCTGTCTCCACTGTTGGGAGCATCATCCGGAAGTGGAAGGCTTATGGAACTACTGTTAGCCTTCCACGGCCTGGACAGCCTTTGAAAGTTTCCACCCGTGCCGAGGCCAGGCTTGTCCGAAGAGTCAAGGCTAACCCAAGGACAACAAGGAAGGAGCTCCGGGAAGATCTCATGGCAGTGGGGACATTGGTTTCAGTCAATACCATAAGTAACGTACTCCACCGCAATGGTCTCCGTTCCAGACGAGCCCATAAGGTACCTTTACTTTCAAAGCGTCATGTCAAGGCTCGACTACAGTTTGCTCATGATCACTTGGAGGACTCTGAGACAGACTGGTTCAAGGTTCTCTGGTCTGATGAGACCAAGATTGAGATCTTTGGTGCCAACCATACACGTGACGTTTGGAGACTGGATGGCACTGCATACGAGCCCAAGAATACCATCCCTACAGTCAAGCATGGTGGTGGCAGCATCATGCTGTGGGGCTGTTTCTCAGCCAAGGGGCCTGGCCATCTGGTCCGCATCCATGGGAAGATGGATGGCACGGCCTACCTGGAGATTTTGGCCAAGAACCTCCGCTCCTCCATCAAGGATCTTAAGATGGGTCATCATTTCATCTTCCAACAAGACAACGACCAAAAGCACACAGCCAAGAAAACCAAGGCCTGGTTCAAGAGGGAAAAAAATCAAGGTGTTGCAGTGGCCTAGTCAGTCTCCTGACCTTAACCCAATTGAAAACTTGTGGAAGGAGCTCAAGATTAAAGTCCACATGAGACACCCAAAGAACCTAGATAACTTGGAGAAGATCTGCATGGAGGAGTGGGCCAAGATAACTCCAGAGACCTGTGCCGGCCTGATCAGGTCTTATAAAAGACGATTATTAGCTGTAATTGCAAACAAGGGTTATTCCACAAAATATTAAACCTAGGGGTTGAATAATAATTGACCCACACTTTTATGTTGAAAATTTATTAAAATGTAACTGAGCAACATAACTTGTTGGTTTGTAAGATTTATGCATCTGTTAATAAATCCAGCTCTTGTTTGAAGTTTGCAGGCTCTAACTTATTTGCATCTTATCAAACCTGCTAAATCTGCAGGGGGTTGAATACTACTTGTAGGCACTGTATGTATATATATATATATATATATATATATATTATATATATATATATATATATATATATATATATATATATGTAAAACACAAAAACCTGATGTTAACAATAGTTCATTTTCCAATCATAGGTTCCCTTTAGTTCTATTTGGACCATTCTCCTACTGTCGTATTACAAAGATTCCCTTTAGTGGACGTTTTGTTCAGTAAAATGCAATTAAGTAGCTCTAGCAGATTTAAATATTAATGACGCCTCCTAATGCATTTTGTCCTCTGAGGCAGATGGCAGGACTATTGCTCTTCTAAGTTTAATGTAGGCTTCATTGTGTAGGGAGAGGGTTTAAACACAATTCAATCTACATTTTCATTCAAAATAATGCAAGCATTACTATTCTGATAGAGAGTGTGATATTATTTTTGCACCAAGATCATGTACTATAAAAGCATATAGTCGAAAATGGGGAAAAACTAACAAAGTAACGAGTAACTGGAATGCCGTACTATTTGTGTGAATAGTGCAGAATTCGGGTTACTTGTTACTTTGCAAGTTTTTCCCCATTGACTTGCATTGCACACGCTATTCGGAATGAATACGCGAGTATTAGACAGTACTCGTTATGAACATAGTGTGTACAAATAGTTAGGTACTCGCTCAACTCTAGTCATAATCCTAATTTAATAAAAGGCCAAATTAATTCACTGTCTCACGCAAAACTCTAAATTGGCATAACTATTAAGGTAAAAGACGAACTATACCATGAGTCACTTACGTAGAAAAAAGTAAAAGAAAAAAAGAGCTAAATGCGTGGGAAAAATCCCTGTGCCCCCGGATTCTGCCGCTTTAATCCATTTTGTTCGGTTTCATTCCATTGCAAAGACAGTAACATTTATTCCTTTAGGATGTAATATGTGAGACCTCTGCTTTGATGTGGAACTCGGTGTCTCTTCAGACTCTTCTCTGAGTGCACTTTTACTCCAACAACCACTGAGCAGCATCTGAGAGTTAACCACTGCTAGAATTGCTGTTGATCTGTGATTGGCAGCCCCGGGGTGGGAGGGGGGAAAATGCATGAAGTGCAGAGAAGACTGAAGAATCGCTAAGATGCACTGCAAAGTAGAAATTTCACATAATCCGCTATAGAAGAAACCAATGTGAACATCTCTGCAATGCAGAAATACAGAGCAAAATGGAGAAGACGTGCAGAATCAGGGGAGCTCAGGGACTTTTACAAGACATTTAACATCATTTTTGGATCAAGTGACAGTTTCTACTCAAGGCCCACTTAGGCAGGTAATTTGCTTGTAATAAGCAATATTGTAGCATAATAGCAAGTCAACCAGTGCTTCTGTGCTAAAATTATGGTGCTTTTATATGATCAACTGATTGCTTGAGTAAACAGATGAGCTGCCAACAAACAGTGATTTTTTTTTCTTGTCCAGATAAAAGATGCAATCAATGACAAATGAGGGTTTTGTTATTTGATAAGAGAAGAAAAAGAGTATACCTATCAAGGGATCACCAGGAGATTATATCATGTAAAAGTGAAATCTTTATTACAAAAGGACAATACACGGATCTCCACACTGGGAGTGAAGGCACACAAAGTGACAATTAAAAACACTAAAAACAGACATGCATCCCCAAGCCAAAAAAACCTAGATAGTAGATACACAAATAGATCAATATTATTCAACACCCCTCTTATAGGTACCAAATAAAGAAATAATGCGGCCTGCTATGCAACATGCACAGTAATATTATCAAAAATGCGGTTAAGGTACCGTAAAATGTGCACATTTAATCAACATCCGATGGTAAATAGGACAAGAGAGAAGGCTGTAAGGCCCCTTAGGTCACAGGATTAAAGTCACAGGTATATAGGGCACTCTTAAAGCATCAGTAAATTAGACAGAGCCAGGAAGTATAAACCTTACCCAGGGCTAGCGTGTTGTAGTATACACACAAGGTGCGACAATGGATAGCAAATATAGACCCCCTGATTCTGCCACAGTTTATAAGTGAGATAAGCACAAATGTAACAGACCCCTAAATGGGGGAATCACTCAAATTAAAAGGACACCAAAAGGCATCCTCGGCTCCAGAATATACAGGGCTATTCTAGATGAATGTAAACCGCCAGAGGGCTCTACAAGCCTATTTCTTGTCCACTGGTGTACACATAGGCAAGGGATCAAGGGGGAGGGGTCAAGTCGTAAAAATAATAATACAATCCCACAGTTAGGGTCATTGTAGCTCCAGATGGTGCTTAAGGTTATATCCGACACAATAGGTCCCCACAAAAACTCCACTGGCCTATTTTTTGAAGATTCAAGGTCAAGGTAAGTTTGTACAAAAGTACTATACGTGTAGGGTCGGCGTAGAACAAAACTTTTTATCTCCCCAGAAGACACCGCTGCTCCTGTCAGCTCCACGCAGCTAATGAAGGGAATAGCGTGATCAGCTGTATCCAGCGGTGGCCGCGAGTAACCTCAGTGACAGCTCAGCTGATCGCGCTATTCCCTTCATTAGCTGCGTGGAGCTGACAGAAGCGGCGGTGTCTTCTGCAGCTCCGGTCACCTTCATGCAGCAGAGCTGGAAGCGACGCTGGACCATCCTGGATTATGCCGGACATGGAGGGCTTTTTTGGGCTTATAAAATTGGTAAACAAGGCAATTTGTTAGTGTTTTTTTTTCTAATAAAGGATTGTTCGGGTGTGTGTGTTTATTTACTGTAATTTACAGATTAATCATGGAAGGTATCTCGGGGAGACGCCTGACATGATTAATCTAGGATTTAGTGGCAGCTATGGGCTGCCAAAAACTCCTTATTACCCCGAATGCGAATGCACCAGGGCAAATCGGGAAGAGCTGGGTACAGTTCCAGAACTGTCGCATATAATGTATGCGGCAATTCTGGGCGGCTGCTGACTGACATTGTTAGGCTGGGGGGCTCCCCATAACGTGGGGCTCCCCATCCTGAGAATACCAGCCTTCAGCCGTATGGCTTTATCTGGCTGGTATTAAAATTGGGGGGACCGCACGCCGGTTTTTTAAATTATTTATTTATTTATTTTACTGCACAGTATAGACACGCCCACCGGCTGCTGTGATTGGGTGCAGTGAGACACCTGTCACTCAGCGTGGGGGCATGTCTGACTGCAACCAATCATAGGCGTCTGTGGGTGGGGAAAGCAGGGAATACGAGATTGATTAATGAGCGGCCGGCATATTCAAAGTAATTGTTGCCGCGTATTCTCTGCACAGCTGTTCCTCGCCGCGCTGGTGATCGGGGGACGGTGAGTATGAGAGAGGGCTGCTCACTTCAGTCACTCGGGGAATTAGCGGTCACTGGTGAATCCTTCACAGTAATCAGTACGCGGCACACAGACAGAGCCGCGGCATGACAATGAAGTCGGGTGAAGTTCACCCAAGTTCATTCTCATCGCGCAACTCTGTCTGCTGTCAGCCGACATGTATCAACGACATTGTGCAACACACAAGCGGACATTCCACACGGACATTCCACGTACACATACACGGCATTTTACACACAAACACGGACATTTTACACGTACACACGGCTCGCATACGCCATCACACGGATGCCATACGTACCGGAGAAACGCCCCAAAAAAATGGAACACGGACCCAAAAAACAGACCGTGTCACACGGACGTTTTTTATGCAGAAGTGTATTTTAGGCCTGAGAGGGAGTAATGAAAGCGTCGCCAAAGAAAACTGAGGAAATGCCTAGTTGCATTACAGCAGAAATTTCACATACTGAGCTCTAAAAGCATCCAATAGAAATGGATTATTACAAGTTATTTAACCTAATTTTTCTTAGCAAATGATTGGTCCTCTTTAAATAAGATGAAAATATGCATTTATTGCATGGCTGGAGTGGTACTTTAAATCTTAATCAACTGCCCCGTGTCTCAAATTTACCCTTGGCAGCTTCATCTTCTATCACCACCGCTCCTGTTGTGTTCCAGAGATTTGTGACTTGCCGGATGCTCCAATGTTTGCTACAGCGCTCCAGAGGTCACAAATCAATACAACTCTGAGAGCCTTGTTCTGGCCTCGTTCTGGTTCTCAGAGATACATTGGGAGCTTGTAACGTAACATATGACTTCCGGACAATCAAAAGTTACAGACACAACAAAGCATAGCAGGAACCAAGCGGAGCCAAAAAAGCATGAAAACACCTGAGGGTAAGAATAATACAGTAGGCAGGGGACTTTCATTTAAAGCCAGGGGAAAACATAGAAATCATGGGGCCTCACAGCCAAAGTCTGCATGCCTCCTACACCCCAAAATAAAGTTAAATAATCAACAGGTGTTCTTAAATCCAGTCATGCATGTATTAGTTAAAGGACAAACACTGTCCAAGAAAGACATTGCCCTGAAATAGAAGTTCCATAATACATCGTACCATGTGCCAATATATATCAAGCCGTAATACATCCTGCCATGTGCCATAATACAAGGTGCCATGTGGCATTATATATCATGTAATAATACATTGTACTATAATAGATTGTGGCATGTGCCATTATACATCCGCCATAATTAATCATGACATAAAACATTGTGCCATCTGCCATAATACACTGTGATAATACATTGTGCCATAATACATTGTGCCATGTGGCATAATACATTATGCTCTAATACATCATGTCATAAAACATTGTGCCATAACAGATCGTGCCAAATGCAATTACACATCAAGCCATAATATATCGTATCATAAAACATTGTGCCATGTGCCATAATACACAGTTAATTATACATTGTGCCATAGTACATTTTACCATGTGCCATAATACAAGGTGCCATGTGCTATAATAATACATGGTGTCATAATACATGGTGCCATAAATTATTGTGTCATATTAAATTGTACCATATGCCATTATACATCATGCCATAATACATTGTGCTATAAAACATAGTTTCATATGCCATAATACATGGTGCAGCTTGCCATGCCCTCCAGACAAAGTAAGCAGCTGGCTGTCAATTATTATTATTATTATTATTAATAAGATTTATTTCTAAAGGGAACCTGTTACCCGATGTCACTACTACCATCCGATGGGCCCCGGTGCAAAGTTTCGGCCTGCACTCCTCCACATGTTGATCAGATGTATGGGCCACAGCATTCTAAAGGCCGCTTTACATGGGACGATTTATCGTGCGTTCGCATGTGCGATTGCACCTGCCCCCATCGTTTCTGCGTTACGGGCAATTTGTTGGCCGTGTCGCACAAAGTCGGTAACCCCCGTCACATGTACTTACCTCCCGAACGACCTCGCTGTGGGCGGCGAACATCCTCTTCCTGAAGGGGGAGGGACGTTCGGCGTCACAGCGACGTCACACAGCAGCCGCTCAATAGAAGCGGAGGGGCGGAGATGAGCGGGACATAACATCCCGCCCACCTCCTTCCTTCTGCATTGCTGGCGGAACGCAGGTAAGCTGCAGTTCATCGTTCCCGGGGTGTCACACGGAGCGATGTGTGCTGCCTCAGGAACGATGAACAACCGGCGCGCAGAAGGAAGATCGTTTTTTTGAAAAAGAGTGACGTGTCAACGAGCAATGATAAGGTGAGTATTTTTGCTCGTTCACAGTCGCTCGTAGCTGTCACACGCTACGATATGTCAAACGATGCCGGATGTGCATCACTAACGACGTGACCCCGACGACATATCGTTAGATATATCGTAGCGTGTAACGGGCCCTTAAATCCTATAAAGATACCCTTCTCCATTCATTATATCCCCCATCTTGTACTCATGTCCCCCTTCCAAGACCAGTTTCTTTTAAAATGTCCCCCAACCTTGAATATGAGCCCATCATGGCCCCATCCTGGCATATGTCCATATCCTGGCCCCATCCTGGAATATATTCACATTGTGGCACCATCCTGGAGTATAGCAGTATCATAGTCCCATATTGGTATATATCCCCATTCTGGACCAATCTTTGTATATGTCCCCATCCTAGTATATGTCACCATCCTGAGCCCATCCTGGTGTATGTCCCCATCTTTGAGGCCATCCTAGTATATTTTCCCATCCTGGTATATGTCACCATCCTGGTATAGGTCCACATTATGGTCTGATAATGGTATATGTCCCCATCCTGGATCCATTCAGGTATATGTACACTTCATGGTCACATCCTGATATATACCTCCATCCTGATATATGTCCTCATCCTGGTACATATCCACATCATGGCCACATCCTGGTATATGGCTCCATTCTGGCATATGGCCTCATCCTGATATATGTCCACATCATGGCCACATCCTGGTCTATGTCCCCATTCTAGTACGTGTCTACATCATGGTGTATGGCCCCATGTTGGTATATATCCCCATCTTGGTACATAAGATCCCCATCATGCCACACAGTAAAAAAAAATAAAAGATTATACTTACCTTCCCGCCTCTCCCTGGGTGCGGGACGTCCTCCTCTGATGTCGGCAACTGACTTGATCATGTAAGTGGCACAGCACCTGATGTCACTGCCATGCACTCTCACTTACACAGGTGTCTGTTGCTGGCATATTAGTTGCTCCCCAAGTCCAGAATTTGGGGCATGGGGAGCAGTGAATATTCATTCTCTTTAAAAGCAGCACATGTGATTGAGAATTAGCTGCAATAAGCCAGCTGCTGGGTAATCACGTGTGCTACTATTAAAGAGAATGAATATTCACTGCTCTAGATGCCCACAATCCCGCCCACCTCTCAGCAGTGGCTTCAGTACGAAGAGGTGGACGGGATTATACATTTGAAGTGCAGGAACCCGACGGTCTCTGTACTGCAATGTATTTCAGCTGGATGAATGTCCTAGGATGCACATCCAGCTGAAGTAGGCACTAGGGTTCAAAGGCCCCCTTAGCTCACAGGCCCCATAGCCGCTTGGCCCACCGCTGTTGGTGGTATGCCACTGGTTAAAGCGCCACTCCAGTGCTTATAAAAAAAAACTAATGCATCTACTGCCTAACAGGTAATGGTGAGAGGCGGAGGAGCCAGAGAAGTGAGCGGTGATGTGAGCATAAAGATACTATCATGGCTCTGCTGTGTGGAGCATTTTGCATTTGAAAATGCTCTGCTATGTGTCTTGTGCACTTGCTGACAGGTTGTCTTTCAGCACTAGGGTCCACGCTAGTTTTGTAAGGTGCCTTCACAGATGCATCTGATTCCTGGTAATTACTCTGTTTCTTTACTGGACTTGCTCTGTCTGAACTTTGCCAGTTGTACTTCCTGTTTGTTCAGTGTGCTCTTGGCTTCTGTCTGGTGTAAGTGTCCTGATCTTAGCTTCTGACCTTGAACCTCTTCCAGGTCACGTCTCTCTCTGCTCCCTGAACCTTATACGTTACCTCCCAGCTTCTGACCTCAGACCTCTTTCTGACTACATCTCTGTCTGCTCCCTGAACCTTATACGTTATCCCCCGGCATCTGGCCTCGGACCTCTTTCTGACCACATCTCTATCTGCTCCCTTAACCTTATACAGTACGTTACCTCCCGGCTTCTGACCTCAGACCTCTTTCTGACCACATCTCTGTCTGCTCTCTGAACCTTATACGTTACCTCCCGGATTCTGGCCTCAGACCTCTTCCTGACCACGTCTCTGTCTGCTCCCTGACTCCTATACATTACCTCCTGGCTTCTGACCTCGGACCTCTTTCTGACCACATCTCTATCTGCTCACTGGACCTTATACGTTACCTCCCGGCTTCTGACCTCGGACCTCTTTCTGACCTCTGTCTGCTCCCTGAATCTTATACGTTACCTCCTGACTTATGATCCTGGCTTGTCTGACTACCCTTCTATTCATACTGCTTGTAGTGTCTAGCATCACAAATACTTAATATTTTTTAAGTTTATGGAGAATAACTTCTCCCAGAATCAAATTTCCCAGGAAAAACCATGCGAACAGGCAAATTGGAATGTTGCCAAATCTGCTTATCACTTGTATTGCCGCATCTGTTAAAGTCCAGTCTACTGAATTATAAAGTCAATCAACCTGATTTATTAACGTCGTAAAAGAAAAAAAAAATCAAAACTTTTGAATTTATTTATTTTTTTACAAAATAGAAAAAAAACAAAAATACAATAATGAAAAATCGCCCAGTCCTAAAGGGTTGTAATAAATAGATCGTGACAAAGATGGACATATACTTGGCTGTTAAGATTAAAAAATAAAATATTGGCAGAAAGTAAAAAAACTAGTAAAAGAAAGTTCATGTATGCGCTATAATCTTCTGAAATACAAGCGCCATAAAAAAGGTTTGTCTGCAAGCCACCTATGATGGATGTGAGCCATTTTCTTAGCTTCTCTGACAGAAAGGAGTAATTATTCTGCATAGTTTAACAGGAGCAGGAAAAAAAAAATCAGGAGGAAAAGTTCATGTATGGACATGTGTAGCCTCGTGGAAAAAGTCTTTTTTCATTCACTGACAAGCACTGCTACTGTGGTCAGCAGTATTTCCCATAGGGCAGCCATGTTAAGGAAAAAAAATCAATATTGACTCTTGACACATTTTCATTTACATGAGAGCGAGGCTTTCAGTCCGAGTACAAATCAATACCCGGCTTTTAATGCTACTCAGATGGTTGTACTCTGGAAATACAAAAGTCTTTTCCTTAACAAAGTTTAGAGTCTTGGAATATACTCTGGGTACATATTGTCCTTATCAAACATGAAGACAATACTAAGGATGGATCGTGATCAGAAAAGTTTAGACATAACAGAAGTCACTTGATATTTTTACATTGCAACTAATAGATTTTGTCCTTAATATAGCATTCCCTTCAAAATTTTTATCCTCTTAATATATTGCAGTCATCATATTCTATAGCACTGTGTACTTACAATTGCTCATTCTATACAGTTAGTTTTTCTTTTTTTCATTAGCCCTATGAAATTGTGTGATTAAAAACAGACTAGCTGAATCCTTCCAAGCTCTATGTAGAAATAGGAAGTCTCTTTTCCCTGCATGAATCATCATTAGAACTACAAATATACTTCACTGCAAAGTCCCTGGCAGCTCAGTTCCACCTCCTCGTCCCCTCA
Organism: Anomaloglossus baeobatrachus; assembly: GCF_048569485.1. NCBI lineage: Eukaryota > Metazoa > Chordata > Amphibia > Anura > Aromobatidae > Anomaloglossus > Anomaloglossus baeobatrachus. The sequence goes on along the minus strand of NC_134355.1, from coordinate 319,084,058 downwards.
TGACCCAGCTGCTACTGCCCCCTTTGCTTTTATCTCTCTTTCTTGTTTTGGTTTTCCCACCCATCATTTTGTGCCAGTAGTGATGGGCAGTACGGCTCTTTTTGGTGATCCAGCTCACATCATAATAATAATAATAATAATATTTATTCATTTATATAGCGCTATTAATTCTGCAGCACTTTACATACATTAGCAACACTGTCCTGGGGGGCTCACAATCTAAACTTCCTATCTGTATGTCTTTGAAGTGTGGGAGGAAAACGGAGAACACAGAGGAAACCCACGCAAACACGGGGAGAACATACAAACTCCTCACATGGCTCTGTTCACCAAAAAGAGCCCGATCTTTCAGCTCCTAAATGGATCCCTATTAAATATGTGTTCAACCTAGGTGATCACATATTTAAGCTGGTGTTATTGCAGCCAAAAACCCGCCCACCCACTTCCAAAACCACACCCTCTTGCAACTGACCAATTAAATTGTTGAGTGGGCAGTGTTTTGTTTAGGTGGGCGGGGTTTCATCTACTGAACGCCCAAATTTGACACCCAATAAAAAGCCATTAAGAGGATTTAGCAGGGAGCCGCCTCTTTGTGTTGGATCGGTTGCGACCAACACATCACTAGGTGCCAGAAAGAACAGTCTCCTGGTCAGTGAATGTCACCGTCACTGTGTCAGCCTCTAGTTGCCTCCTTAAAGCTAAACCCAATACTCTTCTCACTGTGGTGTAAACTAGGTATTAGGTCTAGTAAGTGCACATCTGCATATCTACCTGGACTTTTAATTCAAATAATAGTTTTTTTGGAAGAGAATAAGTTTGTCCCCAGATCAGCCGATTTTATATGTTCATGTATCATCTTATTTTATATGAAATCTTGCAAATGTATTTTGATCTTCTGGGTCAATGTGTGTATTAATATAATATATCCTAATATGTTAAAACATACAATTCTTTATTCTGACTGACATCTAGCAGTGCTGAACATGTTAGATACAGCAGAGTTTTATGCATCACAGCCCTACTTCATCAATAGTAACACATTCAGCTGTGCTTTGTCCAAACTAACATACTATAGATGAAGCCGAGCTGTATGCTTTAGGCTTGAGTCACACTTGCGTATTGCTTCTGATGTGAGAGCATCGGATGTGATATACTAATGACTCTTGGCTCCTGCTCTGCTGCAAGTGGGATCCGAGTGTCATGCCACTGTGGTCCGTTCCTGAGATCGGATCACAGCTTCAGAAAAGAGGGCAGCATATATCACACTGCACTTGGATGATATCCGAGTGCAGTCCGATGTTTCTCTCGCACTCATAGACTTGTATGGGTGTGAGTGACATGGCTCTCACACACAATGGCGGCATGCTGCAATTTTTTCCTCTGTCCAATTAGGGCTGAGGAAAAACTCGCAAATGTGAGCTGCAGCATTGTCTTACATTGGGCCGAGTGCAATGCTAGATTTTCTCACATTGCACTCACGTGAGTTATACGCAAGTGTGACTCTACCCTTAATATGGATGAAGCAGAGTCTATGTGTTTGTTTGAGTCTAGCAGAGTTGTATGTTTTACTATGGATGAAGCAGGATTGTATGTGTTACTTTTGATGAAATAGAGCTCTAATGCATAAAGCTCTACTAAATCCATACTAACACATTCAGCACTACTACATGTCAGTCAGGATAAAGATTGTATGTACTATTACAAAAATGGAATCGCAATATTCTCACAGGGACGTCCACAGAAGTTAACACTTATACAAGAGCATCTTCTGAAGAGAAAGGCTGAAAAAAAAAAAATCGACATGCAAAGTCACTGCAGTTATCTAAAGAAGTGGAAAGCCAAAACGGGGTGTTTCATGTGACACAGGACATCATATAGTGCAGTAAAATAGCATGCATTGGTGCTTTTAACAACGGCTGTTTCCTAAAGCCCATGCACAAAAAAGCAAAAAAATTACAATTTGCCAAGGCCCACGCTGAAAATTTTCAATACTACTGGCACCTATATTCTGTAGTCATGAGACCATAAATGTTTTTTAATCTGATTTTTTAAAAAATGTATAAACTGTATGGGGTTGCAAAAGTTAAGAGTACAAAGAAAAATGCATGGTGCCTACAGTGAAACATGGTGGGGACAATGTCCTTATGTGAGGCTGCATGAGTGCTGCTGGTGAGCTACTTTTCATTACTGGTATAATGAATTCACAGGTATACTGCTTTATATTGAAATTGTACTGCTCTATCTCTTGGTGGACATGGCAGTTCCAACATAACAATGATCCAAAACACATATATATTACATTTCTGAAGAAGAACAGGGTGAAGGTGATTTAATAGCCAAGTATATCTCCTCCCCTGAACCCCACCAAAACAGCTAATGGAGAATTTTGAAGAAACAAGTTGAACATCACTCTCTTTCCAGCCTCCAGGGCCTAAGAGGTCGTTCTTACAGGATGGAAAAAATAGATCTTGCAATATGTCACCAAGTTGTTCATACCATGTCTAGAAGATTTGATGTTGCCCTTGAAAATTATGGAGGTCATACAAAATACTAGATGTAGTAGTTTTTGATGTTGGGTGTATTAATTTATTCAACTAATTTGAGTAAAACTGAAGATTTTGTAATGAAAATTATATTATTAACCTTACTTTCATGTTAGGCCCCTTTCACACATCAGTTTTTTGCTATCAGTCCCAATCCGTTTTCTCGACAGATCGATGGATCCGTTGCAGCTTGTGGAAAAACTGATGCGACGGATCTATTTTTTGACGGATCTAACTAGCTGAGGGCTAAATAATATTTGGAGCATGCTCAGTTAAAAAAAACGGAATTCGTCAACGGATTCCTTCATTTGACGGATGACGACGGATCCTGCGCCCAAAGGCTTCCATTCCATCAAACGACAGATGGCGATGGATCCGTTGCTCTCCGTTTTTTTGACGTACACAAAAAATGTTACTGTGGACATCATCTCTGTCCGACGAACAAACATTTCTCGACGGATGCGTCAAACGACTGATGAAACGTGAGGCCATCTGTCACAATACGTCGCTAATACAAGTCAATGAGAAAAAAACAGATCCAGAGGCATCAGTCGCTGGATCCGTTTTTTTCAAAATTCGACGGATTGTGACTGATGGCAAAAAACTGATGTGTGAAAGGGGCCATATGGGTTAAAAAAAGGTTTTATGAAACTCAGTCTTGTTGTAACACTAGTCACTACATGGCTAATCATAAGGCATTCCTGGTTAGGTACCAGGAGACCACATCAAGTTAAAGGGGATAGGCAGAGGCGTATTCATGTCATAGTCTGGAGTCAGAATTCATGGAGGGTAGCAGATCAGAGCAGAGGGAAAAGGTAAACACATTGTCAAATAAAGTCAATGGTCAGTTTCATTTTTGCTCCTCTTCTTCCGCAAGCCTTTTTTTATTTTTCAGTCAATTTTGCCATATGAGGGCTAGTTTTTGCGGGACGAGTTGTACTTTTGAAAGAAATTATTAGTTTTACCATATAGTGTACTGGAAAACAGGAAGAAAAATCCAAGTGCGGTGAAATTGCAAAAAAGTGGAATTACATGATTATTTTTGGTATATTTTATTCACAGTGTTCACTATATGGTAAAATTGATGTATCGATATGATGCCTCACATCGGTAAGAGTTCATAGATACCAAACATGTACACTCTTACTTTTGTCTAAGGGGTTAAAAAGAATTCTGAAGTTTGTTAAAAAAAAATAAAAAGATTGCACACTTGGCCCCATAGCGTTCTCATTTTTCGGGACTTTTTTAATAATACATTTTTGTGTAGATCCTATGTGTTGATCGCCTATTATTGCATTTTTAAAAAACTTTACGACCACTAAAAAAAGTAATTTTGGCGTTTGGAATTTTTTTCTTGCCACGCAGTGTACCGATCAGATTAATTGATTATATATTTTGATAAATCGGGCATTTCTAAACATGGCAATACAAAATATGTGTATATTTTTAATTTTTTGAACTGTTTTATTTTCAATAGGGCAAATGGGGCGTGATTTGAACTTTTATTTTTTAATTTTTTCATATTTTTTAATACTTATTTATACTTTTTTTAAACTTATTCTACCAGTTCCCCAAGGGGACTTTACCACTGCAGTGTCTGATTACCTGTGCTCTTGCTGCACAGCTCTGATCAGCAGAAATGCTCCTTTCCTGTCAGTGCCGGCGCTCTGTTGGCTCTGATAGGAAATATATCATGATAGCGACAGGGGTCATCATGACCTATCACTAGCATGGCAACCATCAACTCCCCGTGGATGTGTCATGGAGCCTCTGATGGAGGTGGGGAACGGCACATTCCCTGTTGTGGCCATTTAAATTGCACTGTCACATTTTGACAGCGCGATCTAAAGCCTGCTTTACACGTTGCAATTTCGCATACGATTTCGTATGCGATTTGCAACGCCCCCATCTTATGTGTGGCACATTCAATTTGTTGAACGTGCCGCACAAACGATTAACCCCCGTCACACGTACTTACCTGTCCATACGACCTCGATGTGGGCGGCGAACGTCCACTTCCTGGAGTAGGAGGGACGTTCCGTGTCACATCGACGTCACGCGGCAGCCGGCCAATAGAAAAGGAGGGACGGAGCTGAGCGGGACGTAAACATCCCGCCCACCTCCTTCCTTCCGCATTGTGGGCCGGGAGCCGCAGGACGCTGGTAAGATCTAAAGATCTGTTCATCGTTCCCGGGGTGTCACACACTGCAATGTGTGCTACCCCGGGTACGATGAACAATCTGACGTGCAATTCTAGAGAAAGGTACGATGTGTATGCGATGAACGTTTTACCGTTCAATCGCAATCGCACGTACCTGTCACACACTGCAATGTAACTTACAATGCTGGATGTGCGTCACTTACGACGTGACCCCGCCGACACATTGTAAGATATATTGCAGCGTGTAAAGCGGGCTTTAGGAGTAAACAGGGGAGGGAGGATGGCAGATCAATCTGCACCTGTAAGCCACACATGTCTGCTGTTCAAATCAGCAGACATATGCAGGGATCACCGCTGGCTCCCTGTAGCAGCCGGCGGTGATTACCCTGACATGACCAATGTTGCACCAGCACATCTTTGGTCATAGAGGGGTTAATAACATAACTTGCATTACAATATCTTCAGTTTTACTCAAAATTAGTTGATGAAAAAATGAACACACCCCACATCAAAAACTACTACATCTAGTATTTTGTATGACCTCCATGATTTTGAAGGATACCATCAAGTTTTCTAGTCATAAAATTAACAAAGTGTTGTTATATTGCAACATGTATAAAATAAGTTAGGTCTCTAGTTTCGGCTCTGTATTGCGCTGCCCACAGATCAGGCATTATGAGCGTAGCTCAGCTTTGGAGAACTGGTGGTGAAGGACCTATGGTGATTTCATGATCAAGTGACCGTAATGGGTAGAGCTCAGAATTGGAGAATTGGAGAACTGGTGATGACGGACTTGTGGTGATGGCAATGAATTACAATTGGGGGGCATGAGTAAGTTAAAAAAAGATAGTGACTGAACTTGAGTGACAGTGACTGAACCAAGCAAATGTGTCACCCTCATGACGGAAACCTAAGGTATTTACTGCCTTCACCTAAGCATATAAAGTCTTTTTTTTTTTTTTTTTGTTAAGAAAACCATATTAGTGATGCACATCTCATTACTTAAAACACATTGGTGGTGGTTTGACATCGAAAAATGACATGACCGGTTCCCTTTAAATATCTCAGGCACCAAATTTCTTGTTCCCTAGATCATGGTTGGAGTTTGGATATTACTCGGATAAGAGTTTGATATTCTTGAGGTTCACTGTCTCTTTCGTCCATGCTAGTAATGAACGTTTTAAATGTTAATCTTTGCATCTTTCTCTCCATGTGTTGAACTGAATATTTCAACTGCAATGTGTTGAAAGCAGCAAGTAAATTCTCCAGCTTTGCCTTTATTTAAATTATTCATTTCGTTATATAACAACTCATTTATTTAACATGATGCTTGCCATCTGTGTTCATTCTCACACTAGACATGACTTTTCGGGCACCACTACATAAGATTAAAATCTGGGATTCTATATGGGTTAAACGGTGCATACTTTCTGTTACTGTACAGAAACATGAAAAACTACTTAGTTTATATAATCATGAACTAGAAAAAATACACTCATTCTTCAGATCTTTAATTATAGCTGATCACTTTGAATGTATTGTTGAGAAACAAAATCGAAAACACTGATACAACACATACGTGATACACAGATGTCTGAATGAGGCCTTAAGGCCCAGTAACACACAACGACTTACCAGCGATCCCGACAACGATTCGACCTGATAAGGATCGCTGCTAAGTCACTGGGAGGTCGCTGGTGAGATGTCACACAGTCAGGCCTTACCAACGACGCAATAACGATACAGGTCGCAGTAGCGACCTGTATAACGATCTCAGCAGTCACTGTGACCCTGTCACACAGCATCAAATACAGCGATGTGTCTTGCCCAGCAGGACATAGCCTTTGAAGAAAATGGTCCGGACCATTCTGCAATGACTAGCGATCTCACAGCAGGGGCCTGATCGCTGGTAGGTGTAACACATAACAAGAACGCTGGCGAGATCGTTACTGTGTCACAGAAACTGTGACTTAGCAACAATCTCGTTAGCGATCTTGTTGTGTGTGTTGGGGCCTTAATGGTGGTGTGCAATAACAGTACAGATTATGGCCTCCCTCACGTCCCCGGAATCCGACTTTCCCTCTTGCAAGACTCCGGAAAAGTCGGATTCTGATTGTGCCGAGGGGATGCCTTTATATATTTCATTGTTTACAATGAATATTTTTGTAGTTCCTCTTTGACAAGACTCAAAAATACATTTTGTGGTATGGCCTGCAGGAGCGCTAATCATCAGGCTCATCAGGCTCAGTATAACACAAAATCTGAAGAGTCATATATTTATACACAACAGGACATAGAATGGAGGAGTAAATAAGACATGTTATGTGAAGCAGAACTATCACTATGGCAAGGGGGCAAACTGTTGTGGCCATAAATATTGCAGCAGTTCATATATAAGGAGTGTGAAAGTTTTATTGTCCTCTGATTGGGGTCTGGTCCGGGCTGTGATGCCCCCAGATGCTCTGAGGAGCACATTTCTTAATTGATTTGAAAAGACATAAATCCATGTGACACATTCATTCCTCCTCTGAATGTGTCAAAGGTCATCATAAGTTTGTATTCTCATAGTCTCCTGTCTCTCTGGGATTTGATATTTCCTTTCAATACCAGCAATTTCATGTCCATGATGCTGTGGTTTGGGATACAAAAATGTTTGGCCACAGGTAGATCTATCCTTTTTTTCTCTAATTGTATGGCAATGAAAATTCAACCTTGTTCTGAGCTGTTGTCCTGTCTCCCCTACATACAGGCCCCCAGTTGGATATTTGGTACATATAATTAAGTACACCCCATTAGTTGTGGTGCAGCTAAAAGTACTTGGATTCTTGAAGTCTTGATGTGATCTGGGAATCTTTAAATCTTTATCTTGTCAGTATAAAACTAAAGAAGAAAACAACTGGGTACCTCTTTGTGATCACCTACAATCCAAATCTGGAGGTGTTAAGAGCAGCTGCACAGAACCTACAACCATTACTGCAAAAAGATGCCCGATTAAAATCTATTTTTCCAGATCCCCCACTTCTGTGTTTTAGGCAGCTCCCTATCCTCTCCAACAACAACAGGAATATTTCCCTGCAACCAGAAAAAATGTAAGACCTGTCCATTTATATTGACAATGGACAAGATAAAGATTCACAGTTCACATCAGGACTACAAGATCCCAGGTATTGGCCATCAGTTGAACCAGTTGATACAATTTTTCACTAAATGGCAGGATTGCTTTCGAATTACTGATAAATTTCAGGTGGTGTCATGACTTTCCATGGCTTTTTGCACCTGTCTTTCTTCATGTGTTCAATAGTTTTCCCTGTGTAATTTCTCATTATTACTCATTACTAACTTAATTTATGGACATCTAAGGTTTGATGTCTTTGCCTTTGTGAATTGGGTTTTTACCAACATCTGGTGAGAAATTCATGTCAATAGCACCTTTAGAAATATATTTACTTTGAAAATTGGTGATGTGTTCAATACATAATATGGCAAAGAACAGGAAACTGAACAAGGCTTTTTCTTCATTAGCAATTAGATGGTCTACCGAGATCAGCGAGTTTGCTCTGCATAAGTCCAATGTGTAAATCAGTGTATTATATCTATATTATCTCCTATGTAAAATGTCGCATTCCTACAGCTAACACTATTGATTCATCTCTCTGAACTGTGTGATGTGACATCACAAAAAAGGAAACTATGAAAAGAAGCTCTGCAAAGTTACATCTTAATTAAAATAACCTACAAACGTTTTCTGGGACAGTTACTTGAAATTATTTCACTGCGAGCATCAATCATATTACAAACATCATCTTATCTCTTGAGCCAAAAAGTCTAATTAGTAGCAATCATTAATCTTGCTATAAGCACAGTATAAAAAGTGCATATGAAGCAGCAGCTGAAAAATATCTTATCTAAGGGAATCTAAATTATGTATGTAAATTTAGAACCTCTTCTGTTTACTCAGGGGAAACTAAAAAATACTTAAACTTCAAGCACTTAAAATTACCTTTTTTTTTCTTATTTGACTGTTGTTGGTTTTACGTCACTTGCTCTTTTTGTCTTTTTTTAATGAATTTTTGCTGCCATATGATTCAATTAGCAAAAATGCATGTAGTAGATGTTTATCAGTTTTGTACCAACCTCAACATTTTTCCGAAAGTGGGTGAGGCCATGTAGAGAGAGAGGGACTATTGGGGCAGCTCTAAATAATAAGACTTCAATGGACAGATTTTTGCCCTAGTCACTCCATTTAGAAGGTGCCAGAGGCACCATGGCTTTCACCAAGTTAACCTCTAAATAGGAAATTGTACTTAAAATATGTCCCCTTGGGTTTCATTCAGTGAAGCAATTTGGAGTAAAATTGTCAACTACCCAGGTCAGTAACAGAGGAACAAACCAATTTCAAAAAAATATTTAGGGACCTAATGAAATGTGAATCCAAGATAAGAATCACAAAAATTGAATCAGAGCAGAAGTCGAGGGGCAAGCAAAGGGTTATCTTAGTGTACGGTCAGCAACAGGTACAATCCTAAGAATCAGAGTTAAGTCAGGCATCAGAATTTGTACGACAGAATATAGATCACCGGAGTGGTATAGTACCTTTAACTAGCAAGGACAGAGTGACAGGGGAAGATTAAAATAGTGTGCTATGATCTCGATGGCGTAAGAGGCCCTTAATATAGTGAAGAGTCCGCATTCCCTACCAAATGTGAAAAATTGGGAAAAAGACTTAGATACACATTACATGGAGGAACAATGGTCACATGCTTTCCAACTACATAAGAAAATGTCGCATTGCATTAACCATTTAGAGATTTCTAGGAAAATCCTTTACAGGTGGTAATATATGCCAGTAAGACTCAATAACATTTTCCACACTCCTCAATCATGTGCTGGAGGTGCAATAGATTTCCAGGCTCTATGTGTCACATATGGTGGGAGTGCGGGATAACACAGCAAGTATGGAAAGAGGTGCAACAAATGTTGAGCAAAATTCTGGGGTATGAGTGGGTCTTGGGATGGGGAGCAGCTCTATTGTCTTTAGGGCTAGAAACAATGACTCATGATGATTCAATCATCACAGCTCATCTGCTAACGGTTGTGAGAGCAAGCATTGCGAACAAGTGGAAACAAACACTAGTACCGACCATCCAAGAAATCATTAAGAAAATGCAACATAATTGAACTATGGAACGCATGGTCACAAGTAGAATAAATAAAGGCTTTCAGTTTAAAATTAATTGGGGGAAGCGGCTGGCCTTTTTCAGACTTTCATGTTAATGAGTGACCAACGATACACCGTGTGCAGAATTATTAGGCAAGTTGTGTTTTAGAGGATTTTTTTTTCATTATTGATCAACAACTATGTTCTCAATCAACCCAAAAGACTCATAAATATCAAAGCTTAATATCTTTGGCAGTTGGAGTGGGTTTTTTTTTAGATTTGGCTATCTTAGGAGGATATCTGTTTGTGCAGGTAACTATTACTGTGCAGAATTATTAGGCAACTTAATAAAAACCAAATATATTTCCATCTCACTTGTTTATTTTTACCAGGTAAACCAATATAACTGCACAAAATTTTGAAATAAACATTTCTGATATGCAAAAACAAAACCCAAAAAAATTTGTGACCAATATAGCCACCTTTCTTTATGATGACGCTCAACAGCCTACCATCCATAGATTCTCTCAGTTGCTTGATCTGTTTATGATCAACATTGCATGCAGCAGCCACCACAGCCTCCCAGACACTGTTCCGAGAGGTGCACTGTTTTCCCTCCCTGTAGATCTCACATTTTATGAGAGACCACAGGTTCTCTATGGGCTTCAGATCAGGTGAACAAGGGAGCCATATCATTATTTTTTCATCTTTTAGACCTTTACTGGCCAGCCACACTGTGGAGTAGTTGTATGCATGTGATGGAGCATTGTTCTGCATGAAAATCATGTTTTTCTTGAACGATACCGACATCTTCCTGTACCACTGCTTGAAGAAGTTGTCTTCCAGAAACTGGCAGTAGGTCTGGGAGTTGAGCTTCACTCCATCCTCAACCCGAAAAGGTCCCACAAGTTCATCTTTGATGATGCCAGCCCATACCAGTACCCCACCTCCATCTTGCTGGCATCTGAGTCGAAGTGGAGCTCTCTGCCCTTTATTAATCCAGCCTCTGGCCCATCAAGAGTCACTCTCATTTCATCAGTCCATAAAACCTTTGAAAAATCAGTCTTGACATTTTATCTTATGTTTCTTGTTCAAAGGTCATTGTTTTTCAGCCTTCCTTACCTTGGCCATGTCCCTAAATATAGCACACCTTGTGCTTTTTGATACTCCAGTAAGGTTACAGCTCTGAAATATAGCCAAACTGGTGGAAAATGGCATCTTGGCAGTTTCACGCTTGATTTTCCTTAATTCATGGGCAGTTATTTTGCACCTTTTTTGCCCAACACGCTTCTTGCGACCCTGTTGGCTTTTTGCCATGAAACTCTTGATTGTTCGGTGATCACGCTTCAAAAGTTTGGCAATTTCAAGACTGCTGCATCTCTCTGCAAGACATCACAATTTTGGACTTTTCAGAGCCCGTCAAATCTCTCTTCTGACCCATTTTGCCAAAGGAAAGGAAGTTGCCTAATAAGTATGCCCCCCTTATATAGGGTGTTGATGTCATTACACCACACCCCTCCTCATTACAGAGATACACATCACCTGATTTACTTATTTAGTAGTTGGCTCTCAAGCCTATACAACTTGGAATAGGACAAAATGTATAAAAAGTATCATGTGATCAAAATACTCATTTGCCTATTAATTCTGCACACAGTGTATAGACATCCTAAAAAATAATAAAATAATAAATGGATTAACGTTTGGTAGAATGCAAGAAGGTTTGGAAGAGAGGCTGCAGGAGGGAAGAGGCCTAGACATAAATGTGAATGGTAACAACCGGGAGTGTGGAGGAAATATCCACATTTATTATGATCACGAGTGTGAGTGACCCTTGTTGATGGGGTTCGTGGGTTTTGAGTGCACACGTCCATCCATCCAAATATCCAAGTTTACTTTATAGTTTGTCTATTTTTATTCATAGCTATAATTAATTGCTAGTGTTTGCAAATGATTTAGATTTCTACATTCTTTATAAATGTGTCAATTACTGTTTGGCAATAAGAGATGACAGAACATGTACTTTTCTCTGTATAAACAATACCAATAAAATATTTGTTACAAAAAAAAAAAAAATAGTGTGCTATGGAATTGGTTTATTGACCTACTCTTCAATTGGCTAATCAACAAACGCTAATGTGCATAAAGGGTAATTGAGATAAGCGTATAAAATAAGGGCGTGTGCTGTTCAAGTAAAAATGGGACCACCATCTGGCCAATGTAACTTAATATGGCTGTTCAGATGAAACCTCTGGAGACAGAGATGGCACATGGATAATATGAATGAAAATCGAAAATCATCTTGAAAACTCAGACTATTTTTCATATACTTGTCCCTAGCCTAATGAAAAGCCAAAACAGCTGAGCAACAGCAAATGCTGTACAGCAGAAAATGCCAAACCAGCTTCTAACTTTTTGCTGGCCGCTGTGTGTGTTGCTCTGCAGAAAAGTATGCTGCACAAATTTACTAAAATTTACACCATAAAATTGACATAAGTTATGTAAGGAATTTATGATAGCTCATAGCTGGTCTGGATTTGATTTTTTTGCTGCATGGACATGGATGTGCTAAACTAGGGCCTAGTGTTTACATCAGTATTCTGCAGTAAAAAGCCTTGAAAAATTGTGAAATTTTGGCTCAAAGGTAGGGTTCGCTTAAATTTTCCGATCTTTCCATTTATCTTGCTATTTTTGAACAGCTGGGACAAAGAAGACAGAGCTATGGAGGGATGAGGTGTAGGAATCCCTGTTTATCAAAGTAATGACTAACATTGCATTCCTTATGCCATAAATGTTACTTTAGTTACCGACTGGAGTAAGATTTGTAGCAATGTGCATGCCAATTGTCAGACAGGCTGGAATCATTAAGAAGTGTGCATCTGGAAAAGAATCAGTAGCGTGTGACTCCATCATGCCCTCTTGTCGTCACCCATCTTGATGAGTCGGGCCTTAAATGTTTTGTGTCATGAAAAAGTACTGTCAACTAAAAAAGTTTCTTGCTAATCTTCGCTTGCTTTTATATTAGATAATTCTCATCATAATTGCTGGAAAATAAGCAAATCATGATTAATTGGTTCCAGGTGGTTAACTTAAAGCTCCTGGGCCCCATTATTATTTCTAATACTGGTGTTTTCTTATGTGTGCTTTGTCATTCTGCATCCTGGCTGCTTGCACATGCGCATAGGAAGCTGATACAAGTATACTTTACTGCGCATAGTCGGAAAGGAGTATTTTTAGATCTAGTCTTGTGGTTTTGGACAATTGTTTGCATGTTAAAGAGGTGGTTCACTACTTTGCAATAGTGGCCACATCTTTGTGAAACTGATAGGGAAGGCTTTTTCTAAATACCTTGTTCAGCCAATTTTGCCTCTGAGCGGCACTATTGTGGTCCGCTCATCTCCATAAAGTGACCCCTGGGGCTCCGTGACATCTGAGATTTGGTGATGTCACATCAACTTCCAGTTGACCTGACATCACCGAGGCAGGCCCCAGTCTTCCTGAATGACTGGGCTGCGGGCAAAGTTTAACTGCTCGTCACAGCCCAGCATGGCTCCTGCTTGTGGTGCTCTGCAGTGAAGGAGAGTGCACGCAAGATGCTGGGCTGTGATACTGGGCTGTGATGAGAGGTGAAACGTCGCCCACAGCCCAGTCACTCAGGAAGAATGGGGTCGGCCTCGGTGATGTCAGGTCAACTGGAAGTTGACGTGACGTGACATCACTGGATCCCAGAGGTTGCAGAGCCCAGAGGGTCAATTTATGGGGATGAGCGGACCGCAATAGCACCACTCAGAGGCAGAATTAGCAGAAAAGGTATTTAGAAAAAGCCTTCCCTATCAGTTTTACAGGGATGTGGCCACTATTGCATAATCGTGACCCACCCGTTTAATCATGGCCACATTTTCTGTGGTTGCAGCCCTGGCAGTGTGACTATCCTAAGGACAATCCATACCTTGGTATGACTAAAAGAGGGTTTTAAATCATTACTTTTTTACACTGTACCTTTTCATACAATTTATAAGAAGAAAATAGAAGTCAGATTCGCTACACAGAAATAGTTCTAGCAACAGAAATTAGTGAGGAGTGGACGAATAGCTAAAACCAATGTATTGTAAAGAAACCTACAAGGTTTTATACCAGGCATACAACTTTCACACAGATTATATTTTGTCTAAAAGTAATTTATTTTCTTGCTACAAGTCCTCACATTAAGACATTTAACCGTAAGGTCATAGGGCAGGCTTCCTCATGTAACCCAGTATTCGTTATTTTTCAAACTGACAGACACATTAATCACAACTGGGACATTTTCAGCACATTTGTCTTAGTCCTAAAGGTTTGCAAGATCCAGTTTCCAGTGTAATAGTTGGATCGTATTAGTAAAGTAATAATTTTGCACTGTTAAGATAATTTACCGTTACATTTTGTATCTTCTTGCTCATTTTGCACTTTGTTAGCTATATTTTCTTAACCAGTTCAGGATTGGGCCATTTTCTCCTTTCCTGACCAGGAACATTTTCGTGTTTTATTGTAAATGCACTTTTAACAGCTCTAAAAAAAATTCTTTTTTGGAGATTTTTTCTTGAAACATTGAGCTTAATTTTTATGACGTTTTCATATTCCTTTTTTTTTGCTAATATTGGAGAAAAATGTAAAGAAAAACAGGAAATACATAACTATTTTTGAAATTTTTTTTCATGACTACAAAGGACGAATAAATGCATTTTAAATTGTGATCCGATATCCATAGAAATTATTTTATATATTGGACATTTTTTTTTTTATGTGGACAAAGCTAGAAACAGATTCAAACAGGCAGTGTCTCTTTTTTAATTTATTTATACTTATTTTATTTTAGAAGCACAAAATCCCTCAAATGCATAGCATTATATTTGGGTCAATTTGCCATGCAGTTATGGAAAAATGCTACAAAATACATGGCCAAGCACAAACTCCTGAAACATAATGGACCGGATGAAAAAAGGAGCAAAATCCAATTTCTGCAAAATTAGACAAATGTTATTAGTACAATTAAAAGAACATACAGTGATGGATCCACAGAGGGTTAAAAACAACAATGGCCACCCAAAAAATATTTTTAAAAAAGCACCCAGAAAAAAAAGTGTAGATCTAAGTTCATAATAACCTCTGGGGCAACTGTTAAACGTTCATTATAATAAATACTGACTGGCAAAACAGTCACATATGGTGGCAGTTGGTGAAAAAGAGGAAGTAGAAAAAAGGGGGGGAAGGGAAAGAAAGAAATAAGGAAAACACTGGGCCCCAGTCAGCTGCACCGTCAAAAGCAATACTGCAAAGAATTGTGTAATTAGGCCATCACAGGAAATGCAATAAATATCAAAAGAAAGGGAATTTAACAGGAAGATGGTGTAAATAGTTATAGATAATAAACAGGAAAATCTCAACTAATATGAAAGAAAAAAAGACCATCTAATTCCCAACAGAAGACCCACAATGCTTACAACTGACAAGGTGGCACAGGTGGGGAGGGGAACCCAAAGTACGTTTCACAAAGAAAGTGTTTGTAGCTTTATCAATGGAAAGGAATCAAGGACCTACTAGTTGAAAGACCTTAAATAGTGATGTCAGTGTATCACATGACCGGGGAATCCCATCACCTGACCGCTTGTACAGGAACATGCGTACATGGACTTTATCCCTACGAGACAGGCGCCCTGATAGAATGGAATAACATAGAGGAGATCACAATTAACTAACCGGCATTTGAAATGAGGCAATACATCATAATTATCAAAATATACCACTATATAGAGTGTTCCAGAAGAAGGTGTACATAAATATATACCCAATATGGGCAAAGAAAACAATTTTTTATTACATCACATACAAAATCGATCTTAAAGATGTAGTACTCCCAAGTACATTAATACATAGCAATATAGTAAATAGCAATCAAAAGCCAGCATTGAATTAATACATTTTATATAAATGATGGCCATTGACCGCTATATAAAAACCTAACAGACACCATAATTATACCTAGATCAAATAATAATACATCTCAATAAGATATATATCAAATATAAGCATAAATATATAAAACATGCTAGATATAATTGTCAGCTGAATAAATGTGGCGGAAGTTGATGGAAATGATGATTAGAGATTTTCAATGGCATATCAAATTAATCACTTTCCCGGTCTTTGAACAATACAAATAAAATTGCAATAAGTATTAAAGTCTAGACATCACCAGGAAAGGTGGGTAAACAAAGAAACAAGGGAAAAAAGAAAAAAAAATCCATTAATCCACAAAACATCCGTGGACTACTGTCGGAACTCTATACTCTAGTACTCAGCGTGTAGCCTCACTGTATTGGGTCAATGATCTTTGCCCCACCACTTGGATTTTGTCAGGTTCATCATAGATTAGGCCTGAGGCATCAAAAAGGTGTCAATTGATGACAGTTCTAGGGCTTGAGAGGATAAAGGAAACACCTAAGGCTGGTTTCAGACGTTCGTGTTTAATCAGGTACCAGTCACACGCATGGTTATGGTCATACGTGTGTCATACGTGTGACATCCGTGTTTGTATACGTGTGACACGTACCGGGTAAAACATGTGTCTCTGTAATGAAAAGATTTTCTATATTTACCTGTATCCAGTGATGTTGTCTCCGGCTCTGCTGCGTCCCGCTCCTGATCCCCGCTCATTATTTTCATTGATTATTCACTGCCTGAGGATCTGGAAGCCGGAACATCGCGAGGACAGGCTGGGTACAGCACAACAGAGGACAGCACCGCCAGGGACATCACCGGGGCCATCGCCGGTGACAGGTGAGTATAGAGCAGTTTGTGCAGAGACATCCTGGGACTCATCAGGGTTCCGAATGAACTCTCATAAACCCCTGGAAGTCACCATCGTGACACTCGCTGTAACGCAGTTGTCGCAGGGGTGTCATCAGGAGGTCATCAGAGTTCATTGGGAAATCCGATGACCTCCTGGACGTCCCTGAACACACACTGCTGGCAGGATACTCACCTGTCACTAGCGATGTCGCCAGCCATGCTGTCCTCGGCGATGCTATCTCCAGTGCTGTCACCACGATGTCCCTGCTCTCAGCTGCTCAACGCGGTGAATAATCAATGAAAATAATGAGTGGGGGTCAGGAGCGGGACGCAGCAGAGACGGAGACATAATCACTGGGGAGAGGTAAATATAGAAACTCTTTTTATTTAATAACCCGTGTTTTCTCCGGTACGTGTCACACTGATATCACACGGATCACATCAGTGTGCGGTCCGTGTGACATCCGTGCTGCTGGAGAAAAACCGGGCACGTATCCATGTGAAATAGCGGGGCCACACAGTCCATGTGAAAACACGGCCGTGTGAGAGTGCACAATAGGGTAACATGGGTACGTGTGACATCCGTGTTAAAAATGGATGTCACACGTACCTAAAACACGGACGTCTGAAACCAGCCTAAGTCTGAGGAGCCCCTAGCAGCAGGGACATGATTATTCAAGATTGCTGGGACTCATTCAATGGTGACTGGGGTTGCAAAATAAAAAATAGCCTGCAGCTTTCCCTGAAAACTCTAAACTGACTTTTCTCCCCAGAAAACTTGTCTGGAAGAGCCATTACTGGTTTGAGAGAAACCAACAACTGCACATCAGAAAATACATGTGTCAAAGCTGCTGCCGGCAGTCAAGGGCTCAGAGAGGCACCCATCGCACTAGATAACTTACCCTGCAACTGGGGCTGTGATGTCTCTAGTTTCTGGTATTCCATGGCCAGATCCCAATTCACCTAGGTTAAATATGTCACGTAATTGCACAGTGTATGAATAGGATTCATACTGGTGGGGGAAAAAAAATGGGCCAGTCTTAATGTGACACTAGTCACTATACAAACAAATCAAGAGACAGGATAGCTAAACGTTCCAGAGTCGGGGACCAGGAGAGCACATCAAAATTAAGGGAATAGACCGAGGATAGTCCGGATACCTGGAGGGCAGAAGATCAGAGGTCTGGAAACAATGATCAGAACACCAAGCATAGATACAGGCCTGAAAGCACCACAGAACTGAATGCTAAGACTGGCAGTAATCAAGGATAAACTGCTAAACTGGGCAATTACCAGAAACAAGAAACACCTGTAGAAACCCAGCATCTCCCAGTATGAGATTGGATGCCTGAGCTGTCACCACCAAGCTTGACAGCTCAGCACACTTTGATCACAGAGCGGAGGAATCGTGACAGTTATCCTGGACTTAGGGTTTCTTTTCCTATTGGGCTGAGAAGATACATGCAGGTATTTGCTAACTACCTGCCTAGTCTGCCCTACGACGATCTGTTAAAAATGGTCATGGACCTCCACTCCTGGTGATTCGCCTTCATTGGGTGATGTCACATCAACACAGCAGCTTCTTCTCTGTTCATATAACCTCTCTGTTGATGTCATGCTGATTGACAGCGGACTCCCTGCAATAAGGCAGGAGGGAGCCAGGTGTTAATCAGTATTACATAGGCAGTAATGCCCAAATGATAGATCTCAGTGGGAGAGGAAGAATTGCTCAGTTGTTGGGAGGTCAAAAGAAGCAGAAGAATCATCATTGAGTAGGGAGAAATATCTGCAGGGCAGAACAGGTACCTACCTGTTAGTAACTATCTACCTGTATGTTCTTAATCTCATAGGAAAAAAAAAACAAGTGAAAATAACCTCTTTAATATCCAAGTCTGGGACTTAAAGGGAGTGTGTTGCCAGAAAATAACATTATTATCCCAAGGTTATTCTGTTAAGTTAATTTTTAAAAGACTGTGCAGAGAGCTGCCCATTCACTGAATTAGTGCTTTTCTTAAAGGGCTAATCTGGTCTTATGCTACGAGTCTGCAGTCACTTGGACGTGTCTTGTGACCTTCTATCAGAGCTGAATGTGGCTCTCAAGGTCAGAAAGTTTGGGGACCTCTGCTTTAGGTTAACTGCAATGGGACAATCAAAAAGACTAGCAGAAAAAAAAGAATTTTCTTTTAATAAATCCACATTGAGG
This sequence comes from Anomaloglossus baeobatrachus, assembly GCF_048569485.1. Classification (NCBI taxonomy): domain Eukaryota; kingdom Metazoa; phylum Chordata; class Amphibia; order Anura; family Aromobatidae; genus Anomaloglossus; species Anomaloglossus baeobatrachus. The sequence goes on along the minus strand of NC_134355.1, from coordinate 319,065,165 downwards.
AGAAGTATGCTAGCTTTCTGTAGGCTGCATTCTTCAGTAATTTAATCAATTTTTATACAGAATATGTGACAGTCACTTATTAGAAATTAATGACAAAAAACACAGCGATTTGAAGCCTGTGCCTTGATTAACTCTGTGCCACTAACATGACAGTTCTGCATTTTCTACTTTGGTAACAATAATAGCAGAATGTGGGATTTCAATTATGCAAAAGAAAAAAGCAGTCTCTGCTGAGATAATTTGGGACATTTACATTCTAGTCTTATCGGGCAGGATTATTCACAATATCATCCTGCAGCTATTTGATAATCATCAAAGGACTGTGGAGGTCATTTGGGCATGGTCACATAATCATATCTCTAAAATCTTTAGTCATTTTGAAAATTGTACACTCCATGATTAGAGAATGATTTTACAATGATTTCTTGATTACTTTAGAACTTCATAGTCACCTCATTTCAATAATTTGGTCCATGACATACATATTAGGGTTGTTTTGGATGATGCACTTTTTTCAACTAGACTTAATTCACGACCGGCCGATTTTTCGCTTTCCGTTTTTTTTTTTTCGCCATTCTTTTTCTGAGACGTAACTTTTTTATTTTTCAGTCAATATGGTCATGTGAGGGCTCATTTTTTGCGGAACGAGCTGTACTTTTAAATGAAACCATCAGTTTTACCATATAGTGTACTGGAAAACGGCAAAAAAATTCCAAATGCAGAAAAATTGCAAAAAAAGTGCGATAGCACTATTGTTTGTGAGATATTTTATTCACTGTGTTCACTATATGGTAAAACTGATGTGTGGGTGTGATGCCTCAGGTCAGTGCGAGTTCATAGACACCAAACATGTATAGGTTTACTTTTATATAAGGGGTTAAAAAAAATCGGAAGTTTGTCCGAAAAAAGTGGCGCACGTTTTACGCCATATTCCGTGACCCGTAGCGTTCTCATTTTTCAGGATCTATGGCTCAGTGAAGGCTTATTTTTTGCGTCTTGAGCTGACGTTTTTAACGGTACCATTTTTGCGCAGATGCTACGTTTTGATCGCCTCTTATTACATTTTGCGCAAAAGTTGTGGCAACAAAAAACCGTCGTTTTGGCATTTGGGATTTTTTTGCCGCTACACCGTATACTGATCAGATTAATTGATTTTATACTTTGATAGATCGGGCGTTTCTGAACGCGTCGATACCAAATGTGTGTATATTTTTTTAACCCTTTAATTTTCAATGGGGCAAATGGGGGGTGATTTGAACTTTTAGTTTTTTTTTAATTTTTTAAAACTTTTTTTAACTTTTAATTTTTATTTTACTAGTCCCCCTAGGGGGCTATTGCGATCAGCAGTCCGATCGCTCTGCACTATCTGCTGATCACAGCTACATAGCTGTAAGCAGCAGATACGCTCACTTTCTTTTTCACTGTGCCGCGGGCACAGCAAAAGTGAAAGCAATTTATGTGTAGTACAGGAGTCATCACATGACCCTGTGCTACCATGACAACTACCGAAAGTCACGTGATCTCGTCATGTGACTTCCGGTATCGGGCGGTAAGTAAAAGTTTACCGCGATCGCGCTTATAATGGCGCTGTCACATATTGACCGCGCCATTTAAGGGGTTAAACGGCACAAGCAGATAACGATTCTGCTCGTGCCTAGCAGGCACACATCTCAGCTGTGAAAATCAGCTGAGATGTGCGCCGATCGCAGCATGGTGCCGCCGGCAGACCGCGGGCAGTAACGTTATGACCGCTAGGACGTAATTTTACTGCCCGCGGTCGTTATACTCATCTTGATACTCATCTCTGCGACCGTCCATGCCGTCATGTCACATCTCTGGCTTGGTGTGTTCACCAAGTAGGCACAATGACTTCTGGGGAGTGAGTGTAGAAATTCACTCAAGGCAGGATTTCCGGCACCGGAGATGCAATGCAACGGAAGTGACAAGGACCAGACAGCTGGCAAGGAGCAGCTTGAGAGGCTGGAGAGGTCAGCAGTGATGTGAGTATTTTTTTCTCTTTTTTTACCTTTAGGTAGAACTTTACTCTTCAGGAAGATATTTATGTGTTGGTGCCAGGTAGTAGATAGTTTTATTTAAGTCTTACCCAAGTTTATTTTATTTACCATTACATAACATTACTTTATATAAAGTGATTACAATGTTTTTGCCGTATTTTTTTTTTGTAAAAATGAACCGTTTTCCAGTGCTTGATTCATTGTATAAGAAGACATTTCTGTATATGTAACGATTTGCTTAGCCTTTAACTGAACAGTTTCCTCCGGCAAACAATATGAAAAAATGTATTCATGTTAAAGATATAGAAGTAGAATAAAAAGGACACTTCTATTTTTAAAAGGAATCAATACAGTATAAATCTCAAAATCTCAATCGCATTGGCAATCAATGGCTAACCTCCTCATTATCACAAGATTTTTCTTTTCATTTAATAACAAGTGTTGTGTATTCTCTAAGAGAAGGAAAACCAGAACAGAAGGAAAATAATAAATATGAGTGAACAAATGTATGTAGCTGATATTGAGAAAGAAGGTGGCATAAAAGACACTGCAAATAATCAAGCTTGAAATACCCTTGTTCACACAGTCTGTATGGCAGCACAATTTTAGAGCTGTAGGCGGACCATATGTTGACCTATATTGTCTTGCAATGCACAGTGTTGTTGTACTATGATATTACCTTAGAAGAAAATCTGTTGTTTCAGCTTCATTCAATGAAACAAACAGAAGGTCCTATAACCTACTATGAGCGTCATATGGGAAATTGTGCGGATCTGAACTATTGCTGTATACATAAAGCGGGCTTTACACACAGTGACATCGCTAGCGATGTCGCTGGTGAAAGCACCCGCCACCGTCAGTTGTGCGTCACGGGCAAATCGCTGCCCATGGCGCACAACATCGCTCAGACCCATCACACATACTTACCTGCCTAGCAACATTGCTGTGGCTGGCAAACCTCCTCCTTTCTAAGGGGGCGGTTCATTCGGCATCACAGGGCGTCACTAAGCGGCCACCCAATAGAAGCGGAGGGGCGGAGATGTGCGGGCCGAACATCCCGCCCATCTCCTTCCTTCCTCATTGCGGGCGGCCGCAGGGACGGTGATGTTCCTCGTTCCTGCGGTGTCACACATAGTGATGTGTGCTACCGCAGGAATGACGAACAATCTGCGACAGCAATGATAATCGAGATAAGAATGACCGGTCAACGATCAATGATTAGGTGAGGAATTTTGATCATTTAACGGTCGTTCGTGCGTTTGACACGCAACGACGTCGCTAACGAGGCGACACGAATTCCGTGACCCCGACGACATCTCGTTAACGATGTCGTTGCGTGTAAAGCCCGCTTAAGTCTTAAACAGGTTTTCCACTACCTGGACAACTCCCTTTTAAATGAAGTAATCCCCCTTGTGAAATAAACATAACATATACTCACCTCCTGCAGCGGCGCTGTTCCAGCGGTCAGTCCCGCGGAGCTCACGTGACAATAATATGCCACATAAGCCTTGCAGCCAATCTGTGGCAGCTATTGGGCTGCTGCACTTTCATTTCCCTCAAATAAACCTCAGACAAATGGAAGAAGTGAGAGCAAATATTAATGTTAGGATATTTTGTAGGGACCACAAAGTTATACAGAAGTGCTGCTGTCTATGTGTAGGATATAACTTAGGGAAAAATGGGCTCAGATGCTTTTTTAAAAAAAACCCACACCTTTATTTGTTGCTTTTCAATGGCATTTGTGCCATGCAGCTCTGTACTAAATCTTTGAGAAACTGAACTAATAGCTAAATATTGGCTAATTATATATCAATAGTGTGGTGCATATTTGTATTCAGTGGCCCGTAACATGAAAACATGGGGTGTGTGGACTGTCACTAATAGTGAGCTATGCCCTTGCAGGCTGCATGACGCCTACATTTTTGGCTTTGCCAGGGCATGATGTTAACCTATTCAAGAAGAGAAACTATCAGCTCCTTAAAAACAACTAAGTAATTTTACTTAGCAGTCCTTTTCTGACAACTATGTACACAAGATAATGGGCACACGACTTCTCGGACATTTCATTGTCACAGAGAAATTTCAAACACACTTTCTTTACTTCCAGCTTGATCATTCTTGTCGCCAAAGGTCTGGTTCGTTTCACCACTACCCAGCCTAGCATCACAAAACAGTTCCACGTCTGATTCTCCTCATATAGGAGAAAATTTGCTAATATGGCAGGACTTAGGCTTCCAAGCAGTCTGACACCTAGGCAACTCCCGCCCAGGGCACTGTCATGTTCAAGTTTGTCTTGGCCCATTAGCTTTAGAAGCCGTAAGCTATGTGGAGCCTTACTACTAAACGTCCCTTATCTGAACCCTCCCAAATATGTTTCTCTGTGCTATGGTCAGTCTTTGGACCTGACACTGTCCTTCACACTGTGTCTCTACCACTCTCCTTCAGTCTCGATTGGTGCTTCAGAATGACGCCATTATTTTCCCAGTCTCCTTTCTCTTTCTTGCCATAGAACACTCATTTATTACAGTTCTATTGTACTCTCTGCCCAATGGTTTCTTCAAGCTGCAAGCTAAGCCCGGTGTGAGCATCCAGAAGGACACTGTCTCTGTCCCTAGACCTAAACTCCTCCAATTATAGGCTAGTCCTAACAGTTAACTGTTTCCTACCTTGTTAACTCCTTGTTGCTGAGCAGAACATATTTCTACCTAACAACATTTATATACAATACAGTTTACATGACACATTACCGTGACAATAGCACACAACATAATTCAAATTACACTTGACATTATATATCACATATCATCACAACAATATTGGTGTCTTCAGGGGGAAACACGACCATAATTCCACCTCCTTACAGCCTGTTTACACAGCCAGACTGCTGAAAACGATGAGCAGTGTGCAATTTATGATAGGTTGCATAGTGTACATAGGCTGCCATAGTTTTTACACACTTGCTGTGTAAATGATCATTTTACTTTATGAATGAGTACGATCAGCAGCCTGTTTACACTGACAAATTATTGTGAAACAAAAGGTCTCAAGAACGATCATTCATTATCGTCCAATGTAAATGCAACTTTACTCCACATTAATGATGGCAGTATGAGTTTTGTTTGTAAAAGAAACTGCCTTATATTGTATAGCACTGTCACTTAGTATATAGTATTCTCTCTTATGTATAGTGCCATATCCTTAGTTTATAGTGTCCCAATTCTTTTGTATGTCCCTTATGACATACCATCCCCTCTTGTCTTGTATAGTGATGTCCTTTATTAAACAGCATTCTATCTTGTGTATAATGACGTCCCTTATTATATAGCATTTATATAGCATTCCCTACTATTATGTATAGCACTGTCTCTTATTACATAGCATCCCTTTTTGATATATATAGCATCATCCCTTATTATGTACTATCCTCTGTTGTTATGTATAGCACTAACCTTTATAAAATAGCATCCTCTCTTGTTATGAGTAGCGCTGTTCCTTTTTACACAGTGCTACTTTTTGTTATTTATAGTGCTGTCCCTTATTACAACGTATCCTGATATTCCGCATAACATGGTACATAAGGGAAAAAACTGTGCAGTGTGCTATGTGCTGCTTTCTCTGTCTCCGTATTTTACAAGTGTGCACCAGAGCACCCATATATCACTAAACGTCCCAAAAATTACATATGACATATCACTTGATATGAGTTATGGGGGCTCCACACACTCTTAACTCCCCCTGGCCCTGTCTACCCTTAATCCGCCACTGGGCGCATACTACAACAGGTGTGCGCCTTTGTCAGAAATTTTAGGTGCTAGAGTACATTTTTTACAAAATTTACTCTCCGCTATGCACACCCTGCCACACTACTGCTCTGCCTATTTTGGCAAAGTTATCCAGGATAGCCATTAAAAATCCAAAAGGTTTTGGAAAAAGTTTGCAACATTTGAGACTGTACTACGCCAGAAAACTGGTGAAAAAAATCAGTCATTGAGACCCTTCAAGATTACTTAAAAAAATGTTTAGCTGCAATAGATGACTTTATAAACTAGAAGCCAGCTAATAGTGGGGCTACACAACAATTTGACACCTGTCTTTGGACCAAAGTTGGCTAGGTGTCACTCTGCTACATTGCATAATACACCCAAAGACGGAGAAAGATACACACATAGAATACATTTATGAAGACTATCCAACAACAAACATCTAAAAACAATTAAAAACAGCCATGTGGTAAAAAAAAAAAACAACCATATAGCAAATAACTTAAACTTCTGATCTAGACAGATATAGACCAGAAGGATCCCCCATATGAGTAAAATATATAACAAGGATGTCAAGAATATAAAGAGAAAGCAATACCCAGAAAAAAATATACGGTACTAGCTGCTGATAACTATAAAAAAAAATAACCATGTAAATACCAGGAAGTATAAAAAAAAGCAGTTTTTATCTAGAAACAAAAAACACAAAAAGTCAAAAAGACGATAAACATGCATGTAAAAACCACATGTAACAAAACTCACTTAAAAATCTAATGAAAAAAACACAAGTAACCTAATTCCACTAATTAAAAATGACATTCTGCAACATCAAAAAGGCACCAAATACTCATTGCGGAATGCAGAATTAAGTTTTATTTCTCTGGAGGGTTAATTTTTCATTCTTTTCTGTGTACAAGAAAAAACATCCAGTGATGATTATTAGTAGGGATGATCGAATACCTAAATATCTGCCTTCGCGAATATCCGACGAATAGGTCGGCACTAGTCGACTATTCGCGCATATTTGTTGTGCAATGTAAGTCTGTAGGAAACTCAAATTATTTCACGTTGGACCTAACGGCGAGCTGTGGTGATGGAGGAAAAGGCTGAAATGGATGGGAAAAGGCAGAAACAGTATGGGTACATCCTGTAGAAGGTGCGTGATCCCCCTCTCTCTCTCTCTCGCTCTCTCCCCTAGCGGCGTGTACATTTCCAGGCTGTTAGATCGCCTTCCTCTGACTCCCGATCACATGACTCCAATGCCCACCCATAGCCTGTTATCCGTCGGATACCGAATAGTGGCGAATACATTCGCTCATCCCTAATTATTAGATATTCAAAAATCTTCATTTTTTATTATGTTTGGCCCAAATGTTTGGGAAACAAGAAGCCTATGTAAGAGTAATGTGCACATAAGGTCTTTTTCGAATTTGCCACAAAACCACCACGAAATTTGAACATAGTGCGCCGCAATGTTATCACATTACTGAGCCTATGCTCAGTCTTCTGTTACTCCTTTTCCTTCAGGCGGCATCCACTGGGAGACTCGCCACTATAGAAGAAAGTACAGAGAAAAGACGCCAATGAAGCCGCTTCAGGAAAAAGACCGTTGGCATTTTTCCTGTAGCGGCTACACCTAGAAAAAGTCAGGGGCTCTGCAGAAAAATAACGTTGTGTGTATATATGCTAGTTTTTTGGCAGAGATATATGAACATTTTATGTGGCTGGTATAGAATTGGAACACGACGCCTTCCCCCTGCCAACCACAGTTACTAATTCATAAGCATTGAAGTTGCTTCCAGTTTGATATGGAGCGTATAGTGAGCTAACATGGAAAAACAACATGATGGAAGTGAAATCATCATCTTTTAACAGGTGCATCTCAGCGGGAGACCAGCCGAATAAAAACAAAGGTCGTGTGGAAGACTTTTTCATGCACATGTTCTCATTAACAAACAGCGTGACCTTTAGATAATCTTTTCCACTCTCTCTTTCTGTTTATATTATCAAAGGCAGACACTAAGAAGACAAGATAAAAGACTACTTCACATTTTCACTTTAATTATTTTACTTGAATTCTGTTTTGATTCATCATCCTGATAGGAAGAAGAACTGTCTGCAATTTATTAAGAGCAGAGATATAACCAGAAAAGTCTGATGCTCTGCTGAAGCAGTGAATTTATGCGATACATATCAATTCATAGCGCTGAATTGTAATACTCTTAGATAAGAAAAAGTCCTCAATATTCTGATGGGTGTAGTATTAGGAAAAAAAGTCAGATGTTTCATTAGAGCCATGTCTAGTTGCAGTCCTCGGAATCTGTCAGTAGAATCAACCCTCCTAAGCCTTCTATATGGGGTCATAGGAAGTGGAATAAAATGATACCTTGATATCTGTGATCTGATGTCTAATTCCACATTTTTCTTAACATGTAAATTTCCTTAAGGCCCCCTTCACACTCACGTGCCTCTGGTACGTCCTAGGTCCATTCCCGCATGTACCGGAGACATGGGCACACGTATACTCATTAAAATCAATGGGTTTATGTGCACGCACGTGTTCAGCCATTGGCCCGTGCCTCCATGTGGAGCAGACGTGTGCCCGTGTGCTCCATACGGAGGCATGTCCGTATTTCTCTGGCAGCACGGGTGTCACGCGGCCCACGCCCATACCACACGGATGTAGTGTGGATGCGGTCCCACGTGACACGTGCCGGAGAAACACATGTGTCATTGTAAAAATAAAAAAACACAAACTCACCTCCACCAGCCCTGCAGTATCTGCCGTGGCTGTCACCTGCATCCGACCGCCAGTGAATTTGAACACCGCATCTTCTTCACTGGGGGCCGGAAGCAGCATCAGCGGGGCGTGGCCTGAGCCGGACACTGTCATTCAGCACCACAGACAGCTCCGGAAGAATCAGGTAAGGCGGGACTATCCATTCTCTGTGTTTTATTACATATAACACACGGAGAACACGCATGTGCCACAAACACGGCACACAGGAAGCAAACCACCCCTTTAATACGTCCATAAAAAAACGGTACATTTTTTTCACATGCGTGTGAAGGGGGCCTAAAGGGTATATCCGGAACTTTTTCTTAAAAAAAAAAAAATGTGCCTTAGCAATATCAGGTAGGTAGTTGATAGCCATCTACCAATTGTGCCCGGTTGCCATTCACCACCGGCATAGAGCAGTCACAGACTGCAAAACAGTGGATTCGTCAACAGAGTGGAGGCTTTTTTCCCGCTCTGTTCTGTAGTTGTGATGGGACAGCCGACATCAGACTGATTGACAAAATACTCCACACTGCCTGTCATTCAGCGTGATGTTGGTTGTCCCGCCCCATCTACAGATGAGTAGATAAGAAGCCACTGCTCTGTTGTCGTGACATCAGCAGAAGTAGCTGAATTGCCGGTAGGAGTGGTCTGTGACGGTGAAGAACGGTGCTATGCAGAACAGGCAGGTATGTAGCAAGTACCTACCTGCCTGTTAGTAATTAGGCACATTTTTTTTTGTAATGTCCTGCATTTACCCTTTAAATCTGACCAAATGTCATTCCTTGCAGAACAAGCTTTAACTTAAAAGCCAAGATCTTTTAGTGTATCTATGGCCGGGTTCACAAGATTGTATGCAAAATGGTCCAGATGTGTTTCCATCTATATTGCTCTCTTAATGTCCATTTTTCATATTGGTGTTTCATTCATATTTTTGTTTTACACATGGCATACTGTTTCCTATCTATAATTGTAATGGAAGAGTGAAAATACATGACATACGGATGGTAACCAGGACTTATAATGGTTGAGTCTGATCTGGAATACAGATCAATTTAGTGCATTCTTAGATACCGTGGGTCTGAGTGTACAAGCCACATTGACTTGTATTGGTTAGTATATTGTCTGTATGCTACCCTTTTTGCATACGGACATTCAATACGTTCGTCTGAATAAGTTCTAACGGTGAATATACACCCGTCAGAATTTTTGTTTGCAGATATTTTAGCGATTGTCCCATGCAATTTGTTTATTAGCAGATATCCAAGTGGTTCCTGCTCAAACAATCCCAAGGAAGGAAGTACGTATCTTTATTTGCCGAAATTGATGCATGTGAGATTGAGGCTGCCATGCTTTTCAATAGGAGCCAGCATGGTGGTATAGAATTGTTGTTGTATTGGTTCATCAGAATGTATTCTCCAGTGTCAGCACTGTTTTTGTGTTTCAAGTGCTCATCTGCCAGGGGCACAGCTAATAACAGCTGATTGAAGACCTATTGTAGGTCTTCATTATGTTGTGATTGGACAACCCCTTTAAGAAGAGGTGTTAAGTATTAAAACCTGAACTTCTTTGTGATTTCTGATTTTCTAGGTGCTGGGTAAATTTATTTTCCTTTCTTTCTAGTTTGCTTTATAAGCAATATAGAATAGATATATTTTCACCTTGAAATAATGTATTGATTTCTTGCTACGTAGGTCCATAAAACATAGCAAATGGCAATGTCTTGCTGGAATAAATTTCGGTAAAGCATCGCATGGTTAGAATTGATGCTAACTATACTTTGCAAGTTGTTGGTGTGCACTTACAAGTAAACAGGAAAACTAATGGCCTGATGGGTAAATCACCACTACATTACATTGGCTAAATCACTTTGCAGGCAATTTAAAGGCTCCTTCTCAGTCTAATCACCTTGCTCAGATGGACTTTGCTGATAATGCACTTGGGGTTTAACTGCCTCGTGTCAAAGCAATAGTTGCTTCTACGGACCAGGGGCCACGGTGTCATCCATTATTTAATGCACCAAACCGAGACTCTATGCGCTATTTTATGTGTATTAATATATCCAGATTATGAAAACATGTGATACAATCCAATTTGGCACAGGGATAAACTGTTTTTCCCTATGTCTAGTTTCCAAAACTAGAGGTGAGTGCCCATCATTGAAGCTGAAAGCTGCAGCATTTCCCTAGGACACTACAGGACAAATGTATTACATATATTCCGGCACTCAATTTGATAGAAGACTATGACCTCTATTCATCATTGGAGTTTCTATAGTTTTCTGGAACAATTGCCCTTTTTTAGTGGTGGTAATTTGTGTACCTAATTCTTTAGACGTTTTGTGCTATATTGTTACATTGTCTTTATGTTTTTAGGCCTTTTTTTATCTTTTCTTGAGGCCTGAAACACACACCCGTTAAAAACATGCACGTGCCGCGAGACACGTATTTACCCTGCGTGTTGCGTGTGCTAAGTACGTGTCTCGGGTACGTGCGGGCCACGTGTGTTCTACGTGTGTTATCCGCGATAGCACACGTAGAACCGGTAATTTGCATACTCACGTGGTCCGAGCTGCTGTCCGTGGTGCTGATCTTTGGTCTCCAGCCCTGCCGTCTCCCCGCTGCTGCAAGTGACAGCAGCGGCAGAGACAGAAGGGCTGGAGAAGGTGAGTAAATGTTTTTTTTTTTTCACTGACACGTGTGTTTTCTCAGGCACGTGTCACACGGGACCGCATCCACACTACATCCGTGTGGTACGGGTGCGGGCCGTGTAACACCCGTGCTACCGGAGAAAACGTGGACATGTCAGCGTGTAGAAAAACGCACACACGTACAAACACACACGGACACACGTTCCATGTGGTTTTACGTGTGTGTGCCTGCTACAATAGGGTAGCATTGCTGAACGTGTCTCTGTGCCGCCGGTACGTGCAAAAAATGGCAAACACGTACCGGCGGCACGGATGTGTGTTGGGGCCTGAGACATATTCACTACAGTCCCTGCCTAGAGTAAGGATTCTGGTGGAGTTTTCAATTCGGCACATGTCTTAAGACAAACGTACAATTTTGCAAAGGATTTGTAACTTTTGGTGCTAAAAAAGTCATAAAAAATGGAAACAAAAATAAATTGTATGACAAATTCATGAAACACATGCGCAATTTTAAAGAATTTGGTGCAAAAACAATATAAAATACCACAAGACACAAAAAGAAAAGGGACTTCAACTAATCGCAACTGATGCATTGGGACCTTTGGGATTACAATTTGATACAAATGAAATCCTCACCAGGTTTGGATGCAGCACTGTTTTAACCCCTTCACTTCCGGAAGATTTTTCGTTTTTCGTTTTCTTTTTTGCTTCCCTTGTCTTCCAAGAGCCATAATTTTATTTTTCTGCCACTATAGCCATATGAGAGCTTGTTTTTTGCGGGACGAGTTGTACTTTTGAACAACACCATTAGTTCTGCCCCATATTGTATTGGTAAATAGAAAATATCCAAGTGCTGTATGGGTGGCATGGTGGCTCAGTGGTTAGCACTGCAGTCTTGCAGCGCTGGGGTCCTGGGTTCAAATCCCAACATGGACAACATCTGCAAAGTGCTTGTATGGTCTCCCCATGTTTGTGTGGGTTTCCTCCCACACTCCAAAAACATACAGATAGGGAATTTAGATTGTGAGCCCCAATGGTGACAGTGTGGCCAATGTATGTAAAGCGCTGTGGAATCAAAAGTGCTATTTAAATTAATAAATATTAATATTATTATAGAAATTGCAAAAAAAAGTGCAATTGCATGATTGTTTCGGGTTTTTTTTATTTACTGTGTTCACTATTTAGTAAAACTGACCTGGCCAGTGCGCGTTTGTACACACCAAACATGTATACTTTTACTTTTATCTAAGTGGTAAAAATAAAATTCTGAAGTTTGTCAAAAAGAAAAAAATTGCGCTTTTGTCACCATTTTTTAAGACCCGTAGTTTTCTCATTTTTCGGGATCTGGGGTCAGTGATGGCTTTATTTTTGCGTCTTGAGCTGGCATTTGTAATTATACCATATTTGGGTACATGAGATGTTTTGATCGCCAGTTATTGCATTTTAATGTAATGTTGTGGCAACCAAAAAAAAGTGCAGTTTTGACGTTTGGAATTTTTTTCATACTACACCCTTTATCGATCAAATTAATTGATTTTATATTTTGGTAGATCAAACATTTCTGAATGCAGTGATACCAAATATGTTTTTCTTATTGTTTTATTCTCAATGGATTAAAAAGGGGGTAATATAAACTTTTCTTTTCTAAACTCTTTTTTTTTTTACATATTTTATTGAATTTACTATTCCTCCTATGGAACTCTCTGCTTGCACACACGATCTCTGAAGCATCGCTCTGATCAGCAGAAATGCTGTGTTGCTGTGAGTGTCAGGGCTCTGCCGGCATTCACAGGAAGTGATTCATGACAGCGATAGAGGTCATTATCTGACCCCACACTGCCATGACAACCCATTGGTGCCCAAAGATCGCGTCACGTGGCCACTGATGGTGCCGAGGAATAGAACGATCCCCGGGAGTGCGTTAGATTGCGCTATCGAGTTTGACAGTGCAATCTAAGTGGTTAGCAGGCATAGGTGAATCTCCGATCCATCTGCGCCTAATAGTCGCACATGTCTGCTGATCAGATCAGCATACATGTGCGGGGGGTCTGCGGTAACCAGAGGGAGGCAACCTAGGATGTATATTTACATCCTAGGTCGTAAAGGGGTTAAAGAGGACATTTCACAGGTTTTTATGTTTATAAACTGGGTAACTCCTCCAATTGGTGATTTTCACTCATTCTGGAACAGTTTTTCTTTTTCTAATGTGCCAATCTGTTCCAAAGGTATGTCCCACAGTAATAATGATGCAAATTTTCTTTTTTCTCAAATGTATGCATGCCACAAAACTTCTCTGTGGGTGCAGCCATGTTTTGATTAGCCAGCAGAAGAGGCGAGAAAGCAAAGACACGTAGAGAAGTTCTGTGGTATACTCTCAGGTGGATGAAGTGAAAATTTGCATCACTATTAGGCTATGTGCGCATGTTGCGTAAATTCATGCAGTTACGCTGCGCTTTGCAGCGCAGCGTAACTGCATGCGTCCTGCGTCCCCTGCACAGTCTATGGAGATTGTGCAGGGGCCGTGCGCACGTGGCGTCTCAGAGCGCAGCGCTTCGGCTACTGCCGAAGCGCTGCGCAAAAAGAAGTGACATGTCACTTCTTTCCTGCGCTTTGCCGGCAGCTCCTGCTCTGTCTATGGCAGGAGCTGCAGGCAGAGCGCATGGAATCGGCGCTCACTACGGACATTTCTGCAGCGATCTAAAGCGCACATGTGCTCTTCAGATCGCTGCAGAAATATCTGCAGGGCTAGTACGCAACGTGCGCACATAGCCTTACAAGGAGATCACAACTTTGAATTGAAGGGGCACAAAACAAAAAGAAAAACTTTTCCATAATACTCCCTTTGCCTTTGTGTCTAGGTGGGTAGAAGGGGAAGGCATATGAAAAGCCCAGTGATATTAAAGACCCATGATATCTGGGAGCCCTAGTGGAGATTTTGCATTGTGGCCTACAAGATTCAAATTATATCATTACCCAAATTAAATGGGTCATTTTAGGTAACCCAGAACATGAGTGGTAAAGACTAGTGATGAGCGCGTGTACTTGATAGAGAATAAAGGTGCTCGAGATGCTCAATACTCAATCTAGTATTGTGTGAGTGCTCGATATGCACAATTTGCTAGCCAGCACATTCTCTTTCACAATCATTTTTCTGGAAATCCCTAACCGGAGGGTCAGTCTGGGGAGAGAGAGAAATCATAGATGGGCCTCCTGTTAGGAGTTTCCCATTGACCTCCATTATATTCGAGACGAGCAACTGAGAGGTCCGATTTGCTCGATTTGAGTAACGTGCACTCAAGCATTTTAGTGCTCTCTCATCACTGGTAATGACCATTCTATATAATGCAGTCCAAACATGCACAATTAAAGTAAGTTCATTTAGAAATTGAATGAAGTGAACTACATTTGGTTTTGACGGCATAGAATATGAGTGACGCATATGCGAAGCCCTGGCAAAACGAGGTAGTTACAGATGACTGTACCCCCCACCAAGGGTACAGGAATCGCCTCCTCCTTGGGAATTAACAACACACATCCCACACATTGGAACATCAGCCACAAATATTCCTAGTCGCCCCCCCCATGACAGCCAGGACACACCAGTGGGTGGGACCAGGCAGATGGGAACGCCCACCTAGGGGTCGTGAGGTGACAGGGGGTGGGAACAGTTAAGTTTTGTCTAGAGGAGAGTTCATTCCAGTCTGGAGTGGAGTGGAGTCAGTGAGGAGCTGAAGTGCAGCGTGGTCAGGGTTGGAGCCTTTGGACCACGGGAGGACCGACAAGGTGGCAGACAGCTTTGTAGGGCTACAGGCGACGGAGATCCGGTCGCGGGAGACCTGAAGTGGACCGGGGCAGGGTTGTAGCCCGCCGGTACCGACGATGGGAATCCGGTCCGGAGGCCGTGCACAGGCAGGGTACCTGGACCCTAGGACGAGGCAAGCTCCAAGCCCCTTGTTAATTGACAAGCGGGAGAAGGTACCAGGCCTTGTTCCCGAAGAGAGAAGCCCAGATAGAGCAGACCAGCAGCCCAACGCGGGGGGCAGGGTGTCCGCCAAGAACCCATTGAAGTCCCACGGGTCAGCGTCTGCGGGCATCGGCTCCCTCTGCGTCCAAAACTGCAGGGAAGCGGATTTCTCCCATTCCACGTGGGGTTAATCCATACACCACAAAACACGAGTTCAGGAGGAAGGGCCCCTACACTGCCAACCCGTGTGCGGGCCCATCACACCCCTCCAGAGGCAACCGGCATCCGGCCTTGGTTTACAATACAGACTTGGTGTGATTTCTTCCTAATTGTGAGTACACCGGTGTCATCCGGTCCAACCTGCCAACAGCACCCCAGCTCTGCTCCTTACCTACACCCGGGCCCCGGGACTACACCTTTCCCCTACGCCGGCCCCGAGAGCCAGCGTCGGTGCCACCATCCCATCATCGCAACCCACGGGTGGCGTCACAGACAATCTCCCCTGTAAATACCTCCCTTTTTCACTGTGTGCGAGGATGGGTGGTTGCACGAGCCCCAGGTCTGGCCACCACTCGAGCCCAGGACACGATCCCGGATCCGAGCGCCACTCAAGCAGCCCCGGTTGCCGCAGTGGAGGCAGCCCCCTTCAGTGACACATACTGTATATCAGAGTGTACAAAATACTATAGTAGGAGAGTTCTTACAGGAACATTCTGAAGAGAAACATTTGTGGGATATCCACAGTATAAAGGGGGAGGGATGTCAGCAATGTCCCCAATACACCTCTAAAGATCTAATGAGAGGAAAGGACTGAAGAGTCTTCACTATAGTCTATGGAAAATAGCCAAGTCTCGACACTCTGCTGTTTGTGTCTCTTGACCCGGACTGGAACCATTTTAGTGCATTTTTATTCAATCAATAGCTGTGCAATTCAACACATCAGGAGACATGCAATCAAAATAAGTTCAAACCAACACATTCGATGTCTAGAGCCTTAGATCTCCCCATCAGACAGAGCATTTGCTTGGCACACAATGACAATTATTTTTTTTCTGAGACAAAACAAAATTAAAATGATATTGATTGAAGGAATTCCACCATTAGATTTTGTGACCTGCAGGTCTGGAATTGCTATTCTGAGATTGAGCTATAACAAAAGGTGTAATGGGCCTTTGTCCACAAGTAGCAGGTCACTGTGTAACTATGTTACATTGAGTAGCAGCTGGCCATCACTTACATGTATGGAGTAATTGAATACATCCATCATGTGATGCCTCCGTTCAGCTTTAGCAATGTACACATCAGCTTATCAACCTCTTTAACCCCCAACAAATGCTTTCATTAGCTCTGGAGTTTAGGACTAGTCATTTCTTTTGTATGTCACTTAGTATAGCGTCCCCGCCGGATTGGAGTCAAGATTGCCATCCATTACGTTTGTTTGTGTGACATTCTGGTAGCCGCTGGTAAGTCACTAAATGCATTTTACACAGATGACCATCATGTTACCCTGCCTGATACCTTATGAGCAGTTCCATCAGCATCCTTCCAGTGCCATATTGCCTTCATTATAAAATTGCACAATTATTTAGCTGTAGCATATTTAGCAAGCCATATAAAAAAAATCCCTTTTATGCCACGGGTGGAATTTATGACTTATCGTATTGAGTGTGCAATATGTAGGAGATATAAAGACAGTAAAGCAATGTGCTAATACATTATTAATTATTGACTTAACCACTAGATGGCTCTGCAGTCCGCTGCCATCAATATATTAATTTTACTTCCGCTGTCTGAACAATGTGGCATTAAATGTTCATATGAATAAACATGTTGCTATTTGTAAAAACCTCTGCTTTTTTATTAGCTTTAATAATTTGAGGAATGACATGAAATAAAATGGAAACACAGATATACTATCACTGAGCATGGAAACATCACTAACATTTTTTTATTGTTATTGCACTATACAGCTAAATGTATTTACATGCATAATTTGTTTCATCAGCCGATGTTTGCATTATCTGTATGAAATTTCTGAAAGGGGTTGTCCACTAACGGGAAAAACTCCTTAAAGAGAAGGTGTCAGTAGGTTTTTGCCATGTAATCTGAGGGCAGCATGATGGTGGGGTTAAAACACTGAATTCAGGGATGTGTCACTTATTATGCTGTATACTGTTGTTTCCACACAATGAAAGTTTTATCACCAGGTGATTATCACTGCCAGGAGTACAGGGCTCATGAGCAGTTGTCTGACCTTGTTGCCTCCTGTGATAAGCAGCTCACTCTTAATAGACATTGTACAAAGAAATATCAAATATCTTAAAATCTGTCACACTGTAGAGGGATCAGCCTTATTCTCATTTTCACAAGGAAAGACTAGAAGAAATGGGATGAAACTGATGGGGAGGAGACACAGATTAGATGTTAGAAAAAAAACGTTTTGACAGTGAGGGTGATCAAGGAGTGGAACAGGCTGCCACAAGAGGTTGTGAGTTCTCCTTCTATGGAAGTCTTTAAAAATGGTTGGACGGACATCTGTCTGGGATGATTTAGTGAATCCTGCTTTGAACAGGGGGTTGGACCAGATGACCCAGGAGGTCCATTTTAACTCTACCATTCTATGAAAGTAAGCTGTGGTGTGTGAGGGGATAGCTATATGAGTTCTACTACATCTAAGATCTCTAATATTGCCACAACTGGTACATCCAGTAAACTAAGTGATACATCATTGGAATCAGCGTCTCTTTTTCTACATTATGCTGTTCTCAGATCAGGTAGCAAAAATTTAGTAACAGATTCCCTTTAATAATGATTGGGAGAAAGGTGGGGGGGGGCTAAAAAAAATATAATAACCATGCTCACCTCCCGGACCAGTGCCGCTTCTTTGTACTCAGCGATGAGCTCCCTGCTGCTCTCCTAGGATCAACATCTGATGGGGGCTTCACATTTTGTCTGCAGCACTGAATATGGAGGAGGGGCACTTATCTAGGAGATATTTTTTACCTCACTGGGGCCCATTTATAAAGGGCTGTCCAGTAGACTGCTTAGGGGCTGTATGTGGGCCGCATCTTTATTGCATCTGTAGGAGAGGATTTCTCGCTATACACTATATATTCATTAGTCACCACAAATGCATTCCTACACTTAGAAGCTCATTAGAGAAATCTTGTTCCTATATAACATGTTACTCTTATTTTCCAAAGCATTTTTTTCTTTGTTTAGAGTAAATGTCAAAACAAGACTGCAAAAACCAATTAGGTAGAGAACAAACAAGATTAGAGCTGTGCCTTGAATTATGTATGGCTGAGCTGTGCTGCGGAGCCCTAAATAAGCACTTCCTGTGCCATTCCCTAACTCTGTTAGCCGGCCACTTATTTGTTTTGCTTTTCGGCTAAGTTGATTTCAGCTCTAAATGTGTAATGTCTTTGTGTTATGTCTGGGATATTTTTAAAATGAGCCATGCTGGATTCAAAATAAAGACCAAAAAACAAAGAAAAGGATTGACTTTTATTGATTGAGTAACAGAGTATTAACATAATAGACTTACATGTTGACCATTTAAAGGGGTTTTCTATTACATTGATATTGATGACCTATCTGTTAGATGGGTCATCAATAGCAGATCGTTGGCGGCCATCTCTAGTGTACGGAGCAATATTCCGCTACTGTGACCTGTAGATTAGCTCCCGCCATTTGAAGCTCATGCGCAACCCCCGGCAGCAACCACCGAACGGTGTGACGGAGAGGCAATATTTAGTTCTGCAAACTGTTTACATCTGGCTGATTGATGGGAATGTTTGTTGTCAGTCTCCACCAATAGTCTGATATATATGAAATGGAAATAATATAAGTACGGAAACCCCTCATAGCAAATTATCAATTTAGAGGAAATAGATTACTGTCAAACATGTTCCATTTTTCAATTATATGTGCATTATTTTTCTGTCTTGTTTTCCAGTAATAACAAGAATAAAATTATAAGTAATTATAGTTGTGATAAAAATAAAGGTGGCCATATGAAAAACATAAATTACATGTATATCTTGTACTTTTGATGTTAGTATAATAAAATACTTACTTAATATATTACAAAGATTGTGTTTCCATGGCATAGCTTATAGCATTGTACTATACCTGTTCTTTCTGTAATAACTTATTTTTTTTACATTAAAGCAGTTAATCAGACTGTGATTGGCTGTCAATGGTTGTTAAGAACTGACGGCCGCCATACAGTATCTCTTAAGGCTATGTGCCCACGGGGACAGTGTCCCGCGGATATATCCGCAGGACATTCCGCAGGTGCTCCCAGGAAACAGCACCACAACTTCTGTCTGTTTCCATGCTGCGGAATGTCGTGCGGATATGGTGCGGGCATTCTGCATTGAGGATACAGTACCATGGCTCCGGCACTGCATCCTCAATGCAGAACAAGTGCTGCAGTGATCGGGGGAGTTCATACTTACCTCCATCATGCAGCACCTCGCTTTCCGGCAGCCGGGTCACTCTCTCAGCGTCTGCAGGAGAAGGTGGGCGGGCCTGAACTAGCTCCGGCTGTCACATGACCGGAGCTCGTGCAGGCTCCGCCCACCGCTTTCTTCCTGTACCTGGATTCACCGCGTTCCTGTACACCGGACAGAGAAAGTGACTCCAGTGAGGCAGGTAAGTATATGGGACCCTGCAGAGAAATCCGCAACAATAATTGACATGCTGCGGATTTTTCCGCACGAAAATCCGCACGATTTCCGCTGCGGAAAAATCCGCAGCCCAAATGCCATAGATATGGCTGGGGAGTAGCTGTGCTGCAGATTTCTAAAAAATCCGCGGCTTTTCCGCGAGAAATCCGCGGCAAAATCCTCCCATTTTCCACAGCGTGGGCACATAGCCTTATACATTTCTATGAGTGATGTGATTACAGGTTAAAGATATGATGTGATCTATCAATATACATACTCAAATTCCACCATGCAGTGCCAAAATTATACTCCCATAATATACCCCAAAACACTGCCATTCAAAAATAACAATGCTACAATACAGTCCTCATATTATATTACTCATATAATTCTTTATATTACAGATCTCATGTTATATTACTCACAATACTGCCATTTAACCCCCCCCCCCCAAATGTCCAGTCTATACTGTTTACAGATATCACCACAATGTAGTGACCTAATACTACCATACATTCATAGAAATAATGTTCTGGTAATTTTAGTATTAATGATGACCTAAAGTAATTTAAAGGCTAATAGAAATATTTCTAAGGTCATCCCTGAATTGAAGAGGTTATTGGTAAGTATCTTTGTCAGGCCCCTTTCACACGTCAGTGATTCTGGTACGTATGTTGCTATTTTTATACATACCAGAATCACGGACATATGCAAACCCATTATAATCAATGGGTCTGCTCCCACATCAGTGATTTCTCACTGACCATGTCTCTGTGCGGCATACACGTGTATCCGTAATTTCCACACAGAAACATGTCAGTTATTTTTCTGGCATCACTGATGTCCCACGGATCACACAGTGGTGTGATCCACGAAACACGTAACAGAAAAATACATACATTTAAAATAAAAGCTTTTTAAACTCAACTTCTCCAGCGATGCTGTCTTCAGCCGCTGCTGTCTCCTGCTTCCAGGCCAACTAATTATGCTCATACATATGCACTGCACAGCCGATCCGGAAGTAGCTGCAGAGGGGAGACAG
This sequence comes from Anomaloglossus baeobatrachus, assembly GCF_048569485.1. Taxonomy (NCBI): domain Eukaryota; kingdom Metazoa; phylum Chordata; class Amphibia; order Anura; family Aromobatidae; genus Anomaloglossus; species Anomaloglossus baeobatrachus. Next base: position 319,044,281 of record NC_134355.1, on the reverse strand, counting down.
CGGCGGCCGGACACAGCAGCTCGGGAGACTTCAGCACCACAGAGAGCAGCGGCGTGGACAGGTGAGTATAAGTGCCTGATCTCTGTGTATTATCACCGATAGCACACGGAGATCACACGTGTGCCCAAATCACGGCACATGGAGGGCCATACGTGCCTTTATCACGTCAGTAAAAACGTGTGTTTTTCACTGACGTGTGAAGGAGGCCTTACCTAGAGTCGTCAAAAAAATGTGTTCCCTGCTGGGCTAGGGGAGATTTTTAAACATCTAAAGGTTTGCTCACTCTGGCCTATAACTTAGACAAATGTAATGTGAGAAAAAAGGGACTACACTTGGACCCTTGTAATTCATTGAGGCAGTGGAGATCATTGTTTTTTTTCTCAGTTGTATTTGGCCTCAGAAAAAAAAAAATGCAGCATGCTGCGAATGGACCCATGAATCAGATGAATCTCACCTATTCAAGTCTATGGGTGAGAGAAAAAAAAACATGTCACAAGGACCATCCTAGTGGTTGCCATCTTTTATGGATACATTACCATTTTGGAGTGTAGGACACTGTAAGTGATTGTAAATGAACAATAGTTGCTGAGAAAAAAAAAACATAGCACTCAGATGCTAGGCTATGACTTGTATCAGTCCAAAGCTATTAATAACTACACTTAGGCAAATCTGTTACCAGGTTGCTATGTAAACACACCATAATGATGGAGCAGAGACTCGGATTACAGCAATGTGTTACTTACTAGGCTATGTTTTGCCGTTTCAATATAATCAGTGTTTTATCAATAGGTGAATATGTTAACACGACAAAGTCCAACTATACCCCCAGTACTGATATGCAGCTCTCGGTCATTATATAATATACTCAGAAAGCTGCAGTGTGAGCCTAAGAACTGAGCTCTGCGACATCGGCAACAGGCAAAAAACTGTGATTCTATCAGAACTGCTGCACCCAGTAAACTAAGCAATACATCAATCAAATCAGGGTCTCGGTCTCTACCTCATGGTGCTGGGAGATTACAAAGCAAAATCTGACAAATTCCCTTTAAAGGGAATCAGTCACCAGGTTTTTTGCTCCCCCATCTGAGAGAAGCATAATGAAGAAACAGAGACCCTGATTCCAGTGATGTGTCACTTACTGAGCTGTTTGCTGTCATTTTGATAAAATCATTGTTTTCTCTGCTGCAGATCTAGCAGTTATTTGAATATGGAGCAGGGTTATAACAAGATCATGAATATGCTGGACTACCTGGCAGCACGCCAAGTAATTTTCTAAGGGTACCCTCACATGAGCATATGACTCGCACAAGTGCAATGTTAGAAAATCTCACATTGCACTCGATCCAATGTTAATCCATGAGGCAGCTCAGATCTCAGAGTTTTTCCTCAGCCCTAATCAAACTGAGGAAAAAAAATAAAAATCGCAGCATGCGGCAATTGTCTGTGATTCTCAGATAACTCGCACCCATACAAGTCTATGGGTGTGAGTGAAACATCAGACTGCACTGATGTCATGTGAGTGCAGTGCGATATAAGCATCAGCTGACAATGGAGCAGATGGGGAGCTTAGTCCCTCTCTTTTCTCCGTAGCTGTGATCTGATCGCAGGATCACATCACATTATAATGACACTCGGCTCACGCTTGCAGCAGAAAGAGGGCCGGGGGTCATTAGCATATCACATCCGATGCTCTTACTTCCGATGCCATACACTGATGTGACTCCAGCCTAATGGTAATCTCCTGCTACTTAAATAGTGGTTTTATAAAAGCTACTCTAAATAGCCCAGTAAGTGACACATTGCTGGAATCAGGGTCTCTGTCTCTACATTGTGCTGCACTCAGATTAGGTGGCAAAAACCTGGTGACAGATTCCCTTTAACCCCTTCAGCCCCCGCCTTTTTTCACCTTAAAGACCCGGCCATTTTTTGCAATTTTGACCAGTGTCACTTTGACAGGTTATAACTCTGGAACGCTTCAACGGATCCTGGCGATTCTGACATTGTTTTTTCATGACATATTGTACTTCATGTCAGTGGTAAATTTAGCCGATATGTTTTGCGTTTATTTGTGAAAATTTTGGAAATTTGGCGAAGATTTAAAATTTTATGCCCATAAATCTGAGAGATATGTCACACAAAATAGTTACTAAATAAAATTTCCCACTTGTCTGCTTTACACCAGCGCAATTTGTGAAACAATTTTTTTTTCCGTTAGGAAGTTAGAAGGGGTCAAAGTTCATCAGCAATTTCTAATTTTTACAACAAAATTTACAAAAAAAATTTTTTTTAGGTACCACATCACATTTGGAGTGATTTGAGAAACCTAGGCAACAGAAAATACCCAAAAGTGACCCCATTCTAAAATCTGCACCCCTCACTCTGCTCAAAACCACATCCAAGAAGTTTATTAACCCTTCAGGAGCTTCACAGCAACCAAAGCAATGTAGGAGGAAAAAATGAAAATTTTACTTTTTTACACAAAAGTTACTTTAGCCATAAAATTTAGCATTTTCACAAGGGTATCAGGAAAAATGCACCATGAAATGTATTGTGCATTTTCTCCTGAGTACGCAGATACCTCATATGTGGTGGAAATCAAATGTTTGGGCACACGGCAGGACTCGGAAGGCAAGGAGCGCCATTTGAATTTTTGAGTGCAAAATTAGCTGCACTCATTAGCGGACGCCATGTCAGGTTTGAAGACCCCCTGAGGTGCCTAAACAATGGAGCTCCCCCACAAGTGACCCCATTTTGGAAACTAGAGCCCTCAAATATTTTTTCTAGATGTTTGATGTGCACTTTGAACCCCTGGGGGCTTCACAGAAGTTTATAACGTTGAGCCGTGAAAAGAAAAAAACATTTTTTTACCACAAAACTGTTGCTTCAACTAGGTAGCTTTTTTTTCCACAAGGGTATCAGGAAAAAATGCACCATAAAATGTATTGTCCATTTTCTCCTGAGTATGCAGATACCTCATATGTGGTGGAAATCAATTGTTTGGGCGCACTGCAGGGCTCAGAAGAGAAGGAGTGCCATTTCACAGCAAAATTGGTTGGAATTATTAGTGGATGCCATGTTGCGTTTGGAGACCCCCTGAGGTGCCTAAACAATGGAGCTCCCCCACAATTGACATTTTGGAAACTAGACCCCTCATGGAAATTATCTAGCTGTTTAGTGAGCACTTTGAACCCCTGGAGGCTTCACAAACGTTTGTAATGTTCAGCCGTGAAAACATATATTTTTTTTTACCACAAAATTGTTTTTTCAAACAGGTAGCTTTTTTTTCACAAGGGTATCAGGAAAAAATGCACCATAAAACGTATTGTGCAATTTCTCCTGAGTGCGCAGATACCTCATATGTGGTGGAAATCAATTGTTTGGGCGCACTGCAGGGCTCAGAAGAGAAGGAGTGCCATTTCACAGCAAAATTGGTTGGAATTATTAGTGGACGCCATGCTGCGTTTGGAGACCCCCTGAGGTGCCTAAACAATAAAGCTCCCCCACAGTTGACCCCATTTTGGAAACTAGACCCCTCATGGAATTTATCTAGCTGTTTAGTGAGCACTTTGAACCCCTGGAGGCTTCACAAACGTTTGAAATGTTCAGTTATGAAAATATTTTTTTTTTTTGCCACAAAATTGTTTTTTCAAACAGGTAGCTTTGTTTTCACAAGGGTATCAGGAAAAAATGCACCATAAAACGCATTGTGCAATTTCTGCAGGGCTCAGAAGAGAAGGAGTGCCATTTCACAGCAAAATTGGTTGGAATTATTAGTGGATGCCATGTTGCGTTTGGAGACCCCCTGAGGTGCCTAAACAATGGAGCTCCCCCACAATTGACATTTTGGAAACTAGACCCCTCATGGAAATTATCTAGCTGTTTAGTGAGCACTTTGAACCCCTGGAGGCTTCACAAACGTTTGTAATGTTCAGCCGTGAAAACATATATTTTTTTTTACCACAAAATTGTTTTTTCAAACAGGTAGCTTTTTTTTCACAAGGGTATCAGGAAAAAATGCACCATAAAACGTATTGTGCAATTTCTCCTGAGTGCGCAGATACCTCATATATATGTGGTGGAAATCAATTGTTTGGGCGCACGGCGGGGCTCAGAAGAGAAGGAGCGCCATTTCACAGGAAAATTGGTTGGAATTATTAGCGGACGCCATGTTGCATTTGGAGACCCCCTGAGGTGCCTAAACAATGGAGCTCCCCCACATGTGACCTCATTTTGGAAACTAGACCCCCCCATACAAAAAAATTTGTTTGGCGAAATAAAAAATACGGACGTCAGTAAAAAACAAATATGAGCGCCTGCAACTGACACTAAAGGCAGCTTTACATGCTGCGATATCGATACCGATATCACTAGCGTGCATTCCCGCCCCCATAGTTTGTGCGACACAGGCATATCGCTGCCCGTCGCGCACAAAATCGCGCGGACCCGTCACACTACTTACCTGCATAGCAACATCACTGTGACCGGCGTACCGCCTCCTTTCTAAGGGGGAGGTCCGTTTGGAGTCACAGCGACGTCACTAAGCGGCTACCCAATCAAAGCGGAGGAGCAGAGATGAGCGGGACGAACATCCCGCCCACCTCCTTCCTTCCGCATTGCTGGCGGGACGCTGGTAAGTAAGTGGAGGTTCCTTGTTCCTGCGGTGTCACACGTAGTGATGTGTGCTGCCGCAGGAATGAGGAACAACATTGTTACTGCAGCAGCAACGATAATCGAGATTAGAGGGGCATGTCACCGATGAGCGATTTTGAACATTTTTGCAACAATTCAAAATCGCTAATAAGTTTCACATGCAATGACATCGCTAATGCGGCCGGATGTGCATCACATATCTGTGACCCCCAACGATATCGCATTAGCGATGTCGTAGCGTGTAAAGCGGTCTTTAGGCAAGTGCCACATGTCAGAGCGATGCACGAATCTCGCATCGCATCATCCGGCACAGCCGCACACTCCTGTCTGGAAGAGAGCGACCGTGCCGGATGATGAGATGTGAGACTCGTGCATCGCTTTCGTGTGTGGCACTGGGCTGACCCTTACAATATTCAGTAAAAAATACTGGAGTTGAAGATTACTACAGTATAATTTTACTGGCCCTAAACTAAGTTTATTTGTATTTCTTACTTAGTTTACAGAAAAAAAAAACCAGGACACACGCATGGATGTGCTGCAAAAAGGGTGGGGACTAGGTGGGATGGAAAAAAATCTGGATTGAGGTTGGGAGAGTGCACGGCGGAGGATGGGAGAGTGCGCGGCGGAGGATGGGAGAGTGCGCGGCGGAGGATGGGAGAGGGCGGCGGAGGATGGGAGAGGGCGGCAGAGGATGGGAGAGGGCGGCAGAGGATGGGAGAGGGCGGCAGAGGATGGGAGAGGGCGGCAGAGGATGGGAGAGGGTGGCAAAGGATGGGAGAGGGCGGCAGAGGATGGAAGAGGGCGGCAGAGGAAGGGAGAGGGCGGAAGAGGAAGGGAGAGGGCACGGTGGATGGAGGAGCGGCGGAGGATGGGAGAGGGCAAGCAGAAGATCAGGGTGAGAGCTTGTGGAGAGGGCAGCAGATCAGAAAGGTGAGATGGGGGAGGGGGCAGCAGATCGAGAAGGTGAGATGGGGAGGGGGCAGCAGATCGGGAAGGTGAAATGGGGGAGAGGGAAGCAGATTGGGAAGGTGAGATGGGGGAGGGGGCAGCAGATCGGGAAGGTGAGAAGGGTGAAGGGCGCAGCAGATCGGGGGGTGGGAGACGGTGGAGGGGGCAGCAGATGAGTATGGGAGAGAGCGCGCAGCAGCTCACGGAGGGTGGCCAGCAGATCGGGAAGGTGAGATGGGGGAGGGGGGCAGCAGATCAGGGGGGTGGGAGATGGTGGAGGGGGCAGCAGATAAGCATGAGAGAGAGCGTGCAGCAGCTCACGGAGGGCGGGCAGCAGATCGGGGGGGTGGGAGATGGTGGAAGGGGCAGCAGATGAGCATAGGAGAGAGTGCGCAGCAGCTCACGGAGGGCAGACAGCAGATCGGGGGTGGGAGATGGTGGAGGGGGCAGCAGATGAGCATAGGAGAGAGCATGCAGCAGCTCACGGAGGGGGGCAGCGGCTGATGGGGGAGAGCGGTGGCAGATGGAGGCGGCTGCAGGAGATCGGCGGTGGATCGGCAGCGGTGGCAATGGATCGAGGGATCGGGGGCAGGGGCGGCCGATTGGAGGGTCAGAGACTTACCAGGGCACTTGCAGAGATCGCTCCCCTCGGCTTCCACGGACGGAGTAAAGCTGAGGGGAGTGGTCTGAGGTCCCAGATCCACGGTGATTGGAGAGATCGGTCACAAGGCCGATCTCTCCAATCAGAGCTGGGGGCGGGTGAAGACTGATCACCCAGCTCCAGCCAATGATCAGAGCTACAGCTGCTCTGATCAGGGCTGGAATTCAATGTTTCAGCTATTTTCAATAGCTGAAACATTACAGTGGCTGTGATTGGCTGAGCGGCGTTCGTCAGCTAATCACAGCCTCCGTAGGTCCGGGGAGGAGGCACCACCCCTCCTGAGGTCAGGCAGAGGTCCCCTCCTCCCCGAATCTAAGGTTTGTGTGCACCGATTGCACTCACCGTGCACCGGGGCTCCGGGACCGCGATTTCGTCATGACGTACTGGGTACGTCATGGGTCGTTTAGCACCATATCACCATGATGTACCCAGTACGTCAAGGGTCGTTAAGGGGTTAAACCTTTAAGGCTACTTTCCCATGATCAGTATGTATTCAGATGTTGAAGATGCAGAATTTCTAAACCTTATAGTTTACTTGTGTTTCTTCATTGTGTTTTTGTGTATTTTTGTAACGTGCGTTTTTATCATATTTTTTGATGCTGTGTTTTTTGTCTTTCTTGTATGTCATGATTTATATAACATTTCTTTATTTTTGAAACCTCCTGGTGTTGACCTTCTTAGGAGCAGATTATATGGGTTTTGATGCATTTCCGCAGCAGAAACGCACTAAAAACGTGTGCGTTTTTTACCTGATTTTCCGCAACCAGTACAAGTCTATGAGGAAAGTCCGTACAGAAAACTGAGCATACCAAGAAGAGAAAATGGCATGCTGTGGATTGGAAAAATGCACTGCAGGTCATTTTACGCAGTGGAAAAAAAAGCACAGTGGAAATGAGATTTCTATTAATCCCATCCACTTTGCTGGAACTGTAAAACGCTAATGAAGAGTCAAAAATGCGAGTAAATCTCATCATGTAAACATACCCTTAAACATTTCTTTGGCATCCATGTGCTTAGATATTAGGGGGCCTCCTCTGTCATTGAATTGGACCCCTCCCTACAATGTGATCACAAGATGGCAGCTGGAGGCCTATTGAAGGCACTGTATTTGCCAGGTTGGGGCTCCTAAAAGCTCTGCAGAGGGAAGTGGTTAATATAAGTATGAAATGTAATTAATTGTAATTTGCCTACAGCCATACCAGCTTTCACCTTCTAACATTGGCTTATGGTCAATGTGGCTTTTCATATTTGCATTCATTATAAATCCAGCATTATGTCTTCCACAAATAAGACCCAAGCACACCCTGTGCGCACAGACCGCTCAATGTCACGTTTTACTAAATAATGCTGAAAAAGATCATCCGCTGACTAACGCTGCTAAATGAGCTGTATTAGCTCGCGGTACAGAGGAAGCCCATCAATCAGTCTGCCGTGTGTGATATGTATCTATCAGCAAATGCAGCAAACATTGTAGCACGGAAATCTGTCAGCCATCCAGCAGAAACTGGCACAAAAAATGTAATCTGATTTCCACGCGCTGCTTGTTTTCTCAAATAATCAAATTGAATGACTGTAATGTCTTGGTGCACGCTACTTGGTGAGAATATAATGTCATTACTTAAAGCTATTCCAAACTGAAAGTTATTTCTATACATTTTTAGAGAAACAAATTCCTTTTTTTTAAGTATCATGAAAATGTTATGCATTTTATCTAGGGCAAAGAAAGAATATGAAAAATTATAAAGCAGAAAGCGCCATATTGTTGGATCAGGATCGCTGCCCCTACGTTATGCTGCTCTCAGATTAGGTGGCAAAAACCCAATGACAGATTCCCTCTAAGCCTAGAGTCACACTTGTGATTGACCCGCACATGACTCATGTGAGTCTCGCAGTGCATCACCCAACACGTCAGCTGCTCTCTGGACAGGAGCGGGTTACCTTCATGTATTTCTATGCAGCTGAGACACTCCTGTCCAAATGGTAGGCGGCCGTGCCAGGTGATGCAATGAGAGACTCGTGTGATTCATACGTGAGTCAATCGCAAGTGTGACTCCAGCCTAAAGGCCCCATCACACACAGAGATAAATCTTTGGCAGATCTGTGGTTGCAGTGAAATCATGGATATATTGTTCCATTTGTACACAGCCACAAACCTGGCACTGATTGTCCACAATTTCACTGCAACCACAGATCTGCCGCAGATTTCTCTCTGTGTGTGACAGGACCTTAAGACATAGAATTACTTCCTTTTTGCTAGGCACTCAGAGAGGAAAAATAGGACTAGACACCTTCAGATATTTTAGTACTTGGTATAATCAAATATTACGAGCAGATAACATAAGTCAATATCTTTAATGTTGGGTACTTGCTGACGCATATAAGTCCCCTATACACATTAAACTAATATTGACCAAACCTGCTTAATGGATGGGTTCAGTTAACAGTCTATAGTGTATAGGGGTGTCACGCTAGGTACGGGGAAGTACCAAGTGCACGGCAAAACGGAAGGGAAAACCTGTGTCTATGTAGAGGGAAGATGGTGACCCCTGACCGAATCTACTGCTGGTCCCTGGGGTTCCTCACCACCCTAGATAGTTTCCACATCTATGAGCTGAGCCAAATACCTGACCCTAGGTATCCCTAATGCTGGGCCCTAAAGAAGGAACAAATGGGATGACCTCTTCGTTAACCCCACTAAACAACTATAGAACATGCAAGGGAAAGAGCATGAGCTACTTATCATTACATGACTCAGGTAGACGTTCAGCAGAGCTTTCAGCAACGATACCACAGAGGAGTACAAACCATCTGCTTGCAACCTCAACTTGAAGGAACTGAAAATATCACTAGCACAGTCCAAAGAAAAGTAGGGGTATATGGGTATATAAACACCACGTGAATACTGACAATCAACAACTGGGTGGGAATCGAGTTCCTGCTGGGTCCAAAAGGGGGAGAAATGAATCCAGCAGGAAAGCTATCTACATCAATGAATAATGACAGCAGGAACAATGGAAAGTCAGGGAGCAGACGCTGTGACCTTTTTGATGGCCAGAAACCACATGACCGTCTGTCACACGTGACACACCCGTTACACATCCGTGACAGGGGGCCTCCTGACTGTCCCTGACAGATGATATATGGGGACAAGTGATCTGGCATTTCCAAATTTAGTGATCCTTTTGTTGTCTAAAACAGTTTTCCTCAACTCCATTCCTCAACCACTACGAACAGATCATATTTTTAGGATTTCCTTAGTTTTGCACAGGTGATGAAAATCCTGAAAACATGGTCTGTTGGTAACCCTTGGACAGTGGAGTTGAGGAACACAGATCCAAGAATAAGCCACCACCAGAGATGTCCAGAAGCATCTCTCCCCTAGAGAACACTGTAGAGCTTGGCCAGTTGAGTGCTGATGTGTATAGGAAAGTTGGGGAAGATGGAAGCCAGTCAAACCAATGTTTGGCCGACTGCTATCTAAACTGAGCAGTGAGCTTTAGTTATTCTCTAGATCCCAGTTTGAGAGCAGTTGAATAGTTTTCCATAGTTTACTTGTGACCATGAAACCATCAAGCCATTGAAATCTTTTCATAAGCACGACGTTATTGAGATTTTCTATCAGAGTCACCAAAGAGGTGTCCATTTCTTATGTGCTACAATACCTTTTAGGGATCTCAATTCCCAGATGTAATTTTCTGACACCTCATGAAAAGTGGAAAACTCTTTTAGTTACTCTACTTTCTGACAATATTCAATTGTCATATTATAATGCAAATAGCACAAGAATATAAAAATAACTAGAAATGAGCAGATCAGACACATTTCAAATTCACCTATTTGCACAGATTTTATCGGGAAATTTAATTCCCTTAATATACCCTGGAATGTAAAATGTAAAAATTAAAAATGCTTATGTCACGTGCACACATTGAGTATTTGGTGAGGTTTTCTTACCTCAGTATTTGGGGGGAGCCAGCACGATCAGCATGAAAGTGGCATGCATCATATAAAAACTGCAAATTCCTAGATTTATTCTAACTGTACAATAATACAAAATGAGATTGTTAGCAAATAATTAATTGTGAAGGTCAGTTCTTACATTGTCCTGGTGTGTGTGGTGTCTGCTGCACATGCTGGGACCTGGGCTGCCTTTTATCTGCAGTTGAGTCTTTTTGCGACATGGAAGTGGTTATATATAAGTTACAGGTATGTGTTGCACTTATATGGTTCTGCTTTTTAATTTATCTAGGAGGCCACATGGCACATGAAATACAGAATATAGAGTAGGACCTCCCTATTGAGATTTGCTGTGACGTGGCAGGGGTGGCTCAAAAAATTGATCAAATATTTGCTAAAAATCTCATTTTGTATTATAGTACAGTTGGAATAAATCTGTGAATTTGCACTTTTTATATGATGCATGCCACTTTCAGATCGTGCTAGCTCCCCTCTCTTTTACCCCAGTATTTGTAAGGCCATGTGCACACATTGCATATTGGGTGAGTTTTTTACCTCAGTATTTGTAAAGCCATGTGCACACATTGAGTATTTGGTGAGGTTTTCTTACCTTAATATTTGTAAGGCCACGTACTCACATTTAGTATTTGGTGAGTTTTGTACTTCAGTATTTGTAAGACCACGTGCACACATTTAGTATTTGGAGTTTTTTACCTCAGTATTTATAAGACCACGTGCACACGTTGAGTATTTGGTGAGTGTTTTACCTCAGTATCTATAAAGCCACGTGCACACATTGAGTATCTGGTAAGTTTTTTACTTTTTACCTCAGTATTTGTAAGTCAAAACCAGGAGTGAGTAAATAAATAAATGGTGACATGTTTTTATTATACTTTTCCTCTGATTGTTCAACAACTGGATTTGGCTACAAATATTGAGGTAAGAAACTCACCAAATATTCAACGGGTGCATGTGTCTTCATAGTCACCTTTTGCAGACACTCCTACAGCTCTCTGCCCTCTGGTCCTCTGTGTCTCGTGGCATCTCCAGCCTGGTATTCACTCTAGGCTGAGTCTTTCCTCTGTGAGTAGGGCCCCTAGCATGTGTGGTGGACTCCAGGGCCTGCTCTGTGGCGGTAAGGCTATGTTCACATTTTCGTTTTTTTGCATCAGTCACCTGCGTTGCTTGACGCTTGTGACTGATGCGTTGTACAACGGGTGATAAGAAATGGAATTCATTGTAATGAGAAAGTGGATTCCTTTGGTAGAAAGAGAGAAAGAATGATCAGCTGATCGTTCTCAAAAGCCGGAGGACGGCAGATCAGCTGATCGCTCTGTAAAGCTGTCCGCCGGCCGATCGCTCTCAAAAGCTGGCTGCCGGCTTTTCAGAGCGATCAGCTGATCTCCCTGCAGTCGGCTTTTCAGAGCGATCATCTTGATCTCCCGGCAGCCGGCTTTTCAGAGCGATCAGCTTGATCTCCCGGCGACCAGCTTTACAGAGCGATCAACTGATCTCCCGGCGGTTGGCTTTTGAAAGCGATCAGCTGAAAAGCCCGCTGCTGGGAGATCAGCTGATCGCTCTGTAAAGACGGCCGCCGGGCAATCAGCTGATCGCTCTGTAAAGCCTGCCGCCGGGAGATCAAGCTGATCGCTCTGAAAAGCCGGCCACCGGGAGATCAGCTAATTGCTCTGAAAAGCCGGCGGCCGGCTTTTGAAAGTGATCAGCTGAAAAGCCAGCCGCCAGGCGAAGCTGAGCATGCTCAGTAAAATGTGATGGATTCCTGCACTGGAATTTGTCGCGTGAGGCAGGATAACGTAATTCTGCACCGTAGACTTACATTATGCCTCCTGACGGATTCCAACGGAATCCCGTGGGGTGTGTTTTTTTGCCGCAACAAAAAACGTTGCATGCTGCGTCCCTCTCGCCCGACAGTCAGTCAGTAAATGACTGATGCGCCGCACGGCGGATGCAACACAGGGTCATCAGTCACAATTCGCCGCTCATACAAGTCTATGGGAAACAACAGAATCCGCCAAACGGATTGCGTTGTTTATCAGAGCAGCGGATTGTGACTGATCCTAAACAACGGAAATGAACATAGCCTAAGCTCTAGCCTAGAGTGAACACTAGGCTGGAAACACAACACTCTGGAGGTGCAGATGACTGGAAAGCCATGAGGGAGCAGCAGGGGCAGCCAAAGATCTAATCAGTGAGGTGAGTATTGTTTTTTCTTTTTAAACTTTTTTTAACCCTTCAGCAACAACTTTACAATAATGCAATATTATGATGATACCAGGCTTATTTCCAGAAATGAATAACTAACATGCAGTACATGCACCTCAGTGGAGCACAAACTGCACAATCTGTTGACATTCTCAAGAATACACAGTGTATGGTTTATAATGAAGGAGCGAAAGCTGAAGGCATATACCCGCGGGGTGAATCGGTTGTATATTAGAGTACCAGCATTATGAATGAAATTCTAAGAAATTGTCATTCATACACTGCATAATTGACCACAAATCCACTGCAAAAGGCTTGTTCATTGGAAAATCATGAAATCATAATATAAACTTGTTAATTACTAAGGTCTAAGAGTCCACAAAACCATTTACTCTTACAAAAAAGTCATATCATCATGATCATGACTAAAGTGACCAAGTGACCTAGTAAAAGAAATGACCATTACCGGTTCTAAAGAATAAAGCTCCCCATTCTGAGAGGGATATAACAACTCCATTGTGAAATAATCTATCTCCCATTCTCCTCGGTGCTTCGGCATTATGCTGTGCTGAAACGCTGACACGGAAAATAAGGGCCTAATAAACTAATTCATCATAATGCATAAAGTAAAAGCAATGGAATCCCCTGCAATAACCTCTCAAAAGCAGCAGCTTTTAAAAGTATTAATTTCTACTTGGGATAATTGGGTCGGACTCCTCGGCGGACAGGCAATATTTTTATGGGATTGCTCTGTCAGCAGCTTAAAATTGTCTTTGGAGTTGGGAACAATTTCTTAGCACTGAATGACAGTGAATCTTGTAAATAGTTCATCGATGACAGAAGTCACCATAAATTCCCAAACCAAACTCTCCTCACAAGGTCAATCATAAAAGCAGGTATCACATGGCCTTCACCGGATCCTAAGGAGACAAGAAGGCTTCAGAAAATGGCCACTGCTCGTGTTAGATGCCATAAAATCAACCGAATAGACTGCCACAATAAATTTCAATCACGCCTTGTTGCTGTCATTTTCCCCTGACCAAGGCCTTAGAAATGTAATTTCTGCATTTCTTTGAGTGCTGCGATGATACACAGCTCGGGAATCGCAGGCTTGTGGTTTCAGTACACAGCGTTTCTGAGATAAGCTTATGGGTGAACGTTAGAGTAATTTAAATGGGATCTGAAATCACTGTTGTGGCAAATGGAAACAGTGGTCATCTGTGAAAGCGTATCTGCCATGTAACATGCAATCATATGAAATGCACAAAGAAAAGCTTGTTCTACACGCAGTAAAATGAACGGACCCATCCTGATATTTATTTCATTGGCATTTTGACAAGAGAATATATTTTTATTGATTAAGTAGAAACAGCTGGATCAATACTTATACAAATGCATTCAAAGAAATGCGATAATTGGATATCAGATCTTAAGATTAAAGGAAAAGTGGGAAGCCTTAGGCCATGTGCGCACTAGAAATGGACTTTTTCTTAAGGAAAATCCGGACCCTCTGAAAAAATCCCACACCTGCGGTAAAAAACCGCACCAAAACAACAACGAAATCCACATGCGGTTTTGCTGTGGTTTGATGCGGATTTGCCGCGGATTTTCCGCAGGTTGGTCCCTGTGGATTTATACCATTATCTATGGCAAAAACCGCAGGTACCTGCGGAAAAGAAGTGACATGCTCATTAATTCTGCAGCGGGAATTCCGCGGGTAAGTCCGCAGGTAAAAAAAATACGCAGTGTGCGCACAGCATTTTTTTATACCCATAGGTTTTGCTGGGGAATGACTGCAGAAATGTTAGACACATTTTCCGCAGCAAATCCGCAGTAAGTCCGCAGCATGCGCACATAGCCTTAGAACTCAAAGGGTATGTCCACATGTTGAGGGTTTGCCGCAATTTTCCCACATTTTTGCGGCAAAAAATGCATTTTACACTTTACCAGCAAAGTGATTAAGATTTCTACTGTTTATTTTTTCCTTTTCTGTTGCAAGTACTGAATGTGCGCACATATACTACATTTATGTTCCCATGCAGCATTTTTTCAGTTTTTTCTTTCCTGCTATTTTATGCACATAAGGTCTCTTTCACATGTCTGTGATTCCGGTACGTATTCACATGTACTGGAGACACGGACATACGCAGAACCATTAACATAAATAGGTTAACACATTTCAGTTTGCTCCACACAGCGACATGTCCGTTTTTATTCGGCAGCACGGGTGACACATGGCCTGCACACTGTTTTGATCCATGTGACATCAGTGTGACATGTACCGGAGAAAACTTGTGTCTTTGAAATAAAATGATTTTCTACACTCACCTATTTCCAGCCCTGCTGTCTCTTGCTTCTGGGCCCGCTCATTATGCTCATGAATATTCACTGACCGTGGACCCGGAAGCAGTAGCAGCACCGGAGACAGCCGGGGATAGGTGAGTATGTGAGTATAGAAGTTCCTGCTGTCCATGTGCTATCACAGATAGCACACCGACAACACACACTGAACACGCACACACATATGCACCCACAACACGGACCGTACAAAACATGCATTTTGTCTACACACGGACGTGTGAGGGGGCCTCAGAGGCTGCTTTCTATACTACGAGCAAAAGCTGTGAGATTTCAGAAACCTCATTCACAAGCTTGCTTCTGACTGAATTTGAGCACTGCAGCATTTTTTAAAATCTGTAGCATATTATTTCTTTCATTATTTTTGCAGTGGTTTTTTTCACCCAGAAAAAGCAATAAGAAAGTAAAGAAATGCTGCAAAAAAAAAAATTGCAGCAAACAGGTTTTTCTGTGTTTTTGCAGCATTTGTGCTACGTTTTTGGTGAATGAAACTAACATTAAACATGTACTGTGAACAAACCACACATGTAATCCACTAAAAAAGCAGCAAAACCTGTGTTTTAAATGCAGTGTTTTTTATTTTCTAGAGAGCAGGTTTTTCCAGCAAAAATGCTGTGATAACATAGCAGAAGAATCTCTCCACCAGGGTAAGACATGGTAAATAAGTGTTGCTGCAATATTTACAATGAGGAGATTGTGCAATTATTGTCTGACAACTAATCATTGGCTGACTATACTGGTTATTGGCTGACTATACTGGTCATTGGTTGACTATATTGGGCATTGGCTGACTATATTGGGCATTGGCTGACTATATTGGGCATTGGCTAATTTTTGGGCATTGGCTGATTTCTGGGCATTGGCTGACAATACTGGGTATTGCCTAACTACTGGGCATTGATTGACTACTGGTCATTGTCTGACTATGAGTCATTTGCTGACTACTGATCACTGGCTGACTACTGGTTATTGTGTGACTACTGATCATTTGCGGACTACTGATCGTTGGCTGACTACTGGGCATTGGCTAACTACTAATCGTTGGCTGACTACTAATCATTGTCTGACTACTTATCATTGGCTGGCTACTGATCATTGGCTGACTACTGATCATTGGCTGACTACTGGTTATTGTCTGACTACTGGTCATTGTCTGACTATGAGTCATTTGCTGACTACTGATCTCTGGCTGACTACTGATTATTGTGTGACTACTGATCATTTGCGGACTACTGTTTGTTGGCTGACTACTGATCGTTAGCTAACTACTAATCGTTGGCTGACTACTAATCATTGGCTGACTACTAATGATTGCCTGACTACTGGTCATTGGCTGACTACTTATCATTGGCTGGCTACTGATCATTGGCTGACTACTGATGATTGGCTGACTACTGGTTATTTTCTGACAACTGGTCATTGACTGATTACTGGTCATTGCCTAACTACTGATCATTGTCTGACTACTGATCATTGTCTGACTACTGATCATTGTATGACTACTGATCATTTACTGGCTACTGATACAATGGATAGAAAAATATTCTAAGTGCTAGAATGTATTGAATTCCCATCTAGAGGCGTTAACATAAACCATTATTGCTATAGGAGAAAAAGAAAAGTGAGAGCTAGAAGTCATCCTTATTAATGAAACTCCTATCTATGACACATACAGAATCATGTCATTAATACTTGTTTTATACAAACAATAAAGCAAAACAAATTTTGAATGAAAAAGGTGATACAAATTAAGTGAATGCGTAAATTGTGCTCTACGGCTAATGAAAGAAGAATGTAATTAACAGGTATTATTATCTCTGGAACCCACAATAGTCATTTGATTGGTCATTGACCCCAAGGTGAAGATTGATTTTTGAGAGCTCCCAAGAAAGCGCATTTCCAGCAGAAGTTGGAGTTGCAATCTGCATAATTACATTAATATTCTGATGTATCCTCCCACTGCTCGAGGAATATTGTCTTGATTAATTCCTTCTACATATACCACATGTGTTCTATTTAAAGGGTATAAACAAAACATGGCATCAGAATTATTTTTTTAAGGAAGTGACAATGACTTGTCAATCTATAGCTGGGGTTACATGGAGACTTGTCCTGCAACAACAATTCTCTGATGAGTCGAGGGGCAAAAAACATTTGTACTCCTTGTTGCCGCGTGACTATCTTAGAGCTCTGGCAGATAAGTGGCACACAAGACGCATGCTGCTTTTATTCACGTCTATGGCAAGTGTGTTGCGTGTGCCTTGGACAGTGATAGAAAATCCAACACATTTGGAAACATTTATGACTCTGTGTCGTAATAAATTAGAGGTCACAATAGGAATTAATTGCATCCAATTTTGCCATCCAATCCCAGTGTCGAACAACATGTGTAGACCTAACTAATGTTTACTATATTTTTGAGGGGTCTCTTGGCTTTGGAGAATAATTAAGAAACACATGGACATAACATATAGAGGAAGAGTTGAGCAGGCAATCTATTTTGTTAAATGAAATGAATGTGGATTCTTCCGCAGCCTTCCTAATCTTCTTATGTTAGTCTGGGCAAATGTAATCCACTATAATACAGACTAGAATTTGTTAGTTCATTGCCCGAAGAGACAACGCGGACACATGTTGCCTAAATTTTGACAAATCTGATTAAGCAGATTTCCATTAGTCAGACACAAGCATTGTGTTATTCTAGATGCCCAGATTACTAACGTGAATGCTGATTGCATGTGGAATCGCTTAAATAACTTATAGCTGGCTTTATTTCCCATGGAATTGACATTTCGGGCATGTTGACAGCAGCGTATGGCAGGACTAGGCCTCTTCTGAGGTTATTAGAGCTAATGTGAAACCTTAGATCACAACAAAATCAAGGTTTTATAAGGCCAAATGCACCCGTTGAGTATTTGCTGAATTTGTTTTACCTCAGTATTTGTAAGGTCACGTGCACACGTTGAGTATTTGGAGAGGTTTTTTTTACCTCAGTATAGCCAAAACCAGGAGTGGAACAATCAGACAAAAAGTGTAATAGAAACACAGGCACCACTCCTGTATTATTTTACTCACTCCCAGTTTTAGATTACATATACTGAGGTAAGAAACTTTCCAAATACTCAACGTGTGCACGTGGCCTTACATATACTGAGGTAAAAAACTCATCAAATACTCAATGTATGCACGTGGTCTTACATATACTGAGGTAAGAAACTTTAAAAATACTCAACATGTGCACGTGGCCTTATATATACTGAGGTAAGAAACTCACCAAATACTCAACATGTGCACGTGGCCTTACGTATACTGAGGTAAGAAACTCACCAAATACCGTGTGCACGTGGCCTTATATATACTGAAGTAAGAAACTCACCAAATACTCAATGTGTGCACATGGCCTTACATATACTGAGATTAGAAACTCACCAAATACTCAATGTGTGCACGTGACCTTACATACTGTATACTGAGGTAAGAAACTAACCAAATACTCAATGTGTGCACGTGACCTTACAAATACTGAGATAAGAAACTCCCCAAATACTCAATGTGTGTACGTGGCCTTACATATACTGAGGTAAGAAACTCACCAAATACTCAATGTGTGCACGTGACCTTACAAATACTGAGATAAGAAACTCACTTAATAGTCAAGGTGGCCTAATAGTTTACTTTTTTCACACAATATTTATACAAATAAACAAACAAATGAACCTCAGTAAGATAGTACAAAGAGACTAATCAAAAACCTGAAACGAGTAGAAAATGCCTTTTCATATAAATGGTTAACCCCATATAAACAAAATGAACCAATAGCTCTAAATACAATCCCAGGGCACACCATGAATATTTTATCGATGAAGTCCAACTCTTGGGTCCCCAGGGATCAGCTGAATAAAGGGGACTGGTACCTCTCTCACTGTTTATACTGGTGTAGCCCAGTAGATAATTGTGGCTGTGCATTGTACACTAGATCAGTGCCATTCAGTTAGGACATGCTACACTGTAAACAATGTTGAGGCTTTTGCACTAATTTGAAGGGGTCCGGAAGTTTGGACCCCAATGATCAACTATTTATGGCCTATCCAAAGCATAGGTGATCAATGTTTAAAGGCCTCTATACACATTAGTCAAGATGTCAGTCAATATCGGCGACTTCGGCTTAAGATCTAATATGTATGGGGGTGCCCCCTGACTGTCGGGGAAGATGGCATTTGGGCATGTCCAATATTGGTGTCATGCATGGACTTGGGGAAGGTCTGGCATGAGGCAAGACACACAACCAACTGCGGTTTCACCATAACAATTAAGGGATTCGCCGGGGACACTTAAACAACGGTGGACCCTGGTGCAAAGGAGGGGGGTGAGGGGACACCTACTGCACTCACCTGCAGCTGCACCTTGGACTCCTAGCCAGTCCCTATACTAGTTCCACACCTGTTGCCAAGCCAGATACCTGAGGCCTTAAGAGACCCTATGGTAGCCCTGGCTAGTGAGCTGGTATTTAAAGATCACTAGTCCCAACGCTGCACTAAAACAACATGAAGGGAAGGTACAACAGACAGGGAAAACAAAAAGGAATAAAGCCCAACTTCGCGGCTGCAGTCAGACACCAGGCCTGCAGCCAACACTGCTTCACTGGAACAAGAGGCTCCAGCAGTGCCTTCCACCTTGAGGCCTAGCTACAGAATGGAGTGGTTACCAACCGGAAACACTTGAGGCCAGGAGTTAGAAGCTGCTGGAAAGTAAATCTGACATTAACTTTTTCAGCCCCAAATGAAAGAGAATATGTTTAATGTGAGTAGTCACAGATGGCAAAGAGAAACTTTGGCCCAAATCCTGTCACAAGTCTCTACTAACAGAGAAATGGCTGTGACAATTGGACTGCCAATCATAGTTTTCTTCTGAAGATAAGCCAAGAGCCAGTATTCAGTCAGCAACTTTCTCCTAGAGAACACAGGAGTGCTCAGCAAGATGGCTGAATGATCAGCCTAAACATCATACAGCCAACAGCCTCATAATGTCTATGGGGGCCTTATACCTTGAAACCCCTTTAATGGTTTAGTTATGTACAGAATAAACAATGTATAGAACTACATAACTAAAATTGCTTTTTTCAATAATATTATTGCTCCCTGCTCTCCAAAAAATTGTTTTTTTGTTTTTACTATAGAAGTCAGACTTTGTTCACATGTCTAGTGTCTTCTGGTTGTAATGGATCCAGTATTAAAAAAGACAGATTAAATGTTTAACAGTGCAAAAATGAATGCTTACGCTGCTTTCCGTTTTCCATCCATTTTTGTCTTGTTTGTAATGTATGATTTTACTAGTTGTCTCTGAATACATCCAGTGTTCTGGCTATGTGCTGTGCTGAAAGGGAATCTGTCAGCGACCTTTTGATACATCATGTCATAACAACATAATGTAGGCAAAGAGATTCTGAATCTAACGGTGTATCACATAGATTACTGGGTGCAGCCGTTCTTACACAATCAAAAAACTGAGTTTTAAGCATGCAGCTGATCTGGAAGAGCTGTCCCGCCCACATCAGGCTCTCAATAGAGACTGCACACCAGGGGGCGTGTTGGACTGCAGTGCGCCGGACTTTCTAGTCCTGTAATGTTAATCACAGGGTAATAAAGCCATTAGATTACGTAAACAATAGCTCACACACAGGAGAGAAGCACAGTTGCTTTTTGTTTTTTAACAACTACATCATTCGGTCCTCAGCTTACATAGCAAAAACCTGCTGACAGATTCCCTTAAAAAATAGATCCATTAAAGGATGACCAAACATAGGAGGATCTGTTATGATCTGCTACCGATAGAATTCAATGTTAAAAAAGATCCATTTGCCATCTGTTTTTCTTTTTTCTTTTTAGACAGTTGTGGAGATTATGTTTTTTGATGCAGCTGAAAAGCATCTGGATTGCAGTCAAATTAAAAAAAAAAACTAAAAAAAAACCATTTTAAAACATTTCCCTTTTTCCTTGTTCATTTTATTTTAGTTTTTGTCATCCCAAAAGAGACTCAAAAAATAACTACTGAACAACATGTAAAAAGTCCCCATAAGGTGAACATCACTATGAACTCCGCAACCAACAATCCAGGATATTTTCTGATTATAATTATTAATAAGTAGGGATGATCGAATACCTCAAATATTCGGCTTCGCGAATATTTTCCAAATAGGTCGCTGCTATGCGAATATTCGATGCGCAATGTAGGTCTATAGGAAGCCCGAATAGTTCTGAATAGTTATTTGGGTTTCCCATAGACTTACATTGCGCATCGAATATTCGCGAATAGTCGAATAGCGGCGACCTATTCGGCAAATATTCGCAAAGCCCAATATTTGAGGTATTAGATCATCCCTAATAATAAGGAATATTGTGGATATGTTCCTTATGACGGAATACAGCCTAACCTAAATCTGTACAAATATGTTGTGTCCTCACGACAATGTGTAGTTTGTGTAGGTTCCCCGTATACCATGGCACTGAACCGTGCATGCGTTAATGATGACACCTATACTTATATTACTACCACTGTATGTTGTTAAATTATACTAGCCTTTTGTAATCTAGAATGAGACTTTTAGAAATCCATGTTCCAATGTCTTGTGTTCCAATGATTAAGCCTGCTGTAGCAGACTCACAGGGGATAAATAGCGTGGTGCTGAATTGGATCATTTTCTCCTGCTACTGTAGGTCACACTAGAGCCTACAAGATTGAAAGCCCGCAGAGCCATGTAGCAGTTCACTTAACTCCTTTCAGTGGCATTTATTTGTCATCTTAACTCTAATCCAAAGGAGGAGTGACCCGGAACAGTAGAAAGGTAATTTTGTCTAGCACATCTTGATATGTCCCATGCCAGCTCTCTCAGTTGGCAATGATTGCCCTGATTGCCGCCAGTGTAGCTAAATAAAACCTGGCTCGCGAGGTGGATGAAATTGGAAGAAGTTATAAGTTAAAGACATTATTGTAGATATTCTGTAATTAAAGAAAAGGCCTTGTATCATCAGAATGAGAAGTGACACTGAGTATTTGTAAAATGGCTTTTATCGGGAAATCTACAATATAGACAAGTGATTCACAGATAGGACTGGTTACTATTATACTGGTACACAATATGGAGAGCATTCTAGTGGCTACTTTATCTGCCAAGGTGAATGCTGATGACTAACTGCACTGGGAAAACTATCTGTTTCACCATTATACAATAGTATGAGAATAGCATGAGAATATGGTATTCTGTGAAGTCATCGTGGTGACACCCGCTGTAGCACGGGTGTCGCGGGGGTGTCATCAGGATGTCATCAGAGTTCATTGGGAACACCAATGACCTCCTGAGCATCACTACACACACACTGGTTGCTAGCTGGATACGCACCTGCCCCCGCGATGCTTTCCCTGGTGCTGTCCCCAGCGCTGTACTCAGCGATGCTGTCCTCAGCGGTTCCAGCTTCCAGCTCCTCAGTGCAGTGAATAATCAATGAGTATAATGAGCAGGGGTCAGAAGCAGGAGGCAGCAGAGCCGAAGACAGCACCGCTGGATACAGATAAATATAGAAAATCTTTTTTTTTTAAAGACCCGTGTTTTCTCTGGTACGTGTCACGCTGATGTCACACGGATCACATCAGTGTGCGATACGTGTGACACCCGTGCTGCTGGAGCAAAAATTACTGCGTGTGTACGTGCGGGGCCATGAGGAGTCACACAGTCCGTGTGAAAACAAGGCCGTGTGAGTAACAGCAGAGAATAACATGGGTACGTGTGGCATCCCTGTTAAAAACAGATGTCACACGTACCTGAAATACGGACGTCTGAAAGGGGCGTTAAAGGGAGTTTTCGCACACAGTATGTCCATTATCAGAAATAAGCTACATTTGTAGCACTTGTCAGTACTTGTAACACAGACATGAATAAAGCAAATGATTTACGGATAAGTTCCCAAACACCCCAAAGTTAGCTTATATTCTCATGCTATTTTTCTACTTTCCCCAAAGAGAACCCTAACACTTTTCCATAGAGAATAAATGACATATTGTCTAAATCACTAACTCCAGACATTAGGTGTAATAATCACATGCTCTATGATGCCCTCCACAGATGTGAAATATATAGATGAATCCAAATTGTGAGCAGATTACTACACAGATGCAGGTCTAAGGGACAGCAGCATGGACGTCATACCTATACAAAAGGAGTATGTTGCTAAGCCATAATGTGTCCAACACAAAGTATACATCCTTCTTAGGCCCCCTTCACACGTATGTGCCTTTGGTACGTGTTTGGTAGTTTTCTCACGTACCGTAGACACGTACACACGTAAACCTAGGTATTCCTATGGTTTTGGACACACGTAAGTATTTGCGCACGGAATGTGTGTCCGTTCTGTACTTACGTGTGTCCGTGTGTTTCTCATGCCGACATGTCCGTTTTCTCTCCGGCATCACGGGTGTCACAAGGAACGCAAACGTGTCACACGTAACACACACAGACCACACAGACGTGTCTGTGAGAAAAAAACCCCAAAACTTTACACACCTTCTCCAGCCCTCCTGTCTCTGCCGCTGCTGTCACTTGCTGCCGACCGCCGCTCATTATGCTCATTGCATATTCACTTCACTGCGGCCGGAAGCAGAAGCAGCAAAAAGTCGGCAGGACCGGAGACCGAAGATCAACACCACGGACAGCGACGCCAGGGACAGGTGAGCAGAAAGTTCCCGTTCTCCATGTGTTATCACGGATAACACATGGAGAACACACGTAGCCCATAAACATGGGTCACGGAGGGCAAAACGCACCTCTGACACGTCCGTGAAAAACTTTATCAGCAGGAGATTATATTTAGGTGACTAGTTGTCATGCTGCCATATTGTCCTCCATATTAATGAGCTTTGTATAACTCAGTTTACAAGACTAATTGGCAGCTTTCTGCCTATGTACAGTATACACAGACAAGTATCAATCAGTGAATTATAAAAAAGGTATATCGGCAATAATAATAATCTTTATTTCTATAGCACCAAGATATTCCGCAGTGCTTTACAATTCAGAGGCTCATATACAAGCAAGTAACAGTTAGGCTATGTGCGCACGTTGCGTACTGTCCCTGCAGAATTTTCTGCAGCGATTTGAACAGCACACGTGCGCTTCAAATCGCTGCAGAAAGAGTCCGTAATGAAAAAAAAAAAAGCTGATTCCATGCGCTCTGAGTGCAGCCCCTCCCATAGACAGAGCGGGCGCTGCATGCAGAGCGCACGGAATAAGTGACATGTCACTTCTTAGAACGCAGTGATTCGGGCAGCAGCCGAAGCGCTGCGCTCTAAGACGACACATGCGCACGTCTCCTGCACAACCTCCATAGATTGTGCTGGGGACGCAGGACACATGCAGTTATGCTGCGGTGCAGATCGCAGCGTAACTGCATGCAATTACGCAACGTGCGCACATAGCCTTATAGAAAATAATATAATTATAGCAAAAAAGACAACCTCTACAATGAGGTGGGGGGGACAAGGTACAAGTGCACTGCTTATTTACAATGACAATCCAGCTATCTCAAAGAAATGGGGGATAGATAAAGGCTGCTTGAACTAGTCAGACAATCTTTGAGATGCTTTTGGGTGCGGTGGAGTTTGATGGAGAGTTATGTTCTGAGAAGTCATGGAGGGTCAATGTGAATTCAATGCGATTTGGAGTGTGATACGCCACCCTAAAAAGATGTGTTTTTAGGGAGCATCTGAAGCTATGTAAGTTGTGGACCGTTCTCGTTTCTTGGGGTGGAGCGTTCCAGCGGATTGGTGCAGCTCGGGAGAAGTCTTGAAGCTGGGTTTGGGAGGTTCAGATTAGTGTGGATGTTAGCAACAGATAAAACAGTGATTTTCTCAAAACTGCAGCAAGCAGCTAAGTAAGTGAAATATCGTTGGAATACAGATATCTGCCCCTACATAATGCTGCTCTGAGATGGGGTAGCAAAAGTCTGGTGATGGATTCCAGTTAACAGTGTTGTGGTGCAATAACCCAAACACATTTTGCTAAATATACCTTAAAGGGGTAAATTCTTCTGTGTCCATATTGGGTGACACTTATATTTTCCAACTCAACCCAAATGAATCTATGAGAAATAATCCTGATTGTTGAAACACATGAAGTATTATGTCCTTTTTCTCATTAGAAGCATTGCTTTTATGAGCGAGTATGTCATCTTTTGAAAGCACAGGAGTGTTGTAAAAGCCTGCGAGTCCCCATTACAATGCTGAACAGAGGGAATGGCATGAAGTAGAAACCCTTATTTTAATACAATTTATGAAGTACGGGTAACAAATCCCTGAATAAATCATTTACACAGACAACATATCTTTTGGCAACTGAGAAGTAAAGTATATTGTCAAAATAGGTTACAGACGACTCTACAGAGATATCAGTGGAAAGTTGTGTTCATTTTATGCTTTACTGCTTCTTTAAATAACCAGGGAGAGACAGAAACTGTTACATAAACGTCCAACACATTGTATGCAGAAACTCCCATTATAACTGGCTTCAGAGACTGAACCTGCCATTGGGTACAATGATGGCACAATTAATCCCTTATTGATAATTCACCTCATTTTATAAGAGAACAATTTGGGGTAAATTTGCTTTTAGGAAATAGGAATTCACGAGAGGGAGTCAATTGTATGACACTATAGAGACATTGAATCTCTGAAAGCCAATTCAGCCAAAATGATGCAATTACAGACTCTTGCTCTCACCCATTGATTGCCGTTTGCTTCGAAATACTCTTTTCTCCAGCAAAGTAACATAATTTATTGACCAAACAGACTTGAGGATCAGCAGTACAATGGCTGTTAGATTTCTATTTGGACAGAGAAAGGGCAGATGTTATTAAAGTAAACTGATGGTTTGCAGACACAGCAAATAGCTAGTACTGTTACTATCCAGGTTTGGGTACTCACACCTTAGGCTGCATTCATATATCTGTGTATTATGGCCATGTTTCACAAACTCTCTGTGTATCACCTGACCTGAACTTAACAGCCTCATATATGAGGCTGTCAAGTTCAGGTCAGAAGACAGAAGACCTGAGGCTGGGTCAGAAGACCTGAGGCTGGTTCGCGAATTATGGACCATGCTTGGACTGTGACACGTGGATGGGTACATGAACTAAAGGGAGTCTGTCTCCTTCTAAACTCAATTTAAACTATTTATACAATCCTTTATGGAACTTAGCCCTTAAACAAACTTCATACTGGCAGTATAGCTTTCCCTTCTTTTGTTGTACAGACAGGGTATTATATTTCTTGTGCACATGAGGTCCCCTCACTGGTATGGCCAAGAGCTCAGTTCAACTGTTCTTTATTACTATATGCCAAAGGCAACTAAACCCCTCAACTAAAGACCTAAAAATAAAACTTAACTTTTATTCATTCTATTGTTAACTAACTTCATAAAGTGAACTGTACACACATTTAAGAACACAGTGCAGGAACAACTCATCCAATCTCTTTAGAAAGATACCCAGTCTTATCTCACATGTCCCCTGATGAAGCCTGCATAGGTGAAACAGCACCCTATTTTCTCCTTGGGAGACAAGCGATCCAATTATGCTAATCAGACTTTGAATTGAGTCTGATAAGGGTAAGATATATTTTTTAAGAGGTGGAGAATTAAAAAAAAAAGTTTCTCCATCTTCTACATTTTGTCAATCCGTAAAAATCAGGCCACGCTCAGATGTCATTCACACAATTACAGTAATACATTATTTAAGGAAATTTCTATGCATATAATTTCCTATGACATATTTCCACCAAATCTGGAGCTTGAGGTTCAGTTTAAAGATATTTGCTGTGTATCGACAGCCCACGTTTATATAATACCACTTTTCTAAATGCATCCTCACGCCTATAATAAAAAGTGCAGCCGATTCAGACATCCATTAAGACGAGAGTTAGTTTCAGGGATAGTGATCTAAGACACACACGGGGAACCATTCCCTTCTTATTTTGTGATGAGGCAGGCTTTTTTCTAAAAACCACAGAACAGCAATTACAGCTACTTTAACAGCCACTGCAATGTGGCAATTATAACAACATTACTGGCTCATTAAGGTTCCTTAATGTTATGGTGACAGTTCATTCTATCTTCTAGAAGCTATTGTCTAGCAGGAGGAGAACACCCGTTAACGTGATCTCTTAGAGCTCCTACACAAAACACATTTGTACATTAGGAGACACATTAGTAAATAGAGTTACTTTATAATGGGGGAATGGTAATTAGAGTCTTATCAGCTTCCATAGGAAACAATCAAAAATCCCCACATATATAAATTCAGCAATCTTGCCTTTATTTACTATCGTCAGAAAAGGATAAACAACATAAAAAAAAGTTTTGTAGGAAGTATTCATTATTCCAGACAATCCTGCTAATAAACCAGAGTTAAAGGGGTGGTCTGAAGGCGAAAGTAAATTTAATTGTAAACCCCTATTTATTTGATGCTATATTCTAATATACTTGCATAAAATATTCCCTACTGTTTCCTAACTACATTATTTAACTTTTTTTCTACTTCCTGTCTGAGGACGTTTTGTTTGAAAATTTCTGTGCATGCTGGGATACTGAAACAAATTGTCATCAGGGAACAGAGTCTGTGGGAGTGACCACAGCCTCTGTCCCGTCCCTGAAACAAAGCGTCATCAGTGATGCTCATTTCAGGGGCTGCTCTGTCCCTGCTGTATCCCTGCTTTGTCCCTCCCTGCGCTGTGCACTGAGGAACATGCACGAGGACAGCGCCTGCTCTGCTGTTAGCCACCATCAGTAATAATCAGCAAGCAACAGAGGTGTGTCGATACTCAATATATAGAATATAGAAGACTAATATTGCCGTAGTCACTGGCCTCCTGCATGCTGAGTATGGATTGAAGAATAGAACGAGAGACAAACTATGTAGTGCACTGCGGTAAATTTTAGCCACGCCCCAGCCACCCCCCCAAGCCACACCCATTTGGCAGTGAGGGACATTCAGCAGATGCCCCAGACTGTTTATTCATGCATTCATTCATTCACTTCATTCACTACATTCGCTTCACTACATGACATCTTCATTTCAAGTGCAGAATCAAAGCTTTTCTCTGGTATTAAAAAAGCATTAAAAATCTGGATTTACATCATACATTAAACAAAGGTTAAATGCATAAAACAACCAGAAAAATCAGAGAAGATTGTTATTGTGCTGTGTGGTGTGGACATCTGCAGAATAAAGGCAGTAGAAAAAAAGCAGCATTTACGCTATGTGAGAACAGGGCCTCAGCGTTACATTTTTGTTACATTTTTTAATGGATGTAATAGAGAAAAATAATCAAGCCATGTTTTACGCCATTTACATTTACCGATCACCATAAATAAGCTGATTGCTGTGTTGCTCAGGTTGTTACGATTACAGGGACTCCAAATGTGTATGTAATGTGCTGACTTGTGATGTTTACTACTTTTTTAAAAAGTGTTTTAAAATGTCATTATTATAATTGTTTTTTTTATTATTATTTTTTAGGCATTTTATAGGAATAAAATATCTCTTTTATTCTTGCTCTAGAATACAGGGACATAGAAATGTACTATGTACAGATGTATCTCTATATTCAGTATAATCTACCTGTGCAGGCAGATCCTGCAACGCAGCTTCAAGTATACAAAATTGTCGCTATCACATCAACTGAAGGTGGAAGGGATTAATATTCATTTGCCAGTAACACACGTTCCAATCACTGACGTTGGTGCAGGGAAGGGGTGAATATTAATTTTTCAATAACTATTGACTATAAATATCACTATCACTCAAGACGCTTCATTTCAGGCCTGAAACACACTTCCATTAAAAACATGCACGTGCCGCGAGACACGTATTTACCCTGCATGTTGCGTGTGGTAAGTACGTGTCTTGGGTACGTGCGGTCCACATGTGTTCTACGTGTGCTATCCGTGATAGCACACGTAGAACCGGTAATTTGCATACTCACGTGGTCCGCGCTGCTGCACGTGGTGCTGATCTTTGATCTCCAGCCCTGCAGTCTCCCCGCTGCTGCCGGCCGCAGTGAAGTGAATATTAAATGAGCATAATGAGCGGCGGTCGGCAGCAAGTGGCAGCAGCGGCAGAGACAGGAGGGCTGGAGAAAGTGAGTAAATATTTATTTTTTTTTTTCACTGACACATGTGTTTTCTCCGGCGCATGTCACACGGGAGCGCATCCACACTACATCCGTGTGGTACGGGTGCGGGCCGTGTGACACCCGTGCTGCTGGAGAAAACGTGGACATGTCAGGGTGTAGAAAAACGCACACACGTACAAATGCACACAGACACATGTTCCGTGTGATTTTACGTGTGTGTGCCTGCTACAATAGGGTAGCATTGCTGAACGTGTCTCCATGCCGCCAGTACATGCAAAAAATGGCAAACACGTACCGGCGGCACGGATGTGTGTCAGAGGCCTCAGAGAAGAAACACAGACTCTGCCCCCTGTTGACACTTTGTTTGAGTATCCCAGCATCAACTGGGACTTTTAAATAAAGCGTCATCAGACAGGAAGTAGAAAAAAGTAGAAAAAAGTAGAAAAAAACAATAGAATACCAGAATTAAATTTACTTTCACCTTCGAACCACCCCTTTAAGATATAGAAAATGGATTCTTACGTATCGTAAATATGTGTAGCTGTTATAAAGGCACAGAATGAAACACTGCAGTCCTGTGCTACACATTAAAAAAATATGTAATGGTATACTAATAATTTTTTTTCTATGATCCTGTTATTTTATGTGTCCTCCCAAAGTTCCACACACTGCGCCACACTCCTTTTTAACAGGGCTTTCTTACACTTCTCATACTGTTCTTCCTGGTTCATAAATATAATGCAGGGACTAATAACATTCATTAAAGAGGTTGTCTGGTCTAAATCCATAAATCTGCAGTCACGCTAGGTTGGATTTGGGCCAGGAGTATTCATATTGCATACTCGTGATCACATGACCTCCGTTCCCAGCTCCAAAACCGAGTAATCCTCATAGTGCACAGTGTGACTTATGGATTTAGACCGGGCAACCAATGTAATGAAAGCCCCTGCATAGACTATGCTTCAAACATATAGCTGTATTACCCCCTTTTTAATTCATCCAGATTGTGGGGAAGGCCTTCAACTAATAGAACAGTTGTGAATCATTGGAAAAAGACGGTAGAAATGTTGAATAGGTTTTATATTGGGTCATTCTTACACGCACAGACTTCAGCACCTATGGCAAAAGGGGAAGAGCTGTATTATAACTTTCTATTATCTAAGTTATATTTAAGAACTTCACATAGGACAACAAAGGGACATGCTTTTTATATAAAGTTATCAGTGCAACCAAGAAGAAATACTTAAGTTTTAATAATTAATTATCCTAATTAATACAAGACATATAATTCCCACCACGTAGATGCCTTCGTAACAATCATTTTCTGATCAAGTAATATATTGTAATGACTCCTTGAGTCATCTAGAATATGATGCCCCAGTGGAGCATTTAAAAAAGGTCTAATATCAATTAAGTAAATGACTGCCAGGTGCAAATAATCGAATGGGCCATGAATACTGAGATCTAATAAATACTAATGTGTTAAATATGATGAAAGTAAAATATAATCATTAACTGTCCTTTAATAGTTTCTCTCTGCTAAACTGTCTACTGGCAGAGGGCCACGAGCCATTAACATGAGAATGTTTTTCAGTGTTAGTGTTTGTGAATCTACTTTTTAGGATCCAAAGTGTAAAGAAATAAAAAGGTGTACATTTACATAACTAAGATGTGTTAAAGGCCTAGCAGACATGGAAAAAACATGCATGGAACTATATAAGGTACAGTGTTCCCATAAAGTACAGTATTCCACCCTAGAACAATACTCTATAATATATACATCAAGTCCATATAAAGCTGTAAAGAAAACAGCTATATGCCTCTGTATGAAATTAAAGGCACCCAAGATGTGTTATGAGCGCAAAGATTTCCAAAGAGATGGTATGCATGGGCTTGTGTGGTCATTGACATGCAATATGTTTGGTTCAAATTGTAACTGGAAATTTATGACTAAGAATATACAAGGAAAATTATATAAAATATAGCCACATGAATTATGTTTAGAAAGTCTCTTCCTGAAACAACCAGTATGTATATCTACACACATATATATATATATATATATATATATATATATATATACAGTGCCTACAAGTAGTCTTCAACCCCCTGCAGATTTAGCAGGTTTGATAAGATGCAAATAAGTTAGAGCCTGCAAACTTCAAACAAGAGCAGGATTTATTAACAGATGCATAAATCTTACAAACCAACAAGTTATGTTGCTCAGTTAAATTTTAATAAATTTTCAACATAAAAGTGTGGGTCAATTATTATTCAACCCCTAGGTTTAATATTTTGTGGAATAACCCTTGTTTTCAATTACAGCTAATAATCGTCTTTTATAAGACCTGATCAGGCCGGCACAGGTCTCTGGAGTTATCTTGGCCCACTCCTCCATGCAGATCTTCTCCAAGTTATCTAGGTTCTTTGGGTGTCTCATGTGGACTTTAATCTTGAGCTCCTTCCACAAGTTTTCAATTGGGTTAAGGTCAGGAGACTGACTAGGCCACTGCAACACCTTGATTTTTTCCCTCTTGAACCAGGCCTTGGTTTTCTTGGCTGTAGGCTTTGGGTCGTTGTCTTGTTGGAAG
This sequence comes from Anomaloglossus baeobatrachus, assembly GCF_048569485.1. Lineage (NCBI taxonomy): Eukaryota > Metazoa > Chordata > Amphibia > Anura > Aromobatidae > Anomaloglossus > Anomaloglossus baeobatrachus. Next base: position 319,012,718 of record NC_134355.1, on the reverse strand, counting down.
ATGAAATGACGACCCATCTTAAGATCCTTGATGGGGGAGCGGAGGTTCTTGGCCAAAATCTCCAGGTAGGCCGTGCTATCCATCTTCCCATGGATGCGGACCAGATGGCCAGGCCCCTTGGCTGAGAAACAGCCCCACAGCATGATGCTGCCACCACCATGCTTGACTGTAGGGATGGTATTCTTGGGGTCGTATGCAGTGCCATCCAGTCTCCAAACGTCACATGTGTGGTTGGCACCAAAGATCTCGATCTTGGTCTCATCAGACCAGAGAACCTTGAACCAGTCTGTCTCAGAGTCCTCCAAGTGATCATGAGCAAACTGTAGACGAGCCTTGACATGACGCTTTGAAAGTAAAGGTACCTTACGTGCTCGTCTGGAATGGAGACCATTGCGGTGGAGTACGTTACTTATGGTATTGACTGAAACCAATGTCCCCACTGCCATGAGATCTTCCCGGAGCTCCTTCCTTGTTGTCCTTGGGTTAGCCTTGACTCTTCGGACAAGCCTGGCCTCGGCACGGGTGGAAACTTTCAAAGGCTGTCCAGGCCGTGGAAGGCTAACAGTAGTTCCATAAGCCTTCCACTTCCGGATGATGCTCCCAACAATGGAGACAGGTAGGCCCAACTCCTTGGAAAGGGTTTTGTACCCCTTGCCAGCCTTGTCACCCTCCACGATCTTGTCTCTGATGGCCTTGGAATGCTCCTTTGTCTTTCCCATGTTGACCAAGTTTGAGTGCTGTTCACAAGTTTGGGGAGGGTCTTAATTAGTCAGAAAAGGCTGGAAAAATAGATAATTAATCCAAACATTCATTGCTCTTTGTGCCTGAAATACTTCTTAATACTTTAGGGGAACCAAACAGAATTCTGGTGGATTGAGGGGTTGAATAATAAATGACCCTCTGAATGAACTTTTCACAATTTAAAAAAAAAAAAAAAAAAAAAAAAGAAATAACATTCTTTTTTGCTGCAGTGCATTTCACACTTCCAGGCTGATCTACAGTCCAAATGTCACAATGCCAAGTTAATTCCGAATGTGTAAACCTGCTAAATCTGAAGGGGGTTGCATACTACTTGTAGGCACTGTATATATATGTATATATATATATATATATATATATATATATATATATATGTATATATATATATATATATATATATATAAATATATATACAGTTAGGTCCAGAAATATTTGGACAGTGACACAATTTTCGCGAGTTGGGCTCTGCATGCCACCACATTGGATTTGAAATGAAACCTCTACAACAGAATTCAAGTGCAGATTGTAACGTTTAATTTGAAGGTTTGAACAAAAATATCTGATAGAAATTGTAGGAATTGTACACATTTCTTTACAAACACTCCACATTTTAGGAGGTCAAAAGTAATTGGACAAATAAACAAATATTTTTATTTTCATTATTTTGTTGCGAATCCTTTGGAGGCAATCACTGCCTTAAGTCTGGAACCCATGGACATCACCAAACGCTGGGTTTCCTCCTTCTTAATGCTTTGCCAGGCCTTTACAGCCGCAGCCTTCAGGTCTTGCTTGTTTGTGAGTCTTTCCGTCTTAAGTCTGGATTTGAGCAAGTGAAATGCATGCTCAATTGGGTTAAGATCTGGTGATTGACTTGGCCATTGCAGAATGTTCCACTTTTTTGCACTCATGAACTCCTGGGTAGCTTTGGCTGTATGCTTGGGGTCATTGTCCATCTGTACTATGAAGCGCCGTCCGATCAACTTTGCGGCATTTGGCTGAATCTGGGCTGAAAGTATATCCCGGTACATTTCAGAATTCATCCGGCTACTCTTGTCTGCTGTTATGTCATCAATAAACACAAGTGACCCAGTTCCATTGAAAGCCATGCATGCCCATGCCATCACGTTGCCTCCACCATGTTTTACAGAGGATGTGGTGTGCCTTGGATCATGTGCCGTTCCCTTTCTTCTCCAAACTTTTTTCTTCCCATCATTCTGGTACAGGTTGATCTTTGTCTCATCTGTCCATAGAATACTTTTCCAGAACTGAGCTGACTTCATGAGGTGTTTTTCAGCAAATTTAACTCTGGCCTGTCTATTTTTGGAATTGATGAATGGTTTGCATCTAGATGTGAACCCTTTGTATTTACTTTCATGGAGTCTTCTCTTTACTGTTGACTTAGAGACAGATACACCTACTTCACTGAGAGTGTTCTGGACTTCAGTTGATGTTGTGAACGGGTTCTTCTTCACCAAAGAAAGTATGCGGCGATCATCCACCACTGTTGTCATCCGTGGACGCCCAGGCCTTTTTGAGTTCCCAAGCTCACCAGTCAATTCCTTTTTTCTCAGAATGTACCCGACTGTTGATTTTGCTACTCCAAGCATGTCTGCTATCTCTCTGTTGGATTTTTTCTTTTTTTTCAGCCTCAGGATGTTCTGCTTCACCTCAATTGAGAGTTCCTTAGACCGCATGTTGTCTGGTCACAGCAACAGCTTCCAAATGCAAAACCACACACCTGTAATCAACCCCAGACCTTTTAACTACTTCATTGATTACATGTTAACGAGGGAGACGCCTTCAGAGTTAATTGCAGCCCTTGGAGTCCCTTGTCCAATTACTTTTGGTCCCTTTAAAAAGAGGAGGCTATGCATTACAGAGCTATGATTCCTAAACCCTTTCTCCGATTTGGATGTGAAAACTCTCATATTGCAGATGGGAGTGTGCACTTTCAGCCCATATTATATATATATATAATTGTATTTCTGAACATGTTTTTGTAAACAGCTAAAATAACAAAACTTGTGTCACTGTCCAAATATTTCTGGACCTAACTGTATATATATATATATATATATATATATATATATATATATATATACACTAAGGAGCAAAAGGGTAACAATGTTTTGAACTTTTGAGTGACTTTCAGGCTCCATTTCTCACCATCAACTACAGATTTGACGGTTAGACTACCTTCATTTTATACACATCATCTTGGATATCTTGTACATAAATTTGACTTGCAACTATTTAGCATAATAGTTTTGCAGATTCTTGTCATATCACTGCATTGTTACTGTTTTGCTATTAAAAATCAAAATTTTACTTTTTATTATTTTGCAATTATTTTGTAAATCCATCTTTGGCTGAGCAGGGCAGATCATAGTATTGTAGTGTGCATGCGCAGGACCACAGAGTGTGTATGACGTAGAACGCATCATGCACACAGGCTTCAGAAGGAGGACGAAGATGGCCGAAAGAGGCAGCGGCGGCACCAGAGGGCGAAAACGCCCATCTGAGCCACATCCACTGCAGCGCGACTATTAGATAAGTATTATAAAGTGTTTTTTATGTTCTACACAGCGGTCTGGGCTCTTATATACTGCATGTTAGAATGCTGTGTATAAGAGCCCAGTGGTGGTGGCTGCAGCTTATAGGGCAAAAAACTGGTGACAGGTTCCCTTTAAATTCGGTGTCCAATTATTTGCTACTTCATGTGGTTGTAATTACCTATTTATTATTATGATGATGTATTATGCTGCTTTACTTTGTTAAATTTCTATGATCATGCATCCATGTTTGTCCTGAACTCCTTTGTCCATTGTTTAATGTTGGCCTCATCATATGCCCCCCAGAGGTGCGCATTGGTATGTCCTTTCCTGGTCCCTTGGCTCTCTCCGGCATCTCTGATTGCATCTGTGCAGACTCGGGAGCCATGGTGATTTTTCCTTTCTCCAGCGCATGTGCAGAATGCATAGATGGCTGGGCCATGTAATGAGGAGATGGGCACGACTGCGCATGCCCCGCACCACTCCGCCGGGTTTAAGAAGATGGTGTCTTTGATACTTCCGATCTTGGAGCTGTTTGAAGCGTGCTCACAGGATATCTACACCTTACTTAATCCTCCTCCACGATGAAGTGGATCACTTTAAATTCTGCGAAAGGTGCGTTACGGATCCCCCCTGCTGTTTTTTTTGTAAAATTCCTGTGGGCCCTTATAAATACAGGTATAACTTCCCTTGATACTATGTAGTCTTTGTGCTGCTCTTACTCATAGTATTAAGTACTAAAAAGGGTGACACGGTGGCTCAGTGGTTAGCACTGCAGCCTTACAGCTGAGGTTCTGGGTTCAAATCCCACCAAGGACACCATCTGCAAGGAATTTGTATGTTCTCCCCATGTTTGCGTGGGTTTACTCCGGTTTCCTCCCACACTCCAAAAAAACATACTGATAGGGAACCTAGATTGTGAGCCCCAATGGGGACAGTGTTACCATTGTATGTAAAGTGATGTGGAATTAATAGTGCTATATAAATGAAGAAATATTATTATTATTAAATTACTTGGTAGAATCTATATCAATTTGTGAGATACGGTATATCTCTGTTATCTTTGTGTACCATGTTCTTTGTGTTAAACAGCACAAGAATCTAACTTGTGGGCTTTGTCAGGATTTAACCCATATCTACCACTACTTTCCTACTTTTTTTGTATGTTTTTTGTAAGTCTTTATGAATGCACTTTGCACATTGTATACCATAGTTTAATAAAGAATACATTTATAGTCAATCATTAACTGTGTCCTCTGCATTTCTCAAATATGTACAGTTCTTTCAGTCACCTATGAGCATGATTCTAGCTCTATTATGGTATATGTAATTAATTCAGATAGATATAAAATATCTAATGACTGAATGAAATCTGGAAGCCTAGATGTCAACAAATGCTGGGTTTCCTCCTTTGTTATGCCTCACCAGACCTTTACTGCAGCTGACTTCAGTTGTTACTTATTTGTGGGTTTTTCTGCCTTAACATTTGTCTTAGGCATGTGAAATTCATGCTCTAGGGGGTTGAGTTCTGGTGACTGACTAGGTCATTGCAGAATATTCTACTTCTTTGCCTTAAAAAAAACTCCTGGTTGCTTTCGCAGTATGTTTTGGGTCATTGTCCATCTGTACTCTGTAGCAAGCAATATTGCTACATTTCGTTGAATCTGAGCTGAAAGAATAGCCCTATACACTTCAAAATTCATTCATCTGCTTCTGTCTTCAGTCACATCATCAATAAATACTAGTGACCAATTGCTATTGTAATCCATACAAGCCCATGCCATCACACTGCCTCCACCATGATTTACAGAGGATGTGTCATGCTTTGCATCATGAACCATTCCAAGCCTTGTGCATACTTTCATCTTCCCATCATTCTTGTACAGGTTGATCTTAGTTTCATCTGTCCAATGAATGCTTTAACAAAACTTGGATGGCTTCTGAAGACTTTTTTTTGGCAAAGCCTAATCTGGCCTTTCTTTTTTTAAGGGTGAGTAATGGTTTGCACCTTTTGATTAATCCTCTATTTTTGCGCTCATGAAGCCTTCTCTTTATGGTAGACTGAGATGCTGAAATACATACTTTATAGAGAGTGTTCTTCACTTGGGTGGATGTTGTGAAGATGTTTTTCTTCGGCATGGAAATAATTCAGTAATTATCCATTACTGTTGTCCTCAGTTGGACGTCAAGGCTTTTTGTAGTTCCCAAGCCCACCAGTGCTCTCTATTTTTTTTTTTTTTTTTTTTTTAAGAATGTGCCAAACTGTTGATTTGGCCACTCCTAACATTTCTGCTATCTCTCTGATGGATTTCTTCTTTGTCCTTTTTTGTCAGGATAAGCATGGTCTGTTTCTCTTCTGTTGAGAGCTCCATTGACCACATATTGTGGGTTCAAAGCAACAGCTTCCAAATGCAAATGCTACACCTAGAGTCAGCTCCAAACCTTTCATCTGCATAATTGATAATGGATTAAAAAAGAAAATAGCCCATAGAGTCCATTAAAAAGCATTTAAGATAATTGTCCAATTGCATTTGGTCCCTTGAATAAGAGGTTACAGAGCTGTGATTCCTAAACCCTTAGGCGGGCTTTACACGCTGCGACATCGGTAACAATGTGTAACCGATGCTGCAGCGATAGTCCCGCCCCCGTCGCACGTGCAATATCTAGTGAAAGCTGCTGTAGCGATTATTATCGCTACGGCAGTTTCACACGCACATACCTGCCATGCGACGTCCCTCTGGCCGGCGACCCGCCTCCTTCCTAAGGGGGCGGGTCGTGCGGCGTCACAGCGACGTCACACGGCAGGCAGCCAATTGAAGTGGAGTGGCGGAGATGAGCAGGATGTAAACATCCCGCCCACCTCCGTCCTTCTCATTGCAGCCGGCGGCAGGTAAGGTGAAGTTCCTCGCTCCTGCGGCTTTACACACAGCGATGTGTGCTGCTGCAGGAATGAGGAACAACATCGCACCTGTCGCTGCACCGGCATTATGGAAATGTCGGAGGCTGCAGCGATGATACGATAACGACGCTTTTGCGCTCGTTCATCGTATCAAAAAGGATTTACACGTTGCGATATCGACTGCGACGCCGGATGTGCGTCACTTTCGATTTGACCCCATCGACATCGCACGTGCAATGTCGCAACGTGCAAAGCCGCCCTTACTCCGATGAACGTGTGAATATCCTCAAATAAAAGCTGAGTCTGTACTTTAAGGTCAAATTGATTATATATCTTTATCTTTGATATGTTTTGGTAAACAGCTAAAATACCAAAACCTGTGTCACTGTCCAAATATTTCAGGACTTAACTGTATGTCTGCTGATCTGAACCCAAATACCAATGGGGAATTCTGAAGAGACAAGTTGAGCATCACTTTTTCCTCTAGCATTCAGGTTGTAAACATTTAGTTGTTGAAAACTGGAAAAAGGTAGTTGTGGGAATATGCCGCAACTTGATCATTCATTGCCTAGAAGACGTGGTGCTGTCCGTAAAAATGATGGAGGTCATATAAAATACTAAATGTATTAGTTTTGATGTGGGGTGTATTCATTTTTGCATCAACTAATTTGAGAAAAACTGAAGATCTGAAGATCTTGTAATGAAAATGATATATTATTAAGTTTCCTTTCATGTTATGCATTAAAAAATGTTCACTGAAACTACGTTTTGTCAAAAATTTTTAAATTGTTTTTGTGTTCCGTGAGATATTAATTAAAATTTTACTTTTCAAAGTGGCGTATTTATTTATACATACCCGGCAGATTTTTTGCTTTCTTGGCCTTTCTTCAGAGAATATGAAAGATAACACAAAATCTTTTCTTCCACTCATGGTTAGTGGTTGGGTGAACCCATTTATTGTCAAACTACTGTGTTTTCTCTTTTTTCTCTTTTTCAATCATAATGACAATCAAAAACATGTAAATGACCCTGATCTAAATTTCACATACCCATGTCCTTAATACCCTGTATTGACACCTCTAACATCACTGACAGCTTGAAGTCTTTTGTGGTAGTTGTGGATGAGGTTCATTATTTTCTCAAATGGTAAAGCTGCCCATTTTTCTTGGCAAAAAGCCTCTAGTTCCTGTAAATTCCTGGGCTTTCTTGCATGCACTGCGCGCTTGAGTTCTCTCCAGAGTGGCTCAATGATATTGAGGTCAGGAGACTGAGATGGCCACTCCAGAACCTTCACTTTGTTCTGCTGTAGCCAATGACAGGTCGACTTGGCCTTGTGTTTTGGATTGTTGTCATGTTGTAACGTCCAAGTACGTCCTATGCACAACTTCCGGGCTGATGAGTTCAAATTTGCATACAGTATTTGCTGATAACGTGCTGCATTCATTTTTCCTTCAACTTTGACCAAGTTTTTTGTGCCTTTGTAGCTCATACATCCCCACATCATCAGTGATCCACCTTCGTACTTTACAGTAGGAATGGTGTTCCTTTCAAACAAATGCCTTGTTGACACCTCTCAATAAAAATCAGCAGCCAAACCCATTGCATTATGATCATCAAATGTTAATATAAACATAATATATGCTGCCAAAATGACATGCAGGTATTATGGACCTGGGATTAATCGCTGCACAAACGTGACCAAGGAAGGATGGAGAAAAAAATGCGATCTAACACCCATATAATGAAAAAGTGAAATTCTTTATTATGACAGATGAAAGTGACAACGTGTTGAAGTCATTTCTTGGATTATTACATCTACAAGGGAAGTTGTTTATGGCTTTTCTCTTTGTTTATATTCTGATCTTTAGCTCTTGTTTTGCATCCCTTTGATTGGGGGTTCCCACTTTCATCCCTGCTGAGCACTGTGGTGCACACCAGTAGCCCTAGTGGTTTGAATGGGATTTTCATGCTGGATCTATCAGGATTCAGCATGGTATGTTGCTGGTGGATATATTTGTTGTTATCACTTCTTGAGCGTGGTTACTTAAACCCTTGGGCAGACTTAAGGCTGCTTTACACGCTGCAACATCGCTAAAGTGATGTCGTTGGGGTCACGGAATTTGTGACGCACATCCGGCTGCGTTAGCGATGTCGTTGCGTGTGACACCTACGTGCGACTGAAAATCGTCGCAAACACGTGTAAAATCGCTAATCGTTGACATGCTCCCCTATTCCCAATTATCGTTGCTGCTGCAGGTACCATGTTGTTCGTCGTTCCTGCGGCAGCACACATCGCTATGTGTGACACCGCAAGAACGAGGAACCTCCCCTTACCTGCGGCCGCCGGCAATGAGGAAGGAAGGGATTGGGCGGGATGTTCGTCCCACTCATCTCCACCCCTCCGCTTCGATTGGGTGGCCACTTTGTGACGTTGCTGTGACGCCGAACGAACCGCCCCCTTAGAAAGGAGGAGGTTCGCCGGTCAAAGCAACGTCGCTAGGCAGGTAAGTATGTGTGACAGGTCAGCGCGATTTTGTGCACCACGGGCAGCGATTTGCCCGTGACGCACAAACGATGGGGGCGTGTACGAACGCTAGCAATCTCGCTAGCGAGATCGCAGCATGAAAAGCGGCCTTTAGTATTTGTGGATAACATTGTTTGTCAGTAGAACTCAAATTAGGGACTCATTAGAGTCTCCAAGGGCAAGTCTTCAATGAGCGGGTGGCCAAAGCAATGTAAAAAGGTAAAAATCGACAATGCCATAAATAAAAAGACAGATAAAGACAGAATGGAAAAGTCTAAGAGCTTACCTATCTAAAGACAAGGTTGGTTAATGCTAGCAGGAATGGCGTCTGCCCCAACGTCCGTTTCGGCTGCAAAGCCTTGACATCTCTCAAAATGTAACGGTTATGATTGTGGTCAAAAAGTTCGATTTTAGTCTCATCACTCCAAATTACCTTGTTACAGAAGTTTAGAAGCTTGTCTCTTGTTTGTGTGGCATATTATAGATGAGAAACTTTGTGGCATTGGCGACTCGACTATGCAGCTTATTTTTCTTCAAGTGCCTCCTTATTGTGCATCTTGAAACATCCACACTGCTAGTTTTCAGTGAGTCCTGTATTTTAGCTGATGTCATTTGTGGGTTTTTCTTTGAATCCCAAACAATTTTCCTGGCAGTTGTGGCTGAAATTTTTGTTGGTCTGCCTCATCGTGGTTTGGTTTTTACAGAGCCCCTGATTTTCCATTTGTTAATCACAGTTAATCACACTGTTTTATACAGTTCAACTATCTTTTCCCGTAGATCCATTTACAATTCTTTTGCTTTCCCCATGACTCCCAATCCAGAAATGTCAGTGGCTGAATGAAAGATGCAAGAGTCTGCCTGGATGCTAGAAACTCACTCAACTTTTATGCACACACACTGATTACAAGCAAACAGGTCACAGGTGCATGTTATTAGGCCAAAATCACCAGGGTATGTGAACTTTTGATCAGGGTCATTTTGATGTTTTTGGTTGCCATTGTGATTTAAAAAAAGAAAAAACAGTAGTTTGACAACAAATGGCTTTACCCAACCACTAACCATGAGTAGGAAAAAAAGCCAAGAAAGCAAAAATTTGCCAGGGTATGCAAACTTTTTAGCACAACTATATATATATATATATATATATATATATATATATATATATATATATATATATAGCCAAGATGATTGTCTATAAAATAAAGGTAGTCTCACATTCAAATCTGTAGTGTATACTTTTTTACCCTTTTGCTTGTCAATAATATATAAAATGATATAAAAAGTATATATATATATTGTGATATAATCACTGGTACTATGCTGAGAGGGTTAAGGTGTGTTACCTGGGCCGGCTCTGTTGTGGATAGCTAATGAGATAGGTGGGACGGCTGTTCACCATATCTCCACCTCGGGGTGTGGTCCCAGGAATGAAAGTCAGGCCTCTGGACACACCCAGGGCCCTGCACTGAAGTTCCTGTGCTGGAGGAAGTAGCTGGGTGTATTGATGGGTGGAGGTAAGGAAACAGCATCTGATAAGGCTCTGCAGGGACTTGTGGACTGAACATAACCTGAAGGGCTGAGGTTTGGGAATGTACCTGTTTTCCTGCCTGTACATGCCATGTGATGTCCGTACCAGCGCGGTGCTTTATGAAGTGGAATAAAGCAGGCTGTGATCTTAAGAAACTGTGCCTCCTGTGTCTACCTGAAGCCCTCATGCTGAGCGAGTAACCCCCTATGTTGCAAGGTGCAACGTCACATATGGTGGAGAATGCGGGCAGCGTTCCCAGGAGCACGTGGTGGATATACACAGCTGTGGATCGGCGGGTCCACGAACAGTGACAGCGCCCTCAAGCACCTGGCGGCGAAACAGCAGGTGGTGGGGTTCCGTGCTGCAGTGGTGAGAGTCCAGCGACTGGAGGTTCCAGGCCAGCCCGGAATTGCGGGGCCCTGCTTGGTGAGCAGTGATACACCACAAGCTGGAGATCCTGGTTGTACGGGCGGTACAACCCGGAAAGCATGGAGGGGCTCCTGAAACAGCTGCTGCAGAGCCAGCAACACCAACAGCATGTGGCAGGAGGGCCAGTGACAGCAGTGGGGGCTGAAAGCCGAAAAGAGGGAATGGTCCCTGCAGACGTTGTGGAGGAGCTGTACCAGTTCCTGGTGCAGGGACAGCAGGAGCTGTCAGTGTGCAGCGATGTGGCAGCCATGGACCAGTTTGAGCGTTCCCTTCGGGGGCCGGTATGGACACTGGGTGCCCAGGGAGATAAGGGCGAATGCTGTGAACTGGGGGCTAAGGACGTTGCATGGAAACCCCAAAAGGGGGCGGAGTCCCAAAAAGGGGTGGTTGCCCAAAAGGGGGCAGAGTCCCAAAAGGGGTGGTTGCCCAAAAGGGGGCGGAGTCCCAAAAAGGGGTGGTTGCCCAAAAGGGGGCGGAGTCCCAAAAAGGGGTGGTTGCCCAAAAGGGGGCGGAGTCCCAAAAAGGGGTGGTTGCCCAGAAGGGGGCGGAGTCCCAAAAAGGGGTGGTTGCCCTAAAGGGGGCGGAGGCCCGGAACGGGGTGGTTGCCCTAAAGGGGGCGGAGCCTCAGAAAGCGATGGTGACCCACAAGGGGGTGGAGCATTTACAAGCCAAACAGGTAGACTATAGCAAGGGGCAATGGGGTTCACCTTACATATGTCCTACCTGCGGTATAGGCTATCCATCCAGTATGAGGCCACAGAAGTGCTCCGTGGACTTGAATGGGCTACGTGTGTCTGGTCTGTTAGACTCGGGGAGCCGGTTGACCTTAGTTAGACCCATGCCTGATCTCCATGTGATGGTGGGTAGGACTATAGAAGGAAGTTGTGTGCATGGGACCACTAAAGTATATCCTCTGGCCAGGGTGATGATTCAAACGGCCAAACGTTTAGGACGCCCTGATGTGGGTGTAGCACCAGATCTGTTATATCCAGTTATCATAGGACGGGACTTTGAGCTCTTTCAGGATTTATGGAAGACAGAGGCCGGGACCGATTGCACAGGAATGAGTCGGCCCTCGCCTAAGAAAGCCTCTTTTCCGTATGAGGTTATACAGATTCCCTGTGGGATATTGGGGTGCAATGAGGAGATGGTACCTCCACATAAGGACTGTCAAGAGTTAGGGGTGACCATGACGTCTCCAAAAGGAAGTGACAGTGTGACCACTACAGTTATAGTAGCTCCAGAAAAGGGGGCCGACATCTGGTTAAGTGGGGACGTGTTAGTCCAGGACACCAGGGGGAGTGACGATGACTCCAGTAAAGACACTGACTCCAGAAAGGTGACAAGCAAGTACAGTGAGGTACAGAAGTGTGAGAAGGGGAAAACTTCCTCCCGACGCCGAAGACGTAATAAGCGCCGAGAGGTGGCACAGTGTATGTCGCCTGACGGTGCAGAGAAAGTGAAATACCTGGGTAATGACAACACGTTGCCAGTAGCAACTGCTACGGTAGAGTCAGACAGTGATATCCTACAAAAGAAAGAGGAATCAAAGACTGAACTGACACATTGTCACGACAAAAATCAGCAGGGTGAAATTGCAGGGAAGGAACCGACCAAAGAAGTAATGGCGGTGTCTCCTATAATTTCCAAGCATGAAGCTGGTGGTCTGTCGGATGAAAGCACTGTAGGAGATGAAATCCAACAGAGTAATACAGGAGACGGAATCCTGGACAGTATTGGTGGAGTACAAATCCACAAAGGTCCTGGTGAGCAGACCGGTAAGCCACCCAGTGTTGAAGTGATATATGTTGAAAATAGTGCCAAGGTTCTAAGAAGAACGGAGTGCCGTGCTGAAGGGCGTAACACCCTGGTAGAAGGCGATGCTGTAAACTCCCAAGAGAAGGCAGAGGGTGACACTGCAGAGATCCAAGGGGAAGTTGGAGGGAATGCAGTGAAGTCCCAAGACACAGCAGGTGCTGTAAAAGCGGAAAGAGCCTCTGAGGAAGAGGTGAAGTCTGGACATGAGGTCTCATCAGAAGCTGAGAGCCTGACTGACTCAGTGGGTAAGACCAAGATCGCAGACAAGAAGATTGGCTCAGCTAAGAGCCTGAAACCCGAAGGCTCTGAGGCCGGGGCGGAACCTGAGGCGTGTGTAACTCAACAGGTGAAGCCTTTGGCGGAGAATATGGAGGAAGGCAAGAGACCTGAGAAACAGTCTAGTGTCCTTGACAGTGAAGGAAGCAGACCAGTCTTCAAGTGCCGGATAGACGTGCCGGAAGACTTAAGAGAAGCCTGTGCCAGTGAGAAGGTGCATGAGAGATTCCAGAAGGCAGTAGGGGCCTGTAAAGTGTACTTTGCCGCAGAGACTAATCAGTTGGTGGTGTGCTCTTTCAGTGATGTCACAAAGAAGCGAGTGGCAATCCTGAGTGACATGCACCTACGGTGTCTTCGTACGAAGTGGCTCATCACTGCAAAGAAGGATGAAGACACCAGACGCTTGGTGCAGCTGACCACAGGCTTTCAAGAAGTGGTGGTTGTGAAGAAAGCATTAATTGGACTGGCTTTGAGAGCACTAAGAAATAATATTAAGCAAGCCAGGAAGGTTCCAGGTGTCACAGCTGTGCATTTAGATAAAGACAGTGGAACATTTCGTATCTATGGGACAACTGCAGAAGCGGTGAAGACAGCTCGTTGGTTGTTGGAGTTTGTGGAAGAGATCATTCAAGTGCCCAAAGAGATGGTTATGAGGCTTATTGGACGACATGGAAGAGCCATGCAGGAGATGGTTGATAAGACCGGTGTGACGACATTAAGAATTGATATTCATAACGAAGCCAGGAGGCCCTGTGAAGTCGGTATGGTTCCATGTGCCATTGTGGGCACAACTGGATGTGTTGAAGATATACGAGCCCTCCTAGAATACCGTTTGGGATACCTGGAAGAGTTAAAACAATTGAATCGAGAAAGACGGAGGATTGCAAACCAACTTCGCCAAGTTGGTGTGGTTTGGCGACCATATAGGGGCTATGGCCCCGAAGAGAAAGGTGGCCCGCTCGATGAACGTGTTGCTTCAGAGGGCAAAAGCAAGTCCAATGGTAAAAGGAGCCAGGGTCATAGAGGACCCAGGTATTCATCGGGCTATAGCACAGACTCTGAACGGTCTCAGTCCTGTTAGACACAATCCAAAGGACTGAATGAAAGTAGCGATGGGTCGTTAGCCAATGTCGTTGACAAGAGAGTGCACAATCCGAGAAACAGACGACGATGCCCGGGTAGAAGAGCCCACGATAGATTTATACACAGACCCTGCGGAGGGCCTGGATATGGCGCCTCTTCTGGCAGTTCACCGCTGAGGCCCCTCGATAGTGACCCCTCTAGTGGTCGGGATAGCTCAGGGTTAGACAGAACGGTAGTATCGACTGGGAGAGAGACTCTCTCCTACACTGACCGTGGGTGGCAGCTTTGGAGAGCTGGGACTGACCAGGGGGCGTATGAGAGAGTTCGCTGGGGAGGGTCCGGTGACTGTGACGGACGGTACGTCAATGGCTGTAGTCCGGGGCGGACGGAGCGGGTGCTCTTGTCCGCTATGTCAAGGTGCCAAAGCCCCCCGGCTTTGGGCAGAGGGGGAGGATATGTGATATAATCACTGGTACTATGCTGAGAGGGTTAAGGTGTGTTACCTGGGCCGGCTCTGTTGTGGATAGCTAATGAGATAGGTGGGACGGCTGTTCACCATATCTCCACCTCGGGGTGTGGTCCCAGGAATGAAAGTCAGGCCTCTGGACACACCCAGGGCCCTGCACTGAAGTTCCTGTGCTGGAGGAAGTAGCTGGGTGTATTGATGGGTGGAGGTAAGGAAACAGCATCTGAGAAGGCTCTGCAGGGACTTGTGGACTGAACATAACCTGAAGGGCTGAGGTTTGGGAATGTACCTGTTTTCCTGCCTGTACATGCCATGTGATGTCCGTACCAGCGCGGTGCTTTATGAAGTGGAATAAAGCAGGCTGTGATCTTAAGAAACTGTGCCTCCTGTGTCTACCTGAAGCCCTCATGCTGAGCGAGTAACCCCCTATGTTGCAAGGTGCAACGTCACAATATATATATATATACAGTATCGACCAAAGGTTTGGACACACCTTCTCATTCAAAGTGTTTTTCTTTATTTTTATGACTCTTAAAATTGTAGTTTCACATTGAAGGCATCAAAACTATGAATTAAAACATGTGGAATGAAATACTTAAAGTGTGAAACAACTGAAAATATGTCTTATATTCTAGGCTCTTCAAAGTAGCTACCTTTTGCTTTGATTACTGCTCTGCACACTCTTGGCATTTTCTTGATGAGCTTCAAGAGGTAGACACCGGAAATGGTCTTCCAACAGTCTTGAAGGAGTTCCCAGAGATGCTTAGCATTTGTTGGCCCTTTTGCCTTCACTCTGTGGTCCAGCTCACCCCAAACCATCTCAATTGGGTTCAGGTCTGGTGACTGTGGAGGCCAGGTCATCTGGCGTAACACCCTATCACTCTAATTCTTAGTCAAATAGCCCTTACACAGCCTGGAGGTGTGTTTGGGGTCACTGTCCTGTTGAAAAATAAATGATGGTCCAACTAAACGCAAACTGAATGGAATAGCATGCTGCTGCAAGATGCTGTGGTAGTCATGCTGGTTTAGTATACCTTCAATTTTGAATAAATCCCCAACAGTGTCACCAGCAAAGCACCCCCACACCATCACACCTCCTCCTCCATGCTTCACGGTGGGAACCAGGCATGTAGAGTCCATCCGTTCACCTTTTCTACAAAGACACGGTGGTTGGATCCAAAGATCTCAAATTTGGACTCATCAGACCAAAGCACAGATTTCCACTGGTCTAATGTCCATTCCTTGTGTTCTTTAGCCCAAACAAGTCTCTTCTGCTTGTTGCCTGTCTTTAGCAGTGATTTCCTAGCAGCTATTTTACCATGAAGGCCTGCTGCACAAAGTCTCCTCTTAATAGTTGTTCTACAGATAAGGTGTGTCTAAACTTTTGGTCTGTACTTTATGTATATATATATATATATATATATATATATATATATATATATATATATATATATATATATATATATATATATACAGTTATTGACAAGCAAAAGGGTAAAAAGTATACACTACAGATTTGAATGTGAGACTATCTTTAATTTATGGACAATCATCTTGGCTATCTTATATATAAACTTAAGTTGCAACTATTTAGCATATGATTTGTGTTATTAGGTTTTGAAAGTCTGAAAGTAAAAAGTTTAAAACATTGTCCCTTTCGCTCACCAGTATCTATCTATCTATCTATCTATCCATCCATCCATCTAGCTGTGTGTGTGTGTGTGTGTGGGGGGGGGGGTGTATATATATATATATATATATATATATATATATATAAAAAAATGTAATGTAATGTAAAGCAAGAGTGCTTTTTTCAAAGTGTTAATTTATGTTTATCAATTTAAATGCAAAGTGACTGAATATATATCAAATGTCAAATCAATAAATCAATATTTGGTGTGATTGCCATATGCTTTCTAAACTGCATCATTTCTTCTATGTACACATGTATAACGTTTTGAGGAAACTGAACAGGTTGTTCCGAATGTCTTGGTGAAGTAACCATAGATCTTCTGTGGATAGTGGCTTGTGCAATTCCTTCTGTCTCTCCATGTAATCCCAGACAGACTCAATGATGATGGAGTCCATATTATCACTTTCAGGACTCCTTGTTTTTCAGCCCTAGTGACCATTGTGGTCATTAAACCAGGCCTCGTCTACCTATCCTCTTGTACTTATAAACAAAATAATATGAATAAACACTGTATGCCTACATATGAATATATCATTTTTCTATACATATACGTTCACTTAAGTAGAGGATAAGAAGAGACTTTTCAGCTGAAGTACATTGTGATATTTGACATATTGTACTGTGCTTCTTGTCAGGTACAACACCACTCAACAGCCTGTCACAGAATGTTCCTGTGGTGCCTCCAAATGAACGCAGAGCAGAATGACTAAAATAAGCCATGCAATTAAATTATAATATCTGAATAGAGGTAAACTTGCAGAAACTCAATGAAGTGAAGGCATTTCTATTGCTGGAACAATGTTCTCCACGGTGCAATGAATTGTATCTACATCAGTAAAACAGCTAGTAATGTCACCGGGGCACTTTG
Organism: Anomaloglossus baeobatrachus; assembly: GCF_048569485.1. Taxonomy (NCBI): domain Eukaryota; kingdom Metazoa; phylum Chordata; class Amphibia; order Anura; family Aromobatidae; genus Anomaloglossus; species Anomaloglossus baeobatrachus. The sequence continues at coordinate 318,995,823 of NC_134355.1, read as the reverse complement.
CGCTAGTGCTGGTCACTGACTAACAGAATATTTCAAAATATAGCCAGCTTTGTCGTGGGGAAGTACACTTCTTGAATGTTATTATTGCCAGAAAGAAAATTATTTTACTTGATTAGATCATTTAATGGGAAAAAAGACTCTAATCAACGGTACTCACGGCTGATAGACTAATGTGAAATGCAGGCTAATGACACAATGTGCAATATAAATGTAAGTGGAGCCGCGAACAAAAGAAAACACACTGACTTTTTGTTGTCTCCTAATTGAATTTCACTTATTAAATTGTTTAGATTAATTGTACGAACCAAGTTTGATAATGGGAAGGGAGAAAATATCCATAATGGCTCTCTAACTTGAAGTACATGTTTTGTAGTGAGGTAATTGGGGTAATTTCCAAAATGCATGAGTTTTGAAACTTTTTATTATGTTAGTCAGAGTAGTCAAAATCATTCATTACAATTTGCACAAAAATAATGTATATTCTACCTGCTAATTCAAACTTTACTACAACTTCTATAGGTAAACCTAAAAGTGCCAGTTTCTAATGAATGTAAAAAGTAAAGCAATGCTAAGGCTAAGGACACACATCCGGCTTTTCTCCAGTTTGTCGGATCCGGCGCGCTCCCATACAGTGTATACAGTACAGTGGCTGCACTGCAACTTCCTGGTCACATGCTCTGGTCACATGACAGCACGTGACTGGAGCTTGTCCCGCAGCCACTGTACTGTATACACTGTACGGGAGCGCGCCAGATCCGACAAACGAGAGAAAAGCCAGATGTGTGTCCTTAGCCTAAGACATGAGTCTTCTCGGTAGGAACCGCCTCACTCACCAAGGTGGTGACCAAATTTCCACATTCTGTAGCAATTCCGTTTCCTTGCTCCAGGCACCAGTTCACAGAATTCTTTAGCAAGTAGAATGTAATCTTCTAATGGTATTCTGTAGATATGCTCATTTATAGAATGATTAAGAATTTCAGCAACAAACTATGTGTAAAGGAAACAGGGCAGCAGAGTTTACTGCTATAATGTGTTAAGAGGCTTTATATCAGCCTGCTAATATCGTTCTTAATGATCGCTGTATTGTCCATAAACATTACGGAGAGTTGTTTAAAAAGGGTGCTTAAAGGGAATTTGTCAGGTGCAATATTGCTAATCCCTGCCTAGCAGCCCCAGCCTGTAGTAGCATAGATAAATGGATCTTTAGAAAAGTATTTAGAAAAAGAGCCATATGATATGCTAATGAGGCCAGCGACTAGTCACAAGGGCGTTAGTTCCTTTGGCTAGTTAGCCCGCTTAACATATAAACACGCCCCTGTGGACATGCTAACATGCTAATAAATGCACAGCGTCAGAGGCATGATCGCGCTTACCTCTTTGCTGCCATTGCGTCAGATGCTGGACTTCATCTCAGTACACATGATCCCGGACTTTCGATCATGCGCACTACACGAGTTTGAAGCCAGGACGCGTACACCCAGCTTCATAGTGCACATGACAGAAAAGAGGGGTTTACACGCTACGATATCGTTATTAAATTATCATCGGGGTCACGGTGTTTGTGACACACATTAACGAGATCGCAGCGTGTGACGCTTTTGAGCGACCTTAAGCGATCGCAAAAGCGGTCAAAATCGTTTGCCGCAGAGAGGTCGTCCTGAAACAAAAAATCGTTTAATGCTTATTAGCGATGTTGTTCCTCATTCCTGCGACACCACACATCGCTGTGTGTGACACCACATGAGCAATGAACATCTCCTTACCTGCCTCCACCGGCAATGCGGAAGGAAGGAGGTGGGCGGGATGTTACATCCCGCTCATCTCCACCCCTCCACTTCTATTGGATGCCTGCCGTGTGACGTCGCTGTGACACCGCACAAACCGCCCTCTTAGAAAGGAGGCAGTTCGCCGGCCTGAGCGATGTCGCAGAGCAGGTATGTCCATGTGATGCTGCCGTAGCGATAATGTTTGCTACGGCAGTGATCACCACATATCGGCCGTACGACGGGGGCGGGTGCTATCGTGCTTGACATCGCTAGCCGATGCTAGCGATGTTGCAGCGTGTAAACCCCCTAAAATCCGGGATCATGCGCTCTGAGCCAAAATCCAGACATCGGACATGATGGCAGCAGAGAGGTGACCACGACCATCGTCTGATGCTGTGCATTCATTAGAAGGTTAGCATGACCAAAGGGGCGTGCTTACATGTTAAGGGGGCCGACTAGGTAAAGGAACTAACACTCTTGTGACTAGTCCCTGGCCAAATTAGCATATCATATGGGATCTTTAGAAATACTTTTTCTAAAGATCTCTTTATCTATGCTACTATATGCTGGGACTGATAGGCAGGGATTAGCAATATGCACCCAGAACTGCTCATGATTCTGGGTGCATATTGCACCTGACAGATTTACTTTAATCTTTCCTGCTCTCCCTGTATTGGCCTAGTCTGGGGCCACAGTCGTTCATTGCAACTGCATACTGGTATCACACATATAGCAGTATGTGCGAGCTCCCCCAGGACTACGGCCGTTTCACACTAACCATGCGCTTCTACGGGTCCAAGTGCATGGTTAAGCACAAAACAGCTGTAGTCCTGGGGAGCTCGCACCCAACTCTGCCATTGCCTTTTTTATGCACACTTTTTTGTACCAATAAATCCTTTTTATGGACCTTGGAGTGGAGACACTTTTTCTTCTTTTCTGGATTATATATTATTTTTGTTCATCAGTAAAACTCTAAACTATAAAAATGATTAAAATCATTGTACAGGGCCAGGGTTCCTGGGGGATCTACAAGGTGGAGTGGTTAGGGCCAATTCTGCATGAGGTACATGATTTGGAGCTAATGACCTCTTTTGTGGATTATATATTATTTTTGTTCATCAGTAAAACTATAAAAATCAATAGTACATAAAAGACATGAATATGAGTCCAGACAGTAAGATAAATATGCAGAAGGTTCTACATGAGTATACAGTACTCACCTAAACCAATATACTGACTTCAGAATGAAGTAGGGCAATCAATAATATGGTAGAATAGGTATGCTAGATGGTATAAATACAAACAATATTGTATAGGTGTCTTTTGTGTAAAACCATCACTACAGAAAAATGCAAATATAATAAATGCATAAATTGAATATCCTTACATATACTGTACAAAGGGTTTACCACTTAACCTTATTCAAGTATACCAGAGCAAACACTTTTATAGATGTGGATGGTCCTCTGATGTATTTGCAGTGATGGTTAGGTAATTGATCAGGAAACTAGCCTAATTGTAGTAATAAATCTCCCTAAATACCACTGGTATTTAGGTCTCATTCAGTAATTCATTATCATTGTCCATGTTCTATCCATGTTTTTATAGAAATTGTACTTATTATATTCTTTGGTCATGTTAATATGCCTGGAAGTGTTGTATGGGCCAAGACATGGGGTCATCTGAGTGTGTGTGATTATGGTATTTGCTGTAGATACATTATATCCCACTAATTCAGTATACCCTCAGATGATACAGTAACTCCAGATGTAAAGCAATATCAAAGAAGGATTTAGTTCATTTTATGAAAATAAAGTGAACTTCACTGGTGTAACTTGTGAAACATATATACAGTATACAGGAGGTAGCAGGTACAAAACCAGTTGTCCATATCTTCTATTTTAAACAGACTCACATGCATAATGGTTACATGTAGCAGTACATCACTTTGTCAGAAACATATCCACAATGCGGCATGCCTGACTTTAATAGTCAACTTCCACTAACTGTCCTTCGCTGACCACAGCCCACTTCTATGTGGTTCCCATGCCCCGGCCTGGCAAGTCCACTATTTCGTCACTAAGACTCCCAGGTCTGGTCTACACATTGACTCTTCAGCACCACTTTGCCTGTACTGTTTCAGGGTTACCCACAACCCACAGCTATACATATGGTATTTAAGTTCTCCTTCCTTGTCTGTTTAACTTCCTAGGATCCAGGATATTCTGGCCTTATTAAGATCTAGACTGAATTTTATCCAGTACAGTTACAGCACTTGCTACCTTGGAAAATCTCATCCTTGCACACACACCCAGTATGTGGTCTAGTCTGTCACACATCCTATGACTGGTTTCAACATCTTCACTTCACTATTAACTACTAACAAGTCTGACCAGGAAGAAATTCTCTTCTTATTCCCAAAAATTCATCCCATCTGAAGGACTGGACAAGTGTTAAGTCTCCTGTGGCATCTTCACTGTAACTTTCACACAAATGCATAGAAGGTCATTAATCACACTTTGAACAATTGCATTAAATATCAACATGTGGAAAATCCAGCAATATAACACATATCTGGACTATAAGGTCTTCAAGAGGGTGATTCTTCTCCTTTCACTCTCTTACGTTTTACATTTTTGTGGACCTATTGTTTGTTAAAAAAAAGACATTCATTTTTGATCTGATTTGTGGAGTAAATTTGCCCATTCAAGTGACTAGGTCAGTAAAAAAAACAGATAGCACTCAGATGCCATCAGTGTGTAATTGGAGTCCTGTCTGTTTTTTAGTAGGAATTTTAGGAAGATCTTTGAGGAAAAACACTATACATTTTTAAATACGGACTGTGAAAACTAAAAATGGACCCTGCACACTGACAACGTATAGAAACAAATATAGATGTTTGAATTCCACCTTATTTGTTGCAGCAGAAAGCGGATCCACCCATAATACAGACCTCAAGAAGCGAAATGGTGGTTGGTCATTGCCTACACTGAGTGCAACAGCCAAAGATTTTGTTATATTTTCAAAAAGTCCATATTTATGTGGATTTATTATGTAATGTTAAAAAGCATAGTTTCCTAGCACACCACCAACAAAGATATGTATATATGTACTACATAAATACCGGGAAATTCATATATGTATAATGTGCAAAACAACATATATCGTATAATGTATATCATATATCATTTACATAATAGTGAGATTGTATCCAATACAGAAGAATGAAATGCCTGCACTTATCATTTACAGTATATATGGATTGTTTATGGGTCTAATTTCTCAACATAATGACTACCTTTTTGACAGACTAAGTGTAATGGCTTACAGTGTGGGTGTATGCATGGACATATACTACAATCTATTGTGATTTATCTCACATAAGCTGTGGATTCCTACAATCTCTTGCTTTTTACCTTTGTACCTATAACATGATACTATAAAATTCGCCGAAATACACCATTTTAGTAATGTCAGCACTTGGTCTCCTCAGCCATTGGTCTCCTTATGCTCGCTTGACAATGTTATACTATGCGAACCCTGCAATCATGCACACTTCGGATGAACCGGTGGTAAGAAATAGAAGCACACCAGTCCAATAGCCGCTGCCAATTGACTGTAGGATTCAGATGGCAAAACAATGTCATGCAAGCCCCAGAAGGCCTGGTACCAGCATCGCTAACGCTAAAAGGACACAGGTTTGGGTGAATTACATTATTTAATGAGGGGTTGTCCAGGTAGTGCAAGTGCTTATTATAGATCTACACATCACACAATATCACACAATGCTGTACATGATCTATGTATGCCATTAGCAATAAATATGGGGGTTAATGATAGTATTAACAGGTTTGTATTCAAGTTTTCCTCTATCTGAGCAGTGTCTGTATGTCTATATCAGGCATACTTAAAGGGGATTTTCTGCAGACGCTGCACCTCACCTATATATATAGTCTTAAAAGCGGGTTAAATATTTAGTACATTTTATGTTAATGACTACATTCTTCATTTTATGGGTCCATCTCTGTTTTGTACATTGGTGGCTTCAATAAGGATTGGATTAGCTCTATCTTTGCAAACCATTTCATCCAGTATGCCTCTGACCTCTCCCTCTTCTACTTACTGTCAAGTTATATAGGAATTGCTAAAATGGCTAAATAACTAAACATTGGCTTGTCCAACAGCTACTTCTCCTAACCCTACAGAGAAATATGTTCTCAATGGGGATCGAAGAATAAGCTGCTGTCAGACACCTTTACTCCTCCGGACTACACTTGCAGCAGGTCTTTTTCGGTGAGAACAAATCCATCATGCCCGATCCCTTTATCCTCTAAAAATCCTGTTTTCAAAACAAAAAAAAATGTAATATAAATCATGAGTGGGAAAAAAAGCCAAGAAAGCAAAAATTTGCCAGGGTATGTAAACTTTTTAGCAGAACTGTGTATGTATATATATATATATATATATATATATATATATATATAGCCAAGATGATTGTCTATAAAATAAAGGTAGTCTCACATTCAAATCTGTAGTGTATACTATTTTACCCTTTTGCTTGTCAATATATAAATATGTCTATCTATCTATCTATCTAGCTATCCATCTATATATATATCTATATATATATATCTCTATCTATCTATCTATCTATCTATCTATCTATATATATATATATATATATATATATATATATACACCAAACATTTGGTCTGTACTGTGTATATATGTGTGTATATATATATATATATATATATATATATATATATATATATCCATATATATATATATACTAGCTGTACTACCCGGCTTAGCCTGGGTTAATAACTGCTGTTAACAAAATAGAATGTATTAACAAAAATGTATTCTGCACACAAAGACCACAAAACAAATAGATATAGATGTAATTATAATGTCTGTCTTCCCCTCTGTATATATCTCTCTGTCTCTCTCTCTATCTCTTTCCCTGTCTGTCTCTTTCCCTGTCTGTCTCTGACTGTCTCTGTCTCTTTCTCCGTCTGTCTCAATCTCTTTCCCTGTCTGTCTATCTATCTCTTTCCCTGTCTGTCTATCTCTGTCACTTTCCCTGTCTGTCTCTTTCCCTCTCTTTCCCTGTATGTCTCTTTCCCTGTGTCTGTCTCTTTACCTGTCTTTGTCTGTCTCTTACCCTGTCTTTTTCTTTCCCTTTGTTTCCCTGTCTGTCTGTTTCCCTGTGTCTGTCTCTGTTTCTTTATCTGTGTCTGTCTCTTAACCTGTCTCTCTCTTTCCCTCTCTTTCCCTGTCTGTCTCTTTCCCTGTCAGTCTGTCTCTTTGTGTCTGTCTCTTAACCTGTCTATGTCTGTTTCTTACCCTATCTATGTCTGCCTCTTTCCCTGTCTGTGTCTCAAAAGTTTTCTTCATTTTCATGACTCTGAAAATTGTAGATTCACATTGAAGGCATGAAAACTATAGGCCCTGTCACACACAGAGATAAATATGCGGCAGATCTGTGGTTGCAGTGAAATTGTGGACAATCAGTGCCAGGTTTGTGGCTGTGTATAAATGGAACAATATGTCCATGATTTCACTGCAACCACAGATCTGCCAAAGATTTATCTCTATGTGTGATGGGGCCTTTAGAATTAACACATGTAGAATGAAATACTTAACAAAAAAGTTCCAAGAGGTAGTCACCGGAAATGGTCTTCTAACAGTCTTGAAGGAGTTCCCAGACATGCTTAGCACTTGCTGGCCCTTTTGCCTTCACTCTGCTGTCCAGCTCACCCCAAACCATCTCGATTGGGTTCAGGTCTGGTGACTGTGGAAACCAGGTCATCTGGCATAGCACCCCATCACTCTCCTTCTTAGTCAAATAGCCCTTAAACAGCCTGTAGGTGTGTTTAGTGTCATTGTCCTGTTGAAAAATAAATGATGGTCCAACTAAACGCAAACCGGATGGAATAGCATGCCGCTGCAAGATGCTGTGGTAGCCATGCTGGTTCAGTATGCCTTCAATTTTGAATAAATCCCCAACAGAGTAACCAGCAAAGCACCTCCACACCATCACACCTCCTCCTCCAGGCTTCACGTGTGGGAACCTGGCATGTAGAGTCCATCCGTTCACCTTTTCTGCGTCGCACAAAGACACGGTGGTTGGATCCAAAAATCTCAAATTTGGACTCATCAGACCAAAGCACAGATTTCCACTGGTCTAATGTCCATTCCTTGTGTTCTTAAGCCCAAACAAGTCTCTTCTGCTTGTTGCCTGTCCTTAGCAGTGGTTTCCTAGCAGCTATTTTACCATGAAGTCCTGCTGCACAAAGTCTCCTCTTAACAGTTGTTCTAGAGATGTGTGTGCTGCTAGAACTCTCTGTAGCATTGACCTGGTCTCTAATCTGAGCTGCTGTTAACCTGTAATTTCTGAGGCTGGTAACTTGGATAAACTTATCCTCCGCAGCAGAGGTGACTCTTGGTCTTCCTTTCTTGGGGTGGTCCTCATGGGAGCCAGTTTCTTTGTAGCATTTGATGGTTTTTGCCACTGCTCTTGGGGACACTTTTGAAGTTTTCCCAATTTTTCGGACTGACTGACTTTCATTTCTTAAAGTAATGATGGCCACTCGTTTTTCTTTACTTAGCTGCTTTTTTCTTGCCATAATACAAATTATAACAGTCTATTCAGTAGTACTATCAGCTGTGTATCCAGCAGACTTCTGCACAACACAACTGATGGTTCCAACCCCATTTTATAAGGCAAGAAATCCCACTTATTAAACCTGACAGGGCACACCTGTGAAGTGAAAACCATTTTCGGTGACTACCTCTTGAAGCTCATCAAGGGAATGCCAAGAGTGTGCAAAGCAGTAATCAAAGCAAAAGGTGGCTACTTTGAAGAACCGAGAATATAAGACATATTTTCAGTTGTTTCGCAATTTTTTGTTAAGTATTTCATTCCACATGTGTTAATTCATAGTTTTGATGCCTTCAATGTGAATCTACAATTTTCAGAGTCATGAAAATAAAGAAAACTCTTTGAATGAGAAGGTGTGTCCAAACTATTGGTCTGTACTGTATATATATATATATATATATATTATTTATTTTTTTGTGTGCTGCTTACTAGGAAATATACATAGCGTCTGCAGTAGCATGTCAGTAGAGGTGACACTTTTTCCGTAGGTTAAGTTAGAACGGACTATATTGTTAGGAGGTAGAAGGAAAATTAGCACAACCATCCAATTATAAAAAGTATTCCTTTATTCTTGCATATTAAAAAATGTCTTCAATTACATTGATAAAACAACAGAAATGGATCCATGCCTGCAGTCAAAAGTCTGATGCGTTTCAGGCAATTGCCCTTAGTCGTAGCCTGAGTCGTAGTCAGGCTACGACTAAGGGCAACTGCCCGAAATGCATCAGACTTTTGACTGCAGGTATGGATCCATTTCTGTTGTTTTATCAACATAATTGAAGAAATTTTTCAATATGCAAGAATAAAGGAAGACTTTTTATAATTGGACGGTTGTGCTAATTTTCCTTCTACCTTCTATATTCTGCTACACCATTAGTGCTGGAATACTTGCACCCGCCCTAATGAATTCTATAGCTGGCAATCCTATGGACTGGTGAGCTCCCTCTCTCTCTTTGGACTATATTTTTAGCTGCCAGAGGGTGAAGGATATCGATTCTATGCAGAGGATATCCCCAATAGTAAAAATTGACAACACCAAGGCAAACTGGAAGCAAAAATTGACAAACACAATAATGCTTTAGCAATCTTGAAAAAGGGAAAATTACTTAAAACAACCTTTCGAGATTTTTCTATGAATATGAAACATGAGATATGTTTTTTTTTAAATCCAAAATGAAGAAATGTGACTTAAATAAATTGAGTATAAAGGCTTTTCTACTTTTGTACTGAAAACACTGTAGTCAGTATTCATGAACGGCTTTATTGCTTTTGTTTCTTCAGTGGCACCGCAGGTTGATATCAATATATAGCAGATTAATAGTAATATCTAGTTATAAAGGAAGCACTGAAAGTTCTCTGTGTCACCACCTTTACTATTATTGACAGCTCTCTTTTTTATTTACCTGATCCCAATGCCTCAAATACAGTAGCTAAAATAATAATTTCTATATAAACTAATAGCTTTGTATGACACTACAAAAGAAACACTGCTTTATAAAAAAAATAACCACACTGGAAATCCAATTTTCGGTACATTGCCTTTAGGCACATTTCCTAATAAAACATGAAACTCAATCAACCTTGTAGTTCACACTACAGAAAAAAACCCATAATCTAATATATAGCTATGATAAAGAATGCATAAAATATTTATATACCCTGTTAATTACAAATATAAATTGTATCTGCGCTGAAGTGATTAGAAAACATAGCTAGGCTCAATAGCCTCCAGATATTGTTTTGCATTTCATTGCAATGCTATGTCTTAAAAAAAATGGACTTTAATTATGTAGGCAATAGCTGGCAATTTTCTAAACTGTGATCTTACATGGTTCCTTCAGGGGTTCCGGTTTTAATTTGAATGATCAGAACATCTGCTAACGTTAAGGATAGCTTGCTTGGAAGATGCACAAAACAACGCCAGTATTAACCAGATGGAAATGGCCACGTGATTAATAACATATATGAGTGGATCTAGTGGCAGTCGGCCTCATTGAAGCAATATCATTCGTCAGGACCCTTATTGAAAATAGTAATTGTAAGAAAATATTCTTCGAATGGCTACAAGCCTCTCTAGAAATGACATTCACACTTCAGCAACCAAGCTTCCATGGATCAAAACTCAAACAAAACTGTTTCTTTACTGCCTGAAGATAAAAACAGCGTGTTCTTTCCAGTGTAATTCTATAGTGCGAAACTAGAGCTGCATGTAACATTTAAGGTCATTATTGATAGCAACACAATGTCAAAAGTATTAATCCTAAGATTTCTTACGTTCCCAAAATTGACAGTAGGTTGGACATGCTCACATGAAACTTAAATATACACTTAATATTTAAGAAGAAACCTAAGTAAAGGTTAGTCGCAAATTGAAAATCCAGTGTTGATTGGATATACAGTATTTGAGGGATAACTATTTTACGGGATTTTCCCACTAAGTTCATTTTACTCAATACACCTTGGAATAAAAATAAGTTCCACAATTGGATGTGATTAAAAAATGTTCCCATGCTGAGATAATCTTATATATGTGCCCACTATGTACTGTGTAATGGCCGTGCCTGATCATTCAGGGACATGGTCTGGTCATAGAACATCTACTGGGCAGGTGGGGATGCAAAAGAAGTACAGATAGCATACCTTGGGATCACCACTAATTTTTTTTGTAAGATAAAGTATTTCCCTGCCTCTTTGTAAGCAATGTTCTACCTCAAAGAAAGAATTAGCTGTAATCTCATGCTGTAATGTTTGCATACTTTTTTACCGTATTTTTTTGGATTATAAGATGCAGTTTTGCTCCCAAAAATTTGAGATGAAATGAGGGGAGCGTCTTATAATCTGAATGTAGCTTACCAGGGTGGTGGAGAGGGGTCACAGGAAGCAGGGGAGATGCCGCTGACCACAGGTGCTGTCCAGCGGGCCTACTACGGTGCGGTGCGCTGTGCTGCGGCCTGTGAGGTAGGGGCCACCTTTCTGAAGCGTTGTGGGCTTCAAATAATAGCATTAAGAGTCAGCGCATGCAGAGATGGAGATCTATGCTCTCTCTGGATCTCTCTGCAGCAGACTTAAGGAAAATGGCGCTCAGAGAAGGAACATGCGCAGATGAGATCTTGGCTTGTCAGTGAGCCGAGAGCTCCATCTACGCACGCGACGATTACAGGCACAATTTCTTTGAAGCCTGCACCGCTGACAGTTTCTTGATGTCTCACAGTGTCCGCAGCGAGCATCTGAAATACCCAATGCACCGCCTGCATTATCGCCCTACTCCACCACCGCCCCTGCCTCCTGTGACCACGCTCCACCATCGCTGCTGCTCCCCACTCTGGTAAGACAGCACCAAATTATAACACGGACCCCATATATTTTTCTTCCATTTTTTTCCCCTCTAAATTTGGGGTGCGTCTGATAATCTGGTGCGTCTTATAAAATGAAAAGCATGGTACATCCTCCCTGGCCCGGGGGATGTGGTATGATCAGACCATGTCTCTGTACAGTCAGACACGCCCATTACACAGTACACACATTGTACATTGCAGGGCGACATATATAAGATTATTTCGGTACAGGAAAAAAATGTTTAATCCCATCCACTTGTGGAAATTATTTCTATTCCAAGATATAGTGATTAAAATGAACTTTGAGGGAAAACTCTTTAATAATATAGAATATATTGTAGGGGCACTTTCTTTTCTATAGCCAATAATCATGATTGCTTGGCTTAAAAGAAATCATCTGTTTGGGAATTCGGCACTTATAATATAATTGTATCTAATCTACATTGTAATGAGGTTCAGCGCTTTGTAGTGTTATAGCCTCTTGTCATCAACAGTGTTTTTATTCTGATGTGTGAGTGACAGTCTGACACATGTGGGGCTGTTAATTTATGTAGTTGAAACACAAAAGAAGACAAGCTCACCAGATTACACCTGGCTTGTAAAAGTCTTCAGAAGATCTTTAATAATATGCTTCCCTATACTATATAATGTTATATTATGCTTAGACATGATTGAATCTTAAAAATTCAATTCTCCAATTGACCCTCAGAAATGAAGATTGCTTTGATTTTCTTAAACTCTTGAAGTAGTAAAACATACAGTAATGCGTGCATAATATAATTTCATTGGCTTGCTATGGTATTTTATGCTAAATCTATGTATTTCTGCAAGGAACTTTTGGATTTCTTTTGGTAATATTCAGACCTAAGGCCTCCAAACACACCATTAGGCAGTTTCAATTTTTCTGACCAATAATTTTGTTCTGCAGACAGATAAGCCAATGATACATGACTTTAGAAGCAGCTTACTGAGCTCTCCACATAGAGAACACATAATATGAGATAGCTATTAGGTGAACAGTTATCTAAGGTTACATTCAGACTTCTGTCTTTTTGCATCAGTCACAATCAGTTGTGTGACTGATGTAGCGGATGCGTTGCAGATAGTGGCACAACTGATGTGACTGATGCTGCAAAAAAAACTGATCCATTTTTTTTAAATTACTGTTTGAAAGGGTATCAGCTGATCATTCACAAAGCCGGCCACTGGTTGATCAGCTGATCGTTCACAATAGCCGGCCACCGGGCAATCAGCTGATCGTTCACAAAAGCCGGCCTCCGGGCGATCAGCTGATCGTTCACAAAAGCCGTACCCCGTCCAATCAGCTGATCATTCACGAAAACCAGCCGCCAGCTGATCAGCTGATCATTCCGGCCACTGTAACTGGAAGTGAATTTACAGTTGATCATGGTTTTTTACTGTGAACATGCTCACAGTAAAAAACCGATCCACCGCACACAAAAAATGTTGCATTGTGTGTTGCTCCTGCCTGACTGTCAGTCACTCCGTGACGGATCTGTCGCGGGATGGATGCAACACAATGCCATCAGTCGCAATCTGTCGGTAATAAAAGTCTAAGGGGAAAAACCGTATTCCTGCAAAATATATTGCAGGATACCGTATTTCCTCAAGGCGACGGATTGCAACTGATGCAAAAAGACGGAAGTATGAATGTAGCCTAAGTTTTATGGACACCTATAGACCAACAAGGTCCATGCAATATCATATAGTGGGGGTCAACAGCCTGCACCACTTTAGCTGTCCCATGTCACAAACATCGCACACGTAGATGAAAATTTGGTTATAAGAATATCATTTAGTTCTTTAGGTTAATCATTGGGATCATTTTCTTGGCTTTCTGAAGTAAATGATAATGTTTCATTTGAATAGGTGTGGATCTATAGTACTTTGATAGTGGCCACTACGATGTTGATTGAGCTGTGCAATTCAGTTCCAGAACTGTCAACATCCCGCTGCCACCAGCACTGAGAATAGCTATTTGTTGAGCGTGTCGGGTGTCCAAACCCCCAAGATCGCATATTGATATCCTCTGTATAAGTCAATAAGTCATTAATATGAAAATCACATATCTAAGTCATCAATATCCAAGCTCTTTAACTTGAAAATGTGCAATATTAAGAACTCAAAAGGGGGAGCAAATTTCTAAAATGTTTACTCATACTCGATTCTAGCAAATCCCAATTTCTGTTTGTCATATAAAAGGATGGCTGCAAGTTTACTGGATTCCTGTGGGCCTGAAAATATTTAAAGAACAATAAAATCCATACTCATCTACCTCCTCACCTGTCACTATATCTCCCCTCCCATCACCAGCTGTCTTCCTGGGCTCCAACACCTATTAACTCTTAAAACTTCACTGGAGCTGGCTAGGCCTAGGCGAGTATTCTGACATCCTGACACAATCATGTTACATGTGCCACCGTTTGTGACCATGGTTTGTGTCAGGACAACATAAAATCAAAATGCCTGTTGAGACTTAGCCGATGCTAGAAACACTGATGCAGAGTGAGGAGGAGACCTGCACCAAAGCACCAGGTGGAGGATCTGGACAGCGATGGAGGGCTAACAGGGAGCTGCAGAGGTAGTGATAAATAAGGGGATGAGTACAAATTTTTGTTTTTTTAACACCTTCCAGGCCCATCCATTTATTATGCTTTGGAGTTTGGAATCCTTAGAGCATAATAACAAGCTTATTTTAATGACAGTTGGAACACATTCAATGCAAATCGAATTTCTCATTTGAACTTTAGCTGATTCACTCATCAGTCATCTCTACTAACTAAGCTGCCAATAAGATTAAAGAAGATTATCAAGAGTGACTTTAACTAAAAATATGTAATAGATTCTGTCACTAAATTGCCCAAATGCTGACCCATGTTAACCATACCTTAAATATTAATGTTGGATCATCTGCACTACAATGTTATAAGCTTCCTGCTAGCATTGAAGTAATTAAAAAGGTTTCCACTACTAATGTGACCACCTTTCTTTTATCCTAACTATTCCTAAAGGTGGCTTTACCCACTGCAACATCACAAACGACATCGCTGTAACGTCACCGGTTTTGTGACGTAATAGCGACCTCCCCAGCGACATTGCAGTGTGTGAAACACATCAGCGACCTGGCCCCTGCTGTGAAGTTGCTGATCGCTACAAATCGTTCAGGACCATTCTTTGGTCCTTTGTTTCCCGCTGTGCAGCATGATCGCTAGAAAGTCTCAGTGTGTAAAGGGGACTTTACAGCGACTTCGTTAGCGACTTCCCTTTCAAAAAGCTGCTTTACAACGTCCCCAATGACTAGCTAGGTCGTTCTGCAGGTCCGGATCACTGTTGCGTCGTTGGCCAGGTCTGCCTGTTTGACAGCTCACCAGCGACTCACCAGAGACTTTGTAGCGATCCCGGCCAGGTTGGGATTGCTGGTGGGACCGCTAGAAAGTCTCAGTGTGTAAAGGGGCCTTAACACTTTCCTAATATACTTCTGCTATCTACTCTGTTCCTGTAAGCTCATTACTAAGAGGCTCGTAAATACCTTTATTTTACTTGCAGCTTTGATCCTTCTGGCTGCAGACCAGTATTGAACTAACTGAGCAGGGCACGTGACTGGTGGGGGCTGAGAAAACAGTGAAGTATGATCTAGGCATGCAAACCCAGACTGCTATCACTGACAGAAAGGCAGCCCTGTCCTCACTAGTGATGCACCCTGCCCAGTTGGTCAAACTCCAATCTGCAGCCAGAGGGTCAAAGCTACAACAATAATAAAGGCATTTACAAACGTCTTTGAGAACAAAAAGCAAAAGTATATTAGGAAACTGTTAGTTAGGAAGAGTTAGGATAAAAGAAAGGGGGTCACCTTAGTAGTGGAAAACCTCTTTAAGTGGCCAGAGGAGGAGTCTGGAAGAAGCAGTACATTTCTGACTACATTTTTGGCAATGCCTAAAATCTACGTGCCTTTAAGAGCATTGTCATTGCCTATGCTGATATTTTTTGCAGATTCAGTTTTCTTCAGTCTTTACAAAATGTCTGTGTAAAAACACAAAGTGAATCTATCTATTTGCCTGATCAGTGGGCCAAAAAAAGAAAGCTCTCTGGACTACGTGCATTACAATAAACACTGTATATTGCTGGGGATTTTTAAGCATCGCTAGGTATAATTTATATCCAATTTCAGTTATATTTAAAGGCTACATGTAACAGACAAAGACATTACTAGAGCCCTGTGGTACAGACTCGGCCAATATTCTATTCTGCTGATTACTGCTCAAACCAATACACATTAAATAAAAGAGAGCATTGCTTTAAATTCTACAGTTGATATTTCCTTACCTGCCATACAGCTACAGATGCTGCCTGCCTATGTCAAAAGGTGCAGACTGGAGTGGATGCTGGTAGCAAATGTTGCATACCTTATGTGCATTTAACCATTTGGTGTGTGAAATAATCATACTGCATAATTCATGTAGGTATCTACCAAGGTGAGGGCACAAGACATTTATAAAGTAAACCCCGGCATTTTATGGCATGTGTCAGCAGCCGTGTGCCTCATGCATTCATTAAACACTGTTATTTTGTCCAGTGGAACAATATTAAATGTGGAATGGAAATGCAATTGATCCAGTAGGATATGAAGAAATTGTCTGACTCTAAGCCAGCAGTCGTAGACAGAGCAATGCATCAAACTCAGGAATATGTGAAACTCAATTACAATCTAACTGAAAGTAAATGCTGATGATTGTTGAAATGAATCAAATTTTAATTTTAAATCCAGATTATGAAGTTGTTATATGAGGCTCTGGGGAAGTTCTGTGTTTATGGGAAGATGGCATTTATCAAAAAAAGATTTTCAACAGAAATGTTCAATGCAGCTTTATCTCTGATATACACCTGAACAAATAGAGTTATGTATATAATATAGGTAGAACGGTGACTGTATACAGGCATTCAAATGATTGTTGATTAAAAAGCTTACAGACCGGGGGTCCTTTTGTGCTGCCGGTCAGTCTGTGCAAACGGACCCTTAAACTTCCCTACGGAGGGGAAAGTGATGAAACGAATTTGAAAAGTACAGACATGCACTTATATTCCAAAATGTGAAAAAATCGAGCATCAAAGTCCAGAAAATATAAAAATCAGTAAATATTTATTGTAAAATTATTAAAAAGTCCATTGTGAAAAAAATAAAGTCCATAATAGGAGCAGAGTACGCGTTTCGAACTTTGGCATCCTTACTCTATCTCTGTCCTTTTTCAGTATGAGATTAAGTTCAAGAGTGTATAAAAATCAACCACTTGTCATCCAGAAAAAAAGATGATTTTTCATCCATATTGTCAACCATATGGCATTCACTTTTCTACTTTAACAGTCAATATAACTTACTAGACCAATTACAGTATCCTATGTTAATACCTGCGATGTGACGGGAAAAATCGGACACTATATCGATGAATATAGACTTGAATATGTGATTCTCATCTGAAATACAGAAAAGAATAGTGTACACTGCAATTTATTTTATGTGGACATGCAGATATTGGAAAAAAAAAAATCTACGGAACAGCCCAATTAAATAATATTGGCCCGAGTGCTCCTAGCTTTTTTTTAGTGCATAGAACTTGGACCAAAAATATGGTAGAAAATTCAGAGTCTAGGGATGAGGAAAATAAGTGGTCAGTATCTGCTCCCTTAGGTCAATTTATTCAGTCTATGTATCTATAAAATAATAAAAACATAATTTGTTAAATTAACCCCTTCACAACCTAGGACGTATATGTAAGTCCTAGGTCACCTCTCCCTAGTTACTGCGAGCCTGTGGTAATTCATGCACATGTCTACTGAACAGATTACCAGACATGTGCGCGTGTTAACTCCTTACGCGCTGTTGCCCTTTGCCATTGTTGGCCCCCGGACGGAATCACAGGGTTGCCATGGCAGCGCGAGGTCAGATGATGACCCCTGTTGCTGCCATGAAGTGTTTCCTGTGAATGCTGGCAAAGCACCAGCACTCACAGGAGAGCAGCTTTTCTGCTGATCAGCACAAGCGATCAGGCTGTGCAGTCATAAAGTAGTAAAATCTGTGTAAGGCCCCTTTCACACGTCAGTGATTCTGGTACGTTTGTGCTTTTTTTTAAACATACCAGAATCACTGACATACGCAGACCCATTCTAATGAATGGGTCTGCTCACACGTCAGTGATTTGTCACTGCACGTGTCTCCGTGCAGCGTACCCGCGTGTGCGTGATTGCTGCACGGAGACATGTCCATTTTTTTCTGGCATCACTGATGTTCCACGGACCACGCAGTGGTGTGGTCCATGAAACACGTGCCAGAAAAAAACGTGCTTTTAAAATAATAAACATTTTAACTCACCCGGCGTCCAGCAATGTCCTCTGCAGCCCGTCCTCCCTGCTCCTTCTGTGCCGGCTGATTACTGTCGCGCATATTCATTATGCGCGACACAGCCGACCCGGAAGCAGCTCCTGCAGGGGTCACCGCCGGCCGGATGCTGCGTCGCGGAGGATTCAGCACCAAGGACAGCGGGAGCGGGCGCAGGTGAGTGAATCTCTAAGTGCAATCACGGGCCACGGAGAACGGAGCCCGGATTGCACTTAGACAACCCACGTGTGCCGTGATTTTTGGCACATGCAGGGACATGTGCGTGTTTTACACGCCAGTGAAAAACGTCTGTGTTTTTCACTGACGTGTGAAACGGGCCTAAAAAGGTAAAAAAGAAAAAGCTTTAAAAAATATAAAAAAATAAAAAAACGTAAAAGTTAAAATCACCCCTTTTTTGCTCCATTGAGAATAAAACAATAATTATAGAGAAATACACATATTTGGTATCGCCGCATTTTGGAAATGGCCGATTTATTAAAATATAAACTAAATTAATCTGATCTGTACAAGGGCATAGCGAGAAAAAAATTCAAAACAAGAAAATTACGGATTTTGATTGCTACAACATTGCCTTAAAATGCAATGCCACGTGATCAAAACATCACATCTAAGCAAATATAGAATAATTAAAAACACCAGTTCAGGACTCAAAAAATAAGCTATCACTGAGCCCCAGAACCCAAAAAATGAGAATGCTATGGGTCTTGGAAAATGGTGATAAAAGCGCAATTCTTTTTTTGGACAAACTTCTGAACTGTTTTTCACCCTTAGATAAAAGTAAAACTAGACATGTTTGGTACTTTCCTGGGGAATTATACTGCCAGGTCAGTTTTACCATATGGTGAAAACAGGAAGTCAATAAAAACCCCAAATAATTGTGCAATTGCACTTTTTTTCACCGCACTTGGACTTTTTTTTCTAATTTTTCAGTACACTATGTGGTTGATTCAAAAGTACAACTCACCAAACAAAAAAAGAGAAAAATACTAAAGTTATGGCTCTTGAAAGAAGGGGAGGAAAAAATGAAACCGAAAAACACCGAGGGTTGAAAGGCTTAATGATAGCATCTTGTACACTGCTTCAGTTTATATATACTGCATCAAGATACATGTAATGCATGAGCTAAATAGCTAAACACTGGGTAGCGCTGGCACAAAAAAAAGGATTTGGGTGTATTGGTGCACATCAAACTCTTTTAGCAACTAATGCCAGGAAGCTGCTGTGAACAGTCATATTTGATCATGACAAGAACATAGTTTTACTTCTATATAAATCACTAATGCAATCAAACAGAATACTCGCGCACTAGGGGTAACAATAGCGTCATGACATGTAGTGAGCAACAAGCAAAAAAAATTTGAAGAAGCCTCCCCATCCTCCCTTGGAAGTGATTTGCTTACAGCTGGCTATATGTAGGCGGAAACTCAAACTGCCAATCAGTGTTTTCGAACTGCACTCGGGCCGAGTTTGAACCAGTGGAGGATTGGTTCGATGTCTGCTAGGAAACCGAACCACCAAAAGTTTGCTCATCTCTAATCTAGAGAGGGTGGAGAGAAGTAACCAAGGTTAAGGGAATGGGTGGTCTACTAATCAGTTGGCTATGCCTGAAATCAGAAAGGAATCTTTCCCTTAATATTCAGCAAATAGTATGTTTTACATTGGGGTATTTGTCTCATAATAGGTTGTATGCTGAACTCGAAAGTTTAGGCTGAACTTTTAAAACTATAAAGCTAGTAAATGTTCTCTTTCAAGCACTTTTTAGAAAGCGTGGTGGGGCCCAATTCTTCACAGAGGCCCTCCCTTAAGGGAATTCCTTAGGTCCTGGTCCTACAGTCATGGTTGAAATGTTGGCACCCTTGAGATTGTTCCAGAAAAGTATTTGTCCCAGAAAATTATTGCAATTACACGTTTTGTTTTACACACGTTTGTGTCCTTTGTGTGTGTTGGAACAACCCACAAAAAAAAAACAGAGAAAGAAGCCAAATTTAACAGTTTCACACAACATTAAAAAAATGGGACAGACAAAATTGTTGCCACCCTCAACTAAAGATTTGGAATAAATAACTTTATTCAATCGTTTACTATAACCATCAACAATCTTCTTACACTTCTCAGCTGAAATTCTCCCAACTGCAATTTCAAGATCTCGACACAGATGTTCAATGGGATTCAGATCCAGACTCACTGCTGGCCACTTCAGAACTCTCCAGAGCTTTATTTTCATCCATTTCTGGATGCTTCTTGAAGTATGTTTGGGGTCATTGTCCTGTAGGAAGACCCATGACCTAGGCCGCAAACTCAGCTCTCTGACACTGGACACTTCATTGTAACCCAAAATCCTTTGGTAATCTTCATATTTCATGATGCCTTTAACACAGTCAAGGAGCCCAGTGCCAGAGGCAGCAAAACAACACACCTTTGAACCACTTTTTTTGACTGTAGATACTGTGTTCTTTTCTTTGTAGGTCTCATTCCATTTTCAGTAAACAGTACAATGATGTGCTTTACCAAAAAGCTCTACCTTGGTCTCATCTGTCCACAAGACGCTTTCCCAGAAGGATTTTGGATAAGGTACATTTTGGCAAACTGCAGTCTAGCTTTTTATATCTTGTGTCAGCAGTGGGGTCCTCCTGGGTCTCCTATTATAGCATTTCATTTCATTCAAATGTCGATGGATATTTCACAATGACACTGATGCACCTTCAGCCTGCAGGACAACTTGAATTTCTTTGGACACTGATTGGGGCTGCTTATCCACCATCCAGACTATCCTTTATTGCAACCTGTCATCAATTGCTCTGCCATCCATATCCAGGAAAATTAGCAGTGACATGGGGTGTAAACGTCTTGATTATGTTGTGCACCATGGACAAAGGAACATTAAGATCTCTGGAGATGGACTTGTAATCTTGAGATTGTTGATATTTTTCCACGATTTCGGTTTTCAAGTCCTTAGACTGTTCTCTTCTCCTCTTTCTGTTCTTCATGCTTAATTTAGCACACACAGATACACAATGCAAAGATTGAGTTAACTTCTCCCCTTTTTTCTGGTTTCAGTTGTGATTTTTGTATGTCCCACTCTTTTTACTTGCCACAAGTGAGTTTGAATGAACATCACATACTTGAAACAAATTAGTTTACCCTCAATTTTGGAAAGGTGCTAACAATTTTGTCCAGCCCAATTTTGGGGTTTTGTGTAAAATTATGTCTAATTTGCCTTTTTTCCCTCTGTTTTTCTCGTGCTGTTCCAATACACAGGAAGTAAATAAATGTGTATAACCAAACGTGTAATTGCAATAATTTTCTGGGAGAAATACTTCAATTTCTGAAACAATTTGAAGGGTACCAACATTTTCGGCCATGACTGTATGTGAATCAGTCCAAGCCTAGTAGTGGATAAATATTTTATCTACCCCTTAATTTTGTAAGATTTGGTGCTCTCATTGAGTTCTTAAATCTGTACATTACAAGTTAGATGTCACATGGAGATTTGCACAAACTTCGCCGACTGTCATGGTGGCGTTGTGCCCTGTTCAGATTGCAGATTCTGACACTCTGACTGATGGTTTCTCTGGTGTCTGGGATCAACACAGGCAGAATCAGGCATTGACCTTCTGTGTGCTGATTCATAGGCAGGCTAACAGTTGTAAATATCTGTGGGTCTGCTTGCTCCTTTGGTCACATAATGTGGGGAGGCCTATCACATCTGCTCCCCTCCTATTTGTGCTGGTGGAAACCTTCCACCCATGCCAGCTATAGTTTATTCTTTGGTGGTCTCTGAGGTGTGGTGTTCCAGAATAACTGGTGAAAGTTGTGCTCATTATTTGGTGCGATTATGGAGTTTACCCCTGTTGTTTTGTAGCTTCCTTCCTGATCCTGTTTTTCCTCCTGAACCTTTTAATGTCTTTACGATTGTGTGTGCGTGACAGAGTTTTGGTTTCCTCCACTCTGTCTTTATCTGTTTGTTTCATCAGATTCCTGTCCCGTCCCTCCCTGGAGGGAGGGGGAATCAGATCAGGACTGGTGAGGAGCAGGGCCAGGAAGTAGACTCAGGCTACTCCACCATCAGGAGTATCTCTGAGGTTAAGGATAGCATAGGGCCCCCTTAGCTTGAGGGACAGCCTAAGAGCCGCGGTTCCCCGCTGTGCCATAGGCATTGTGACAATAGAGTACAGCAGGAACATGAAGACTACAGGATGCAGCTGGTAATTTTTGAAAGGCATGTGTTCGCCTGCACTTGGAGGCAGCATCCTATATCTGATGTTCTTGGCTATCCCAAACAAAAGTATTGACTTATTTGTTTTATTGCTTTGTAAATATGGCAAGCCACAGATGTTGCTGTAGTTCATACAGCAATATTTTCACTCCAAATTTTTCATGGAGACATGGCCTACATTTCAACAGATATATTTTTCTTTACATAAGTAAAGTCATTTTTTTTAACTGGTCTAATGTTGCAACAAAATAAAACATCTTTTTGTGGTTTATTACAATACTGATGTAAAAAACCTCACCAAATACTCATTGTGTGCATGTGGCCTTACAAATACTGATATAAAAAAAAATCACCAAATACTCAACGTGTACATGTAGCCGTGCATACACTGAGGTAAAAAATGCACAAAATACTCAATGTGTGCGCATGGCCTTACATATACTGAGGTAAAAAACTCACCAAACACTCAGTGTGTGCAGGTGACCTTACATACACTGAGGTTAAAAATTCACAAACTACTTAATGTGTGCACGGGGCCTTACATATACTGAGGTAAAAAATTCACCTAATACTCAATGTGTGCATGTGGCCTTACATATACTGAGATAAAAACTCACCAAATACTCAACATGTGCACGTGGCCTTACATATACTGAGGTAAAAACTCACCAAATACTCAATGTGTGCACATGGCCTTACATATACTGAGATAAAAACTCACCAAATACTCAACGTGTGCACGTGGCCTTACAAATACTAAGGTAAAAAACTCCCTAAATACTCAACGTGTGCACATAGCCTTACAAATACTGAGGTAAAAAAACCTCATCTGGCTTTAACAGGAACTTTGTCATGACAGCGACCACTTTAAAACGACAACAGATCAGTACCCCATGATCACGGGGCTGCCAATGGGCAAGGGGAATAATGCGCTCCCCGCCGGAGCATGTGTTAGATCATGCTGTCAGAGATTGACAACACAATCTATCTAGTTAACAGGCATGAGAGGATCTCTGATTCATTGGCACCTGTTAGCTGCACCTGTTGGCTGATCAGATCCACTGACACATGCATGGAAAGATGCAAGCTCAGTGAGTGAGCTCGCAACAAAGTAAGGGACACCACCAAGGATGTAACGGTACATCCTTAGTTGTGAAAGGGTGAAAGAATCATTACGTGTCCCCCTGAGTAAAATGCTCTGGGGGTCCTTGGCGTTCTTCCTCCCTATTCTACCTTTTTGAATGGTTTCCTGTATTCCGTCATATAGACACTCAAATTTAAGAATATTTACACTATTTATACAATTAATAAAGTAAAATTTCTATTCGGGCTTGTGGGTTATATGCATGCCGTAAAATAAACCGGGACACCTGCAACCAATACATACACTCATGAGCAGAGAATTCTCAGTGTAATTAACATTTATGTGCAGACAAAATGAACATTCTCTGCCTTTT
Organism: Anomaloglossus baeobatrachus; assembly: GCF_048569485.1. Taxonomy (NCBI): domain Eukaryota; kingdom Metazoa; phylum Chordata; class Amphibia; order Anura; family Aromobatidae; genus Anomaloglossus; species Anomaloglossus baeobatrachus. The sequence goes on along the minus strand of NC_134355.1, from coordinate 318,971,970 downwards.
AAAATGCAAAATAACAAAATTGAGATAATCTGAATCAATTCTATGACAAAAAGCAGAAATAATATCTTCTCTGACAACATAATTCACTGACGGCGTCAACTGGAAATAAAATGGAATATTAGAAAGTCACCTGAAATGTTAGTTGTATGTAACAAAGAGAGGTAATAGTCTCCCTTACATTGTAATTATATTATTCTCTGCAAACCCAGCTCCAGTAGCTGCAGCTGAAATGTAGCATATTACCAGCTAATAGCTGCAGTACAAACCTCTGGCATCCTTGGCAGGGGAATGTATTCAGAAATAATGCAGTCACTGAACCAGGAACCTGTCATTTCGAGGCCATTTTCTACCCTAATAAAGCTCAATGGGCAAATCTTGGTGCCACACTGTAAGCACAACACTAAGTATTTGGAATCCTTCCAGGCTAGAGGAGAATATATAAACATATGAAGTGTAGTTATACAGGCATTAACATAACATGAATACATAATACATGGCAAACATAAACATAAATACAGAATAAATAGCTTCAATGTAACACGAGTAGCAAGGCACAATGGAATTTATTAGGACAAAAGGCATCAGTAAATCTCCATAACAGAGATAGACAATGCTATTCAGGCATTCTCTACGTATGCTTTGTGATTTCCATTATAAACACAAACATTGATGCAGTGCCTGATCATTCACCCGAGGAACCCCGGAACTGACCGTCTGAACCCATGGCTTATTATGTGGCCTAACGTGTTTCTCTGAAGTGTTCATCATTTTCATGCAGTTTGTTAGGGTTTTTTTGTGTCAAAAAGGAAGGAATCTGTAATGCAAATGTGAACAGAGCCTTTCATGGTCATCCAGTCTACACACCTATTCCTTTTATGGCCTCACTTCCACTTGCGTTTTGCACGGACGAGTGCAATCCGATAAAATTTTGGATTGCACTCGCACCAGTGCAAAAATATGGGGCAGAGTCCATCTGTCATTGATTTGTCATGCCATATCGGCTTGAGAAATGAATCGTAGCATGCTGTGTTTGGCAGCGAATCTCAGCTCATGCACCCCCATACAAGTCTATAGATGTGTGTGAAATATCGCACTGCACTCACATGTCATCCGACTGCAGTGCGATATACACAGACACAGGCAGTGGAGGAGAGGGAGAAAGTGTACCCTCCCTCTTCTCCACAGCAGTGATCCGATCGAAAGATTGCACCACAGTCACATGACCCTCGGCTCACACCTGCAGCAGAGGGTCATTAGCATATCGCTTCCGATGCTCTCACATCGGAAGCCCTGCCTAACTGGTATTGAGGCCTATATCAACTACTGAACATAGCACACAAAAACTGCATCAAAAATGGATGTGTTAATCCATCGTAAGGCACATTCACACATTTTGGCACCAATTCATCAAAGCTTTTACACTATAAAATTTACAATAACGCTTAAAACATTTTCAAAAGTTTTTGCGCAAAGATTTTGATTTTTTGGGTGTTTTCAAGAAAGTTTGAAGCAACTTTACCAAAACGGGTGGATCTGTGACGGAGACGTGGTGTGGATATGCCCGACCATTAAATTCAATAAAAGTGACAGCATTTCTTACCCCAGAAATGCTACTTCAGCCTCATGAGCTCTTAATGAATTCATACTCCAGCAAGCCCTTCATTAAGACTGGGATGCGCAACCCCAGTCTTGATGTATCTGACCCTTTCTTGTAATTTTTGCAAATAATAAGAAATTATTATTGTCTAATTAGTACTGAATATCAGTATTTACTACAAAAAATGCATTTTGGAGACTGTACATTTTTTTGTAGCACAATTTTAATAAATGGCATATTACAATATACTGGTAATTTATAATACAATTACGTTTTCCAAGGAACAAAAACTAATCATTGATCTTTGACAAGGACAATTGTATCTAATCCAGAGAATACATTATCAGCATCTGTAAATATATTAATATAAAGCTGTCACTGAAAGCCTCATTAACTTCCCAACATTTAGCCTGCACTGAGTCCCTTTTCCCAATCTACATTCATTTAATCAGATAGGTTTATCATTGAGACAGTTGCAATTTCCAGTTTCCATCAAGTGGTGAAAATTAGAAGAAAATGCTATAATTACAAAGATACTATTTTAGTTTTAAATAATGTGCTGTCAGTACGTGAAATAATTAGAAGACTTGTCTAAGTAACTCAGCCAACAGGACACTGTCTGATCTTTACAAATGTGACGCTGGCTAGAGCTGGAGCAAACTCTTTCAGTAATTTCCAACTTCTGCCGTTAGATGTAGATTGAACGCCCCAAGCTTGTCCTTTTACGCCAATTTTAGATTTCAGTTTTCTACTAACAAATCCTAAGAGTTCTTTTCTTTTTGGCCATAGGCAAGACCTTAACATTCGAAAAGAACATTATGCTAATGATCCTCAGGAAGAAAAATCTTCTAAATCTCATATTGTGTGCTTGAGTCATTATGTACCTTTGTATTTATTGCATTTGTTTGGCTAATAAGAGTATAATAAATTGTCAACATTTTTTGTATAAACTTGTGTCACTGAACCATTTATCTGATCCAGACCTGAATGGGTTTTTCTTCCAAACATCCTCATTCAAATGAATGTAACATAAATTTCAGTCTAAACAATTTTTGAGACAAATTTGCCTTAAGCGGGCTTTACACGCTACAATATAGTTAATGAATTATTGTCGGGGTCACGGTGTTTGTGACGCACATCCGGCGTCATTAACGAGATTGCAGTGTGTGATATGTATGAGCGACCTTAAACGATCGCAAAAGCGGTCAAAATCGTTTGCCGTGGAGAGGTCGTCCTGAAACAAAAAATCGTTTTCTGCTTATTAGCGATGTTGTTCGTCGTTCCTGGGGCAGCATACATCGCTGTGTGTGACACTGCAGGAGCGACGAACATCTCCTTACCTGCGTCCACCGGCAATGCAGAAGGAAGGAGGTGGGCGGGATGTTATGTCCTGCTCATCTCCGCCCCTCCGCTTCTATTGGACGACTGCTGTGTGATGTCACTGTGACGCCGCATGAACCACCCCCTTAAAAAGGAGGCGGTTCGCTGGCCAGAGCGACGTCGCAGGACAGGTAAGTCCGTGTGACGGGGTTAAGCGAGGTTGTGCGGCACGGCCAGTGATTTGCCAGTGTTGCACAACCGACAAGGGTGGGTACGATCACTTGCGATCTCGCTAGCGACATCGCAGCGTATAAAGCCCGCTTTAGTTTTAAAGAGGTTTTCTAGGGAATAAATATTGTTTTGGCATCCATTTGCTGATGTCAGGACATGGCTACTTCAAGAGGTAGCCTGTAGTGATGGGGAACATATATACCAAGATGGGAACATATATACCAAGATGGGGACCTGTATACCAGGATAAGAAACTAGCGATGAGCGAGCACTACCATGCTCGGATGCTCTATAGTCAAAACGAGCAGCTGTATGGTCGGATTGACACAACTCAAGTACTTGAGTATAATGGAAGTCTATTGGAGACTTGAGCCTTTTCCGGAAGATTTCCGAAAAAATGCTCGAGTCTCCGATTGATTTCCTGTCAAAGTCTCCACCAGAGCATGCGGCTGTGATTTCTGCTCCGGCCAACAGGCGCCATTGCATTCCCATGGTGGGTGGTGGCGGTGATAGAGGCGGAGTCAGAACCAGCAGCTCTGGTGAGCGCAGTCTCCGCCCATCCACCAAGCTTGATAGGTCTCGGACTTGCAGTACCACTGGCTAACTGTGGTGGTGTGTGCCTTCCAGGTGAAGTTATCAGCTTCCATCTCCAGCCTATTGAAGACACAACACTCTTCCTATACCTTAGGGGTCTGTGCTGCTCCTTGCCAGATATAATCTAGTTATTAATGCTTGCCTCTGGTTCACACCCTGCTCTGTATATTTGATCCCTGTGTTTTGACCTCTACCTGCTCAATAATGACTCTCCTACCTGCCGTGTTTTGTACTTCGCTGCCATCTTTGGTTTGACCCTAGCCTGATTTCCTGACTATGCGCTTGCCTGCTGAATTTGTCTCTTTTCTATACCTTCTGCTTGACCCTGCTTGACAACTATTCTTCTCGGGATTTCAGCCTTCCATAGGCAGCAACCTCCTGGGCCCTGTAGTAATTTCAGATCACTGTATAGGGGTTAAAAGGTTTCAGGGTTCTCGGACTCCTGCTTAGTGAGTGAGTGGGTGGCCAGCTTCTAGTCTGTCCATGACAGCTATCATGAGACTGTGGTCCCGGGCAAACATTACACTTCCATTATACTTGGGTGCACAGGTCGCGCTTATCTGAGCATCCAACTGCTCTTAACGAGTACCGAGCTCACAAGCTTGGCATTGCTCGGTCATCACTAGTAGCCTCTTAACATGTATGCATAAATTATGCATAAATGGAAAAGGCAATCAATCAGCAGAATGTATTAAGTACTATGTAGGTATGTCCACAACGTACTGACCATGTGGCCTGTTATAGAAAGTTTGAACATGATATTGCGGGAAGGGATGCCTCCTCACAGTACACAGAACAATGCAGCAAAGGAGACCAGAGAGCTACGGGGGCTGGGTTCCATGCTCCTTTGATGTCTCAACACAGATTTATTTCCTCTTGTGTTCAGACAGAAGAAATTACAGAACATATGGCACTCAGATAAGGGTACAGAAAGTGCTAACAAATTGTGAATTTTTAATGGAGGTAAATTACAAAATTGATTTTTTAATAATTCTTTGGAAAGCCCTTTAGGTCAAATGATCTATTATGTCCAGCTGTTGGCTGGGTACATTTACATTCACCAGTGATAGCTGGTGAGCATATGAATGCAATGTAATCTGAAGACATTGGTGATTTGTATTTTAGATAGTGGTGCCAAAAATAAGAACATTTTTCCATAAGCAAAATTCTAAGCTATTGACTGTCAAGTGAGAGAGCAGTTCATGTCTATTATTGAGTTTTCATTCATTGCTCAAGAAGATGAATGTGTGACCAACCCTTATGAATAGTATATGATGACCACTACTCAAGTCTACAGTAAATTGGTTGCAATTCAAAATGGTAGCTTTGGAGATCATTAATGTTCGGATAGGTTCAAATCCACAACCTGACCTGCTCTTCAGGATATATATTCTGTATATTCAATAAGAATCAATCATATGATCACATCTAAGTGGTTTTTAGCTCAGCAGAAGTCATTCCTTCTCTTGGTATTGAAGAAGGGAAGAAGGGAAGAAATGTAACTTAGACAAACAAATGTAAGCAGCAACATACTCCTTGGGCTCATAAAAAATTGCTAATATAAAAAATACAGTTTTTGTTCTTTAAAGGGAACCTGTCATTAGTTTTTCCCTATTGAACCAAAAATATCACCTTCTGCAGCTCCTGGGCTGCATTCTAGGAATGTGCACCTTATTGCTGGCCCCCCTTGCAGACCCCTAAAAGAACTTTATAAAATCTTACCGTTTCCCATGCAAATGAGTTTGGTTGGCCAGATGGGCAGGCTCTAATTTGGCTCCTGTCCTCCCTCCTGCTGCTGTTCACCGTCCCCCAGTCATGATTTACATGGATGGTGCCGCATTTCACTGTGCCCCTATCACAGGGCTGATCATAAAGTTTCCCTTGCGTGAGCACCGGTGATGTAGTTGCGCAGGCGCGAGATTATGGGCTGCGCTGTGTATGACCTCACCAGCATCAACCTCGTATCTGCAATAATCTCGAACCTGCGCAACTACATCACTGGCGCTCACATGAGGGAAACTTTATGCTCAGCCCCGCGATAGGGGCACAGCGAAATGCGCCTGCGCGAGACTCCAGCAGCATGGATGATGATGGGGCGGCATCACCCATGTAAATCATGACTGGGGGACAGTCAACAGCGGCAGGAGGGGGGACAGAAGTCGAATTAGAGCCCGCTCATCTGGCTAACCAAACTCATTTGCATAGGAAACGGTAAGATTTTATAAAGTTCTTTTAGGTGTCTGCAAGGGGGGCCAGAATCAAGGTGCACCTTCAGCCCAGGAGCTGAGAAGGTGATATTTTGTGTTTAATAGGGGAAAAATGGTGACAGATTCCCTTTAAAAGAGATAATAGTATAAAAAACAACCACAGAAAGAAATAAAATCTTACCAAAATAGCTACATTGGAGAATGCATCCTATGAGCGCTCTAAAATATTCAGTTTGCATCTTAAATTAGTTTGAACTATTTTACTGTCTGCACACTGATGGCAAGACACCTGCTGAGGGTAAGACTAGAAAATTATTGTAATCTGCATTCCCAAACTGATTAAGCGATAGGCACAGTCGAAATCCGCAGACTACAAACATACTTAAATTACTTCCTGCTGCTTTAAATTCCTGTTTTGTTTCTGCTCCTATGTATAAGACCACCCTCGTTTGACTCTCGTAATGCTTAAAGTCATACATGAATAAAATTATCAAGATGAACTTCAGAATAATAGAACATCAAGATACAATCAGTGGATAACTTACAGTGAACTCCAACACAAAAAGGGCAGTTTGATAAAATTAGACTACTGAGAGGAAAATGCACCTAATTTTCTTCAGGACTGGATTAAAAGAGCAATTTATTGTAAAACACAATACGGTACAGCAAATCATGTCATTTATAACGCAGCACTTACTGGGAAAATACAAGCAGGACTAATACAAAGTGAGGAAAGTGCTAAATGATCATTTATTATATTAACCAGCCTAACCCATACAAACCTCCTACTCAAACAAAACTGTAAATGTATTTTTTGCATTTTCCTCTTACAAGTTTAACATTTTAAACACCTTAAAGTGTCATTGTCATTTAAATTTTTATTTCAGAAATCAATAGTACACATAAAGATAAGTAACTTTGTAATATATCTTATCAGAGATATCTCCATTTTTTTCTCCTGGTGGATTGATCATTCCCTCTAAATTCATGGGTAGAAACTGTAAAATCTGTCTTCAGTGAATATAAACTTTCACATTACTGAGAAAGAAGATGGCAGTCACTGTTGATTAAATTGTATGGAAAGGAAAAGAGGAAAAGAAAGGAGCTGAAGGAAGACACAGGCATTTTGTCATGGGGTATGAAATGACAAAACAGGGGCTCCTAGTCTGGCCCTCAGACTTGAGACCCTGTTCTGTCCCTTATCTCAGAGGTAGGCTTGATGGTAGCCAGGTATGAGCCCCCAGCGTGATCCTCACTCCTGTCCAAGCCCTGAACTCCCTCCCCCTCTCCCCCATCCTTGGGCGGACCAGAAAAACAGTAAAAAAAACTTCACAGAAATTATACAGACAAGGGAGAACGAAAACTCGTACACACTGCACTCAAACACACTGCACTCAAACACAAAGAAGACAATACATGTACAGCGGAATAAAGAAAAATGAAGAAAGCAAACGCACGACAGGGAAACATCCACACCACTCTAAATCGCAACTACAGATCACCAAGGACTGGATCACCACAAAGACCGGAATCGCTAGAGCTAATCTGAAGCTAATATCAACTCTGAGTAGCACACTCCAGACTCTTATATAGGAAGGATACGGCAGTGATTGATAATTAGCAACCTAAGCTCCAAGCAGAGTTTCCTAGGTCATTAGGAACTAACTCTTGCAGAACTGAGGGACAGGGCACATGAAACAGCTGACGCCCAGCTTTGTCTGAACAACTAGAAGACATCAGGTTGCCTGTCAGGCTCAGCAGTGTGAACAGAGCCTGAAGCCACCATGACACCTAATGAGTCTGGAACCGATGGAACATCGCATGACACATTCTGCTTGTCGTAAAATGACAGTTACACTTTAAAACTATGGTAAAAAATAAAAAAGGTCAAGTGTAATGCCTGCTTTACACGAGTCGATCTATTGTGTGATAGCATGAGCGATCGTACCCACCCCTGTAGTTTTTGCGTCACGGGCAAATCGCTGCCCGTGGCGCACAAACTCGTTTAACCCCCGTCACACGCACTTATCTTCCGGACGACCTTGCTGTGGGCGACGAACGTCCACTTCCTGAAGTGGAAGGAACATTCGGCGTCACAGCGACGTCACACAGCAGCCGGCTAATAGAAGCGGAGGGGCGGAGATGAGCGGAATGTAAACATCCCACCCACCTCCTTCCTTCCACATAGCCGGCGGGTGCCGCGGGACGCAGGTAAGCTGTGTTCATCGTTCCCATGGTGTCATACGGAGCAACGTGTGATGCCACGGAAACGGTGAACAACCGGCGCCATTTTAATTAAACAATTTTATGAAACCTAGCGACGAGTACACGACTCACGATTTGTGAGCGATACTACGTCGCTCGGAGGTGTCACACGAGACGACATCGTGTACGATGCCGGATGTGCGTCACGAAAACCGTGACCCCGGCGATGCATCACACGATCGGTCGTCTCGTGTAAAGCCCACATTACTGTCATTGTAGGAGAATCTGCAGCAGAATGTATGTGTCTGCTTTCAGCTCCTCCCTATTTCTTCCCTCTCCAATCTCCATTGGATCTTATAAGCACCAAATGTCATCAACTGTATACTTGTATAACTGAATATGTAAGTTAGGGTGCACAAATATCAGAACTTATTGTGTATTTCACAAAAATCAAACAACATGACCAGATCATACAACGAACAAGCAAAACATTGGGAGAAATGATCTTTTCAGCAGCACATCATTCTGTGTAAACAGGACAACTGCAGCCTATGCACAGAATGATCTCTATTGATTATCCTGTGAAAATATTATTATGATCTCTCTTTCTAAACAGGCTACTAAAAACACTGGCAACAGGCAAATACATACCGATGGGCGGTGATTTAAGGCAGCAGATGGGATAATGTAAAACACCTCTAGTTCCCTGGTATTCGTAGCATAGCTCTGGGTTTGTATCGAGTATGTTTAGACTTTATGTCAGATATAAAAAGTAGCTGCATTAATGCAGTCCATTATAGACAACAATGCAATGCTTCACTCGATTCCATTAACTAACCTTTGTGTTCTTCTGTGCATCCAGACAGCCCAGCTCATCTGAATAAGATCAACGGAAATCAGTTTTCATTCATCTGAAAATCTCCTGTTATTTCAAGCCGCTTTTGCTCACAATGGTTTTCATAGGGCCATCTTGTAGGTCGTTCATGCTTGCTTTGAAGCTCTTATATTTGGGAAATCTGGAAAAGAAGTACAATTTAATTGTATTTTCATCTATTGCAAACGCTGGAAGTTTAATAATGTTTTGCAATGTACTGAAAAATGAAACATTTCAGTACTGTTAGGACGTAGTCACAATTGCATTTGTCTGGCACATATTTTTCAAAACCCCCCACATAAGGATGGAACCATTGTCAGACCCCATTCATTTCTAAAGGATGCCAGATCTTAAAAAACATTCTTAAAACACGTGACGTGTGAAAAATCTGAAACATTATTATTGTTTTATAGTATGAATCACATATATGATCAGATTAGATTTTCCCTGGAATTCTATTACTGAAATATTTGTAAATACACCTTAATAACATAAAAGAACCTACTCCGGTGGCTACTGAAGCGACAAGCTGTAATACAAGGCCCAGCCCGTGAAAACAAAAAGAACTATTTATAAAAAAAACAACTTTTTCTAATGTCATACAACCTCTTTAAGAGTTAATGCTTAAGCTTTATCTATCAAAGTAGGTAAACCTTCAAATGAATCCTATATAATCTGTATGATATGGCTGCTACATGCATACCCCCAACTTTTGAAGAACAGAAAGAGGGTGAAACCATGAGGCATGTCCATAACGCCATTGTAAATATTGTCCACACCGCTAGCCACACTCCAAGCCAAACCCATTTGCAAGTGATGGACATTCAACAGATGCCCAGGACTGCAGGGTATAGACCCACAGCCGGGACTGTCCTGTTGTATCCAAGGTGATTGGGATTAGAGATGAGCTGATTCATTGATTAAATGGAAGTAAACTTGGGACTACAGAACAGGAGAAGCACTTGGGTATTCTGGTTACAAATAAGCTGCGCAGCAGCACACAATGTCAAGCAGCAGCTGCAAAAGCAAACAAGATTTCAGGGTGTATAAAAAGAGAGATTAGATCCTGTGATTCCATGTGAAGGGAGGTAGAATAAAGCAGAGCTGAATGCCATTACAAACATGTCTGCAGCTGCAGCTCTCTTATCACAGCTCCGTCAGCTTTGCCCCTCACCCAACATTAATATTGTTCAGAGAGGAGATCTAAAAGTGTTTATAATCACACTCAACACTGATCTACAATACACAGTAGCTAGCGAGATCAGGGCTGAGAGCAGGGCTATCATTATATGAATAAGGTAGAACATGGATTCTAGCACTCTTGAAATAAAAGTGTATCTTTTTATTATTACATATTAAAAATCAAAGATGATGATAAAATAGGGAGCAAAGGAAAACTCAATGCATTTTAAACACACTGGTTCTTATTAAGGATTTTTAATATGGGATAATAAAGACATGTTTTTTTTTATTTTGAAAGTGCTGGAATATGTTTTCTACCTTTTCCATTTGTTTGCCACTTCCTGCTTTGATGACAAGAGGATCTTTTGCACTCAACTATAAGGTATTGAAGAGGTTACATTGATTTGATGAACCAGGATTGTGGATGGGGAGAAATGTCTCTACGTTCTTCTGTCTACCATTACATCACACAGGAAAAGATGGTCTTCTTTTGTTTTTACCCTGCATGATGCCTCCTGTTTAGGATTGGTCAACGTTATACAGGAGGAAAAGTAAACGCCTACAAAGAAAAATTTCTAGTAATACCCAGTTGGGTTTATCAAAAAATATAACCTAAACTCTGCAAACTAATATCTTCACAATAGATAAGAAAAAAATAAAAAAGTAAAAACTTTGTTTTGCTCAGATATGCAGGCACCATTCCGATTTACATTCTAAAATTGGTGAAAGGTGCTTTAATAAAATGAGAATTTATCTTCTAAAATGGACTGTAGTGCAGAAAACCTTGCTCCACTTGGCAAACTTTGCCTTTAAAACTCTGGAACCTGTAATTGAATATTACATAAGCTACAGAAATATTTTATATTGAGCTTACATTGCTGCTAAATGTTTTGACACCTGTCTATGAAGAGCTTGTCTGGGCAGGCAGGTAGTTGATTGTCTACATAATCATAATAATTAGTGCTCCGCAGTCAAAGAAATGCACTGCATGGTAAACAGGAAGACAGAACGGCTAAACCTTAGATTCTAGAATCAACAAGTCATGAAAGAAGCCTTAAGAAAATAAAAAAAGAAAAACAATGCTATGGATCTAAATGTTTAATAGAAGTCTGAATGAAATTATTAGCAAGCCACTGATGTTGTAATGTAGACATTGGTGTTGCCTTCATAATCTCAGCACAACTCTATCTGTAACTGAATACAATGATACATGGGTCAGTGCATATCAGCAGATCTTATACTCAATATAATAACTCTGCTTAATGAACACATAATCGACAAGTCAACAACCTTTAATGGAGTAATTTAGGAGTACAAAATAAAAGTCTATTTTATCCAGAATCAGCACCACTCTGGTCTATAGGGTGTGACTGGTATTGCAACCTAATCCCATTTAGTGAACTAGTCTGACCTGTAATACTAACTACAAATTATAGCCATAAATAGCACTTTAAAAATGATTCTTAGAAAAGCAATTAGGTGTAATCCACAACACTCAGAGTTGAGTGATTTTTTATTCAAATTTGCCATCTTCAGCAAATGTTTTCATATACAAATACTCCAACTGCATTTTTCTGGAAAGATGATAATTGCACTCTGAGGTCTCCTATGATTGTTTACAACCCCTTTCAATGCAAACACAACCTCAAAATTCCTCAACCAGAACTGCTTTTCTAACTACAGACCTGTCTCTTACCTCTCCTTCATCTCTAAATTATAATACTTGGTCTACAGCTGTCTAATTTGCGGTATTTGAGATAACTCTCTTCAAGAACCTTTACAATGTTATTTTTGCTCTTTATAGATTCTACAGAATCTATCCTTACTAAAGTCTCTAATGATCCACTAACAGCTTAATGTAATGATCACTACTTCCTGCTAATTTTCCTAGATCATTCTGATGCATTTGATACTTTTGATCAAGAGATCCTCTTCGCTTTGCTCCACTCCACTAATCTCAAAGATACCACTCTCTCTTGGTTCTCTTACCTCTCTAACAGCTCTTTCAGTGTTTCTAGTGTTAGTTATTGACAGTCCTCAGGGTCCAGACCTAGGTCCTCAGTTCTTTTCTCTATACACCCCCCTATTGGACAAACCATCAGCTTGTTTGGTTTCCCATACCATTTGTATGCTGATGACACCAAATTATAACTATATTTTCCAGACATCACCCTTACATTAATACAAAATACCAGTGACTGTCTTTCTGTTGTCGTTAATATTATGTCCTCTCTTTGTCTGAAATTAACTCTTTCTAAAACTGAACTTCTCGTGTTTCCTCCCTTATTAACCTATCTAAACCAGATATTGGTGTTCCATGAGAGGTTCTACCATAACTCCCAAGAAGCGCCCCCTTTGCCTTTGGGGTAATATTTTGGTCAGATTTTTCCTTCACTCCTTATATCCAATCACTTGTTTATGTCGCCTTCACCTCAAAAACATCTCCAGTCCTTTGACACTGCAAAAACTCTTATTGTTGCTTTGATTTACTCTGGTCTGGACTACTGCAACTGTATTAATTGGTCCATTTTACTAAACTCTCTACTCTATTCTGAATGCAGCACCCAGGGTCATATTTCTGTCCAGCTGCTACACCAATGCTTCCACCCTGTGCCAGTCATTGAACTAGTTACCCATCTACTACAAGGTCCAATATAAAGTTATCACTGTTACCAACAAAGCTTTCCACAATGCTACACCACCAAAGATCTCCTTCCTCTTCTCAGTCTATCATCATGCAGTACCTATGCTCTTCTTTCTTCTAATGACCATGAACTAAAAATCTCTATCATGATGGTTGCTTCTATTTTAGGTGATTTGCCTGATTCAAATCACAAATTGTTTTAATTTGCTAGAGTAAGGGATCTCCCAAAAAATTGACACAAATTTGAATTGTATCAAATTGGTTCACTCATCTGTAAGAAGAACCTCTCCAAGCATCAAATAAACAATAGACACAAAACATGAGATTTGACAATCATCTAAAATGAATGAGAGAATACAAGAAATCCTTGTGTTTACTATATCAGAAAATCTGCTGTTCACTGTTCCACTTTTGACTTTTCTATCCACCGGACATGTAAGAAACAGCTTGGGAAGAGATGAGATAAACATTGATGATATTACTGGATGGAGTTTCTGAGATCTGGTCCTCAGGAACCCTTAAAAAGGTCATGAATTGAACATTTTCTTAAGATTGAACAGGTGATATAATTGCTTTCAGTGCATTAGTATTTTCAATGTGTGTTCAGTCTATATGCAATTCTGAAATCTGACCTGTTGGGGTTACCTGAGGACCAGAGTTTAGAAACTGTCACTAAGACAGAAATATATTTTCCAATTCATAATCTTCCATGCATTACATTTTTGACCAACCTCTTTTGATTTGTACAATGAAGGTCAGACTGGCTTATATGAACTTTAGATGTTCTTATGTCGTGTGTCTATTACAAAAATGCTATAATTTTATTTAGAATTTTACAAGAAAAAGATTTGGAATTTAAAAATTGCTCTTTTTACATCAAATACATTGAAATGTTTTCTTTCTAATACATATTGTAGGAAATGTTCAATTTCCTATTGAGTAGGAAAATTATGTAGAGTTAACTAAAGCACCCAAAGGCAATTGACCCATGATGTGACAAACTCTCCACATTTCTATATTCTGCTACCACAGTTAATTGAGTTTCACATAAAAAACATTAACTCTGCATGTATTTGACTACTATATAAAGAATCAATATTAAATCTTAAATTTAAATATGAATCCTGCCCATATAGACAATTATACATGTTGATATAGATATAGATAATTATACATGTATAGTATGTTGAGTTATGTTTTTACACAATTTTGGGTTTCACTAAATCTTTTATGTCTGTGTTATGAATGGTCTCTCCAAACCTATATACACACATGTGGATATTTATGTCTATACAGTTACATGTATCTGAAACATAGAGGGCTCATAAATAAAGAGACTACTACATGGTATATACTTTTTTATAGTTATCTATATATATAATTGCCTTATTCTGTCTGTCTGTCTGTCTTGCTCCAAAATTGTGTCCTTACGGTGACACAAAGCTGATTGGCCGCTGGGCTCGCCATGGCCCCGCCCCCCCCGCACAGATTGGCCGCTCGCCCAGGCAACTCGCCTACGCCCCGCCCCCCTCACGCAATGCACGCTCGCTCTGGCCCCGCCCCCTGCACGCATTCCCCGAACCGACCAACACGGAGCCACGACTCCTAGGTGAGTACTGTACCCCCGGGAGCCCACATCAGCGTACGCCGCCAACCCAGCCGACACATACTCTCGCATTGCTGGGGTTGCCGCCGTATGCTGGTGTGGGCTCCCGTGCGAGCGGGGGACGGGATACGCTGGTAACCATGGTAGCATAGTTACCAGCGCATCAAGGTCCTGCAGCGGTGGAACATACACACACGCACGCACACGCACACACATCAGATCACACTCACTCTCACACACACCTCACACACACATCACAGCGCATCCACACACTCACAACATCCTGGGATATAGCTTGCTTCTCGGCGGCAATACTGTGCAGTGAACCTTCAGGACCTGCCGGAGGATCACATGGCCAGAAGCATGTGGTATCTCCGGATGTTGTGAGTGTGAGCGTGTATGTGCGATATCTTCAGTGTGTGTGTGAGTGTATGCGATCAGGTGTGTGTGAGTGTATGCGATCGGGTGTGTGTGAGTGTATGCGATCGGGTGTGTGTGTGTGTGTGTGTGTGCGATCGGATCTGTGTCGGCAGAGGAGCACGGCGTGCTGGAGGAGGCTGGGAGGAGAGAGGCTGATCCTGGGGAAGGCTGGGAGGGGGAGGCTGAGAGAAGAGAGGCTGATGCTGGGGGAGGCTGATGCTGGGGTAGGCTGGGAGGAGAGAGGCTGATGCTGGGGACAGAAAAGGCTGATGCTGGGAGGAGAGAGGCTGATGCTGGGAGGAGAGAGGCTGATGCTGGGAGGAGAGAGGCTGATCCTGGGGAAGGCTGGGAGGGGGAGGCTGAGAGAAGAGAGGCTGATGCTGGGAGGAGAGAGGCTGATGCTGGGAGGAGAGAGGCTGATGCTGGGAGGAGAGAGGCTGATGCTGGGAGGAGAGAGGCTGATCCTGGGGAAGGCTGGGAGGGGGAGGCTGAGAGAAGAGAGGCTGATGCTGGGAGGAGAGAGGCTGATGCTTGGAGGAGAAAGTCTGATGCTGGGAGGAGAGAGGCTGATGCTGGGAGGAGAGAGGCTGATGCTGGGAGGAGAGAGGCTGATCCTGGGGAAGGCTGGGAGGGGGAGGCTGAGAGAAGAGAGGCTGATGCTGGGGGAGGCTGAGGCTGGGGTAGGCTGGGAGGAGAGAGGCTGATGCTAGGGACAGAAAAGGCTGATGCTGGGAGGAGAGAGGCTGATGCTGGGAGGAGAGAGGCTGATGCTGCGGGCAGAGAGGCTGATGCTGCGGGCAGAGAGGCTGATGCTGGTGCAGCATGGGGGATGGAGCACGATGGGGGGTGCGCAGCATGGGGGATGGAGCACGTTTGGGAGTGCGCAGCATGGCTGATGGAGCACGTTTGGGAGTGCGCAGCATGGCGGATGGAGCACGATGGGGGGTGCGCAGCATGGCAGATGGAGCACGTTTGGGAGTGCGCAGCATGGCAGATGGAGCACGTTTGGGAGTGCGCAGCATGGCGGATGGAGCACGATGGGGAGTGCGCAGCATGGCGGATGGAGCACGTTTGTGCGCAGCATGGCGGATGGAGCACGTTTGGGAGTGCGCAGCATGGGGGATGCAGCACGATGGGGAGTGCGCAGTATGGCGGATGGAGCACGTTTGGGAGTGCGCAGCATGGCGGATGGACCACGTTTGGGAGTGCGCAGCATAGTGGATGGACCACGTTTAGGAGTGCGCAGCATGGCGGATGGACCACGTTTGGGAGTGCGCAGCATGGCGGATGGAGCACGTTTGGGAGTGCGCAGCATGGCGGATGGAGCACGTTTGGGAGTGCGCAGCATGGTGGATGGAGCACAATGGGGAGTGCGCAGCTTGGCGGATGGAGCACGTTTGGGAGTGCGCAGTATGGCGGATGGAGCACGTTGGGGAGTGCGCAGCATGGCGGATGGAGCACGTTTGGGAGTGCGCAGCATGGCGGATGGACCACGTTTGGGAGTGCGCAGCATGGCGGATGGAGCACGTTTGGGAGTGCGCAGCATGGCGGATGGAGCACGTTTGGGAGTGCGCAGCATGGCGGATGGAGCACGTTTGGGAGTGCGCAGCATGGCGGATGGAGCACGTTTGGGAGTGCGCAGCATGACGGATGGAGCACGTTTGGGAGTGCGCAGCATGGCGGATGGAGCACGATGGGGGGTGCGCAGAATGGCGGATGGAGCACGTTTGGGAGTGCGCAGCATGGCGGATGGAGCACGTTTGGGAGTACGCAGCATGGCGGATGGAGCACGATGGGGAGTGCGCAGCATGGCGGATGGAGCACGTTTGGGAGTGCGCAGCATGGCGGATGGAGCACGTTTGGGAGTGCGCAGCATGGCGGATGGAGCACGATGGGGAGTGCGCAGCATGGGGGATGGAGCACGATGGGGGGTGCGCAGCATGGGGGATGGAGCACGATGGGAGGTGCACACCTCCCCCCAGGTTTAGGTTATATAGGGAAATCTTGGTGATTGGTGCACTTGAACTAGTGCTTCTTCTAGGCTTACAGACAACTGTTTTGTAACCCATGCACTAGTAAACCTCCCATATAATTAAGAGCAAAAGGATAGCAATGTTTTGAACTTTTCACTTTAAGGCTCCATATCTTTCCATCCACTACATCTTTGAGAGGGAGACTATCATTATTTTATAGACAATCAGTTTGGCTATGTTGTACATGAATTTGACTTGGAACTATTTAATTGTGCATATTCTTGTCATGTTATTGCATTGTTACTGTTTGGTTCCTTGTTTGTTACTGATTAGCTCCTTGTGGTGTAAAATCGTTTTCTTTTTGTATACTAAAAATTACAACCTGTTTTCACATTTCCTAAAAGTTCAGTGTTTTATTAGGTTGATTCCCAAGCAAGAGGTCACTGATTCAAATTGAGAAACAGCCACAAATAAATGTAATTAGAAGACTGGAAACAGGTGATTTGGAATGAAAACACAAAAGTCAATAGACTAGGTTCTGATGGGTGCAAATGGTTCTGGAAAAAGCAAGGGAGGCACTGTTAAGTTTGTTGGAGGAAACCTGATGATATGGGGTTGTTTCATAACCAAAGGCATTGGATACTTGACCAGGATTGATGGTGGTCTCAATGCTGAGCTATATGTGAGTAGCCTACAAGATGAGTTACTTCATATACTCAAGTACTATGGATAAGAAAAGGATGACATAGTGTTCCAGCAGGACAAAGACCTAAAGTATATGTCGAGATTGAATGAAGTAGAGGTGCTGGGTTGGCCCCCACAGTCCCCAGACCTCATCCCAATTGAACACTTGTGGGTACAGTTGAAGAAAAAGCTGTATACATAACAAAGTGAGTCGATTAGTATGCACCAACATTGGGAACTTGTAAAAGAGACCTGCGATCAGATTTTGGTGAAAACACGCTTGAGTCTGTTTGAAAGCATGACTAGAAGGATTCAGACAGTGTTGAAAGCCAAAAGGTGAATTTACAAAATACTAGCAAAATAATAAAAATTAAATTTTAGATTTTTAGGAGCAAAACAGTAACAATGTAGTGACTTGAAAAGAATCTACATACAGTAACTAATCATATGGTAAATAGGTGAAAGTCAAATTTAAGTATTGGATAGCAAAGATGATTGTCTATAAAATCAAGGTAGTCTCACACTGAAAGCTGTAGTGAATGGTGAGATATGGGACCTGAAAGTCAAAAGTTCAAAAATTGTTACCCTTTTGCTTGTCAGTGTATATTAAGTGTCTGCTATGAGTAGTGCTGATCCAATTTCTGAACTAAGGGCAAAACCTTTCAACATTCTGTTTTGCTGTTACATTTAGAGATGAGTGAACCTGAAAAGTAAAATTTCCTGTTCGTACCAAACACGAACTTTACTAAAAAATCAGTGTTTGAGTTCGGAGTTCGTGCACTTTACGTATGCTGACCACTCAAGTGAGCATTGCTGTGCTCATGTACGCTTGGTGCTCAGCCCAGTGCGAGCCACTTGCAGTGTTTGAACGTCGCACACTGGGAGTAACAACAGCATTATCAGATGAAGTGTGTACCCAACAAAAAAAAAATGGAAATACCACGCCCACCATGCCCCTTGAAGCATTCTAATTATTGCTGGCTGTATGTGAGAGGAGACCCAAAGTGCCCAATTAGTGACTTTCATTGGTGTTTAGGTCAAGTCCGGGTCCCAAACTGAACTTTATCTAAAGAATGGATGAAACCGCCGAACCAAACTTCCACAGGTCAACTCATTTCTAGTAACATTGTCTTAAGCTAGCTTTTTAGAATAAGATGTCCTATGCGTATGTCATATGAGGATTAAAACTATTGTTTTGACATTGTAAGACATGTGTACTGCTTTTTCACCAGTTTTCCCCCCTACATGCTCTATTTCAATTTTGCAATCTACTCTGAGATGACGGGAGGAGATCAGTGCTATGATGTTTCCCATACACAGCATATCACGTAGGGATTGGTTTCTGCTATTCATTCCTTAGTTATCACATAGAAAGCAGCAGCAGCATTGAGGTCATTATGCAAAATTGATTATCAGTGTAAATATGAATCCAGCACCATAGTGAGATAAAAGACTTGTTAGAAAGCTCAATACAATCTTTCTATATCTCCTATTGCTTGTTTCCTCATTCTGGTTCTCTTTGCTCCTTACCATCCACACTCCACTAAGTATAATAGCTGTCACATGACACTGCCGTGAGCTAGCTATCCATCTTGTCTAAGATGTTCTTTTAAACTGGTTGGTGAGTTTAAGAGCTGGGGGGAAACAGAGGACATGACTTAAAAGTAAGGACAGAAGCAGATTTCTCTGATATATTACGAAGTTTTTTCTTTTTGCCTGTAGGCAAAGTTTGTTGAACGTACAGTTCCCATATAAGGTTTCTAAAATTCTGCACATTTCAGTTACAGTTCACTTGTTAGTCCAGCGTACATTTTTGCAGCATGTACTGGGCTGAAGTGTTTTGAGCATTGTTAAAAGTGTTTTTTTAATGATGTTTTTCATCCAAAAGAAACATAACTTGCCTTTTAAATTGCCTGTGCCGCACTCATGCTAATTAATGGTCATTTCTTATTGTGTTACACTAATGATATTCCAGACATATGTAACAGCTGTAGCCAGTCCCTGGGCTCAGCAAGGTGACCACTGTGGCCAGTAACTGCCTGCAGTGGTCATTTGTATAGCCACGTCACTTCTGCAGTACTGTAAACTGAGATCATCATAAAGGGGCGTTAACAGATAAGTACTGTTTATTTTATTATTATTATTATTATTATATAGCCAGGTTCCTTGTGGCCATATTTTATGGATCCTAAAGGCCGCTTTACACACTACGATATCGGTACCGATATCGCCAGCATGCGTACCCGCCCCCATCGGTTGTGCAACACGGGCAAATCTCTGCCCGTGTCGCACAACATCGCCCGGACCCTTCACACTACTTACCTTCCCTGCGACGTCGCTGTGACCGGCGAACCACCTCCTTTCTAAGGGGACGGTTCGTTCAGCGTCACAGCAACGTCACTGCAGCGTCACTGAACTGCCGCCCAAAAAAAACGGAGGGGCGGAGATGAGCGGGACGTAAAATCCCGCCCACCTCCTTCCTTCAGCATTGTGGCCGGGAGGCAGGTAAGGAGAGGTTCCTCGTTCCTGCGGTGTCACACGGAGCGAAGTGTGCTGCCGCAGGAACGAGGAACAACTTCGATACTGCTGCAGTAACGATATTTGAGAATGGACCCCCATGTCGCCGATGAGCGATTTTGGACGTTTTTGCGACGATGCAAAATCGCTCATAGGTGTCACACGCAACGGCATCGCTAATGCGGCCGGATGTGCGTCACAAATTCCGTGACCCCAACGAGATCGCTGTAGCGATCTCGTAGCATGTAAAGCCCGCTTAAGTCTTAACAGTTATTTGGTATGGTATAAAGTCTGTTCTTATTTACCAAATCAAGAAATGGATCCTAAAAGGAGGAAAAGGGTAAAGGATTGATTGTTTTGTCTTAAAAAACACTGCATCAACAACCAAGTGCATCTATATAAGGGTTGGCTCACCTTTGTGTATAAATATGCCAAGTGCAATGGGATATAAAATCGGATTGCACTTGCACAAATATAAATCAATGAGTCAGTGCTTTTCTGTAAGTTTTTCCTCAGCTGGAATCTGGCAGGAAATAAGGGGAAAAAAAATCGCAGCATGCTGCATATTGTTGCGTAAAGTGGCGAGACTCACCAATGCAAGTGTAGGGATATGAGAAAAAAATTGGATGGCACATGGACCATCCGTATGCCATCCGCTTATTACGGATACATTACCATTCTGTAGCATAGAACACTGTAAATGGTCTTGTAAATGAGTAATAGTTGCTGAGAAAAAAATGAATGTCGTATGGATGTGATATTAATGGTAGGTGAGAAAATGGCACTTGCATGACATCTGGAATGCTAAAAGGATTTCACTCGTCTAAAGCCTGCATTACACGGGACGACCGATTGTGCGATTTCACAATCGATCATACCCGCCCCCATCATTTTTGTGTCACGGGCAAATCGCTGCCCGTGGCGCACAAACTCGTTTAACCCCCGTCACATGCACTTACCTTCCGGATGACCTCGCTGTGGGCGACGAACATCCACTTCCTGAAGTGGGAAGGATGTTCGGCGCAATAGCGACGTCACACGGCAGCCGGCCAATAGAAGCGGAGGGGCGGAGATGAGCGGGACATAAACATCACTCCCACCTCCTTCCTTCCACATGGCTGGCAGGTGCCGCGGGACGCAGGTACGCTGTGTTCATCGTTCCCGTGGTGTCACAAGGAGCAATGTGTGATGCCACGGTAACGATGAACAACCTGCACCCATGAAAATAAACGAGATTATGAAAGCTAACAACGAGTACACGACTCACGATTTGTGAGCGATACTGCGTTGTTCAGAGGTGTCACACGAGACGACGTCGTGCGCTATGCCGGATGTGCGTCACGAAAACCGTGACCCCGACGACATATCGCACAATCTATTGTCTCGTGCGATCTCGTTAGCGATGTGAAATTCTAGATCGCAAGTGCGATCTTTCGAGAGCGCACATGCGTAAAATGACCTATGTGCGCTCTCGAAAGATTGCACTTGCAATCTAGAATTGATGCATTTTTTTATGTTGTTGCATGCAGCTTTTGTCACAAATCTGCAAGCCTATCCTTATGCCAGCAAAGTCAATGAGAATTCTGTGTAGTGGACGTGTTGCTTATTTTTCCCTTGCATATTTGGTGCAGAAAATAAACTGCAGCATGCAATTTTTTTTTAGGAATTTGCTGGGATTTTTCCACCCCAAATGCATGAAAAACGTATGGAAAAACCTCATGCAAAAAAGCACCAAAAACGCTGCAAAAATGCACTACAGAGACCAGTGATTCTTCTGCCAGGAAATGCAGATTTGGTGCCGAACTTTCTGCAACCAAATACTTTGTGTGTGGACATAGCCTAAAGGGTACTTTACACACTGCAACATCGCTAGCGACGTGAAATTCTAGATTGCAAGTGCGATCCTTCGAGAGCGCACATGCGTAAAAAGACCTATGTGCGATATCGAAAGATCGCACTTGCGATCTAGAATTTCACATCGCTAATGAGATCTCTAGCGATGTCGCAGTGTGTAAAGTACCCTTAAGGCTATGTGCCCACGCTGCAGAAAATGCGCGGATTTTGCCGCGCATTTCTCGCGGAAAAGCCGCAGATTTTCCAGAAATCTGCAGCACAGCTACTCCCCAGCCATTTCTATGGCATTTGGGAAATGCTGTGCCCACGCTGCGGATTTTTCCGCAGCGGAAATCATGCAGATTTTCGTGCGGAAAAATCTGCAGCATGTCAATTATTGTTGCGGATTTTCGTGCGGATTTTGCCTATTCAATTGAATTAAAAAAAATCGCAAAATCCACAACAAAATACGCGTCAAATCTGCATCAAATCCGCGTCAAATCCGCACCTATGAAAAGGTGCGGATTCCGGGGGAAAGCTGCGGATTTTGATGCAGAAAAATCCGCAGATACAGAGTCCCATGGGCAAATAGCCTAAGGCTATGTGCACACGTTGCTTTTTTGCTGCTTTTTTTCATGCATTTTTCCTTGCAGAATTTAATCAATACTGCAAGGAAAAACACATGCCAGGAAAGTCTATGAGAATCTTAACTTGCTGTACACAGCGTGTCAATTGTTTCTGCTTTTTTCTGTATTTTTATAATCCACTGCAATGCTTTATCACTATAGTTGATTATATCTGTCAGTGTTGCACTGACACTTCACCTCCCACACTATGCAGCCGACATGATCTGTGAGGTGATCTGTACCTCAGTAACCCAGGGTCGCCATGATGATTTCCCAGGGATGACATGGCAGCAATCGGGTCCCTTTGATCAAATTACAAGGACCTGATCACCAAGGAAAGGTAAGCGATTCCTCTCCCTGCTTGCTGAATGCTGCCATCACATTGATGGCAACTTTCAGGGGGTTAAAGCCCATTGATTTTAATGGGTCTACGTGGGTCCCTGTTTCAGGTACATGTGAAAACTGACGTGACATGTACCGGAGATACAGTTGTGTGAAGGAGGCCTAACATGGTATAATATCTCCTATTGGAAGGATAGATGATAACTTACAATTGCAGTCTGAATTTGACATCCTGAGAACAGGGCTCTGAAACCCTCAAATGTTAGTCAATGAGTTGGAGCAGATGCTCAGTTTTTTCTCATTCAGATTTGAGTGGATGCCGAAATCGCGCGAGGCTATCCAATGCAATTCCATGGTTGTGAGAAAAACAATGGACACTACAGGGAGAGCACACAGACCATCCTAGTGACGTCCGTTGTTGTGGATACAAAACTATTCTGTAACACTATAAATGGCCCTGTAAATGACTGTAAATGAATAATTGTTACTGAGAAAAAAACGGATTGCACACTGACAGCATACTAATGACAAGTGTGAAAAAATAGTCCTAATTATGTGGATGAAAGTGGGACAATTTTTTCATATGCACATGTGACCCCAGCCCAAGTCTAAGGATGCCAGAACATCGGAAGCGATAAGCTAATGACCCTCGGCTCGGGCTCTGCTGCGAGCGTGAGGTGAGTGTCATGCAACTGTGATGTGATCTTGTGATCGGATCACAGCTGCAGAGAGGAGGGAGGGAGCACTTCCCCTCTCTCCTTTGTTGCCTGTCTCGCCATATGGGCTCTTTTCCACATGCGTACTGCTCCCAATACGGGAGAATCAGAGCAATATGCTAATGACCCTCTGCTGCAGGTGTCATGTGTGGAGAAGATGGAGAGAGCAATTTCTCCCATCTCCTCCGTTGTCTGTCTCTGCGTGCACTGCAGTGCAGTTGCAAAACATGCGAGTGCAGTGCGATTTTACACACGCGTGAGTCGAGACTCGGTGCAAAACGCAGCATGCTGCGATTGTACCGAGAGTAAGATTCGTGTGGAGAAAAAACAGGACAGAGGAAACTGTCTCATTGATTAACACTGGTGCAAGTGCAATCCGATTTTTTATCAGATTGCCCTCGTGCATGAAAATCGCAGATGGAAAAGAGCCCTATATATCACACTGCACTCAGATGACATGTGAGTGCAGTGCGATGATTCACACACTCCCATAGACTTGTATGGGTGTGTGTGAGCTGAGACTTGATGTCAAACATAGCATGCTGCCATTCTTTTTTCATGCTGATATGGCATGAGAAATCAATCACAAATGGACACTGCTTCATAGTTTTGTACTGGTGTGAATGCAATCTGATGTTTTATCGGATTGCACTCATCCATGCATAATGCAAGTGGAACCGAGGCCTAAGAATGGGAATGGCCTTCACACCTTCTCCATTCATTTCTATGGGCAAGCTTTAAATAACCAAATACACCTCCACTCCACTTATTGTCTATGGGACTGCTGGCCACAAGTGATGATCAGATTTCCCCATTACCAGCAATCAGCAAGTTGTCTACTATTCTGTAGATAAGTGATAGCTTGTCAAGTTCGGAATTACCTTTTAACAATTTTTGTGGTCTCTGTTCATTATCACTATGGTACTTTGGTTTAAAAATGGGAATCTATCCATTTGGGAGCAAAATAGCGTAAGGGCAAAGACCCTGATTCCAGTAATGTATCACTTACTCTGGTGCTTGCTACCTTTTTGATAAAATTCCAGTTTTATCTGCTACATTTACCTATGCTGAACTTTGCCTACACCAATGACTGGCAGCTTTCTGTGTACAATGTGCATAGGAAGATAAGTGCCAATGAATATGGGAGACTACATGGCAGAAAGGTTACCAGTAGAGTTGAGCGCGGTTCGTGGTTCGAGGTTCTCCAGTTCTAGGCTCGAGTGATTTTGGGGCCTGTTCTAGATCGAACTAGAACTCGAGCTTTTTGAAAAAGCTCGATAGTTCTAGAAACGTTCGAGAACGGTTCTAGCAGCAAAAAAACAGCTAATTCCTAGCTTGGTTTCCGCTGTAATAGTGTAAGTCACTCTGTGAATCACACTATTATGACATTTCAGTGTATAGTGTGCGTGAACAGCGCCTTCAGATCACTGCTGTTTCTATAATGGCGATCGCCATTTTTTTTTTTTCCTTGTCTTCCTTCCTTAAGCGCGCGCGTGTAGTGGGGCGGGCCAGCATGTCAGCCAATCCCAGACACACACACAGCTAAGTGGACGTTTAGCCACAGAAGCAACGGCATGTGTGATAGGATGTCCATGTCACATGTCCCTGCATTATAAAACCGGACATTTTCCTCCAGGACGCCATTATCTCTTCTGCGTCTTTGGTGTCAGACATCACTGTCGCAGCTCCGTCCTCCTGAGTCCTATCGCCGATACAGCTGTATGCGCTCCATACACAGCGTTAGACAGCATAGGGATAGCACTTTCTATCAGTCCTTTTAAGGGCTCAAACCGTTAGGGTCAGAGCCATAGGTGACAGGTCCTGAAAACAGCGACAGCGTCTGTGTAGCCAAGGTCAGGGATTTCCTCCCTGCATTTCCCTATTAGGAGGGAATAGAAAGGCAGGCTTCCATTCCTCTACCCAGAGCCCCACAATCCTGGCACTGTACCCTTCTGTCCTCTGCACACTCCAACTCATTATAACTAAGCCATTATACTAGCAAACACTCAGTGTACCTAGTGGCATCCTAAACGTGGCTATTGGACTTTGCTATAGTCACACTAGTGCAAAGACATTTGCAGAGCACGTCAGCCTGCATTGCACACTCCAACTCATTATAACTAAGCCATTATACTAGCAAACACTCAGTGTACCTAGTGGCATCCTAAACGTGGCTATTGGACTGTTGTCTAGTCACACTAGTGCAAAGACATTTGCAGAGCACCTCTGCCTGCATTGCACACTCCAACTAATTATAACTAAGCCATTATACTAGCAAACACTCAGTGTACCTAGTGGCATCCTAAACGTGGCTATTGGACTTTGCTATAGTCCCACTAGTGCAAAGACATTTGCAGAGCACCTCTGCCTGCATTGCACACTCCAACTCATTATAACTAAGCCATTATACTAGCAAACACTCAGTGTACCTAGTGGCATCCTAAACGTGGCTATTGGACTTTGCTATAGTCCCACTAGTGCAAAGACATTTGCAGAGCACGTCTGCCTGCATTGCACACTCCAACTCATTATAACTAAGCCATTATACTAGCAAACACTCAGTGTACCTAGTGGCATCCTAAACGTGGCTATTGGACTTTGCTATAGTCACACTAGTACAAAGACATTTGCAGAGCACGTCTGCCTGCATTGCACACTCCAACTCATTTTAACTAAGCCATTATACTAGCAAACACTCAGAGTACCTAGTGGCATCCTAAACGTGGCTATTGGACTGTTGTCTAGTCACACTAGTGCAAAGACATTTGCAGAGCACCTCTGCCTGCATTGCACACTCCAACTCATTATAACTAAGCCATTATACTAGCAATTTTTGCTGCCAGTTTAAGGGCCGTAGTTGCATTGTCAGGGATATTTATTCTTTATTATTCTGCTGTTAATAAAGCTAGACCACCACTGCAATCTACACCACCTCTCAATTTTTACTACCACATTTTCAGTCCACAATCTTGTCACAATCAACATGAGTGGCAAAATGACAGATGCTGGTGGAAAGGGGAAGAGGCGTGGTGGAAAAGGCAAAAAAGGTTTTGTCCGTGGGGAAGGTGGCAAAGCTCCATTATCATCTGCTGAAGATAGACCATCTACCAGCAAAAGTAAGATGTCTACTACTTACCGTGGACAATCCGATGTGCTCCCTTTTTTACGGACACGAACAACAGGAACAAAGGTAGATGATGGGCAAAAAAGGAAAATGCTTGAATGGATCTCAAGTGGTCCAACAAGTGCCCTCTCAGCCACTTCAAGTACCGCATCCAAAAAACACCAGTCCTCTGAGTTGTCATCCCAATCAAACTTGATTTCTCCCAGCTCTGAAGTCTGCATCAGCCCTGCACAGTATGGTGGAACTGAGATGGCTGAGTCTGCAGAGCTGTTCAGTCACACTATAGCCTGGGAATCAGAGGTCTGCTCCCAAGCTACAGTGAGTACAGAACAGGAAATGGTCTGCAGTGATGCCCAGAACCTTTGTGACTCTGATTCAGGCCGTGAGGACCAAGTTTCGGAGCATAATGTTGACCCTTTGTCACAAACTGTAACACCTGTGGTTATAGACAATGAGGAACATACTGATGAAGATGAGACTCAGATACCCGATTGGGATGACAACTTAAATATTTGGTCAGGGCAAGAAGAGGCTCGGTCAGAGGGGGAGGGGAGTGCAAACACAACAATTGATGATGAAGTTCTAGATCCCACCTACTGTCAACCCACAGTCAGGCGCTCGAGGAGGTCAACAGAGGTGGTGGAGGAGGATGCAACTGATGACGAAGTTACCTTGCGCCTTCCTGGACAGAGTCGGAGTACTGGTAGCACGTCTACAACTGCATCCTCAGCCACCACTCTGCCTCTGAGCATTATTCGGGGTGGATCATCAGGTCGCATGGCCTCTAAGCCTTGCCTAGCCTGGTCCTTTTTTGACATAGAAAAAGATCGCCCAAATTATGTGATCTGTAAAATTTGTCATGGTTCTCTTAGTAGAGGTCAAAACCCCAGCAGTTTGACAACTTCTTCCATGAATCGTCACATGAATAAATATCATATGGCCCGGTGGGAAGCTCACCGTGCTGTAATGCGGCCTAGCGGAGCGAACCATCCACCGCCTGCCCCTTCCAGTGCATCCGCGCGCTCGTCATCTTCTAGGACTGTGGGGACAGCTGTCACACCTGTTTTTCCACCCACAACTTCCACCACTGTAACCGCAACAGGCAGTTTGCTTGGTAGGTCGTCAGTTGTTTTGGAAGGGGAAACAAGTGAGTGTGTACAGCTGTCTCAGACATCGATAGCACCAACTTTGGATGAAGGCAACATCATGTCACCGCCTGCACTTTCCTCACAAACCTGCATTTTTCCAGGGACACCCTACTCAACACCGTCTACACACAGCAGCCAGATCTCTGTCCCTCAGATGTGGACAAATAAAAGGCCATTTCCTGCGACCCATGACAAAGCTAAGAGGTTGACTCTATCCCTCTGTAAGCTGTTGGCTACAGAAATGCTGCCTTTCCGCCTAGTGGACACACAGGATTTTAGAGACCTTATGTCTGTCGCTGTGCCCCAGTACCAGATGCCTAGTCGCCACTACTTCTCTAAGAAAGGTGTGCCCGCGCTACACCAGCATGTCGCACACAACATCACCGCTTCCTTGAGAAACTCTGTGTGTGAACGGGTGCATTTCACCACCGATACTTGGACCAGTAAGCATGGACAGGGACGTTACATGTCGCTGACTGGGCACTGGGTAACTATGGTGATAGATGGTGAAGGGTCTGCTGCACAAGTCTTGCCGTCCCCACGACTTGTGTGTCAATCCTCTGTCTGTCCAAGTTCCGCCACTGCTTCTGCATCCTCCACCTCATCTGGGTCCTCCACCTCCGCCCCAAGCCTGCCTGGTCAGGCCACCAGCGTTCTCACTGCGCAGAAGGAATCACGCACCCCTCATTACTATGCTGGCAGCAGAGCGCAACGGCATCAGGCGGTCTTTAGCTTGACATGTCTTGGGAATAAGAGTCACACAGCTGAGGAGTTGTGGTCAGCTCTGCGGTCCGAGTTTAATAAATGGTTGTCTCCACTCAACCTGCAGCCTGGTAAGGCCGTGTGCGACAATGCTGCAAACCTGGGTGCGGCCCTTCGCCTGGGCAAGGTGACACACGTACCTTGTATGGCTCACGTGTTGAACCTTGTCGTGCAGCAATTTTTAACACAGTATCCCGGCCTAGATGGCCTTCTGAACAGGGCACGAAAACTGTCTGCTCACTTCCGCCGTTCAAGCGCCGCAGCTGAGCGACTTGCATCGCTCCAGAAGTCTTTCGGCCTGCCGGTTCATCGCCTGAAATGCGATGTGGCGACACGCTGGAATTCAACTCTCCACATGTTACAGCGACTGTGGCAGCACCGCCGTGCCCTGGTGCAATACGTCATGACGTATAGCCTGGGCCAACGAGATGCAGAGGTGGGGCAGATCACCCTGATGGAGTGGTCTCAGATCAAGGACCTATGCACCCTTCTGCACAGTTTCGACATGGCGACGAATATGTTTAGGGCTGACAATGCCATTATCAGCATGACGATTCCAGTCATTTACATGCTGGAGCACACGCTAAACACTATTCGGAGTCAGGGGGTGGGACAACAGGAAGGGGATGAACTACAGGAGGATTCATATGCGCAAGACACAACAACATCACCAAGGTCCAGACGTTCATCATCACCAAGGCGCCAGGCATGGGAGCATGGGGGACAGGGATCAACAAGGGCGCATGGTAGCAGGCGAGATGTTGAGGAAGGTGCAGGAGGACATGAAGAAATGGAGGACGAACTGTCCATGGACATGGAAGACTCAGCAGATGAGGGAGACCTTGGTCAAATTTCAGTTGAAAGAGGTTGGGGGGAGATGTTAGAGGAAGAAAGAACGGTTAGCACCTCTATGCCACAAACACAGCGTGGACTTGGTCCGCATGGCTGCGCAAGACACATGAGTGCCTTCTTGTTGCACTACCTCCAACATGACCCTCGTATTGTCAAAATTAGAAGTGATGATGACTACTGGCTTGCCACACTATTAGATCCCCGGTACAAGTCCAAATTTTGTGACATAATTCCAGCCATAGAAAGGGACGCACGTATGCAGGAGTATCAGCAGAAGCTGTTACTCGATCTTAGATCCGCTTTTCCACCAAACAACCGTGCAGGTGCAGGGAGTGAATCTCCCAGTTGTAACTTGACAAACATGGGACGGTCTCGTCATCTTCAACAGTCTACCCGTACCAGTAGGACCGTATCTGGTGCTGGTAACAGCAATTTTATGGAATCTTTTCATAATTGTTTTAGACCCTCCTTTGCAAGGCCACCAGAGACAACAAGTCTGACACATAATCAACGGCTGGAGAGGATGATACAGGAGTATCTCCAAATGAACATCGATGCCATGACTGTGCAACTGGAGCCTTGCTCCTTTTGGGCTTCAAACCTAGAAAAATGGCCAGAGCTCTCAACTTACGCCTTGGAGATTTTGTCGTGTCCAGCTGCCAGCGTTGTCTCTGAACGTGCCTTCAGTGCTGCTGGGTGTGTGCTGACAGATAAGCGCACGCGTCTGTCCAGTGACAATGTGGACAGACTGACGTTCATCAAAATGAACAAGTCATGGATCCAGAAGGAATTTACAACCCCTGTGTCATCCTGGGGAGAGTAAATGCTTGTGGATTTGGAATGTGCTTGATGCAAATCTAGCTGTGAAGTGTACAACTGGGGCCCAAGTGCTGCCACTGATGGGGTGGGTGTCTGTGTGGCCCAATTTTTGGAAAAAAGGGAGACTCCGCTTGGAGTAACCCTTGCTTACATTGTTTTTAAAAGAAGCCAAGATGAACAAGTCATGGTTCAGCAAAGACTTTATCTACCTACCCCGGTGTCATGCTGGGGACGGTTAATTATGGCGTATTTTTGAATGTGCTTGATGCAAATCAAGCTGTGAAGTGTACAACTGGGGCACAAGTGCTGCCACTGAATGGGTGGGTGTGTGTGGGGCACAATTTTTGGAAAAAAAGGGAGACTCCGCTTGGAGTAACCCTTGCTTACATTGTTTTTAAAAGAAGCCAAGATGAACAAGTCATGGTTCAGCAAAGACTTCATCTACCTACCCCGGTGTCATGCTGGGGACGGTTAATTATGGCGTATTTTTGAATGTGCTTGATGCAAATCAAGCTGTGAAGTGTACAACTGGGGCACAAGTGCTGCCACTGAATGGGTGGGTGTGTGTGGGGCACAATTTTTGGAAAAAAAAGGGAGACTCCGCTTGGAGTAACCCTTGCTTACATTGTTTTTAAAAGAAGCCAAGATGAACAAGTCATGGTTCAGCAAAGACTTTATCTACCTACCCCGGTGTCATGCTGGGGACGGTTAATTATGGCGTATTTTTGAATGTGCTCGATGCAAAATCAAAACATCCTGTTTGCAACTAGGGCCCAAGTGCTGCCACTGATGGGGTGGGTGTCTGTGTGGCCCAATTTTTGGAAAAAAGGGAGGCTCCGCTTGGAGTAACCCTTGCTTACATTGTTTTTAAAAGAAGCCAAGATGAACAGAGCTGGGATCAGGAAAGACTTTGCTACCTACCCTGGTGTCATCCTGGGGACGGTTAATTATGGCGTATTTTTGAATGTGCTTGATGCAAATCTAGCTGTGAATTGTACAACTGGGGCACAACTGCTGCCACTGAATGGGTGGGTGTGTGTGGGGCCCAATTTTTGGAAAAAAAGGGAGACTACGCTTGGAGTCACCTTGCGGTGTTTTACATGATTTTAGAAGGGCGTGCCATGCCTATATCTGTGTGTCCTCCTCTTTTTCCTTGTCCAGCTGTTTTGTTTTCGCATGAGTATATGTCCTTGTCACTTTCTCATGTGTTTGTGTTGTTTGTCACCTTTTGGACACCTTTGAGGGTGTTTTCTAGGTGTTTTTATGTGTTTGTGATTGCCTGCCATTGTTTCCTATGCAGTTCGAGTTCGGTTCGTCGAACGTTCGACGAGCCGAACTCGAACGGGAGCTCCGTTTGGCGAACCGACCTCGAGCCGAACCGGGACCGGTTCGCTCATCTCTAGTTACCAGTCCTCTATTAATAATATCCTGCTGATAAAACATTGATTTTTATAAAATGACAGCTAGCAGCCCAGTAAGTAAGACATGAGTGGAATCAGGGTCTCTATCTCTATGCTGCTTTCAGATTGGGTGGCAAAAACCTGATGACATATCAAAATATGTGTAAACATTTCTATAATAGCAAAATCCTTAAAAATGCAGTTTTATTGTTATTCTTTTTAAATCATATATAATGGTATGTACATACTTTCCAATATAGCTTTTGATGATGTAAATGTTGTAATGATTTTTCATTCTAGCTTTTCCAGTATAGGTTATACAAGTTTTAATGTCACATAAATCATATCTAGCATAACCCGTTACTAGACTGACTGCTCGACTTGAGGATTTCTACCCTTCCACATCGTCCAAAGCATTCAGATTTCATTTTTGACGGAAAGCTGTTTAGACGCTTGCATCTTCACCACAATTTCACGCTGAGTGTTTCTGGGTCTCGGTAATGATGGTGTGAAGGCTAGCAGCTTGCTTCTTGGTTGCTGCGTCTCCCTATTATCCTAAAGCCTAATACTAAGCAATGAATCATTGTTCTCATAAGAAATTCAAAATCAATTGCGCTGTAAATCTACAGCTATATTCAGGTGCAAAGTACAGCACCCATTATTTCTTGGATTTACTCCACCGCTATTGTGAGATCAAATTTAGAGCGGATTTAGCTTGTCAATCATGGAACCATAAGCCAAACTTTTTTTTTTTCGTGTGTTCTGTTCTGGACAACAGATGGAAACGTTAACCGTATGCTGAAAATCCCCAAACCTCTTTGAATATTTATGTGAGTGAACATGAATACCCAATTTTAAAAGACCCACTGAGCAAAATTAAACTATGTACATCTCCATGATAACATGTCAGCCATACAGGTGGTGATTTCATAGTCTACAGCGTCAAATATAAGAAAAGGGGGGACACAAAGAAAAGGAAATCGAAAAATCCACCTGTAAAGCTACCATGAAATCAGCAGGCTTTCTGCCACTTGCAATTACAGATATTTTCTAAAGTGCTCACAACACAAACGCAGAAACACAATTGTATATTTCCGCATTCACTGCCGAACAGTATTTTACAGCGTGGCCAGAAAGAAAATAATAGACATGGCCATGAATAGACTTTATTATTGCCATCCATTGGTGTGGGCTTCCAATATATAGAAGTTTTTAATGCACAAAATGTATCCACTATATAGAAAACCATTAAATATCTAGCAACTAATATTAAGTAGAAAAAATGTTTGGTATGGTATATGGTATATATACAGTATATATATATATATATATATATATATATATATATATATATACAGTGCTGGCCAAAAGTATTGGCACCCCTGCAATTCTGTCAGATAATACTCAGTTTCTTCTTGAAAATGATTGCAATCACAAATTCTTTGGTATTATTAACTTCATTTATTTTGCTTGCAATGAAAAAAACACAAAAGAGAATGAAACATAAAACAAATCATTGATCATTTCACACAAAACTCCAAAAATGGACCAGACAAAAGTATTGGCACCCTTAGCCTAAGGGGTTCTTGCACACTACGACATCGCAGGTGCAATGTCGGTGGGGTCAAATTGAAAGTGACGCACATCCGGCATCGCAGGCGACATCGTAGTGTGTAAAGTCTAGATGATACGATTAACGAGCGCAAAAGTGTCGTAATCGTATCATCCGTGTAGCGTCGGCGTAATCCATAATTACGCTGACGCGATGGTCCGATGTTGTTCCTCGCTACAGCAGCAGCACACATCGCTGTGTGTGAAGCCGCAGGAGCGAGGAACATCTCCTAACGGCGTCACCGCGGCTCCCGTAGGATATGCGGAAGGGAGAAGGTGGGTGGGATGTTTACATCCCGCTCATCTCCGCCCCTCCGTTCCTATTGGCCGCCTGCCGTGTGATGTCGCAGTGACGCAGTACGACCCGTCCCCTTAATAAGGAGGCGGGTCGCCGGCCAGAGCGATGTCGCAGGACAGGTGAAGCTGCCGTAGCTATCACAAGATATTGCTGCTGCGACGGGGGCGGGGCCCATCGCGCTCGGCATCGCAGCATCGGCTTGCGATGTTGCAGCGTGCAAAGTACCCCTTATACTTGGTTGCACAACCTTTAGCCAAAATAACTGCGAACAACCGCTTCCGGTAACCATCAATGAGTTTCTTACAATGCTCTGCTGGAATTTTAGACTATATATATATAGTGCTGGCCAAAAGTATTGGCACCCCTGCAGTTCTGTCAGATAATACTCAGTTTCTTCTTGAAAATGATTGCAATCACAAATTCTTTGGTATTATTAACTTCATTTATTTTGCTTGCAATGAAAAAAACACAAAAGAGAATGAAACAAAAAACAAATCATTGATCATTTCACACAAAACTCCAAAAATGGGCCAGACAAAAGTATTGGCACCCTTAGCCTAA
Organism: Anomaloglossus baeobatrachus; assembly: GCF_048569485.1. Lineage (NCBI taxonomy): Eukaryota > Metazoa > Chordata > Amphibia > Anura > Aromobatidae > Anomaloglossus > Anomaloglossus baeobatrachus. The sequence goes on along the minus strand of NC_134355.1, from coordinate 318,937,824 downwards.
GGGGTTCTTGCACACTACGACATCGCAGGTGCGATGTCGGTGGGGTCAAATTGAAAGTGACGCACATCCGGCATCGCAGGCGACATCGTAGTGTGTAAAGTCTAGATGATACGATTAACGAGCGCAAAAGTGTCGTAATCGTATCATCGGTGCAGCGTCGGCGTAATCCATAATTACGCTGATGCGATGGTCCGATGTTGTTCCTCGCTACAGCAGCAGCACACATCGCTGTGTGTGAAGCCGCAGGAGCGAGGAACATCTCCTACCGGCGTCACCGCGGCTCCCGTAGGATATGCGGAAGGGAGAAGGTGGGTGGGATGTTTACATCCCACTCATCTCCGCCCCTCCGTTCCTATTGGCCGCCTGCCGTGTGACGTCGCAGTGACGCCGTACGACCCGTCCCCTTAATAAGGAGGCGGGTCGCCGGCCAGAGCGATGTCGCAGGACAGGTGAAGCTGCCGTAGCTATCACAAGATATTGCTGCTGCGACGGGGGCGGGGCCCATCGCGCTCGGCATCGCAGCATCGGCTTGCGATGTTGCAGCGTGCAAAGTACCCCTTATACTTGGTTGCACAACCTTTAGCCAAAATAACTGCGAACAACCGCTTCCGGTAACCATCAATGAGTTTCTTACAATGCTCTGCTGGAATTTTAGACCATTCTTCTTTAGCAAACTGCTCCAGGTCCCTGAGATGTGAAGGGTGCCTTCTCCAAACTGCCATTTTGAGATCTCTCCAGAGGTGTTCTATGGGATTCAGGTCTGGACTCATTGCTGGTCACTTTAGTAGTCTCCAGTGCTTTCTATCAAACCATTTTCTAGTGCTTTTTGAAGTGTGTTTTGGGTCATTGTCCTGCTGGAAGACCCATGACCTCTGAGGAAGACCCAGCTTTCTCACACTGGGCCCTACATAATGCTGCAAAAATTTGTTGGTAGTTTTCAGACTTCATAATGCCATGCACACGGTCAAACAGTCCAGTGCCAAAGGCAGCAAAGCAACCCCAAAGCATGAGGGAACCTCCACCATGTTTGACTGTAGGGACCGTGTTCTTTTCTTTGAATGCCTCTTTTTATTCCTGTAAACTCTATGTTGATAGCTTTTCCCAAAAAGCTCTACTTTTGTCTCATCTGACCAGAGAACATTCTTCTAAAACGTTTTAGGCTTTCTCAGGTAAGTTTCGGCAAACTCCAGCCTGGCTTTTTTATGTCTCGGGGTAAGAAGTGGGTATCCTGAGTATTCTACCATACAGTCCCTTTTCATTCAGATGCCGATGGATAGTACGGGTTGACACTGTTGTACCCTCGGACTGCAGGGCAGCTTGAACTTGTTTGGATGTTAGTCGAGGTTCTTTATCCACCATCCGCACAATCTTGCGTTGAAATCTCTCGTCAATTTTTCTATTCCTTCCACATCTAGGGAGGTTAGCCACAGTGTCATGGGCTTTAAACTTCTTGATGACACTGCGCTCCATAGACATAGGAACTTTCAGGTCTTTGGAGATGGACTTGTAGCCTTGAGATTGCTCATGCTTTCTCACAATTTGGATTCTCAAGTCCTCAGACAGTTCTTTGGTCTTCTTTCTTTTCTCCATGCTCAATGTGGTACACACAAGGACACAGGACAGAGGTTGAGTCAACTTTAATCCATGTCAACTGGCTGCAAGTGTGATTTAGTTATTGCCAACACCTGTTAGGTGCCACAGGTAAGTTACAGGTCCTGTTAATTACACAAATTAGAGAGGCATCACATGATTTTTCAGAACAGTGCCAATACTTTTGTCCACCCCCTTTTTTATGTTTGGTGTGGAATTATATCCAATTTGGCTTTATGACAATTTTTTTTTTCATTGAAGACAAATTAAATGAAGATAATAATCCCAAAGAATTTGTGATTGCAATCATTTTCAAGAAGAAACTGAGTATTATTTGACAGAATTGCAGGGGTGCCAATACTTTTGGCCAGCACTGTATATATATATATATATACATTTAGCATTTGCAGCAGTGTTGGCAGAAAAAATGTATAAAATGTGAATGTTTTTGCAACTTTCTGCATTTGTTCTTGATACAGTTTTACTTTTTTAGGTAGCTTCTAATGCTGTGTATATTTGTTGCATCAAAAATGTGGTGTCTTAAGCCGGCGTTACATGCTACGATTTATCTGACAATATGTCGTCGGGTCCGCGACGCACATCTGGCATCGTTAGCGACGTTGTTGCGTGTGACACCTACGAGCAACTCCGAACAATCGCAAATAGGTTGAAAATCGTTGATCGTTGACACGTCGTTCAGTTTCAAAATATTGTTCGTCGTTTGGATCGTAGCAGACATATTGGTATGTTTGACACCCTGCCAACGACGAACAACATCCATACGACCGCTTTGGTCAAACAATATAACGATGTTGCATCATTTTTGAGATCGTTACGTGTGACCGCTAATAAACGACCTATGTGTGATCTCGGCAAAACGTAACAATGATCTGAGCGTGTCACATCGTTTAAGACATCGTCAGATAAATCGTAGCATGTAACGCCGGCTTTACAGTGCCAGCAAAGTGGATGGATTTACAGGAATCCCCTGCCTTCTGTGCTGTTTTTCACTCAGTATAAACTGACCTGGGGTGTGTGTTTGAAATTTGCAACACGTCAATTTCTCCTGCGGATATTCTGAGCTTAAGGGTACACTCACACGAGTGTATAAATCGGACTAATGCAATGTGAGAAAATCTGGCATTGCTCTCTGACTAATGTTAGTCAATGAGGGAAAGCAGTTGGTCAGCTTTCTCGCATCCAGATTCTGGATGCGAGAAAAGCCGGAACATGCTGCGATTTCATCTGGAAAACGTCCGAGACTCGCCAATACAAGTCAATGGATGGACCATCCTAATAACGTCTGTTTTTATGGATGCAATTCTATCATGTAGCACAGAACACTGTAAATGCTCCTGTACATGACTGTAAAGGACTAATAGCTGCTGAGAAAATAACGGATTGCACACTGACAGCATACTGACAGGACACGGATGACAAGTGAGAAAAAATCGTCCTACACTCCTGGACAAGAATGGGACCATTTTTACATACGTTCGTGTGAGTCCAGCCTTATGTGCAGATTTTTCTCATAGACTTGTAATAGATGCGGAAAAAAATGCATATGTGTTATTAGTGCATTTCCATTGTGCAAACGCATATAAAAGCATGTAATCCACACATAAGTACTTCAATAAGGTTTTGTCAAAGGAAAATACCGGGAAATATCAAAAACAAAGAAGCTTTATTTAAAACATGACATATGAAAAATAGGCAAAAAAACGCAGCATCAAAAACGCGGAAAAAAGGTATGTAAAAAATGCAGAAATTCTGCAACATCAAAAACTCACCAAAATCTCATCCTGGTAAAGTAGTGAGAAGATTCAAATCTGCAAGGAAAAAATAAGCAGCATACGAATGAGATTTCAGAAATCTTATTCACTTCGCTGGTACTGTAAAACGCTGTGTTTTTCGCATGAGCGGACAAAAAAAATCAACATGTCAAGTCTTATTGCATTTTCCTGGTGGAAACTATAACCAATTTGATATTAAAAAGGAAAAAAAGGTACAAGAAACTACTGAGACACAAAAATGTGTACAAATAAAAAAAAAGAAAAAAATGCTTTCTTTTTTTGTGTGGATTTTTAATCCTAAAAAGTCCAGATCAAAATCTCTATACTATCCTTAAGGCCTGAAACACACTTCCGTTAAAAACACGCACGTGCCGTGAGACACGTATTTACCCTGCATGTTGCGTGTGGTAAGTACGTGTCTCGGGTACATGCGGTCCTTGTGTGTTCTACGTGTGCTATCCGCGATAACACACGTAGAACCAATAATTTGCATACTCACGTGGTCCGCGCTGCTGTCCGTGGTGCTGATCTTCGGTCTCCAGCCCTGCCGTCTCCCCGCTGCTGCTGCTGCCGGCAGCAGTGAAGTGAATATTAAATGAGCATAATGAGCGGCGGTCGGCAGCAAGTGGCAGCAGCGGCAGAGACAGGAGGGCTGGAGAAGGTGAGTAAATGTTTTGTATTTTTTTCACTGACACGTGTGTTTTCTCCAGCGCGTTCTCCATGCTGCCGGAGAAAATGTGGACATGTCAGCGTGTAGAAAAACGCACACACGTACAAACGCACACGGACACACGTTCCGTGTGGTTTTACGTGTGTGTGCCTGCTACAATAGGGTAGCATTGCTGAACGTGTCTCCATGCTGCCAGTACGTGCAAAAAATGGCAAACACGTATCGGCGGCACGGATGTGTGTCAGAGGCCTAAGCATTTCTCATACCTTCCACTTAAGGCCTCCTTCACACGTCAGTGATTCTGGTACGTATGTGCTAGCTTTTATACGTACCAGAATCACTGACATACGCAAACCCATTATAATCAATGGGTCTGCACACAAATCAGTGATTTTTCACTGACCATGTCTCCGTGCGGCGTACATGCGTGTCCGTGATTGCTGCACGGAGACAAGTCCATTTTTTTCTGGCATCACTAATGTCCCACTGACCACACTATGGTGTGATCCGTGAAACACGTACCAGAAGAACACAGACATTAAAAATAAAAAACATTTTATACTCACCTTCTCCAATGATGCTGTCTCTGGCCTCTGCTGGCTGCTGCTTCAGAGCCAGCTAATTACTGTCATACATATTCAGTTATGCACAACACTGCAACCCGGAAGTAGCTGCAGCGGGGGCAGAAACACAGCAGTGCCGAAGAGTTCAGCACCACGGACAGCAAGAGTAGGGACAGGTGAGTATACCTCCATGTGCTATCACGGATGATGGATAACATATCACGGATTGCACATGGACAACCCACGTGTGCCGTGAATCACGGCACATGGAAGAGCATATGCATTTTTAACACGTCCGTGAAAAACATATGTGTTTTTCACTGACGTGTGAAACAGGCCTAACATGTACATTAAAGGGGTGGTCCGATGCTTATAATTCCATTTTCTTTTAATATTCTTTACCATTCTCCATATCCGGTTAGTCGCCATACTTCTTTGTTTTCTTTTCTTTCTATGACATGTCATTTGAGGGGAGTCTCTAACAGGATGTCCAGGTAGGATAGTCCTGTAATCACTTCTCTGCAGCTTCTATTTTAACTCCTGAAACAGGACCTCATTGGGAGCGGTGCTGTCATCACCTGCTTCTGTCACCACTGTACCATTCAGTAAAAATTATGGAGAAGTGACTGCATCTTCTGTCCTCACAGTCATGTTCACTGAAATGAGACATCATCAGGGAGTGGTGATAGAAGCAGGGTGAGTGAAAGCCTTACAGCATCAGTCACCACACTAAAATGAATCGTCATCCATGGGCAGCATTAGATTGACATCTCGTTTCAGTGAACAAAGTCGTGGGGAATGAAGATACGGACGGTATGGAGAGGAGCAGGGGTCACTTCTTTACCTAACTTTGATAAAACTTTATTGATAATGACAAGTGTGGATGTCATGCATTTTTAGTGCATTTCCACTGTGGACACCACTAAAAACGCGTTTGCATTTTTCACCTGAGAATATATCCTCACCCATCCCCTGTAGGCTGTGAGCCTTCATGGGCAGGGTCCTCTCTCCTCCTGTACCAGTCTGTGGTTTGTATTGTTCATGAGTATTGTACTTGTTTTTATTATACAGCATATAGCCCTTTTCATATGTAAAGTGACATGGAATAAATGGCGCTGTAATAATAAATACTACTAATAATAATAATAATTGTACTGCATCCATTAAAAATAGGTACCATAGCATTCCTTTAGCATCCATCTTTTTTGTGCACCCGTTGAGCTTTAAAATTGGGTCCCATATGGAAAATGGATCAATATTGCAAGTTACCATTTATATTGAGCCCATGAAAGTAAAACAATAGCACATAAAAAACCTTAAAAGTAGCCAAAGCTAATGTTTGATCAGACACAAGACCAAATATTAGGATGACTCTTCTTTTACATAAACAAGTCCTATTGCATATTTCTGTGTTATCAGCAATATCAAGCTATACCTAACTGCCAATATCTTATGCTATGTCACCTATAAGTAAATTAAACTGACAGTTAATCCTTACATTTTCCAAGCAAAAGATGTAAATATCTAAATTGGTAAATGGGGAAACATATCAACTGGTCTCCTGCCGGCAATTGGAAAAGAATCCAATAGTTCTAGAAGTGGTAGCAGAGTGTAATGTGTATGTAATTGGATTCATGTACACAAACTTCATTCCATCTTCAATACCAGCCAATACATTTCCTCTGAACCCTTGTACATGCTATTGAAATTATTGAATGAAAAAAGCGAGCTCTTCCCTCCTACGCCTTCCACTTGTATAATCAGCTCCGAGTCAATAAACCATCACTGATGAAAAGCACTTCCACTTTGTCTCTGGCTTCCCAATAACATCCATGCATCCAGCCTAATTACGTATTCCGCACACAAACATCAATATTTGTAAAGAGCCGATAAGAGGCGCTGACGAGAAGTACTGCGTTTTTCTTCCAGCGCAGCACTTTGCACTAGTTATGACACAAATCTGTAATCATTCAGACGGCCACCTCTTTATTTCCACAGCCCGAGTGACATTTGCTGTAACGCTCCTCAGAACTGCGGATGTTATGTAATGATTCAATGTCGCTAAATTGATAAGCAACGTTCTCGCTCATGTCAGCCGAGCCTGAAGTTAAGTAATTCAGGCTAAACATATTGAAGATGAGACTATGTGGAATCTGTGTATGGGGAAGCAGCGATGAGAATAAAATATACATAGAAGGCTTACAAGATGAACGTTAAGGAGATAACCTGAGCGCTGAAAAATATGGACAGTCATAAGGTGCCATTTTAACTTTCCAGTCTATGCCGCTATCCTTATAATTTTCTGTAATAAATTTGGCCGCGTAAGCAGGATAAAGCGTTACGATGCTTCCTCTATCATAAAACACATGATTTTCTCTATAAATGGGGCAATATTTTCTCTGAATTCACTGCACATCCCTTCTATTTTTCTTCTGGGATGAGTTTTATGTTATGAAGAAGCTGCAGCTTAGAGTCACTTATAAGATAGCTTTGCGTGCCTCTCTCAGTGTCTAGAAGTTACCTACTGGCTATTGCAAATGTCTTTTTGGATGATTGAATACCGCAAATATTCGGCAACGCCCATATTCGCCGAATAGGTCGCCGCTATTCAACTATTTGCGAATATTCGATGCGCAATGTAAGTCTATGGCAAACCCGAATAGTTGCCGAATAGCAACTATTCGGGCTTCCCATAGACTTACATTCGCATAGCGGCGACCTATTCGTCGGATATTTGCGAAGCCAAATATTGCCAAATATTTGTGATATTCAATCATCCCTAGTCTTTACCCACTTGCAATAATGAAACTGGCACAGGAGAGCTAACCGGCCTTACAATGCTTAATTAGTCACTGAGCACCACATACCATACAACCTCCTGAACTATCATTTAAACCTCACTCACACGACCATATGAACTGGACGAGTGCAATACAAGAAAATCTCTCATTGCACTCTGACCAATGTTAGTCAATGAGTTGGAGCAGATGGTCAGTTATTTTCTCTTCCAGATTCCGGATGAGAAAAAAGTTGCAACATGCTGTGAGTGTATGCCGAAATCATGTGACACTCTCCAATACAAGTCAATGGTGGCAAGAAGAAAAACTGACACCACACAGACAGCACACAGACCATCCTAGTGATGTCCAGTTTTTTTGGATACATTACCATTTTGTACCATAGAACAATGTAAATGACTGTAAGTGAATAATAATTACTAACAAAAAAAAAAAGGATTGTGTATGGACACCACATGGACAGCACACAGATGACAAGTGAGAAAAAAATCGTCCTACTTTTCTGGATGAAAATGGGACAGATTTTTAATATACTCGTGTGACCCCAGCCTTAGGGGCCATATTGCGGACTCTCTAAACTGCCAATTTGGCATTTTATAATTAATTATATAGCTCCCTTCCCTTGACATGCCAACTCCAGTAAACCAAACTTTTAACAAATTAAATTATTTTGGAGAATCTTTTCTTCATCATGTTATTAATCGTCTGTAGTAATGAGCGGACTGTGGATGATTGGCAGAGTTCCCCCACAGAGCAACACGTTTAACAAACATCCCCTACAGAGCCTGTTTTCCCAGTCCACCCTAAAGAGCCTAAAATTCAGCTCCAGTAGCTTACACCTCAATTGATCTAGTTAAAAAGCTCATAGTTGGATTTGTGACCGACCTAGTAGTCTGCCACGAGGCTTCCAATAGTTCCCCCACAGAGCAACAATCTTACAAGTGCCCATACAGACCCTGTTCACAGCTCCTGTGTGGGCTGTGATTTTCCCCCGAAACAGAAGAGTCTCAGAACAGCCTGCTGTGGTTTCTTCCTGGCTGTGCTGAAGTGGATTGTGCCGGTGTAATGCTGACCAGATGACGAGGAGGTGGAGGAAGTAGGATCAGGTAACATGGACAGAGAAATGTTCAGCAATCCTCGGTGGTGGTAGCACACATGCCAAAACGCTTTGACCTCAGGCGCAGCTGACACTATGTTAAGCCTAACAGAGCCTGTTTTAAGTGTTTTTTAACACAGTCAAGATTGTTAGAATTTCCTTACAGAACAACAATTCTCACAAAGGCCACTACAGAGCCTGTTTTCCCAGTTCACTTATACAGTCGATTATTAGGCTATGTGCCCATGCTGCAGAAAATTTGTGGAATTTGCCGCAATTTTTTTGCGGAAACTCTGCGGATTTCTCAAAAATCCGCAGTACAGCGAGTCCTCGGCCATTGCTATGACATTTTGGAAGTGCTCTGCACATGCTGCATTTTTTTCCGCAGCGGATATAATGCGATCAAGTCACAGCTGCGAAGGAGGGGGCGGGGGCTGCGGAAGAGAGGGAGGGGTTAATCTCCTTATCTCCTCCATTGTCAGCCTGTGCGTATATCGCACTGCACTTAGATAACATCCGAGTGCAGTACGATGTTTCTCTGGGACCCATAGACTTGTATGGGTGCTAGTGATACGGCTCTCGCAGACAATCGTAGCATGCTGCGATTTTTTTATGCAGCACATTTAGGGCTGGGGAAAAAGTCTCAGATCTGAGCTGCAGCATTGTCTTAAATGGGGCTGAGTACAATCCGAAATTTTCTCACATTGCACTCGTGCGAGTCATACGCAAGTGTGACTCCAACCTTAGTAAGTTTTTCATCAGAGTTTAATGAGATTTTTTATACAGTTTAGTCCGACTTTTTTCAGAGTTTGGTCAGAGTTTCATCAGATCTTTTTGCTGATGAGAAACGTTTCTCCACTTTCCCCTATCTATCAGTCGGTGAAAAATGGACTGCACACAGATGGCATTTGAGTGCTAAACGATTTTTTTTAATGAGCTATGGATTTTCGTTGCCGAAACTGATCTGAGACTCAGATCAATATCGGACTTGTCTCCGTGGTTTTGCATGGACCACTCTGTCCGGGGTAAAAAGTCGTGGACATGTGAAAGACCCCATAGACTATCAAAAGTACAAGTGCTATCTGTGAAAAACACTGATAGCAGTGAAAAACTGAGGTATGAATGAGCCTTAACTACAGAAACTTGAGAGAAGGTTTTGGAGGGGTATTTTCTTAAAGGCTGCTTACAATTAATCGTGCGATCGCATTTGCAATCGCACCCGCCCCATCGTTTGTGCGGCACGGGCAATTTCTTGCCCGTGTCGCACAATGCTGTAACCCCCTGTCACACGTACTTATCTTCCAAACGACCTCGCTGTGGGCGGCGAACATCCACTTCCTGAATGGGGAGGGACGTTCAGCGTCACATCGACGTCACACAGCGGCCGGACAATAGAAGTGGAGGGGCGGAGATGAGCGGGACGTAAACATCCCGCCCGGCTCCTTCCTTCCGCATTGCCAGCGGGACGCAGGTAAGCTGCAGTTCATCGTTCCCGGGGTGTCACACGGAGCGATGTGTGCTGCCTCGGGAACAATGAACAACAGGACGTTCGATTTTTAGAAAATGAGCGACATGTCAATGATGAACGAGAAGGTGAGCATTTCTGCTCATTCATAGCTGTCACTCGCTATGATATCACTAACGATGCCGGATGTGCTTCACTTATGACGTGACCCCGCCGACATCTCGTTAGATATATCGTAGCGTGTAAAGCCCGCTTTAGGCCGGAATCACACTTGCGATTGAGTCGCGTGTGACTTGTGCAAGTCTCGCATCGCATCACCCGGCAAGGCTACCTACTATCTGGATAGCCGTGTCTCAGATGCATAGAAATACATGAAGCTGATCTGCTCCTGTCTGAAGAGTGTGCAGCCGTGCCGGATGATGCACTGCGACACTCACGGGTGATGCACTGCGACACTCACGAGTCATGCGCGGGTCAATCGCAAGTGTGACTCCAGCCTTATAGAATTGATCACATGTTCACATTTCACAGCACATCTTAAAGGCTTCAAAAAACTTAATAAAATGTAAATTCTATATTATATAGGACTAGACTTGGCTAAGCAGTGATTTGTACAATCATAAGACCTGTTAAATTACAAATTACTAAGGATTTTGTCTGAAGTAGAAGTCAATGAAATTACCCGAGTTGTTCCCATAACAGAAATGAACATGGCATTACAATGGTGTAGTGGAAATGACTGATTGACACGAGACGCTGGCACAGCGTTAGGACATGCACACTGAATTATTCATCCGCTAAAAATTCTCACAATATCAGGAACAGACTGGCTTCTACACATACTTTACGCTGACATGATATTGTGTCTCTTCTGCTCAACTTTGTCAGTTCCTGCTGAGCGAATTGATAGGAAGTTGGAGGTGATCCTTATTTTAGCAGCTGAGAATTTGAAACCACAACAAAATGGAAACTGTGCCATATAAGATGAATACACAAGGTCAAAACTTTCAAGCTCTTCGTCTCTTGTTCTTCTCAGCGCTACGTTGTCTCTGCAGAGACAGACTAGAATTATTAATGAGACAGTCTATTATTCATAAATGTTTACATGGCTTTTATACCAAACCGTCATTATCCAAGATGTCAGGAAAATTCTGCTAACATGACGTAAATGGAGCAAGTGGGGATATGGCGAATCAGCAGGAGGTGCTGATTAATGGAGGGTATTTACAGTATAACAGCCTGGACCCTCTTTAAGAAGTGTGTACGCCCCGTCTAGACAAAGTCATCATTCCGCTCATAATCTGTAGTAAGATATGGAAATGTTAACCAGCTGAGAAGGAAATGGATATAGCAAACATCTCCCGTTATTCTATCATGTCAATTTCCTTTTATCATTCTTTTTTCAGTAACTGCCTATTAGTTTATTCTACCATGCATGCAAAAAGCATGAGCAATAATTAGACCAAATGGTAAATAGCGTGCAACATAGTGCTATCATCATCTCCATTCATTGCATGCAGCATTGTCATTACTCCAACCCGTCCAGAGCTTTTGTCCCCGGGGAGCTCTAATGCAATGTTTATTTTCGGTCATAATGCAGCTAAGATCTATTATAGCCGTGTATACAGACTGTAAGGCTCCTGTAAATAATGCACAAACAGATCAATACTAATTGTGATTGGACTTTTAAAAGGACCCTGTTCTTATAATCACAGCTGTTCTTTCTCCATGCCTAGGGCTGACATAATATCAGGTGCTCAAAAATGTTCTTTAAATATTTTTAAATACATGTTTTTATGTATCGTAAAGGGGTTGACCTTCTTTAACTTGTAATTTGTCATAGGTTTGAAATGAAAAAGACACCAATGTTCCTCCTCCTCAGGTCCAGCACTGCCTCTCTGCTTCTGCTCCAGTGTTTGTTGATAGGCTTCAGCTGTAACATCCCAACTACAATGCTTGTGCTCATTAGCAATGACACAGTTGACAGCATGAGCCACTGAGCTAAGCTTTCAGATGGGAAGTAACGGGCCGGAACCGCAACCATGGTTGTGGGTGGAGGCTGGCATGATTTTAGTTAGGAGGGAGGGGATAGTGTCTGAGGGTGGGGTTATAGGCTGTATGGCATTTATTTAGGGCAGCTTGGAGGTGGGGCCCCCATTTTGGCCTACGCTTTCCAAGCACAGTCCCGCCCGCCTTTCCTTAGTGGTTGTAACAGGGTCATGGTGGCATATGCCGGCTGGGATGGGTCCTTCAAGTTGGTGCAAATTGTACCAGGGATTCATCGAAATATAGATCCCTAAATTAGTCTGATTGGTCTAGTGATTTGGGGGACCACCAGCAATGGAATGTTGAGTCCCGTTATTTGTTAGTTAATTATAACCTTCCCCCCCTTTTGTATTGGTGCTCCGAAAACGGTGGTTACGGCTGGGAGTAAGTGTGGTTAAGAGGGAGGTTACTGTTATTATTATGGGTAATCACCAGATTTATGAGCTTCGATAACCCCATCCAATATAAGTTATTACTGAATGTTGTATTTTGTTAAATAAAAGGCTGCTGTGGCCATTTTATCCACTGTGGTGTCAGTGTCTTTTCTTTGACTGACGGGGAATTGTGACAGAAGTTGGGTTCATAAAAGGGTATATAGGTTGAGAGATCCTGGAGCTTCGGCTATACCAAAGGCAACTGTTTTGCACCTGGTAAAGGCTAACCTCATGCCATTTTGTGGCAGTGTGCAAGGAAGGATCGGAGTGACCTTTGACTCTGCCTTATCCTTCATACCACACATCCAGTCCCTCACCACCTCCTGCCGTCTTCAACTCAAAAATATTTCCAGAATCCGCCCTTTCCTCAATTTGCAATCTACTAAAATGCTAGTGCATGCCCTCATAATCTCCCGCCTCGACTACTGTAACATCCTCCTCTGTGGCCTCCCTGCCAACACGCTCGCCCCTCTCCAGTCCATCCTTAACTCTGCTGCCCGACTTATCCACCTCTCTCCTCAATACCACCCCGCTTCTCCCCTCTGCATGTCCCTCCACTGGCTTCCAATCTTCCACCGTATCCAATTCAAACTTCTAACACTGACCTACAAAGCTGTGCATAATCTTTCCCCTCCGTACATCTCCGAACTACTCTCCCACTACACTCCAACACGTCACCTCCGGTCCTCCCAAGATCTCCTCCTCTCCTCCTCTCTCATTCGCTCCTCACGCAACCGACTCCAAGACTTCTCCCGAGCATCCCCAGTCTCCTGGAACTCGCTGCCTCAACACGTCAGACTATCCCCTACCCTTGCAAACTTCAAACGGAACCTGAAAACTCATCTGTTCAGAAATGCCTACAATCTACAATGAACTCGCTGCCGCCCGACCACCGTGCGGAGCTGCCGCCCGACCACGGTGCGGAGCTGCCGCCCGACCACCGTGCGGAGCTGCCGCCCGACCACCGTGCGGAGCCGCCGCCTGACCTACACCCCACCTATTGTCTCCTCCCCATAATCCTATAGAATGTAAGCCCGCAAGGGTAGGGCCCTCTTCCCTCTGTACTAGTCTGTCTACTGTAACTTGTATACGTATTTTGTATGTAACCCCCTTCTCATGTACAGCACCATGGAATTAATGGTGCTCTATAAATAAATAATAATAATAATAATAATAATTAACAAATGCATAAAGAGAACATCCTCCTAAGTATTTTATTTGTTAGTAAGTGTCTAAAAATAATGACTCCAATACATTTGTTAAAATGAATATAAAGTGAACAACCCCTTTAAGTGTATCTAAAATACAGAATAAAGCAACTTTATTAATAATGAAGAAAAATGAATTAAAATCTGATTATTTTGTGTTTACAGCTTCTATACAGACTTAGGTTTCTCCAAAGTTAGTGACAACAAGCGAACTATGTGTAATGTAATCTCATCCAGCGTCTTTAGCAATGGGCATACAGTGCCTACAAGTAGTATTCAACCCCCTGCAGATTTAGCAGGTTTGATAAGATGCAAATAAGTTAGAGCCCGCAAACTTCAAACAAGAGCAGGATTTATTAACAGATGCATAAATCTTACAAACCAACAAGTTATGTTGCTCAGTTAAATTTTAATACATTTTCAACATAAAAGTGTGGGTCAATTATTATTCAACCCCTAGGTTTAATATTTTGTGGAATAACCCTTGTTTGCAATTACAGCTAATAATCGTCTTTTATAAGACCTGATCAGGCCGGCACAGGTCTCTGGAGTTATCTTGGCCCACTCCTCCATGCAGATCTTCTCCAAGTTATCTAGGTTCTTTGGGTGTCTCATGTGGACTTTAATCTTGAGCTCCTTCCACAAGTTTTCAATTGGGTTAAGGTCAGGAGACTGACTAGGCCACTGCAACACCTTGATTTTTTCCCTCTTGAACCAGGCCTTGGTTTTCTTGGCTGTGTGCTTTGCGTCGTTGTCTTGTTGGAAGATGAAATGACGATTGACGACCCATCTTAAGATCCTTGATGGAGGAGCAGAGGTTCTTGGTCAAAATCTCCAGGTAGGTTGTGCTATCCATCTTCCCATGGATGCGGACCAGATGGCCAGGTCCCTTGGCTGAGAAACAGCGCCACAGCATGATGCTGCCACCACCATGCTTGACTGTAGGGATGGTATTCTTGGGGTCGTATGCAGTGCCATCCAGTCTCCAAACGTCACGTGTGTGGTTGGCACCAAAGATCTCGATCTTGGTCTCATCAGACCAGAGAACCTTGAACCAGTCTGTCTCAGAGTCCTCCAAGTGATCATGAGCAAACTGTAGACGAGCCTTGACATGACGCTTTGAAAGTAAAGGTACCTTACGGGCTCGTCTGGAACGGAGACCATTGCGGTGGAGTACGTTACTTATGGTATTGACTGAAACCAATGTCCCCACTGCCATGAAATCTTCCCGGAGCTCCTTCCTTGTTGTCCTTGGGTTAGCCTTGACTCTTCGGACAAGCCTGGCCTCGGCACGGGTGGAAACTTTCAAAGGCTGTCCAGTTCGTGGAAGGCTAACAGTAGTTCCATAAGCCTTCCACTTCCGGATGATGCTCCCAACAGTGGAGACAGGTAGGCCCAACTCCTTGGAAAAGGTTTTGTACCCCTTGCCAGCCTTGTGACCCTCCACGATCTTGTCTCTGATGGCCTTGGAATGCTCCTTTGTCTTTCCCATGTTGACCAAAGGCCCCGTCACACTAAGCAACATCGCTAGCAACATCGCTGCTAACGAACAACTTTTGTGACGTTGCTAGCGATGTTGCTGTGTGTGACATCCAGCAACAACCTGGCCCCTGCTGTGAGGTCGTTGGTTGTTGCTGAATGTCCTGGGCCATTTTTTAGTTGTTGCTGTCCTGCTGTGAAGCACAGATCGCTGTGTGTGACAGCGAGACAGCAACAACTAAATGTGCAGGCAGCAGGAGCCGGCTTCTGCGGAGGCTGGTAACCAATGTAAACATCGGGTAACCAAGAAGCCCTGTCCTTGGTTACCCGATATTTACCTTCGTTACCAGCCTCCGCCGCTCTCACTGTCAGTGCCGGCTCCTGCTCTGTGCACATGTAGCTGCAGGACACATCGGGTTAATTAACCCGATGTGTGCTGTAGCTAGGAGAGCAGGGAGCCAGCGCTATGCAGTGTGCGCTGCTCCCTGCTCTGTGCACATTTAGCTGCAGCACACATCGGGTAATTAACCCGATGTGTGCTGTAACTAGGAGAGCAAGGAGTCAGCGCTCAGTGTGCGCTGCTCCCTGTTCTCTGCGCACGTGTAGCTCCGTGCACTGGTAACCAAGGTAAATATCGGGTTGGTTACCCGATATTTACCTTAGTTACCAAGCGCAGCATCTTCCACGCGGCGCTGGGGGCTGGTCACTGGTTGCTGGTGAGCTCACCAGCAACTCGTGTAGCGACGCTCCAGCGATCCCTGCCAGGTCAGGTTGCTGGTGGGATCGCTGGAGTGTCGCAGTGTGACATCTCACCAGCAACCTCCTAGCAACTTACCAGCGATCCCTATCGTTGTTGGGATCGCTGGTAAGTTGCTTAGTGTGACTGGACCTCAAGTATGAGTGCTGTTCACAAGTTTGGGGAGGGTCTTAATTAGACAGAAAAGGCTGGAAAAAGAGATAATTAATCCAAACATGTGAAGCTCATTGTTCTTTGTGCCTGAAATACTTCTTAATACTTTAGGGGAACCAACAGAATTCTTGTGGTTTGAGGGCTTGAATAATAAATGACCCTCTGAATAAACTTTTCACAATTTAAAAAAAAAATAAAAAAAGAAATAACATTTTTTTTTGCTGCAGTGCATTTCACACTTCCAGGCTGATCTACAGTCCAAATGTCACAATGCCAAGTTAATTCCAAACGTGTAAACCTGCTAAATCTGCAGGGGGTTGAATACTACTTGTAGGCACTGTATGTGTCAGACTGAAAGTTTAATCGTACAACAGCTTCTTCTCCTGAGCCCTCTCCTTCCCATAAAGATGCACACACAGTTTGATTGATCATGCAATGTTAAAGTCGCAAATCATTAATCTGACGTAAATCTTATGTGCAAGGCTATATAATATAAAAAGTATTATAAGCTTATACAAAGTATTGAGTGTAGAGTAAAATTGCTAATTTTTGCATAAAAACAGCATACATTTGCAGCTTCTTGATCCAGAAGACTGGTAGAAGAGCCCCCATACATATCCAACATTAACCTAACGTGTATGGCCAGAGGGAACAGACAAACACATAAAATATATGGCTGTAGGATCACACTACACACTGGATTTATACTACCTATACAGAAGGGACTCACACAAGTCAAATATAATGCGTAAATATACTTTATTTTTACATAAATAGATAAAATACATACAAAATGGAGGTAACCTAATATTGCTCTAATTGTACGGAAAACATACTAAAGTTCACAAGCTTATAAAATAACAATTATATTGAGATGAAGAACACTTAAATGCTGCTAAACTGCAAGTATCAGAGGCCTTACAATAATAATGTGCCACCAAAGAATAAACTATAAAGTGACAGAAAGTGCATGCAGACCGCAGGACGTGACGGTGCAGATGCTCGATGTATGTTTCGCCATCGCTTCTTCTGGGGCGAGTCTTGCATCAGCAAATATAAAGTAGAAATAAAGCACATAAACTGCATACAGACCACAGTTGGAAACCGTTCGGATGCCTGATGTATGTTTAGATGTTGCTTCTTCTCAGGCAGGTCCAGAAGGAATCAACGGCAAAACTGACATCAATAGCCATATGGTTGCCACATGTGGACTGTGTGCTTTGCTTATGTAATGGGATCAACAATTCAGACTGCATCATTAATGTAGAAATGGATTTGAATACTGTTTCAGCAATTGCCCACAAGGGGGCAGTGTCAGACTGTACAATCACAAACACAGAGCTGGGAAATCCCCTACTAATGCAGCTTGTGTGTGAAAACCAGGAAGAAAAAAAGTGCGGGAAGGTTGTTCAGCTCCAGAGCTCAGCCAGAGGAGAGCTGCGTGTGGTTTCCCTGAACAGAGGGCTCTTTTGCCACCGGAGTCTTGGAGAAATCACCCTGTGGAAGTGGTTTCTGCCATTCCCGGTCTGCAGGACTTTGTTTTCACCAAGGATCTAACCGGACTGCAGAGCATCGCAACCAGAGTGTAAGTGCAGGGGCTGTGACCTCCCTTCTTCTGCTCGGCGTGCCCCGGGACTAAAAGACTGATTAGAATCCGTTACCAGCGGGAGAAGATCAAAGGAAAAGACCGAGGAGCTGCATCCCTTCAGCGCTGCACCGGGACCCATCATCGTGAGACTCCAGGCCTGCGACGTGGGAGCGGCATCTTCTTCCGGGATAGACTGGTACGTGATTGTAGGGAAAGTTAGGGAAAGTTGCCGCCATTTTTTTGTTGTTGTTTTTCCTTTCTTCTTGCTGCGTACCCGGAAGGAGTGAAAATCCAGGGACTCCACTATACTCATGTGCGCAGATAGTTCGGTTGATTGTATTATAAATATGTTTCCTAGTAAAGAAATGTTACTACCGGTAAAATCTGAGTATGGGGATTTTGTTGGAATAGAGCATACACACACACCCGCGGCCCTACCACCGGTCGCTTCATGTGGCGTAGTCGGCAGGATATCTAGGGAGAGATTGTGTGTGTGTGGGGAGAAGGATCCGGGACAGCAGGCAGTGAACATCTGCAGCGGCAAGTGTGAGTGTGTGAGCGGAACATCAAGGGACACCGGAGTGAAGGAGGTGGACGCAACCTCAGAGTCTATTCCGCTGGTGTGGGTCCAGTGTGTGCTTGACCGGAGAGTGGGAGCCCAGAGAAGAGGAGTATCTAGGGCATATCCCCACCAGAGGGCGCATTTGGGCAGGTTGTCCCCAGCTCCACCAAGATTGCCGGAACCTGCTGTCCGGAGTGTTGTTTTTATGTGTGAATAAATGTCAGTTTTTATGCATCTCAACTTTTGCCTGAAGACTCTTTGTGCATCGGCCGATGAAGATACTGACACACACTGTCCCAGCATTGAAGAAGTGATGAAGTCAGGGATGTGCCTTGAATACAGAGCTGCCACGACTACACAGCCAGAGGCCTCCCTGCCCACTCACTTCATGTGGCGTAGTCGGCAGGATGTGTGACCAACAAAATCATCCCCCGGTAGTAACTTATAACCGGACGGCTCCCCCGCCGTCTATTGTCAATCAGGTGAGAAAGTTTGACGGACGGAACTATCCTGTAACTGAATGGACTGAACAACTTAAGATAGTGGGGGAAATGTATAACACTGATCCTAAGACCTTAGCAGAAATGGCCATGCTAACATTAGAGGGGGAAGCGTGGACGACAGTCAGGCTGGAGACGGTTAGGGGCCAGCGTACGTTGGATGACTTGGTGCGGGTGCTGGAGAACACCTATGGGCCGACCACATATGCGGGAACATTGCGCTATATGTTCTTCCAGCGTACTCAGCTCGAGTCGGAAGACATTCCTCAATATGCCAATGCCCTTCAAGTGCTGCTAGAACAAGCCTGTAGAAAAGAAGAACAGATAGCTAGTACGGGTGCTCGTGACCTGGTGTTGAGAGATCAGTTCGTGACCGGATTGAGAGACCCGTACCTTAACCGCTCATTGCAAGATCTACTCCGGATAAATCCGGCCTTTACGTTCGCTGAGGTCAAACAAGAAGCTATAGAACGTTCAAGGGGACCTGTCGTGGAGACACAGACATATACCGCGGCTTGCAGGTCCATACCTGGTATCGGGACTCTGAACAGCGACACGGAAGAACTGAAGCAGATGGTGGCAGAGTTGCAGAAACAGGTGTTACAGCTCACCCTAGACCAACAGGCGGGCCGACAAGCGAGACAACAACCCAGCCGGCCGATGGGAAGATGCTGGACATGCGGCGACCCCCGCCATAGAGCAACCCGTTGCCCCCAGAACTTTCAAGTTCATCCACGGTCCGATCTACCAGAACCAGCAAGTCATGTCTCACAACAGCGGCCGCCTTTAAACTAGACGCCCCTGCCAAAGAGGCTCACTCGGCACGGGATGCCAAAGAGAGGGGTATAGGAAAACAGAGCCAGCCACGGAACAAACTTGCATCAAATAGCCCCACCCTGGAAGTATTACTGGAAGGGATCGCCGTACAAGGGTTAATGGATACTGGGTCTCAGGTATCCACCATCTCCGAGCAGTTCTACGAAGAATGTCTAAAGCCGCGGGTTGCCTATGACCCTGACACCGCCATCAAGATCAAAGCAGCCAATAATCTACCCATTCCGGTGACGGGAGTTGCCTGGATGAACACCGAAATCTGTGGCCAAGATCTCGGGAAGAGAGGGATAATCGTGGTCAGGGAAGGCTTTGGATCAGAAACGCCCATGATTATTGGGATGAACATCTTGAAAGACCTGAATCTGGTGTTGTTTACCAAGAAGGGGCCCAAGTACTGGCAAGAAGTGACCGCACATAGGGCCACCCGCCGTGCCTTTCAGCAAGTGGTCCGGACCTGCAACCTCCAGCGAATGACGGAAGGACAACTGCCGGTGGCCACGGTCACCGTACCACGCCATACTAGGATCACCTTACCAGCTGGGAAAGAGACAGTTATCTCACTACCCCTTAGCACCACGAGACAGCTTGAAGGCGTGGAGGTGCTGATTGAGCCGCGCACCCCGAAGGAAGGGAAGCTGAATCCACTAGTCGCTCGAACTCTAGCAGTAGTGAAAAAGGGAAGAATTCCTGTCAGACTGGGCAACACGGCTAACGTGAGCGTTGACCTAGAAGCCGGGACACAGCTCGCCCGAGTCTACGCTCTAACCGAAGAGGTGAACCCTATGAGCTCCCTCCAGTTTGTACCATCTACAGAGGGAGATTGGACAGTGACGGTCTCTGCCATGGCCGCTGTCGCGGGTGACACCAACGCGGGGCGAGAACTACGAGAGAAGTGTCAGCTGGACGTATCCCAATACTCCAAACGGGAGGTGTCCCAGGTGGAAGAGCTACTTCAAGAGCATCAGGCGTCCTTTGCCCGGCATGACACCGACTTTGGGTGCACCACCAGTATCAAGCACGAAATCCCCACAGGTGACACTGCTCCTATCCGTGAAAGGTACCGCCAAATACCTCCCCAGCAATACCAAGAAGTGAAAAATCTCCTGAATTCCATGCTACACGCTGGAGTGGTACGAGAAAGCCAGAGCCCCTGGGCTGCACCGGTGGTGTTAGTCAAGAAGAAGGACGGGTCCCTGAGATTCTGTGTGGACTACCGCCGTTTGAATGCTTGCACCATCCGGGACTCATACCCTTTGCCAAGGATCGAAGAATCCCTGACAGCCCTGAAGAAAGCCAAATACTTCTCTTCGTTGGATCTGGCCAGCGGATATTGGCAGGTACCTATGCATGAGAAAGATAGAGAGAAGACTGCTTTCATCTTACCCATGGGCCTGTACGAGTTCGACCGGATGCCCTTTGGTCTGAACAACGCGCCGGGGACTTTCCAGCGGCTGATGGAGCGCTGCTTGGGAGACTTCAACTTCGACTTCACCCTCATCTACCTGGACGACATTGTAGTCTATTCGGCCACATTTGAAGAACACCTGCAGCAGCTGGGCCGTGTGTTCAGTAGGTTGAGAGAACATGGCCTGAAGTTGAAACCCAGCAAGTGCCGTCTTCTGCAGCCCGAGATCAATTACCTGGGCCACCGGATCTCAGCCGAAGGTGTCCAGCCATCTTCAGAGAAGATAGCCGCCGTACGGGATTGGCCGCAGCCCACAAACGTCAAGGAGGTCAGGGCTTTCCTGGGGTTGGCCGGCTACTACCGCCGGTTCGTCAAAAACTTCGCCCGACTTGCTGCACCCTTGCATGACCTGCTTCGAGGGACCACCAACAGCCCCAGAGGTCGACCCATCAGCTGGGGACCCAGCCAGGAAGAGTCCTTCCAAGCCCTAAAGGGTGCCTTAACGTCTCCCCCCATCCTGGCATATGCGGACTACAACCTGCCCTTCCAACTACACACCGATGCCAGCCTACAGGGTCTAGGGGCAGTACTCTCACAGGTACAAGAAGGCAAGGAACGGGTCATAGCCTATGCCAGTCGGTCCCTACATGAGGGCGAGAAGAACCCCACCAATTATAGCTCGTTCCGGCTGGAGCTGTTGGCCCTAATGTGGGCTATGGCGGAGAAATTTGCAGGGTACCTCACGGGGACCGAAGTACTAGTCCTGACCGATAACAACCCGTTGGCCCACTTAGAAAATGCGAAGCTCGGAGTCATGGAGCAGCGTTGGATGGCTCGGCTCTCCAAGTTCAATTACAAGATCAAATATAGGGCTGGAGCTGAGAATCAAAATGCGGACAGCCTGTCTAGAGTGTCATACCCCTTACTCAACCGAGACCGGGATGAAGAATTAGAAGGGGACGAGACGCCTGACTTTGCAAAGCTCGCCCAACAGATGGTGGATTACCGTCAGTTCGTTGTGGGCGAAGCTGGAACTCCAGTGGGAGTCGCCTTGCCACCCCAGGAGTGGTGCAGGATCCAGGACCAGAACCCTGAATGGGCTCTACTCAAACAATGGGTGAAGCGGCAGCAGAAGCCTCCCGCCGATATACGGGCACGACTGTCTACCGGGACCTTGACCCTGCTCAGTCAGTGGGACCGGCTGATTCTGAGAGAAGGAGTGCTATACCGGAAGGTTCTCTTGTCGCACATGCTGGAGGAATGCACACAAGTTGTGGTGCCTGATCAATTGGCCCGTGAGATGGTGGCCCAAGCCCACAAAAGGAATGGACACTTCGGAATAGACAAGACCTTTCGGTGGATTCAACAGTCCATCTATTGTCCGGGGCTCCGCAAGCTGGTTGAAGACGTCTGCCAGACCTGTCGCACCTGCGAACTACACAAGTCCCCTGAGCAGCGTGCACCTGTTCAGACAATTAAAACATCCAGGCCCCTTGAGCTGTTGATGGTGGACTATCTGCTGATTGGGACGGCGAGCAGTGGCTATCAGTACTGTCTAGTCATGGTGGATCACTTCACAAAATTCGCTGTCGCTGTCGCTACCAAAGACCAGACGGCTGAATCGGCTGCTCGGGCCATCTGTCGACAGTTCATCCACGTCTACGGGTGCCCGGAGAGGTTGCACTCCGACCAGGGGGCTTGTTTCGAAGGCCGAGTCATCGAAGAGCTGCATCGCATGTATGGGATCCAGAAGTCGAGGACCACTCCTTACCACCCACAAGGGAACGGTGCATGTGAACGCTTCAACCGGACCCTACTCCAGCTGATCCACACCTTGGCCGATGATAAGAAAGACCAATGGCCTCAATTCCTTCCTGATCTAGTATGGGCCTACAACAACCAGGTCCACTCCGTGACTGGTTACACCCCACACACCCTTCTCTTTGGCCGCCCCGGAAAAGGGGTCCATGACCTGAACCTATTCCGCCCTGGAGATGATGTCTGCCATAACTACCCCTCCTGGCTAAATGTTCACCGACAGAAGATGGAGACTGTACACCGGCTGGTGAGCCAACAAATCCGGGGCCAGATACATGCTGACCCACTCCCCGTGCAAGAGCAACCCTTGAAGTTGGGACAGCTAGTCCTGCTCCGTATCAAGAAGCCACAAGGGAAACTTCGACCCAAGTGGGAGACTGAAGTCTACCGGGTAATCGAACGCCCCTACCCCAACGGGCATGTATACCGAGTGCAGGGTGAAGACAGTCGCAGCATTCGCACTGTGCACCGAAATATGTTGCGTCCCTGCCGATCCCAGCCTGACTCCCCTACCACAGTACCCGGAGGGGGTGACGCTGCTAACACGACTGACGTCACGGACGTTTCCCAGCGTAGTGATCACGTCGACTCTGATGCCGGTGACTCACCTACACAACCCAGTTCTTCCCCCGAAGTGCTGACTGAAGTGGGGCGTAAAGACAGGGACAGGGAGGGGAACAACCGACCCTTGAGACGCACTGACCGCACCACTGCTGGGATCCCGCCCGGGCGGTCTTACAGGGACCAGTATGTATGGCCCACTTCTCAACCAACCCCTGTGACATCTGCAGTCATCGCTGCCTGGGAACCGACGGTAGTTGACAGGGACTGCCAACCTTTAAGTGGGGGGGTATGTAATGGGATCAACAATTCAGACTGCATCATTAATGTAGAAATGGATTTGAATACTGTTTCAGCAATTGCCCACAAGGGGGCAGTGTCAGACTGTACAATCACAAACACAGAGCTGGGAAATCCCCTACTAATGCAGCTTGTGTGTGAAAACCAGGAAGAAAAAAAGTGCGGGAAGGTTGTTCAGCTCCAGAGCTCAGCCAGAGGAGAGCTGCGTGTGGTCTCCCTGAACAGAGGGCTCTTTTGCCACCGGAGTCTTGGAGAAATCACCCTGTGGAAGTGGTTTCTGCCATTCCCGGTCTGCAGGACTTTGTTTTCACCAAGGATCTAACCGGACTGCAGAGCATCGCAACCAGAGTGTAAGTGCAGGGGCTGTGACCTCCCTTCTTCTGCTCGGCGTGCCCCGGGACTAAAAGACTGATTAGAATCCGTTACCAGTGGGGGAAGATCAAAGGAAAAGACCGAGGAGCTGCATCCCTTCAGCGCTGCACCGGGACCCATCATCGTGAGACTCCAGGCCTGCGACGTGGGAGCGGTATCTTCTTCCGGGATAGACTGGTACGTGATTGTAGGGAAAGTTAGGGAAAGTTGCCGCCATTTTTTTGTTGTTGTTTTTCCTTTCTTCTTGCTGCGTACCCGGAAGGAGTGAAAATCCAGGGACTCCACTATACTCATGTGCGCAGATAGTTCGGTTGATTGTATTATAAATATGTTTCCTAGTAAAGAAATGTTACTACCGGTAAAATCTGAGTATGGGGATTTTGTTGGAATAGAGCATACACACACACCCGCGGCCCTACCACCGGTCGCTTCACTTGCACTTTACAATTTTTGGCTACTATTAAGGCCCCGTCACACTAAGCAACATCGCTAGCAACATCGCTGCTAACGAACAACTTTTGTGACGTTGCTAGCGATGTTGCTGTGTGTGACATCCAGCAACAACCTGGCCCCTGCTGTGAGGTCGTTGGTTGTTGCTGAATGTCCTGGGCCATTTTTTAGTTGTTGCTGTCCTGCTGTGAAGCACAGATCGCTGTGTGTGACAGCGAGACAGCAACAACTAAATGTGCAGGCAGCAGGAGCCGGCTTCTGCAGAGGCTGGTAACCAATGTAAACATCGGGTAACCAAGAAGCCCTGTCCTTGGTTACCCGATATTTACCTTCGATACCAGCCTCTCTCACTGCCTGTGCTGCCGGCTCCTGCTCTGTGCACATGTAGCTAGCTGCAGGACACATCGGGTTAATTAACCTGATGTGTCCTGCAGCTAGGAGAGCAAGGAGCCAGCGCTAAGCATTGTGCGCTGCTCCCTGCTCTGTGCACATGTAGCTGCAGCACACATCAGGTAATTAACCTGATGTGTGCTGTAAGTAGGAGAGCAGGGAGCCAGCGCTAAGCATTGTGCGCTGCTCCCTGCTCTGTGCACATTTAGCTGCAGCATACATCGGGTAATTAACCCGATGTGTGCTGTACTAGGAGAGCAGGGAGCAGCGCACAGTGTGCGCTGCTCCCTGCTCTCTGCACGTGTAGCTCCGTGCAGTGGTAACCAAGGTAAATATCGGGTTGGTTACCGATATTTACCTTAGTTACCAAGCGCAGCATCTTCCACGCGAATTCCCTGCCAGGAACCCAAGAAACTGGGGATCAGGTCGTGCCTGGAGCACAGGATCCCGACTACGGGAGAAGATTTCCAGTCCACTGGTGGGAAGAGAACACAGTGCCCGCAGCGTTGGACCGGGCCGTTATCTGGAAAGATGAAGAAAAGGCGCGAAAAGTCGGCGCCAAAAGAAGAGCCTGGGGCTGGCCCAAAGAGGGGAGGCGCCAGCTCCAGGGCATTGAGGAAGACATACGAAGTGGGCGGTGCTCGGAAGAAAAAGAAGTACCGCCGCGGAGGAGTCAAGATTATGCGTGAGGCTGGGGGAGGATTCTGTTTAAGAGCGGGAAACAAAGGCCCGCCTCCTCTTTCCTCAGTCTCAGCTTTGACGCCGCCACTATTAACAGTACAGCGATCAGAGATGGAGACTTCTGGACAACCTGAAGAACTTGCCACCACCATGGCTCTGGTCAGCCTAGGCCGGGGGCGCCCCAAGTTTGCTCCCGCAAGTGAGGCATCCCTTGCAGATCTTCCGACCGGACCGGGAGGTTCCACGCGTCCTGAGAAGGTGTCCTGGAAAACCACTTGGGATGCGAAGACCGGAGGTACCATTACAGAAGTACGGGCAACGTATGCCACGCCGCCACCAGGGAGCCGGCCTTTGGGGATTACGGACTTCCCTTGGGAGACCCCACAGCTTGGCGCCGCCGCCACACCATCTGCCCCCGTGCGGGAGCCGGCTGAAGTGGCTGCCGAGCGGCTGGAGGAAGACCACCTGGGCTTCGTCTGGGACCCGGTAATCGTCCCGTCCACCGTACCGCACCCCAGAGCTCCGTCCCCGGTACCCGACCCTGTCCGGGAACGCCTCCTTGCCGAAACCATTGTCCGGGAAATGCTGTCCGGTCCCGGCGGTGAGGAGCTGGCCCTGCAATTCACCACCGGAGTGGTGGTGAAGTTTAATCAGCAGGAGGGCTACGGGTTCATCCGCGAAGTAAACACCGGGGACGACTACTTCTATAATAGAGTCCACCTGGATGTGGAGGGGCTGCCTAAACGTCTCCACACGCTGTATCCGGGCGAGAAGGTCCAATTTTTGCCCGATGCCGGTAGCCGCGGCCTGTTTGCGGTGGGGGTCACGCGGATGCCGACCGCCCGAGAAGCGGCCCAGTGGCAGCAAGAGCTGGAGTGGGAGGAACAACAGGAACGGCGCCGGAACCATCCAAAGCCGGTGCCGACCGCGGCCCCTCACTCCAGGCGCACCTCGGCAGTTCCACCGGAAGCACCATCTGGCACGATCACCGACCCGGAAGGAGCTGCACCGGTGATAGCGGTGAGTCAGAATGTGACCAACAGACCGGTCATAATCCTGGACGCGCCGCCACCCGCGCCACCACCTCCCGGGTAGCGACACCATCACCCCCGCCGGGAGAGGAAGAAGCTGTGCCAGCAGAGCCACCTTTTGCCCCCGTGTCCTTCCGGAGAGTACGCCGCCAGCCGGGGCAGTCTCTGGGAGCCTACATACAGGCACAGGCGGAGGAGTGGAAGCGGTCCTGGCCTCCAGAATAGAGCTCCGCAGCTGATCTGTTTGAAGACCGGTATCGTTCTTAGACCGGCAGAAGTTTTTGTTAAAAGTCCTACGGGCCTGTTGCCCGCCAACTAAGACCGGGAGCGCTGTCGAGCCTCCGGGCGCCATCTAAGACCGGGAGCGCTGTTGAGCCTCCGGGCGCCATTTAAGACCGGGAGCGCTGCTGTGCCTCCGGGCGCCACCTAAAGATCGGGTGCGCTGCTGAACTGGTGCCGCTGTTGCTGTGAACTGGTCTAAAGGTTTTTCTATGTTATGTGTGCTTTTAGAGAAGAGCCGTGCCGGGAGGCTCGGATTTTAAGAGGGGAGGCATGTAGTGGGTGCTCATGACCCCTACTAAAGGACCGGAAATGTTGTTAATAAAAGTGTTGTATTTTTAATATTGTATTGTATTCTAGTGTTAGGGCACCCCCTAGTGGCCGGGTGGGACGGCTGTTGCCACCGGGGAAGGAGGAGTCGGCTGGATGTCTAGGGAAGGTCTGTGTGTGTGGAAGGGAGTCGGATCCGGGACAGCAGTGTGTGACCATCGGTGGCAGTGTGTATGAGCGGAACATCAGGGGACGCCGGAGTTACGGTGGAGGACGCAATCTCAAGGTCTGAATCCGCTGGTGTGGGTCCAGTGTGTGCTTGACTTAGGAGTGGGAGCCCGGAGAAGCGGAGTACCCAGGGCATATCCCCACCAGAGGGCGCGTTTGGGCTGGTTGTCCCCAGCTCCACAGAAAGTGCCAAATTCTGCTGACCGGATTGTATTGTGCCAATAAATGTCATCTTTTATGTTCACCAACTTTTGCCTGAGGACTATTTGTGCACCATCCGACGAAGACACCGTCACACACTGTCTCATCAAGCTAGTCCCCAACATTGAAGGAGTGATGGAGTCAGGGGCGTGCTTTGAACTCCCTGGTGCCACGACTACACAGCCAGAGGCGCCCCTGGGCCATCACTTCACAATCACAGGGACCCGGTAGCTGTCATTGCAACCCTGGGTCAGACTCATCACAATGACGACCCCGGATTACTGAGCTATTGAAAGCCTCACACACTATGCTATATGCATGGTGTGTGAGGCGAAGTGCTGCGCAATAATGCACTGCAGTGATAAAGCATTGCAATGGATTATAGAAACACAGAAACAATTGACACGCTGCTTTTTTTACAGCAACAAAATCTGCAAGGAAAAAAGAATCAATGTGGGCAAAGCAAGTCACAATTCTCATAGACTTTGCTGGGATGCTTCTTCCTTGCTTTTATTGATTAAAATAAGAAAAATGCATGAAAAAAAACTACAAAAAAGCCACGTGTGCACATAGCCTAATACAACTATATAACATATAGTCACAGCTGCGTCCAGTATTACAGCTCAGTCCTACTAATTGTTGTTAGTTGGAGGACCTGGTAAAGCTGCTATTTTAGGCCTCTACCACACTCACGTGCCTCCGGTACGCGTTTGACAGTTTGTTCACGTACCGGAGGCATGTACACACGTGGACATATGATTTCATAATTGTTTGGACACACGTAAGTATTTTGGAACGAAACGTGTGTCCGTGAGTTTCTCACGCTGACATGTCCTCGTATTCTCCGGCAGCACGGGTATCACACGGCCCGCAACCGTACCACATGGATGTAGTGTGGATGCGGTCCCGTGTGACATGCGCCAGAGCAACACATGTGTCATGTTAAAAATAAAAAAAAAACATACTCACCTCCACGAGCCCTGCAGTCTCTGCCACGGCTGTCACCTACATCCGTCCCCCAGTGAATTTGAACAACGCATCTTCTTCACTGGGGGCCGGAAGCAGCGTCAGCGGGGCGTGGCCTGTGCCGGACACTGTCGTTCAGCCCCGCAGACAGCTCCGGAAGAAGCAGGTAAGGCGGGGCTTTCCGTTCTCCATGTGTTATTACGTATGACACACGGAGAACACGTACGTGCCACAAACACGGCACACGGGGAGCAAACCACCCCTTTAACACGTACGTGAAAAAATGGTTCGTTTTTTTCACGTGCGTGTGACAGGGGCCTTACATACAGAGCTGGGTATCGCAGATAGTGACGTGGATGCTGGACTCTTCATATAGGTGATGAGCAGGGATGCAAAGGGCCTGAAATGTTTTTTTTTTATTTTACCGCTAGAGTGGTTACATTAATCTAAGATCCCTGACCCTAGTGTTATATTTACCGGCCGCTGTCTTCATCTGTTATTTGAGCCGCTCTGGTTGGTCTGCAGCAGTTTCTGACCTGTTGGATCGCTCCACTGTTTGATGGGTGAGCCGGAGCTCAATACTTAATGTAAGTCTATGAGAAGCAGAACAAGGCCAGAACGAGGCTCTCATAGACTTACACTAAGATCTGGTGACCGTTATCTTTAACTTACATTCAGTCAGAAGACGGCGCTGCAGAAAAGAAGCGGCACCGGGAAGAGCTAAAAACAGCAGCTGGTAAATAATACTAGAAGGGAACTAAGGTTAGGGGCACCACTCCAGTGCTGAAATAGAAAAAAAATATGCTGGAGTGGTGCTTTAATACAGCTTACTAATAGATTTAACTGACATGCCATTTTTGTTCAGCCAATACCAAATGTATATGCTACAATTATTTAGTACAATTTAAAAAAAAAAAAATTCTCACCGATTTCTGAGACTCATGACTTTGCTTTTTTTAGGTGGAGGGATGGGGTAAGCAAACTGTAATTCTCATACTACTTAAAGTATGTGCAAATGACATTTTTGTTGAGCAGATCCCATCACTATGACAAATACTCAAGTGAATGATCATATGAATTTATATAAAAGAGACAACTTGTTGTGCACAGTTTAAGGCTTTTGATCATCTTTTAACCAATCAGGTTTCTAAAAACACCAAGTGGGTAAAAGAAGTGAATGGTCCATTCTTCTGTTGCCGCCAACTCAGAAAACTATCTGTACTTTATAATGCATGTTAATAGGAAGTTTTTTGTTGCATTTTACCTTCAATTTTGCTTAAAAACACAGTCCAGAAAGACATGACAAAAGCAACGGCAAAAACTTAAAAAACCAAACCAAAGGTGACTAAAACCATAGGAAACATGCCCAGGAAATGACTTTAAAACTACACAGAACATGGTTCAGGGAAAATATATCCATGGTGGTCTGCATCTTCTGCTTGAAAAACTTGGTGGTCTTGCTAGACTTTAAAATACCTTGTGTGGTTTTATAGTTTTGGAAACACATTTCCCAGATCGTGTTTTTGAAAACAAACACAAACTGCTTTAATCCCTCTCCTAAGGACTGCTACATCACCAGGAGTTTTAAGTTTTAACATGACCATGAACCTTGTTTTGGATCGCTGAGTGTGTTCAAGATCAAAACCACCATCATCAGTACATGAATAGAATGCCAGAACCACCATCAGTACATGAATGCAGCAACAGAACCACTGTCAGTACATGAATGCAGTGGCAGAACCACCGTCAGCACATGAATGCAGCACTAGGACTACTGTCATTACATGAATGCAGCGTCAAAACCACCATCAGACATGAATGCTACTCCAAAACAACTGTCAGTACATTAATACAGCATCAGTACCTCTGTCAGTTCATTAATGCAGCACCAGATCCACTATCAATTCAAGAATTCAGCTTTGACAAATGACCGTGTGTCTGAAACACGTAGATGTTTACATACATCTTCATTGTTTTACCCCTTGGGGTCATGTAATTTTATAACTTTTTTGCTATTTTGCCATTTTGATTTTAATACCGCAAGGTTGCAATAAAGCCTTTAAATTGTATCCAAATTTTTGGGAGCTGGATTTTCTTCTTCTTCTTTTGCTGTGTTTCGCAAATGCCCATCATGCACGCGATGATGAAATAAAGAGGCAATTAAACCATCCTGGGTGAGTACCAGGTCCCTTTTAGTATATGACACTTATTTGTTATTTAAGCTAAACATTTGTAGCCATAACTATATTTTAGTTAAATTGCAATTTTAATATATTCAAGCAAGCTTTTACTCTGATTGGCATATTACATATCGGCTGCTTTTTTAAACTTTTCTAAAATGCACATCACTGGGTTGTGTTTCTGCCAGCCAACAGGTACCAGACATACTCTCGAACAGTTTAGCATATTTCTCCATGAGAATATAATTACTACCTGTACAATATAAAGCATAAGTCACTTTTTACATAGCTTCTTAGAATGAATAATGTAACTTTGGCATTGTGTGGGCAGCATATGGCACATAGACTGGCGGATAGCATCCCAACAGGTTTATACTGATCTTACCTTGCCTCCATACACACATCTTTGACTTTTATATGTGTAACATAGTACTGTATTTTACATATGTGTAAAATAATTTACAGTCAATAGGAGAATTGTTGAAGCTAAAAAGAAAAATCGATATCTTTTCATTTTCCACTTTTTCGAATGAGTTAAATGTAAGCACATGAGAAAATCTAGACGTCTAAGAAGCAATTGTTGCGTAAGCTGATTTCATGCTGGTATTAAATTGTTTGTAGGCTTTTAGCTATAATTTTGCTGTTGTAATGCCATCAGAGTTCATTCATTTCATCTTATTACATTAAAAATGCCTTTCTTTAAAGAGGCACAAAGGCAGAGAAAATATATGTAACAGTAAATCTTATCTTCAAAAAGAGCACTACTAAAATTACAATCTATTTTTCACATAAAATGTACTGATGAAAAACTTCTTCATCGAATGAAAGCTGTAAACTTGCACAACAAAAGAGGTGCAATTGCTTCTGTAACCACATATTTTTGCATTTTCCTTCTGAATTGTCTCCTATAAACATTCTGGGCTCGAGTCATAAAATGTGCTTTGCATCTTTATAAAGATCTGAGTTAAGGGCGCTTTACACGCTGCGATATCGCTAGCGAGATCGCTAGCGTGCGTACCCGCCTCAATCGTTTGTGCGTCACGGGCAAATCGCTGCCCGTGGCACACAAAATCGCGTGGACCCGTCACACATACTTACCTGCATAGTGACGGCGCTGTGACCGGCGAACCGCCTCCTTTCTAAGGGGGTGGTTCGTTCGGCGTCACAGAGACATCACTAAGCGGCCGCCCAATCAAAGTGGAGGGGCGGAGATGAGTGGGACGAACATCCCGCCCACCTCCTTCCTTCCTCATTCGTGGCACGCAGGTTAGGCCTCTGCCACACATACGTGAAAATCACGCACAAGCCAAGAGACACGTATTTTCCTTGCGTGTTGCGTTAGGTAAGTATGTGTCTCCGCTACGTGCGGGCCACGTGTGTTCTCCATGTGCTATCCGCGATAACACACGAAGAACCAGTAATTTACATACTCATGTGGTCCTTGCTGCTGTCCAGGGTACTGATCTTCGGTTCCAGCCCTCCCATCTCCCCGCTGCTGCTGCTTCCGGCCGAGCGGAGGGGCGGAGATCAGCGCCTGTGACATCACGCCCACCTCCTGAACACGCTCATAATGAGCGCCGGCCGGCAGCAACTGCTTACAGCGGAGGATTCTGCAGGGCTGGTGGAGGTGAGTATTTGTTTTTTTTTTATTTTAAAATAATGACACGTGTTTCTCCGGCGCGTGTCACACGGGACCGCATCCACACCACATCCGTGTGGTACGGGTGCGGGCCGTGTGACACCCGTGATGCCGGAGAAAAACATACATGTCGGCGTTTTTTAAACGCGTACAAAACGTACAATCCACATGGACACACGTTCCGTGTGGATTTACGTTAATGTGCCTGTTACCATAGGGTAACATAGGTCCACATGTGTACGTGTCTCCGGTACGTGAAAAAACTGCAAAACACGTACCGGAGGCCCGAACGTGTGACAGAGGCCTAAGGTGAGGTTCCTCATTCCTGCGGTGTCACACGTAGCGATGCGTGCTGCCGTAGGAACGACGAACAACATCGTAACTGCAGCAGCAACGATAATTGAGATTGGGGGGGATGTCACTGATTAGCGATTTTGAACATTTTTGCAAGGATTCAAAATCGCTAATAGGTGTCACACGCAATGACATCGCTAACGCGGCCGGATGTGCGTCACAAAATCCATGACCCCAACGACATCTCTTTAGCGATATCGTACCATGTAAAACTGCCTTTAGTGTAGCAATTTTATACTTGGAAACTTTTTGTCATCACCTTATAGTAAGCTAATTATAATACTGATCCTAAAATAATCCAGCTTGAATTGATAGGTGTGATTTTTTTTCAGCACCTGAGTTAATTAAATAAAAATACAAAATATTAATTTAGTGTTCAGAATAGAGAGTAAATACTTTGTACGTCTGCTCTGTGTTGTGTATATTCAGCTAGATGAACGCAGCACAAATAACAAATGATCAAAATGGTAATTTTGATGCCAAATTTCTGAGTCAGCCTAAAGATCACAGTTATGCTTTCCGAGCAACTAATTACAAGTCTAACAGTTTCTAATACTGTAGGTGAAATTGCTGAAATCTATTATTATATAGTCATGGGAAATTCTAATTATTCTGTTTATCAGCATAATCTTAGTAGTACACTGCTGGTTAAGCAATACTTTACCGTTACCGACAAAACATCAACATAATCCTAAGGGAATAACATGTTCTTAAAGCTATCAGTAATTTCTTAAAAATAATTGTATTTAATTAATGAAGGTAATTAGCAAAACTAGAAAACTTTTTTGAATTGTTGGCGAAATATACATTTCTTTTGAATATAAAGAAATTTAATTTACTGTTTAAATAAAGTTTGTATGCTAAATATATTTTATTAACATTCAATATTTAATAAAAAAAATACTGAAATACTGCAGTTTTCATTGAATCTTATAATGGGCTCACACTCCTGATTTTGTAGAGATTACTTTTCATCTGTCGTCACCCTCACAATGTGGTTTTATGATGAAAGGTTCCACTTTTACAGTATATAAGTCTAAAGGCAAATAACACAGGTTCCTATACTGACAATGGTCACAGCTCACCTCCTCCTGACACAATGACCTCTGTACATCACAACACATAACGCTCAATAATACAAGTGACTAAGATGTTTTCTGACATTTCTATGCCAGGTGCCTGTTGGCCTGTTGCAAAGAAAAACTCATCTACAGCTTTTCCACTCAAAAAATAATAAAGAAAAAAATACAGAAACAAAAAAAAAATACAGAAAAAAAAAATCTAGTTTGATAGATTAATTTGTAAAAAAAGTTAATCTATGTAAATACCTGACATGATCTGGAGTTTAGGACTCCAACACCATTTGAAAGAGTCTATGATTCTGCCCTTTCTATAAAAAATATTTGCGCTACTAAAGACTTCAATGAAACATGAACCAAATTATCCCCAAGAAAATACAGCAGTCAGTCAAGGATATTTCCCTTTTATACGAATATTTGAGGTTAGAGGGCTGGTGCTCCATTTTGAAGTAACCTGATCATTGTTGTCTAATTAAATTTACTGCAGACTAACTAGATGTCATGTCTCAGATTTGATCTTACGGCCTCTTGTGCTGTGATCCACAGCCCTCTCCACTGGACTACAGTCAGGTTTGGTCACTGTCCAGGTTCTGAACTATTTGCGTCTGTCTAGACATTTTGTAGTGTTTCCTATGATGTAAATTAGTTTGCCCTATCATGTAGTTTCCCAGTGGCAGTCATGTGTGCTCCTCGAGATCTGTGCCCAAGATTCTGCACCAACTGTAGAGATTATGCTCACTAGGCTGCAGTTTGAGGTAGGCACAAGGAGCGGTTTGAGTAAAATGTTAAGGCTGGTTTATTTAGATTTTATAAACCATTCAGGATAACAGAACAGCTTTTTTCAGCACAAAGTGAAAATACAGCACCGGTAGATCATACAACAGTGTGGATTCGCCAGCTACAAGTTAACGTCCAGCTTTGATTCCTTAGCAAGGAAAACAACACTAGAGATCTGCACACCTCCACACACAGACAGAATAAGGAACCCACCAGGACGTTCTAATGTCCACATAACACACTCTGGGGAAGGGATATGTGAGCAGCCAGTCTCACCCATCTCTTTGACTTCCAGAGATATGGCCCTTATCAGCCTTATTAACCCTCTCAGTACTTTTTGTACTGAAGCTAGCTTTATGACTTTATTGCAGAGGATAACTACCTATGTATCACATACTGTATCTCCCTCTATAACATGTCCTGCTGCCCTTGTACAATGTATATATGCAATGTGCTCCTCCTTCATCCACATGTTACAACAATCTCAACATTCTGACCCAGGAGACTTAACGATGTTCCATGTAATATAAAAATAGTTGATTTGTATGGCTTTTGGCATAAGGGTGGCCATTGTTCTATAGTCTGAGTGAGACAGAGAGAAAACTCCTTAAGTCTGAAGAGTGTAGCTAAAGCTAGTGGTCCTACAAGAAGGAGTCAAAGTGTTGAAGAGTAAAGCAGAGCAAAACTGTTAGAAAGACGAGCAGGACATAACACTGCTGATATCAGACAAGTAGGGTGAAGTCTGATAAAAATGATTCTCAGGTAGACTTTTAAATACAGGACTGAAATCACTGTATCAGTGGTGGAATCCAATAGATTGCTAGAGTACATTGCCCCATTCAGTTAGCAAGACAACCATAGTCATGGTTTCCCACTATTTACTAATCATGCTTAATTTTTGTGTATTATAGTCTTGCAATAGCTAACAGTCTGTGGCCTCCATTTATCAAGTCTAGGGGTTTTTACACCAGTCTTGATAAGGGGATGTGGTGGAGTCAAATGCTCCTGATTCAGCAAGCAAGTGCCTATTCATGAATCAGGAGGTGTCATGCCTCTGTTACTCTCCTGTCCTGCCCCACTTTGGGTAAGTTGAGCAAAGCTTTTGTAAAAACTTAAAGATTCCCAAAATTTTTCTGACAAAGCAATTTGT
This sequence comes from Anomaloglossus baeobatrachus, assembly GCF_048569485.1. Classification (NCBI taxonomy): domain Eukaryota; kingdom Metazoa; phylum Chordata; class Amphibia; order Anura; family Aromobatidae; genus Anomaloglossus; species Anomaloglossus baeobatrachus. Next base: position 318,902,157 of record NC_134355.1, on the reverse strand, counting down.
ACCCCGTAAAAGTTTTGATGAATCAGGGTCTGTATCTTTATTGCAACTGACAAGAATATTGCTTTATAGAGTTACCATAATGCTATTGCCTATTCAGAGTCACATTGTGATCTTCATCTGTATGTGTGAATGTTTAGGTGTTGATAAGCAATTTTTCTGCTGAAGTAACCACCATTTAAGTCCCAAAAGTACCATTATAAATATAGAAAAAAAAAATCCATAACCTGTGCACACTGTGATTTCTACATCATTTCTTTGACCATTGGAAATTCTTCAATACATAATTAATAAAAAAAAAATCTTTTAACAGCTATCATGATGGACAACTGTTCTTGATGCTAACAGTTTTCTAGCTACTTTTAAGAGTAAAACTTTTTGGTGGAGTATGTAGTATTAATTTTCTTACAATACAGAAAATCTATGGCGGTCAGATTAAAAAAAAATACATTATTTAAATGTACTTTATTAATCTGAGCATGTTAAACTGGCCACACTGCATAGCAGAGTAAAAAGTAGTTTTTATTTTTTTATTTCTCCTTTCCATTGCTGAGATATTAGCTTGTAAAGGTTAGGTTATAATTTATGATATAGTTCAACTAAGTGTTACCAGAGATTTGTCTCTGGGGGCGTGTACTTCTTCCACTGAATGAAGTTAGCCAATCATAACCAGGAAGCATCAAACATGTGAAAAAAAAGACACTCTCTTCTTCTCACTGTACTCTGCAGCTACTGTGTAGAGATACATTACCAATCCTTCCAGATCTCATCTCACAAGTCAGTGTGGGAGGAGGGTGACAGCTGACAGCACTCGGAGATGAGATTTGGAAAAATTTGTAATGACACATACTGTAATTCAGTTCTGCTGCATCTCTGCATAGAAACTGTAGGGAGCAATGAGGAGAGGAGGACATGTTATTTTCTCCCCTGCATGAAGCTACCTGCTTATGATTGGTCAACATTATACAGGGAACGAAGTGCATGACCCCAGAGACAAATCTCTGCCAATGGCCAGTAGAGTTATAATAACCTAAATTATACTGTAAATTTTACAAACTAATTTCTCCACAACAGAGAGGAGAAATTAAAGGCAATCTGTCACCAGGTTCTTAGGTTTTTGCTACTTTATCTGAGTGGTTTATCCATTTTAACATGCATTAATAAATTTGTGATTTTATGAGTTTGTACTTTTGATTTGTTTGCTAGCACTCTTATTCTTTATCTTTTCTAAACATAATTTCTATCTTCTGCAGATCCAGCAGTTATTTGAATGCTGAGCTCTGTATAACCCCTACCGCAGCACTGATTGGCAGCTTTCTGTCCATGTACAGTATATGCAGAAAACTGCCAATCAGATGTGTGGGCGGGGTTATATAGAATTCATAAATATACTTCACTACCTGGCATGTATGTTAGTCCTCTAATGATAACAACAAGCTTTCTCAGCAGGAGATTATCAAAACTACAGTAAGCAGCCCAGTTAGTGAATCAGGGACTCTCTACATTATGCTGCTCTCAGATTAGATAGCAAAATTCTGTTGAGAGATTCCCTTTAAAAAGTAAAACTACATATTACTCAGCTTTGAAAGGCAGTATTCCATGATGTGACAAGTTTCGCATGCTCAGATTGGTGAAAGGTCCTCTTTAACGATTCGATTTCCTGATTTTTGCTAGTTAAATGCAATCCCTGTTCAGCGACAGCAGAAATTCCACAATGCTATTTGAGGAGGAACAGTTTATGCTACATTCATTTTACAGTGTTAAGCTACTTACAGAACAAAAGAAACATATTAAACAGTTGAATGCATTGTCATTATAAAATGAGTTTAATCTATTTGTATTACATGAAAAACTGCTGTGAAAATTACTGCCCTGAAACTGTATTAAATATGTTCTTGGTGTCTTACATTTTCTACTCCCTATGTCTATCCTTTCTTATACCTGTATACCAGTGGAGTTGGAATTATCTTACATAGCGATATCATCGCCTAGGTTAAAGGGAATCTGTCAGCAGGTTTTTGCTATGTAAGGCCTCTTTCAGACGTCAGTGAAAAACACACACGTTATTCGCTGATGTGTTAAGGGTGCGTATGTCTGTGTGCTGTGATTTTGGCACACGTGTTCTCCGTGTGCTATCCATGATAATACACAGAGAGCAAGAATTTTATACTCCTCTGTCCCTGGTGTTGCTGTCTGTGGTGCTGATGTCTTCGACTCTGCTGTGTCCCACGCTGCTGTCTCCCTACTGTTGTTACTTCCGTGTCACGGTGCAGTAAATATTCATGAGCATAATTAGCCGGCCTGAAACAGGGGACAGCATCACCAATAACAGCAGCGCTGGAGACAGGTGAGTATAGAAAGTCATTTTATTTCATAGGCACGTGTTTTTTCTGGTACATGTCACATAGATCACATCACTGTGTGGTCTGTGTGACATGAGTGGTGCTGGAGAAAAACGGACTTGTCTCCATGTGGAACACCCAGATACGCATGTGCTCTGCATGGACACTGATGTGTGCGCAGAGGCATTGATTTTAATCAGTCTGCGTATGTTAGTGATTCCGGTACATATAAAAATGGTGACATATGTACCGGAATCACTGGCGTGTGAAAGAGGCTTAAGCTGAAGCCAGCATGCTATAAGGGTTAAGCTGGGTTCACACATAGCGACAGCGACAACGACGTCGCTGTTACGTCACCATTTTCTGTGACGTAACAGCGACCTTGTATGTCGCTGTTATGATCGCTGCTTAGCTGTCAAACACAGCGACGCAGCAGCGATCATAACGTCACTACATGTGCAGAGAGCAGGGAGCCGCACACACTGCTTAGCGCTGGCTCCCTGCTCTCCTAGCTACAGTACACATTGGGTTAGTTACCCGATGTGTACTGCAGCTACATGTGCAGAGACCAGGGAGCCGCGCACACTGCTTAGCGCTGGCTCCCTGCTCTCCTAGATACAGTATACAGTTAGGTCCAGAAATATTTGGACAGTGACACAATTTTCGCGAGTTGGGCTCTGCATGCCACCACATTGGATTTGAAATGAAATCTCTACAACAGAATTCAAGTGCAGATTGTAACGTTTAATTTGAAGGTTTGAACAAAAATATCTGATAGAAATTGAAGGAATTGTACACATTTCTTTACAAACACTCCACATTTTAGGAGGTCAAAAGTAATTGGACAAATAAACCAAACCCAAACAAAATATTTTTATTTTCAATATTTTGTTGCGAATCCTTTGGAGGCAATCACTGCCTTAAGTCTGGAACCCATGGACATCACCAAACGCTGGGTTTCCTCCTTCTTAATGCTTTGCCAGGCCTTTACAGCCGCAGCCTTCAGGTCTTGCTTGTTTGTGGGTCTTTCCGTCTTAAGTCTGGATTTGAGCAAGTGAAATGCATGCTCAATTGGGTTAAGATCTGGTGATTGACTTGGCCATTGCAGAATGTTCCACTTTTTTGCACTCATGAACTCCTGGGTAGCTTTGTCTGTATGCTCGGGGTCATTGTCCATCTGTACTATGAAGCGAAGTCCAATCAACTTTGCGGCATTTGGCTGAATCTGGGCTGAAAGTATATCCCGGTACACTTCAGAATTCATCCGGCTACTCTTGTCTGCTGTTATGTCATCAATAAACACAAGTGATCCAGTGCCATTGAAAGCCATGCATGCCCATGCCATCACGTTGCCTCCACCATGTTTTACAGAGGATGTGGTGTGCCTTGGATCATGTGCCGTTCCCTTTCTTCTCCAAACTTTTTTCTTCCCATCATTCTGGTACAGGTTGATCTTTGTCTCATCTGTCCATAGAATACTTTTCCAGAACTAAGCTGGCTTCATGAGGTGTTTTTCAGCAAATTTAACTCTGGCCTGTCTATTTTTGGAATTGATGAATGGTTTGCATCTAGATGTGAACCCTTTGGATTTACTTTCATGGAGTCTTCTCTTTACTGTTGACTTAGAGACAGATACACCTACTTCACTGAGAGTGTTCTGGACTTCAGTTGATGTTGTGAACGGGTTCTTCTTCACCAAAGAAAGTATGCGGCGATCATCCACCACTGTTGTCATCCGTGGACGCCCAGGCCTTTTTGAGTTCCCAAGCTCACCAGTCAATTCTTTTTTTCTCAGAATGTACCCGACTGTTGATTTTGCTACTCCAAGCATGTCTGCTATCTCTCTGATGGATTTTTTCTTTTTTTTCAGCCTCAGGATGTTCTGCTTCACCTCAATTGAGAGTTCCTTAGACCGCATGTTGTCTGGTCACAGCAACAACTTCCAAATGCAAAACCACACACCTGTAATCAACCCCAGACCTTTTAACTACTTCATTGATTACAGGTTAATGAGGGAGACGCCTTCAGAGTTAATTGCAGCCCTTAGAGTCCCTTGTCCAATTACTTTTGGTCCCCTGAAAAAGAGGAGGCTATGCATTACAGAGCTATGATTCCTAAACCCTTTCTCCGATTTGGATGTGAAAACTCTCATATTGCAGCTGGGAGTGTGCACTTTCAGCCCATATTATATATATAATTGTATTTCTGAACATGTTTTTGTAAACAGCTAAAATAACAAAACTTGTGTCACTGTCCAAATATTTCTGGCCCTGACTGTACATTGGGTTAATTACCCAATGTGTACTGCAGCTACATGTGCAGAGAGCAGGGAGCCGCGCACACTGCTTAGCGCTGGCTCCCTGCACTCCTAGCTACAGTACACATCGGCTTAATTAACCCAATGTGTACTGCAGCTACATGTGAGAGAGCAGGGAGCCGGTAGCACAGGCAGCGTGAGAGTGGCGGAGGCTGGTAGCGAAGGTAAATATCGGGTAACCACCTTGGTTACCCGATGTTTACCCTGGTTACAGCTTACCGCAGATGCCAGATGCAGGCTCCTGCTCTCTGCTCGCTTCATTTCGTCACTCTCTCGCTGTCACACACAGCGATCTGTGCGTCACAGCGGGAGAGCAACAATAAAAAAACGAACCAGGGCTGTGTGTAACGAGCAGCGAACTCACAGCAGGGGCCAGATCGCTGCTCAGTGTCACACACAGCGAGATCGCTAATGAGGTCACTGCTGCGTCACAAAAACCGTGACTCAGCAGCGATCTCAGCAGCGATCTCAGCAGCAATCTCGCTGTGTGTGAAGCACCCCTTAACAGAGAGAATTCAGATATGCCCGTCTTGTCACAGTCCAATCTGTTGTTTATTTGTTGTTTGTTTAAGCAGCATGACCCTTACTATTGCTCAGACAACATTGCCAAGCTCATTGCAGTCTGGCACGCCCCTCCTCTGACACCTCACTGTCAATGTACAATTTCTATAGGCAGCTTAGAGTGGGAAAGGGCAGCTCTACTAAAGCTCTGACTAAAGCTAAAAATTCTGATTGTGTTGGCTGCACCTATTAATCCAAGTGATACATCTTTGGATTCAGGATCTCTTTGCCTACATCATTCTGCTCTCAGATGAGGTAGCAAAAACCTGCTGACAGATTCCCTTTAAGAATCTACCACCAACCTGGAGGGAGCATACAGATCTTCGTTCATCTAATGATAAATTTCTTGGCCAAGGAAAACTGTATTTTCCATCTTCAAATTGAAAGGCACTACTTTATCCTGGAGCATAGTTCACCCAGACAGTCCTCAATAATTACACCTTTGTTCTCACAAACTTTTATAAAGCTATACAATTAGAAAGCCATAAATAAACTTTTTACAGAAAAATCCTCTTTAAGATGTTTCGCATTAATGTTCTGTGTGTTACTGAACAATACCGCACTTCAATCTAGCGTTGGCATAGCAAATGCAAAACATTTTAGCTTGCAAAGACAATTTCTGGCCGTTCAGTTTAATCACAAAACACTTGAACATTTTCATAACTCTCCACAGGTTTCTGATTACTATTTCCAGGTGGAATGATCTCACGTTTTAACCAATTTTACCTTCTATTTTACATATTCTAGTCACGTAGAAGGCCTTCTACTGCATAATATATATGCTCTATAAATGTATGTTACTTATATAGCGCAAACATATTTTGTAGTGCGTTGTAAAATATATTACAAATATCCTACTTTTGATTAAAGGGGTTGTCTTACAAAGCAAAAGTATGATCATCTATTTTTCGATAAAATAATTGTGTAAACAGCTTTGTCCTCAACTCTTATATCTAAGAGGATAATTTTGTTCGCTCTATAGACAATAAATCAAACATGCGTGTTGATCTCTTCTCTACTCAAACTGCTCCTAACTTCCATGTAGTGAAGAAGAATGGGGACTTAGGATCTTATTCTACTCATTCTGCGGTTATTAGTGGAAGGGTATTGCTGAGTGGAAGGTCAAAGATTTGAGGCATCACTAGTTTTTGGCATGTCTCCTAAAAGTTTATGTGCACTTGGTTGGAGATGAGATGGCTGGTCATGGGTCGGAGTGCAGTCATCCTAGAATTCGTTCTCACACCCATGATAATATCTCATGAAAAGAAAGAGTCCACCAATAAAGGTCATGCACACAAATGGTACAGAATGGCATAGTAAGATGGAATGTCGGGAAAATGCCAGTGCCATAGATAGCTAGTACTCACTTCTAAAGTGTATCAAACTGGGATTTAGAGGGGGCCACAAAAAGTAAAACGTTGCAGTCTGCAATGGTGTAGAGGTTGTGCGAGATAAAGAGACCAGCCCATGAAAAGTGTTATATCCAAGGGGAGCAGTGAGGGTAAAAATTGTTTCTGAAGAGTATTCTCATTGAAAGAAAGAAGAGACAACCTACTAAGGAGGATAAGGAGATTACATAGAAGCTGATGTGAAGCAGAGGTCCACAACAGAGGTGACTTGAAGATTGATTTGAGGGACTGTGGTGCTGTGGATGTGAGAGGTAGACCACAAGAATGTATAATGTCCCCAGGCCAATGTTACTAGGATCTTATTGTAGCCATCACAGTGACATTTGTGGAGTAACAGACATTCTGCTGCAAGAGTCATGTGTAATATATCTGTGTAAGTCAACCTGTTGCCTCATGTGGGACTGTTGAAGCCATCAAGCTTGTTGCCTCATTTAAGATGATGTAACACCAAGTTTAATGTCTCTCTGTTAATAAAATTTAACTGACATTGGTGTACACCTGCATATTTTTGCTATTCAAGTTAGTTATTCAAGTTAAAATTAAGTTAGAAGCCACCTCTACCAACCAGAAAGGCTACATCAAAAAACAACCATCCTACACTTTTTTGCGTGTATGGTAGTTGATATGTTCTCCCCATAATTGAGTGGGTTTCCTTCATATACACTGGTTTCGCTCACACAGTATTACCATACTGGAAATCTCCTATGTGTGCTAAGAACATCACATGGTGGGCTATATTGCAATAGTGCTTAAAACCTGGAATAGCTGTGTATTAACCCTTTAGTTTTGTCATGATTGTCACTACGTGTCTTATGACTAGGGACAAGCTCAGGGACAGCTTTTCTTTACCATCTAAGACCATGCACATTAAACGTGTTTTTTCTTTGGGCACTTGAGGGATTAACTGCTGCTTCAGGAGTAGCAGCAGACACAGCTCTTAGCGGTTGTTCGCTTCTGGCCTGGATATAAGCCGTCTGCTTCCTGCAGAGGGTGCTGGTTATTGAGTTCAGTCTAAAGCTGGGCCTGGAGCTGTGAGTAGATGCTTTCCACTGCTGCTGTCTGTGGCATTGATGTGTGTGAAGGTAGCTTGATTTGTTACTTTCTCCTCTCTGTGTTTCCCCTCCCTGTACACCGTTTGTTGTTCCCTATTGCTGGTAATAGGTGTGAGTATTTTTTTTTTCTACCCCGTCTGTCAGTATCATCAGTGGAGTTTTCAACTTCTGTCCTTGTCATTTCCCCTGGGTGGTGGGTTCTAGAGGGGGGGGTCTTACCATCAGGTACAAGGACAGTAGATAGGGAGACGTTGGGGCCCCAGACCTTGCTACCTTTAAGTGTACCTGTGGGTTGAGGGAAAGCCTAGAGTACGCTTAGTCTGAGGGTCAGTGCAGGGGGCTCCCTTTCAGTCACCCCCTTTTTTCTGAAAAATATTAAAAGGAGTTTGTCAACATAAAATGACTGTTCAAACCAAGCACAGGATCTCTCATCCTACTCTTGGTGTGGCTTAACAGTTCAGCGCACCTTCCCAGCTTCAAGCTGATCATGTATCTCTACCACCTGTCTTCCTTGAAAGACAGCATTGGTTATACAGGAGAAGGGTGGAGATAGAAGACAAACAAGTTGGCTGGATGGTTTACTGAACTGTTTGACCACACCAAGGATGTGCTTGGTTTGAACAGTAAATTTCTGCTGACAGTCTGCCTTCCCTTTAAATCTAATATAGAATAGAAATCCTAACTCTTCATCGTTAAAGGTAAACAGGAACTTTACATTGTAATTATTAATTATTATGTCTTACAGATTGTGACAGACAACTCAGGATCAACTGTATCGTTATTATGCGATAACATAAGTGCTAATAGTACATATTCATAAGTAGTGCCAGCACTGCCATAAGGAGTTAAAGAGGGACAGAATCTACAACTTGATTATCATGATTCCAGCTTTGGTGAAAAGCAACACCTTTGATACATTTTTAACATTAAAATAAAATAAAACTGACTCAAACTTTGACAAAAAATGCAAACTACGTACTGATCTTTCATTCACTCAATGTAGTGTTAAAAGAAAGAACAAATGAGTATTTTTTTTGGACTGAGCAGGACAGCATGCGGCGTCTTTCAGCACATAGAAATTAGTGTTCTGACAGCAAAGATTGAAAGTGATGACAAAACGACCATCTTGTCATCACTTCAATTCAATTGAAATCATTTGGATCAGTCAACCGGTCCATTAATATATTTTTTTTTCAAGGAAAGTAATACAATGGAAAGAACAGTTCAAATGTAATAAGCAGGACATAAGTATGAGCTACTAATACACTTACGGGGCTTCGTCTATTTTTTTTGTGTGGTTTGTATGTGCAGCATGGTGGCTCCATGGTTATCGTTACTGCTTTGCACTGGCGCATTTGAACTTAACCAAGGCGGCCAATAGTTGCATGGATTTTGTATGTTTTTCCTATTTCACTTTGGGCTTCCTCAAAAATGCCAGTGTTTCCTCACACAAAATACGTGTTAACTGTTTTTTTTCCTTACCAAAATTCTAATTTGTGTGTATACATGTCTGAGTATGCCTGCATCTAAGATCTTCATCGAGGACGAAGACTTCATGTGAATTGTAACAGAGCTATGGAGTATGTTGGTCCTTCATCAAAAACAAGAGTGCTGACGAATCATTTCCTATCAGAATTCAATGGTATATTGTGATTATGTATGCTATGCTGCCTATACTCTTACAAAAATCTTATTCATATACCCCGGATTCTGAGTTTTCCTGGTGTTTGGCTTTTATTGTATTCTGATGCAGCTCTTGTGGTTAGATATAAGGAGGGTGAGAGAAGTATTGAACATGTCACCAGTTTTCTTTGTAAATATATTTCTAGAGGTGCTATTGACATGACTTTCTCACCAGATATTAGTAACAACCCATCTAATCCACACAGGCAGATAAATCAAACCATAGCTGTCCATAAATTTAGTGGTGTGAAATAGGGAGAAATGAAACATGGAAATAGTATTGAACACATGAAGAAAGATAGGTGCAAAAAGTCATGATAAGTCAAAACACCAGCTAAAATGTAGCAGTATTTAATAGGCAATCCTGCCACTTAGCAAAAAATAGCATGAGCTGGTTCTCATTACCAAGATGCCACACAAGAAACATCTTATTATAGGCAAAACCAGTGAGCGGTCTCAAGACCTTTGTCACCTTATTGTTGCAAAACATACAGATGGCATTGGTTACAGAAAAATGTCTAAACTACTAAATATTCCAGTGAGCACTATTGGAGCTATAATCCAGAAGAAGAAATAACATCTTTTCACCATAAACCGGCCACAACCTGTTCAAGGACCACATTTTAGATGGAGGCATAATTATCAGTTATCAGTATAGTTGTTCACAAACCAAGAACCAACTATCGAGAGCTACAGAAAGACCTGGAATCAGCAAGTACAATTCTTTCAAAGAAAACAATAATGCACTCAACCTCCATGATCTGTATGCACGCTCACCAGGCATGACTACATTTCTGAAAAAAAGCATGTTCAAGGTTGGATAAGGTTTGCTCAACAACATTTAGGCACGACTGTGAAATACTAGGAGAAAACAGTTTGGTCAGATGAGGCCAACATTGAAGTCTTTGGATACAATAATTTACATCATGTTTGGAAGACAAAAGGCAATGCATATCAGTGGATGATAGGATGATAAAGTGAAGGAGGACATTTCAGCAAGACAATGATCCCAAACACTCAGCCAAGGAAACTGTTAATTAGTTTCAGAGAAAGAAAATAAAGCTGTTAGTATGGCCCAGCCATTCACTTGTCCTGACTGCATTAGAAAATTTATGGAAGGAACTAAAGCTCCTAGTATATAGAAGGTGCCCATGGGACCTTCAGGATTTGAAGAGTGTTTGTGTTAAAGAATGGGCAAAATCACACCTGAGCAATGCATTTGACTAGCTTCTCCATACAGGAGCCATCTTGAAGTTGCCATCACCAACAAAGGCTTTTGTACAACATATTAAATACATTTCAGTAAGGGTGTTTAATACTTTTTTCCTCTGTAATTTCTCATTATTACACATCAATACATTTATGACATCTATGGTTGACTTCTTTGCTTGTGTAGCTGTGATGCATTGTTTTAGCCAACTAGTGAGAAATTCATATCAATTGCATATTTAGAAATATATTTACTTAGAAAATTGTTGACATGTTCAATACTTATTTCACCCATTGTATACCTAGCCAACAATTTAAATCTGATTATAGATTTTACTATATCATTAGTGATGTTATTCTGATTACCGCACCATTTTCCCTGATCCCATTTTTGTTCTATGATTCCAACTCAACGTGTGTATGAGTCTTCAGGATTCTTATTTACTTTGCTGACATCAGGAAACCCTTCAGATTTTGAGACAAATAAAAAAACATCAGAAAGAGAAAAGTCTGCAATGTGTGTACACAGCCTAAAGCGGGCTTTACACGCTATGATATCGCTAGCAAAATCACCCGCCCCCGTCGTGCATGCAATTTCGTGTGATCGCTGCCGCAGTGAACATTATCGCTACGGCAGCGTCACACGTACCTACCTGGTCGTCGTCGTCGCTGTGACTGCCGAACAATCCCTCCCTCAAGGGAGAGGGACGTTCGGCATCACAGCCACATCACCACGATGTCACTAAGCGGCCGACCAATCAAAGCGGAGGGGCGGAGATGAGCGGGACGTAACATCCCGCCCACCTCCTTCCTTCCGCATTGTGGCCGGCGGCAGGTAAGGAGACGTTTCTCGCTCCTGCGGTGTCACACACAGCGATGTGTGCTGCCGCAGGAGCGACGAACCACATCGATAATCAACCATTACCGATTTTTGGTTTTGGGGCGACCTCTCCATGGTGAACGATTTTCGCCATTTTTGAGGTCGCTTAAGGTCGCTGGTAAGTATCACACGCTGCGATATCGTTAATGACGCCGGATGTGAGTCACTAACAACGTGACCCCGACGATAAAACATTAACGATATCGTAGCATGTAAAGCCCCCTTTCGCCTCATCTTTTCATAATATTTTGTATATTTATGTTTACATTAATAAAGACTATTTGTTTTGGCTCATAATTATTAACCATGCCTCACCATTCATATATAGTTTATTTTGGTATTTTTGATTGTCTAAGAGTAAAAGAATTGTAGCTAAAATAATGTTTGATACAGTGATATGAAGCAATGGTATACATTACTATAAAATGATATACACCAGTTCCCAGAAAAAATTTAAAGAAGCATTCCCATTTTTTTTTTTAATTAAATGTGTGTATATGTTCCTATAATGTAGGGTAAGTGTATTAATATACTCACCTATCACTGCTCGTTCCGGTGTCCAGCGCCTTTCTGCTTCACTTCAAAATGACATTGCTGCAATTATGACTGTCCATCTCACTCTAGGCTCCATGTGTGAGCTGGAAGTCTCTTCTACAATGTAAGTCTATAGAACCTTGTTCTGATGCTTCATAGACTAACATTTAAAAGTCACTTCTGGGTCATGCAGAGTGCAGTGTGACCCAGAGAGTCTACAGAGGGGTGATGTCACTGAGAAGAGCAGTAGAACGGCGCTGGACACCAGATAGAGCAGTAGTAGGTGAGAATATTAATACACTCACACTACATTACATGCATATATACATACATTTAATAAAAAAAATAGACTGGAGTGCTTCTTTTATAAAATATATAGAAGGAAAGGCGACAATCTCACCATGTGTTGATCAGAATTTAGATCACCATAGAACCCTTTACTATCTAAGGTTAAAGAGGTTGTCTGAGATTGACATATTACTGGCCTATTTATAGGATAAGCCATCAATTTGAAATCGGTTATGGTAAGGGTCCGATACCTGTCATATTCACTGAACAACTGAAATGACCTATGACAGCAGACAAACCTAAGTGATGTATAGGGTGGAATACACTCCCTGATAGAAGTTCTGTCGCTTATCCATGTTATGTAAATAAAAGCTTATAACCTGACTTTAAATTCATCCATTGGTTTTATAAATTACTCTTTTGAAAGCTGAAATCCTCCCAAATTTGGTTTAGGTTATGAAAATAAAGTTGCTGCAAAGCTGAAATATTGATCATTTAATGAACACAGAAAGGTCAGATTTTGGCAAGACAAAAGTTTTGTCGCCTTGTCATATAATGCACCCAATCCTAGTTTACATCCTCATCTGTGCTCACTAAATGATTGCTTAATTAGTGGGTGTGTATAAAAAGAAACCCAGCACCCCAGACCTTCACTTCAACTGCAACCTGACCTCTGACAACATGCCAAAAATCCACCCTGCGATCAAAGCCTTGATTATCAAGAGGCTGAAGACCAGATCCACTGCAGAGGTGGCTGGCACCTTTAATGTGTCTCAGCGTCAAGTACAAAGAATTAAAAGATTTGAAGAGACTGGAGATGTTTTTGACAAGCCCAGGTCTGGCAGACCCCGCAAGACAACTGCTCAGGAGGAACGTTTGTTAGTTATAAAATCCAAAGCCAGACCCTCTTCCAGTGCAGTAGAGCACCAACAGGCCTGGTCACCTCTAGTACCTGTGTCAACTAGAACAGTTTGTAGGATTCTGTCTCGAAATGGCCTCCATGGTCGAATCAGTGCCCAGAAGCTAGCACTAAACAAAAGGCAATTAAAAGTCCCACAGCCTGCTATACAGATGGATGCTGGAAAAGTGGCAGAAGGTGGCTTTCTCTGATCAATCTTGTTTTGAATTGTTGAATTACACCACAGCTGCTGCAAATACTGCAGGAGACCTACTGGAGCCTGTATGTATCCAAAATACAACCAGAAAACAGTTAAGTTTAGTGGTGGAAAGATTATGGTCTGGGGTTACATTCAGTATGGGGGTGTGCGAACCATTTGCAAGGTGGAAGGCAATACCAATAGCCTAAAATATCAAGAAGTATTAGCTACTTCTTACATTCCCAATCATAAAAGGGGTCAAATTCTGCAGCAGGATGGTGCTCCATCTCATATATCCATCTCTACAACAAAGTTCCCCCTGGCAAAGAAGAACAAGGTGCTCAAGAACTGGCCAGCCCAGTCACCAGACATGAACATCATTGAGCATGTTTGGGGTAGGATGAAAGAGGAAGCTTGGAAGACAAAACAAAAGAATCTTGATGAACTCTGGGAGGCATGTAAGACTGCATTCTTTGCTATTCCTTATGACTTCAATAAATTGTATGAATCATTGTTGAACCGCATGGATGCAGTCCATCAAGCTCATGGAAGTCATACAAAATATTAAATATGGCTCTAATAGCACCACAGCTTCATTCACCAATGTTATGCAACTTATCTTTGTATTAGAAGTTAATTATTTGTTTGAATTTCACATTACGTTCTGTGGGCGACAAAACTTTTGTCTTGCCAAAATCTGACCTTTCTGTGTTCATTAAATGATCAATACTTCAGCTTTGCAGCAACTTTATTTTCATAACCTAAACCAAATTTGGGAGGATTTCAGCTTTCAAAAGAGTAATTTATAAAACCAATGGATGAATTTAAAGTCAGGTTATAAGCTTTTATTTACATAACATGGATAAGCGACAGAACTTCTGTCAGGGACTGTATAGAAACCCCATACAAAGAGACAGACAGGGAAAGAGAGAGAGACAGACAGACACAGACAGAGTGAGAGAGACGGGCAGAGACTGGGAGAGAGACAGTTACTATCCCGGGCAATGCCGGGTGCTACAGCTAGTGAGAGATACACTTCAGTATTTGGCAGCAATCACTTATAAACATACATTTATTTTATTATTTTTATTCGCTATTTTTGCCTAGATATGACTATCTGCCTAACTCCATCCACTTCCAGAGAATTGTTTTACTGACCAGTGGAGTGCTAGAACCCCACCAATCTCATAGTAATGACTTGAGATGGTGTGAATCGAGTCATAGGACCCTTTCGAGCAGCTAGGTCAGTAATCTCTGGCATCCCATAGAACCGCATGTTATCTCTGACATCTTCGTCTCTTCTATTGATTAGCCAGTCTGGTGCCACGTTATATTTACGTCATAATATTGATGTAAGGCCAGGCTGGCTAATCAATAGAAGAGCTCCAATTATTTCTGCTTTAAAATATTTTCACAAAATAACGATCATATGTTTAATGAAGTTCAAAAGGATTTGCCACTCCGTCTTAGCTGTATAAATTTACTCTATTTTTTACATTTCAACCCTAATTATTATGGCAAAACTGAAACCCTAAAATAAATCCCCATTTTCGAACTTTTGATTTTAGTTTACAGATTCAGTAAGCTTTCTTAAAGTATCGGACACCTTCAGAGAAACTGTGGAAAGCTTCAACAGCTACTTCTCATACAGAATAAGCTTTAAAATCTCATTTCGTAAGAGTGATGTGTCAGAATGAAAAGGACAAAACCAAGTTTGATCTCAGCGCTCGCAAGAGTTTTTTTTAACTAAAATGTAATTTGAATGTAATTTTTTAAAGCCGTTTTACACTAAATCCCAAATATACTTGAAATGTTGGCAGCAGGATTACTTCAGAGAATACAGCTTTTCATGTGCTATAATCTGACTTCAAAACAATCCCAGCATTACAATTGCCTAAAAGGCGCGAGCATCTGTTCTGCTGCATATTGTGAATACCTTGCTTACGAGCCGCAGTTTAGGGTTTGATACGTGTTCAGAACAGCTATCAACAGTGGAGCTGGCATCACTTTCCTGAAAGCTTTACTGCTGGAAAAGAAGTCATGGACATGAAAGATGTTCTGCTTTATACGGGAGTAGGGAAAAGAATAGTGATGAGTCAGGAAGCTCTTCTGCTTTAAAACCACACAGATGGGTATTTCTTACATGTTTACTGCGAATATCCCCGGATTTTTGAAATGTTACAATTTATTATTTATTTCATTCTGGGAAATCTGGCTTACTCTTTATATTAAAAATATTGCAATGAATTCAATTTGTATCCCTGTAGCATTGAAATCCAGACTTTCCTATGGTGCAGGCATATGTTTATGCAAATGCAACACTTATTAAGCCATGGTAGCACCAAAAAGACTAGAACTAGATGAAAACAAAATGTTAATATACAGCACAAGAATAAAATAAATATATATTTTATGAAGTTTATACTTTTCATATCTTAAATGGAACTTGAAAGAAAACATACTTTATAAGTCGTCCAGGACTATGCCACTCGGCAGACTTGTCCAAGGCCAGCTCATGCTCCAGTTGACCGACAGGTCTTTGCCCATGTAAGCACTGTGCACAATTATTAGGCAATTTGTATATTTGGTGATTCGTTTTAGTGCTATGAGGTCAATCCAAAATTTTAATAAGTCTACATTTTTAAGAAAGTAAAAGTGAGGTTTCGTCTTTATTATGAGAAAGTCTATGTGTGCAGAATTATTGGGAAACTCTTAGTGTACAGAATTGTTATGTAACTAAATGAGAAAAGTAAATTTTCCCATCTCAGTTGTTTACTTTTATCTATATACTGTAAGTAAGCATAATAACTAAATAACTCAAAATATATTTTTGATATTTAAAAAAATAAATAAATAAATCTGGGACAATATAGCTACCCTTCTTTTCAATAACGGGCATAAGCCTTCCATCCAAGGAGCCTGTCAGTCTCTTTGTCCGTTGTTGATCAATTTTTAGAGCAGCACCAACCACAGACACTGTTCAGACAGATGACTGTTTTCCTTCACCATAAATCTCCCATTTAAAAGGGCCCACAAGTTCTCAATAGGGTTCAGGTCAGGTGAGGAAGGGCCCATGTAATTATTCTTTCATCTTTAAGGCATTTACTGGCTAAGCAGTGGAGGTCTTCGATGCATGCGATGGAGCTCATCTTTAATAATACCCGCCCATAGCAGTACTCCACCTCCACCTTCCTGGCATGTAAGTTGAAGAGGGAGTCTGTGCCCATTGCTGATCCCGCCATGGGCCCATAGATCTGGTCTGTCAAGAGTCACTCTCATCTTATCAGTCCATGAAACCTTTGAAAAATCATTTTTCGATATTTCTAAAGGCCGCTTTTCACGCTATGACATTGCTCAAGCGATTTCGTTGGGGTCACGGAATTTGTGACGCACATCCGGCCGCTTTAGCAATGTCGTTGCGTGTGACACCTATGAGCAATTTTGCATCTTCGCAAAAACGTGCAAAATCGCTAATCAGTGACATGCCCCCCTATTCCCAATTATCGTTGCTGCTGCGTGTACGATGTAGTTCATCGTTCCTGCGGCAGCACACATCGCTATGTGTGACCCCGCAGGAACCTCACCATACCTGCGTCCACCGGCAATGCGGAAGGAAGGAGGTGGGCGGGATCCCGCTCATCTCCGCCCCTCCACTTCTATTGGGCGACCGCTTAGTGATTAGAAAGGAGGCGGTTTGCCGGTCACAGCGATGTTGCTAGGCAGGTAAGTAGTGTGACGGGTCTCAGTGATGTTGTGCGCCACGGGTAGCGATTTGCCCGTGTTGTATAACCGATGGGGGCGGGTACGCACGCTATCGATATCGGTAACGATATCGCAGCGTGTAAAGCGGTCTTTAGCCCAATCTTGATGTTTTAATTTCTGCACCTTGAGCAGTAATGGTCATGTTTTAGCCTCCCTTACCTTGGCCATGTCTCTGAGCACTGAACACCTTGTACTTCTGGGTTCTTCAGGGAGGTTGCAGTTCTGGAATATGACCGCACTGGAGGATAATGGGTTCCTGGTCACTTCACGTTTGACTCTTCTCAAATCTTTGGCAGTTAATGTGTCATTTATTCTCAACACGTTTCTGTAAACCTGTTGACTATTTACAAGAAAACTTTTGATGATTTTGTGATCATGTCCCAAAATCTCAACAACTTCAAGGGTCCTGCATCCCTTTTGAAAGCTTTGAACATTTTTGACTTTTCAGAGTTCACAGTTCAATCTCTTTTTTTTGTCCCAATTTGCCTGAGGAAAACAAACTGTGTAATAATTCTGCACACCCGTCCCCCAACTTAGAACACCTAATATGCTTTAAACCAGTAAGCATTCAAGTTTTTACAGCTTGCATTAACGAAAAAGAAATGATGATATAGTCATAATACTCAGTTGCCTAATAATTATGCACATAGTGTATGTACATAGTAAAAAAGCTGTTAAAAGGATCAAAACAGGAAGAAGCTGGCCAGGTAGGTACTTTGGAATGGTTAGCCGAAACGCATCGTCCACTACGACCTGTCAACATATGTTTTCTCTCAGATGACTCAGCGTAAAACATTCATGGATGCAATTGTGCAGCCATTGTCTGATTCATGCTGCCTGTAGTTAGTGCAGCATGAATGTGATGACGGTTTTACATAACAAGGTATACATGAATTTTATTTATTTATTTTTTTTTTTATAAAACTATATTGTAAATGAGATAGATGATTTAGAAATATATTGGCTTGCATTTATGTACTTAGCAACCCTGTATCATGAGTACAATTGCCAAACAGCAAAACATCTGCTTGGAATTTGCAATTTGCGCACGCTAGCTCTTCTTGAATTGCCTCTGGGTACTTTGGCTTTCACATCAAGAACGTATTGGAAGAATTCTATGACAAGAGACATTAAACTCCAGAAAAAGAAAGATGGAACATACTAAATAATGCATACAGACACAGTATTTTCTTATTATGTCTAATTAATTAACATTTGAATGTATGGAAAAATGTTTAAAGGGAATCTGTCAGCAGGTTTTCACTATGTAATCTGAGAACAGCATGATGTACAGGCAGAGAGACTTATTCCAGGATGTATCACTTAGTGGACTACCTGGTGTAGTTTGGATACAATCCCTGTTTTCTCTGTTGTAGATGTACCAGTACTCAAAATGATGAACTGTGTATAACCCCCCCCACACCCCTGATTGGCAGCTTCTTGTGTACACTGTACATTGTCAGCAAGCCGCCAATAAGTGATGTGGTGTGGTTACACAGACCCTTGATTGGCAGTTTTCTGTGTACACCGTACATCCTCAGCAAGCTGCCAATAAGTGATGGGGTGGGGTTACACAGATTAGAAGGACTGGCCTGCTAGTGAGACCTAATCCTCCAGTGATAATCTATTGCTAATAAAATACTTATTGTAGTATAAGTGACACATCCGAGGAATCAGGGTCTCTGCTAATATATTATGATGCTCTCAGATTTAACAGCAAAAAGCTGCTGACAGATTCCCTTTTACAATTTTTTTGTGGAATGGAAAAAAAGTTTTGGGGATTTTTTGGGAGCCTTTTTATGATATTTATTGTGTTGCAAAAATGGCATGTTAACTTTATTCTGTATATCTGTACAATAACAGTGATATCGACTTTATTTATTTTTATGTCTTACTGAGTGCAAACATGTTTTTATTCTTACAGTGATGGAGCAGTGTGAAAACTTGTCTTTGTGGAATGTATTTTATTTTTTTTTTAAAGTATGAGCATACATGTTTTCTGATCTATTTTTTCTATTTTTCATTTCTTTAATTCTTTTGACTACATTTATTATGCTAGTTAAAAAAAAGTGATATTTTAATAGTTATGCTCATGAGGGCTCGGCAACATGGCAAATAGCACCAGGAGCTTGACTCACACTTAAAGGGAATCTGTCAGTAGGTTTTTACTATATAAGCTAAGGACAGCATGCTGCAAGGGTTAACACAGGGAATTCAGGGATGCCTGTATTGTCATGGTCCAATCTTGTTTTTTTGCTATGTTTATTTAAGCAGCAGGACTTATCATTGCTCAGACTACATTGTCACGTGCAAGGTAGTCTGACATGCATCCCCTCTAATTGACACCTCCCTGTCAATGTATAATCTCTACTAAGAGCCTGGTGAGGGCGGAACAGCTCTTTCAGCTCTGCTACATGTCAAAACCTAAAAATTCTGATTGGATCAGATCGCATGCACCCAGATATCTAAGTGATACATAGTTGGATTCAGGATCTCTTTGCCTACATCATGCTGCTCTCAGATGCGGTAGCAAAAACCTGATGTCACCAGTTTTTTTTAACCTAATCTTAGTGGAGCATAATGTTTAGATCGAGATCCAGATTCCAGCAATTTGTCACTTACTGAGCTGCTTAGTGTAGCTTTTATAAAATCACTGACTTATCAGAAAGAGATTATCACTAGAGGACTAGTAAACCTGCGGCCATATTCATGACTTCTTTATATACCACAACGCCACCACGGATTGCTATGTTTCTGCCTAAAAGTGTACAAAGAAAGCTGTGAATCCAATGCGTGGATGGGGTTATACAGAGGTCAGCATTCAGAGAACTAGTAGATCTGTAGCAGATGAAACAGTGATTTATCAAAACTGCAGAAACCAGTAAAGTAAATGAGACATTGGTGGCATCAGGGTCTCTGTCCCACATCTTACAGCTCTTTGATGGAGTAGCAAAAACCTGGTTATAGATTTCCTTTAAGTGTCATCACATTGTTCGGCTGATCTTTGTAGATGCCCTGCGATTCTGCTGAGAAATAGACAATTTTCCTAGTCATGTACAGTGCCTTGCGAAAGTATTTGGCCCCTTTGAATTTTTCAACCTTTTCCCACATTTCAGGCTTCAAACATAAAAATAAAAATTTTAATGTTATGGTGAAGAATCAACAACAAGTGGGACACAATTGTGAAGTTGAACGATATTTATTGCTTATTTTAAACTTTTATAAAAAATAATAATCTGAAAATTGGGGTGTGCAATATTATTCAGCCCCTTTAAGTTAATACTTTGTAGTGCCACCTTTTGCTGCGATAACAACTGCAAGTCGCTTGGGGTATGTCTCTATCAATTCTTGCCCATTCTTCCTTTGCAAACAGCTCGAGCTGAGTGAGGTTGGATGGAGAGCGTTTGTGAACAGCAGTTTTTCAGCTCTTTCCACAGATTCTCGATTGGATTCAGGTCTGGACTTTGACTTGGCCATTCTAACACCTGGATAAGTTTATTTGTGAACCATTCCATTGTAGATTTTGGTTTATTTTTTGGATCATTGTCTTGTTGGAAGACAAATCTCCATCCCAGTCTCAGGTCTTTTGAAGACTCTAAGAGGTTTTCTTCAAGAATGGTCCTGTATTTGGCTCCATCCATCTTCCCATCAATTTTAACCATCTTCCCTGTCCCTGCTAAAGGAAAGCAGGCCCAAACCATGATGCTGCCACCACCATGTTTGACAGTGGGGATGGTGTGTTCAGGGTGATGAGCTGTGTTGCTTTAACACCAAACATATCGTTTGGCATTGTGACCAAATAGTTTGATTTTGGTTTCATCTGACCAGAGCACCTTCTTCCACATGTTTGGTGTGTCTCCCAGGTGGCTTGTGGCAAACTTTAGACACTTTTTATGGATATCTTTGAGAAATGGCTTTCTTTTTGCCACTCTTCGAGACTTGTGCAGTGTACAACTGATTGTTGTCCTATGGACAGACTCTCCCGCCTCAGCTGTAGATCTCTGCAGTTCATCCAGAGTGATGATGGGCCTCTTGGCTGCATCTCTGATCAGTCTTCTCCTTGTTTGAGATGTGCAATACAGGGTAATATTGTGGTACTGTGTTAGCCAGAAAAATCAATTGAAATACTATGTGCCAAGAATGACAAAAGTATTTTAGGAGTGATACCTTTATAGGCTAACCATAATATTTATGGTTAGCCTATAAAGGTATCACTCCTAAAATACTTTTGTCATTCTTGGGACATAGTATTTCCTTGTTTGACATGAAATGTTTGAGGGATGGCCAGGTCTTGGTAGACTTACAGTGCTATGATAATCCTTCCATTTCAATATGATCACTTGCACAGTGCTTCTTGGGATGTTTAAAGTTTTGGAAATCTTTTTGTAACCAAATCCAGCTTTAACACTAGAACTACTGGACTCGTGACAGCTATATAGAAATACATAGTGCAAAGTAGTCAAAATGACTACCTCAGTAGTTCTAGTGTTAAACTTCTCCACAACAGTATCACGGACCTGCCTGTTGTGTTCCTTGGTCTTCATGATGCTCTCTGTGCTTTAAACAGAACACTGAGACTATCACAGAGCAGATGCATTTATATGGAGACTTGATTACACACAGGTGGCTTATATTTATCATCATCAGTCATTTAGGACAACATTGGATCATTCAGAGATCCTCGATGAACTTCTAGAGTGAGTTTGCTGCACTGAAAGTAAAGGGGCCGAATAATATTGCACGCCCCAATTTTCAGTTTATTATTTTTTACAAAAGGTTAAACTAAGCAATAAATTTCGTTCAACTTCACAATTGTGTCCCACTTGTTGTTGATTGTTCACTATAACATTATAATTTTTATCTTTATGTTTGAAGCCTGAAATGTGGGAAAAGGTTGAAAAATTCAAGGGGGTTGAATACTTTTGCAAGGCCCTGTATCAATCACATTTTCTTTGCATTGATAATAAATAGCCATTCTTGGACCACACAACCCTTGTTAGCTTTTTGTAGTTCCGTGCAAGAAGAATTATAGATGTATTTAGCAAATCTTTCACCGAGGATTGTTTAATTCTTAAAGTGTTATTCCCAAAATATGAAGCTACTGTGTATCCATAGGAGAGGGGATAACTTACTGATTGCTTAGGGTCTGACCACTGGGACCCCCAGCAATCCCCAAGGCAGGGCTCTGGAACCCAAGATGTTAGCTCTGCAGAACCCCACCTTGATGGAGTGGAGGTGCACATGTTCCACCACCGCCCCATTCATCGTCTTTGAGACTGCCAGAGAACAATGAGTGCAGTTAGTTTGTGAAAAACCCTTTATTCCTTTTCTGCCTGCTTACTTATATTTTTTCAAACTTGCACAACCATGCTCTTTTACAGTTATATGATTAATTACAGAGCCTTTCATCTTAGCAGTAATTGATGCCACCAATATAAATCAAGTCTGCCACTTGTTTGAATCCGATGTCCTTCAGAAGTCTGATGCACATTTACAGATCTATAGCCGTATTTCAACACAGCAAATAGCGGGTAATCCAGATCATTAAGAAGTAATCCTTGGCAAACACTGCACTCACCCTAGCCAATATAGTTGTAATTATTGTACACATTGGTCACAATGGTGATTATACTTCATCCCCTTATTGTGAAATAGTTTACTAATACAAACAAATATCTACATGTAGCAACAGGGCTGTCACTTGAGATTAAGGGTATGTGCACACGTTGCTTTTTTTTCAGCGCGGAAAAAAACGCACCCTCTGGCAGAGGGGAGAATTGTAAACAATGCTTTTTTGAGAAAAAGGCATCGAAAACGCATGCGTTTTTCATGCTTTTTTCATGCGTTTTTCATGCGTTTTTTAGGTGCGTTTTTTAAGACTTGTCAGTGTTAATAAAGTTGGTTGAACACAGACCTTTGGAAAAAAAAACCTGTGATGTCATTTCCTTCTCCACATTCTGTTTGGATAAATGGGAGGGCTTGGAATGGAAGGAGCACCATTTGAATTTTGGAAAAGTTGAAATAAACTTAGCGCACCATGTCACATTAGCAGAGCCCCTTGGGTACCTATACGTCAGAAAACCCCCACAAGTGACCCCATTTTGGAATCTGCACCCCTCAAGGATTTTATTCAGGAGTATATTAAGCATTTTGAATCTACAGCTACTTCACCCAAAATGTTGCTGTAGCAACAATATTCTCACTTTTAGGCCCGTTTCACACGTCAGTGAAAAACAGTGACGTTTTTCACTGGCGTGTAAAACATGCACATGTCCCTCCGTGTGCCGTGAATCACGGCACACATGGGTTGTCTAAGTGCAATCCGGGCTCCGTTCTCCGTGGCCCGTGATTGCACTTAGAGATTAACTCACCTGTGCCCGCTCCCGCTCTCCATGGTGCTGATCGCTCCCGCGGTGCAGCATCCGGCTGGCGCTGACCCCCGCAGCAGCTGCTTCCGGGTCGGCTGTGTCGCACATCATGAATATGCACGACAATAATGAGCCGGCTCAGAAGCAGCCGGCAGAATGGGCTGCAGAGGACATCGCTGGACGCCGGGAGAGTAAAAATGATTTTTATTTTAAAAGCACTTTTTTTCTGGCACGTGTTTCACGGACCACACCACTGCGTGGTCCGTGGAACATCAGTGATGCCAGAAAAAAATGGACATGTCTCCGTGCGGCAATCACGCACACGCGGGTACGCTGCACGGAGACACGTGCAGTGAAAAATCACTGATGTGTGAGCAGACCCATTCATTATAATGGGTCTGCGTATGTCAGTGATTCTGGTACATAGAAAAAAAAGCATAAACGTCCCAGAATCACTGACGTGTGAAACAGGCCTAAGGCTATGTGGCCATGATCCAGCGACACAGCGTCCAGTACACAGTGTCAGCCTCCTGCAGAGATTTGAGTGTTGTCCACGGGAGAACGCAGCTGGCCATGCCCACGATTTGGGTTCAGGCTGCTGTGGAGCTCTATGCTACCTGCAGAGAACACTCTCGTCTCCGCAGCATAAATTGACATGCTGAGGCTCAGGAAGCCACGCCACCGGTCAGTTTATGCTGCGGAGAAAAGAAGCACAGTGGGCATGAGATTTCTAAAAATCCTTCCACTGTGCTTCTACTGCACAACGCAGCGTCATGGACGCAGGGAAAACAATCTGCGCCCAAAACGCTGCAAACCCCGATTGTGGGCATCCAGCCTAAAAAGCGTCAATGGAGGTCAAATATATATACAACGTCCCACCCCCCCCTGCATATTCTAAGCTGGCACCTTTAGTACCTTTCATGTGGCACTAAAGGGTGCCTAGCCTAGTTTTTATCACAAAAACAAAACAAAAAAATGGCGAGGGGTCCCCCCTATTTTTGATAGCCAGTCAGGGTAAAGCAGACAGCTGTAGCCTGCAAACCACAGCTGGCAGCTTCATCTTGTCTGGTGATCAATTTGGAGGGCTCCCCAGGTTTTTTTTTTTATTTATAAATAAAAATAATAAAAAAAAAATAACATGGGGTCCCCCCAAATTAGATCACCAGCCAAGGTGAAGCTGACAGCTGAGGTCTGGTATTCTCAGGGTGGGAAGAGCCATGGTTATTGGACTCTTCCCAGCCTAAAAATAGCAGGCCACAGCCGCCCCAGAAGTGGCGCATCCATTAGATGCGCCAATCCTGGCGCTTCGCCCCAACTCATCCCGCGCCCTGGTGCGTTGGCTAACGGGGTAATAAATGGGGTTGATACCAGATGTGTAATGTCACCTGGCATCAAGCCCAGCAATTAGTGATGTCACGGCGTCTATCAGACACCCGACATAACTAATTGACAGTAAACAAAAGCAAAAAAAGACAACAAAAATTTTTTTATTAGAAAAAACACTCCCCAAATCATTCCCTTGTTCTCCAATTTAATAAAAAAAAATGGGTCCGCAGAACTCCATTTGGATGTCCCACGTCGGCTCTGGACCTTCTAGAATATGGGGGCACGTTCAGGGAACGTATCCCCCATTTTCTAGGAGGGCAGACCCTCCATTTGAGGAGAGTGGGTGCCAAAAATCTGCACCCACTCTCCCCGGGTCACAGCCACAGAGTGCCGAGCAGCCAGCACAGCTCACACTGAACACAGTGCTGGCTGTCAGCTGCTCTGCACATGTGACCGGCCAGCGTGCACTGTGAAGGAGGAGGGGGCCGCGGGGGATCAGCGCTGCGACCGGACAGGTATGTATGACACCGGGGGGAATTGGGGTGAACGGGCAGGGCCTGGGTGCATTTTTCTGTCGCATGTCTCAAGGCACATGCGACAGATAACATAGGAGCTGGGCGGCCGGTGCGCTACTGTGCGCGCGGCCATGTTGGATTTTCGGGAGGGGGGTCGGGGGTCGGGGCGGGCACTTTGGCGACACCGGGGGCTTTGCCAGGAAGTGAGGTCAACAGGAAACCTCTTGACCTCACTTCCAGGTAAATGCCTGCGTTCTGGCGTGCCGACAAAGGCCGCGGACCGCAACAAAAAAGCAGGTCCATGCGGTGTAGCTGCGTTCTGACCCCACATCATTGATTTCAATGGGGGAGAGAACGCAGCCACAACGCACAAAAGAAGTGACATGTTGCTTTTCTTTCCGCACCGATTTTTGGCATCCAAAACGCTGCGGAAAGAAACGCCACTGAAATGCTGCGGTTCAAAACGCAGCGTTTCCGCGGTAAAAAACGCAACGTGTGCACACAGCCTAAGGCATCTGAAGTTCAGAGGAAACTCGTCACATTGACAATGTTGTCTAATTTGATGGAGGCATATTATAAATCAATATGAACTGAGCAGATTAATATATTTTTGTAAAAACAGATTCAATTTAACTCAGAGATTGGTGTCAAGCAGTGGCTAAAACCAAACAACGGACTTTTAAACCCAGAAAAATCTGAAAAAAACACCTCTTCAATGTCACAGGTTTGCAGTAATGAAAATTCTCTGTATGGTTTCAAGGGAGAGAAAAATGACTTTAGTGTGGTATAATCTGCTATTATATTAACCTTTATGGTCCTAAGACATAATGGTCTAAAGCTGGTGTCACACTAAACGACAGCGACAACGACGTCGCTGTTACGTCACCATTTTCGGTGACGTAACAGCGACCTTGTAAGTCGCTGTTATGATCGCTGCTTAGCTGTCAAACACAGCAGAAGCAGCGATCACAACGACGCTGTGTTACATGTTCAGAGAGCAGGGAGCCGCGCTTAGCGCTGGCTCCTTGCTCTCCTGCAGCACACATCGGGTTAATTAACCCGATGTGTGCTGCAGCTACATGTCACAGTTCAGAGAGCAGGGAGCCGCGCTTAGCGCTGGCTCCTTGCTCTCCTGCAGCACACATCGGGTTAATTACCCGATGCGTACTGCAGCCACATGTCACAGTGCAGGAGCCGGCACTGGCAGCAAGAGCGGAGGCTGGTAACCAGCGTAAACATCGGGTAACCAGGGAAAGGTCTTCCCTTGGTTACCCGATGTTTACGCTGGTTACAGCTTACCGCAGCTGCCAGTGCCGGCTCCTGATCGCTTCATTTCGTCGCTCTCTCGCTGTCACACACAGCGATGTGTGTGTCACAGCGGGAGAGTGACGACCAAAAAATGAAGCTGGACATTCAGCAACGACCGGCGACCTCACAGCAGGGGCCAGGTCGTTGCTGGATGTCACACACAGCGACAGCGACGGGACGTCGCTGCAACGTCACAGAAAATGGTGACGTAGCAGCGACGTCGTTGTCGTCGTCGTTATGTGTGACACCAGCTTTAGTATCTTCTTGAGTGTTGGACATACCACAGTGTTAAAATTTAAAAGGAAACTGTCAGGTGATTTTGTAGTACAATACTAATGTTATCTTTAAATAGGGCTTAAGAAGACCTTTCAGGATCAGTAACTTTTATAGTTGTACATTATCTTTTTGTAAGCTTCTGAGAATTCAGTGTGACTTAACTTAGGTTAGGTTCACATTTCCATTGTTTTAAATCTGTCAGGTCCGCCATTGTGAGTGAGCGACGGATCCGTCGTATGTTAGATGTCAACTGACGCAATGGATTTGTTATTTCACAGGATTCTGTTCACAGGAATCCTGTGAAAAAACTGATCCGTCGTGTCCGTTACATCCGCTGTGCGTTCGTTTTTTGATGGATCCGTCGTGATCCGTTTGTGTTTGGGACAGCCCAATGGGTGTGCCAAACATGCTGGGCATGCTCAGTAAAGCATGACAGAATCCAGCACTGGATCCGTCGTAAGACAGATTACGACGGAATCCAACACCATAGACAAACATTACAAGCTTGACGGATTGCGACGGATTCCTGCACGGTGCGTTAATTATGACGACCTAAAAAACGTTACATTCTGCGTTGTTTCCCCCTCGGCGGTCAGTCCAAAAACGACTGATGCGCTGAGCAACGGATGCAACGCAAGGTCATTAGTCGCAATCCGCCACTCATACAAGTCTATGGGAAACAACAGAATCCGCCAAATGGATTCTGTTGTTTACCAGAGCCGCGGATTGTGACTGATACAAATTGATGGAAATGTGAACCTAGCCTTAGTAGCTCGTCAGACATATATAAATACACAGCATATTCACACCTCCTAGTGTATTCACTATCACTGTTGAGAGGTGGGAGGGAGTATGGGTGGGGACAGCAGTGCAAATTCAGTACAGATTTACTACCACTGATGCCTGCACTGAGAGGTAGGAGGACGGAGCAGTGAATATGCAGTTTGTATTGACATATACCTAACTAGCTACTACATCATACTGAACTTTAGGAGCTTAAAACAAGATAACAAGATTAAGTACAGCTATAAAGGTCACTGATTCTGAAAGGTCTACTTAAACCCTATTTAATGATAACATTAGTATTGAACTAAAAAAATCACCTGACAGAATCCCTTTAATAGCATAGTGCACTGCACAGTACTACGTAATTTGTCGCAACAGGGTCGGATTAAAGGCTTTTTTCCAAAAATCAAGTATTTCCCTCTCCATGGTCCTATCTTGTATGAAACTGAAATGCACAAGCAGAGCGTCCACTCAGGGTCGGCATCACCAACCGGCGCACCCGGGCAAGTGCTAGGTCCCTGGACAAATGAGAGGGCCCACTTGCCGTCAAGAAATCATCCGCGCTGCTTTGCAGACAGTGTCACCAGAACTTACTGGTGTGTGACGCCAAGGGTAATTGTCTTCATAGTTGTCATGATTGACTCCTGGCTCAGCTGGAGCTGAGCCTTTTTTTTAGTTTCACTTCTGATGCAAGTCACGTTAGGGGTTAATCCTTTCTGCCTCGTTCTGGAGGTCAGGCTGCTTTATTAGGGCACTGTTTCTCTTGGACTTCGCCAGTGATACTTCTGGCTCTGCTGTGTTCTGCTCTTGAGTGACCTGTTGTCTGCCCTGCCCCCTCCTGACCTCCGTGTTCACCTGACCTGTTAACCTCCTCTGCTGTCTGTTTCCATCAGTGTCTCTCCCGCTGTCTCCCTGTTCGTTCCTTATCTGTTTACCTTAATTCTGTCTTGTCTTCCCACTCCCCCTTGCTTCAAGGCTCTGATTTCCCGGCTACTGACTATTTGCTTCCCTCTGACTACGTTTAGACTTTTCCCTTGTGTACTTCCAAGACCTCATGTTGTGACATGGCTTTCTGACGATTCTACTGCCATCTGGTGGGCTTCACTAGTATTACCTCTGCTAGGGAATTCACTGCTCATACGTTTTCTCCACTTTTACGCCCCCTAGTGGTTTACCAGCTAACTACCTTCTCAGATAGTTTCAGGAATCCTCTCAGTCCCACATTACTGCGCTGTACTGCTATTGTACATCTTAGAGTACAGCGTGACAATAGTGCGATGTCTCTCTCTGTGCCCCATGAGATGAGCAGTGTCCAGAGCTAGACTGTTGTCAGCTTATGAATAGTAATAAGCTGGTAGCAGAGCATTGTCACTATCCCTGGCAGAGACCAGTGACATCACCTGAAGAGCAGTGCTGATCTACTGAGCTCTGCTGCCAACAGCGCATGGGGTGAGACACCGCACGAGTGGGGGTAGACAGCACACAGAGGAGGAGAACGTGCACAGGGTGGGAAAGAGCACACAGAGGGGAAGGCAACACATGGTGGGTGGCGAGACACTGCACAATTATGACAGCACATGGGGGAGACAGTGCACATTGGAGGAGGCAGTGCACAGGGGGGATAGACAGCGCTCCCCTCCGTGCTATGTGTTTAAGGGGTCCACTAAAACTCTTTCCCCAGGGGCCCAGAAAACCCTGATGCCGACCCCGCTTTTACTCCATTCATTGACTATGGTACTGAGAATGATGTACTTGTTTGCTACATTCTATGAATTCAATAGAGGTTCTGTGCCTTGACTCTTGCAGGTGAGCAGTCTTTTCATTCATTTTACTTCCTTCTATTCCTTCCTTCTGACCTAAACTAAATATATCTTTACAGCACAGTTAGTTATAACCTTAGTAATATGTTTTTTTATAAGGTGTATGAATTTTATTTTACATATTTTTTTCTAAAAAAAAGTACTTGGTGTCACTTTTCACATTTATTCATGCATTTATTTAAATAACTTTTTCTACATTTTTTTTACATGCTACATGTGATATATTGTCCAAACAGAAAACTTATGGCACATTTTGATGTAATGTGGGTACAGCCATGCAATTAAGTGAAAGCTTAGGGCCCACAACCAACTCCATCTACAATATGGAACACGAGAATACGGAGTTTTTTAATCGTACAAACAGATAAACAATTTTATTTATATAGAAAAGTTAAAAGACAAAAAATATTGTGTGCTGAAAAACATCTGCGATACAAAAATACACAGATAATCAATATACACAATACATGATTATATGATTAGCAAGACCTGAAATGAGAGCAATTACATACAGGACAACTTTCAAAGGTACAGTGGGTGAGCTTTAGATACCGCTGTGGGTGCACCGCCTCATACAGTATCTGTTCACACTCTACCCTCCCTGTAGTCAGAAAAGCAGCCATGGCTATAGTATATATCTCAACGAGAAGGGAGGAAAACAGTGAGGAATATTAGTGATCAGGATGTCAGCGCTAGGAAAAGCAAGCCAGTAGGAGAGACTCCCGTGGAGAAGCCGACGTACATTTCGCAGTATTTATGGTGGCTTAATCATGGGTGGATGAATAGAGATGTCCTGGCAGGACCTTTTTATGGGCGTATACGCGGTCACATGACTGCCGTCTAAACCAATACACTGGGCTTATATGGAACATGTGCGGTTACGTCACTCATCACAAATGCCCACCGCCGGCTACCTCAAATACTGTGAAACGTACGTCGGTTTCTCCACGGGAGTCTCTCCTACCGGCTTGCTTTTCCTAGTGCTGACTTCCTGATCAGTAATATGCCTCACCGTTTTCCTCCCTTCTCGATGAGATATATAATATAGCCAAGGCTGCTTTTCTGACTTCAGGGAGGGTAGAGTGTGAATGGGTATGAGGCGGTGCACCCACAGCGCTATCTAAAGCTCACCCACTGCACCTCTGAAAGTTGTCCTCTATGTAACTGTTCTCATTTCAGGTGCTGCTGTGTGATCATATAATCATGTATGGTGTATATTGATTATCTATGTATTTATATATCGCAGATATTTTTCAGCACACAATATTTTTTCTCTTAACTATTCTAGATAAATAAAATTGTTTTTATATTTGCACCTTTAAAAAACTCAGTATTCTCTTGTGTTCTATGTGATAAATTGTGCCTTTGCATAATTAACTGCACAGTACCTATTAGGGCTACTATTAGTTTTTCTAATATGATTTTAGTAGAAAAACCCCTGGGAACCTTTATCAAGGCTTTGTTTTCTGTTACTGCCAGCAGGTCTGTCGATCACCGAGACACCACACTTTATTGTACCAATACAACTGTGTACCACCAGAACAATGACCATATAACAAGACTGATACTATTTAAGGTACTTGGGGGCTCTGTGAGATTTTTGATTGAGGCCCACTAACTTAAGATACACCACTAGGAGTAAAGGGGGCTTTACACGCTACGATATTGTTAATGTTTTATCGTCGGGGTCACCTTGTTAGTGACGCACATCCGGCGTCATTAACGATATCGCAGCGTGTGATACTGACCAGCGACCTTAAGCAACCTCAAAAATGGTGAAAATCGTTCACCATGGAGAGGTCGTCCCAAACTCAAAAATTGGTAAGGGTTGTTTTTCATTGTGGTTCGTCGCTCCTGTGGCAGCACACATCGCTGTGTGTGACACCACAGAAGCAAGGGACGTCTCCTTACCTGCCGCCGGCCACAATGCGAAAGGAAGAGGTGGGCGGGATGTTTACATCATGCTCAGCTCCGCCCCTCCGATTTGATTGGCCGGCCGCTTAGTGACATCGCGGTGACGTCGCTGTGATGCCGAATGTCCCTCCCCCTTGAGGGAGGGATTGTTCGGCAGTCACAGCGACGCCGCCGACCAGGTAAGTGCGTGTGACGCTGCTGTAGCGATGATGTTCGCTACGGCAGCGATCACACGATTTCGCTTGCACGACGGGGGCGAGTACTTACATGCTCGATATCGCTAGCAATTGCTAGCAATATCGTAGCGTGTAAAGCCCGCTTAAGGCTCTTAATAAGGTTGAAGTGGCTGCAAGACTGTTATGAGGGATATTAGTGCAGTACAGGAATTAGCCACCACCAATAATGGATATAACCATCCCAAGGGCTTAAATAAAAAGGGTCATTTGGTTATGAAACTTTTTTCTTAAAGGGGTTCTCCACTTTTGTGGACATTTTTTTTCTTACTCAAATGTATGCATTTAGGGCTAAAAATCATTTTTGCTATTGGGTTTTATTAAAACTTTTGCACCATTTGCCTCCTACAGCCTTTGTATTACACAGTGTATTGCTGGCTGCAGAATGAATTAACAGGGTCAGCCAAATCACCTTAATTTTCACAGATATGTTGGGGACATGATTTTGTGGCACTTACTATTTATCAGTTTGCAGGTTCTCCTCCTGCTCTTTTACTGCAGCTTTCCTCATCGACTGCACAGCTCTCCAATCCATAAAATGGCTGCTTATGGAGGAGCATGTGACCAGAACTGTCCAATAGACAGAAGGACAGGTCTGGTCACATGCTCCTCCACTAGAAGCCATTTTATGGACATATTTGCTGTGAAGTCTGTGAGAAAAGCTGCAGTAACATGTGCAGAGGGAGAACCTGTCACCGATAATATACCAAAGCGGGCTTTACACGCTGCGATCTCGTACCTGCCCCGTCGGTTGTGCGACACGGGCAAATCGCTGCCCGTTGCGCACAAAATCACTTACCCCCGTCACACGGACTTACCTGCCCTGTGACGTCGCTCTGGCCGGCGAACCGCCTCTTTTCTAAGGGGGCGGGTCATACGGCGTCACAACGACACCACACGGCAGCTGTCCAATAGAAGCGGAGGGGCGGAGATGAGCTTGACGTAACATCCCGCCCACCTCCTCCCTTCCACATAGCCGGTGGAGGCAGGTAAGAAGATGTTCCTCGCTCCTGCAGTGTCACACACAGCGATGTGTGATGCCACAGGAACGAGGAACAACATCGCTAATTAGAAGAAAACGATTTTTTGTTTTAGGACGACCTCTCCGCGGCAAACAATTTTTGCCGCTTTTGCGATTGTTTTAGGTCACACATAAGTGTCACACACTGCGATATCATTAACACTAGAAGTCCCAGAGAGGGGTCATTTAACATTTCTACCATTGGAACCCTATGGAGCTCGAAATTTCTGGGACTTCTAGTGTTAATGAAACCGGATGTGCGTCACAAAAAACGTGACCCCCGACGATTCATTAATGATATCGTAGCGTGTAAAGCTCACTTAAGTGTTAGAAAATCATGTCCCAACACATCTGTTAAAATATCGGGGCTGGCCACATTATCTATATCTCATTCTGCTGCCAGTAATGAATCGTGCAGTACAAGTGTTATAGGAGGCTAACGGTACATAATTTTAAATTAAACCCAATTGCAAAAATTATTTTTAGCCTCTACTGCATGCATTTAAGTAATATAAAAAAAATAGCCCAAAGGTGGAGGACCCCTTTAAACTAATGTTCACATATGGAGCCTACTGTATTATCATATTGGCAGATAGAACTATAATGTTGTAAAAATTCAGAGCATTAGTAAAGGAAAACCTTTCCGCTATCTATAAGGCCTCCATAGCTTCACAATAAAACATATATTTTCAACAAAGGGTGAAATTGAATGTTGCCTGTAAAAAGCAGAATTCATAGAAAAAGTAGAGATATATTAGGCCGGAGTGACATGAATCAGAGCCTACTAGTTCCCTTACTGCTCCACACTGACAAGTTGGACTAATGACCCTCATTTTCCGAGCTGGATTCTAATCCCGATATATGTTCCTCTTCTCACTATGGCCATTGTTAATACACCTGCAGGTACTCTCTCAATTTATATTCCTGACAACAATTATTATGGCTGGATCCTATATTATCCCTGCCTATCTAGATAACCTAAATTTGCAGCTAGTCTTAAGTCTCATAATATTTTGCATGTAATTATTATACTGTAGATATATTTCAAGTGTGCTGGGTCTGTAAATAATACACATTTAATGGCTTTCAAGCTGCACAGATAGAAACAAGGTATTCCAAGCCGTATCCTGCAAGGTGAACATATGGGAATATAAGCAAGTAGAACGAAAAATACTAGGGGTGACCTTGCTTGGAGGTCATTTCCTAATTAGTAAAAAGGAAACTCTTGTATAAGCATTAGTTATGTCAATGGGGATTTCTTTTTCACCATGTTGTAGGCTTATGCAACACATATAACAAACTATTTTTTCCAC
Source organism: Anomaloglossus baeobatrachus (assembly GCF_048569485.1). Lineage (NCBI taxonomy): Eukaryota > Metazoa > Chordata > Amphibia > Anura > Aromobatidae > Anomaloglossus > Anomaloglossus baeobatrachus. Next base: position 318,868,146 of record NC_134355.1, on the reverse strand, counting down.
AGACTTAATTACTTATTACTCAAATGGGAATTTCCATCTGCGATAATCATGGCTATGCTTTAAATACATAATAGATGCAGATCCCACCTATCTCAAGAATGAGGCTGTCATATTGTTTTCAATGGAGAGGTGGACGCTAGTGATGAGCGAGCATGCTCGCCACTACTTGATACTCGATCGAGCATCTGAGTGCTTGGGTACACTTGTTACTCGGTTAAGTATCGGAGTTCTCAAGTATGCTTGTTACTCGATTAAGTATCGGAGTGCCCGGGTACGATTGTTACTCGATTAAGTATCGGAGTTCTCGAGTATGCTTGTTACTTGATTAAGTATCGGAGAGCTCAGGTAAGCTTGTTACTCGATCGAGCATCGGAGTGCTCAGGTACGCTTGTTACTTGATTAAGTATTGGAATGCTAGGGTACGCTTTTTACTCGATTAAGTATCGGAATGCTTGAGTACGTTTATTACTTGATTAAGTATCGGAGTGCTAAGGTACACTTGTTACTCGATTTAGTATCGAAGTGCTCGAATACGCTTGTTACTCGATTAAGTATCGGAGTGCTCGGGTACACTTGTTACTCGATTAAGTATCGGAGTGCTCCAGTGCACTTGTTACTCGATTAAGTATCAAAGTGCTTGGATATGCTTGTTACTCGATTAAGTATCGGAGTGCTCAGGTACGCTTGTTACTCGATTGAGTATCACAGGTGCTCGAGCGCCATGCTCAAGTCCCCGCCCAGCATGTTTTGCACCTGTTAGCCAATTAACATGTGGGAATTAATTGCCTGCTATAGACAGTATCGCAGAGTGCAGCCTGTCCGAGAATGACCTATGAATCGTCCTTCTAAGAATGATGCTCCATAGGTTGTACTACAGAATTGGTGGATGCTGTGGGAATGCAATGGATTAAGTTGGAGCTGCGAGGATTATTTTTTAATAATAAATTGGTAAATGAGGGACAGTATGTTGTCTTTCTTTCAGTCTTTTTATGTCTTCCAGGCTTCCATTCATGGACTATGTTAGAGTCAGTGGACTACTTCGGATCAGCATGGCTTTTTTTTTTTTTTAATAAATTGGTTTACCAAAGCTAGAGTTGGTGTGTGTGTTTTTTAAAATAAAGCATGCTTTTTTTTTTAACTTACTGGATTAGTAATGACACCTCTGCATTACTGACCCGTAGTGCAAGGTATGCAGAGACATGCCGCGGAAGAGAGGGAAAAGTGCTTCCCCCCTCTTTTCCGCAGCTGTAATCTGATCCCAAGATCTGATCACAGTCACATGACCTTCGGCTCACACTCGCAGCAGAGGGTCATTAGCATATCGGTTCTGATGCTCTCACATTGGAAGCTATGTGCAAGTGGAACCGAGGCCTTAAATCTTAGTTTCGTCAAAGTTTCCCTCGTTTACTCTGATGGCTGCTTAATACCCCCTTGGCATTCTTTCAAACAGCTTTATTAGGTAAGTACCTGGAATGCCTTCCCAACAGTCTTGAAGGCACTTCCATATTTTTAGCTGCTTTGCCTTCACTCTGAATACCAACTTATTCCTAACCATCTGGATTGGGTTGAGGTTGTGTGTTTGTGGAGTACATGTGTGACGCCCTGGGCAAGCCAGGGGTCACAGGTCACAACATCACATGCACCCCACATTCCTTGCAGGTACACCAAGCTAACCTAAAATCCTTGTTGCCTTCCTCCAGGGGCTGATGTCCACACCAGGGGGTGGGCCAGGCGGTTGGCTCCGCCCACCGAGGAGTACACAGCCCTGGAGGCGGGAGAACCAGGCAGATAGAGTTTGGAGGAGGAAGTGAGAGGAGTTGAAGTCTAGCTGAGGGCTAGTTAAAGTGGAAGACTAAGTAAGAGTAGTGACAGAAAAAGGAACAGTAGTAAAGCCTGAAGTAGGTCCGGGTGTGTGCCCCGGACTGTGACAGCAAGGTCAGCAGACGGCGGTGATAGTCTGCAGTGGGACTGCTTGGAGGTTGCTGGAAGGACCGCGGATGGGTGGTGACCCGGCGGTACCGGAGCAGTATAAGAAGAACAGTCAGCACCAGGGCAGGGGCCTTTCGGATCCCGGCAAGGCTAGGATTCGCCATAATTTGCCAAATCCGTCAGTGAAGGGGACCTCTGTCTCCTAAGAACCAAGTCCCGATTGAAGGCAACAGCCCGACCGTGAAGGGGAGACACCGCCACCGCCAATGCACCAGTTTCCCAGGGCCAGCGCCTGCGGGCAAAGTAGGGCTCCTTCGGCCCAGCTTGAAGCCGAGGAGTGGGTAACCGGTGGGGACCCATCGCTACCAAGAGACTTACATAGGTGCAGGGAAGAGACCGTCGCCGCTAACTGCAGGGAACCGCAGCACCGTAACCGTCCGAGGGACCCGTCCAACCAGCCGTTTGTTTACCGAGAACTGTGTCGTGTTTACTGGCTGAGTGAGTGCCTCCGTGCCGTGCGGCACAGCGCTGCCCCTGCGCCCCTGCACCCCTGCACCTCCACAGGCCCCAGACCCGCCTGTCCACCATTCCAATCCCATCACTGGGCCCCGGGAGCACCACAACCCCTACCCACGGAGGGGCAAATCAACAACTGGCTGCTCCGTACCATCACTCCCGGGCTCCCCAGAAAGAGCAGCGGTGGTGTCCACTTAATCACCACAACCGTGGGTGGCGTCACGGACAATAAACTATCCCAAAACCCAATCCCCTTTCACTCACGGGCGAGGAGCGCCGCTTGAGTCCCCGGGATCCGGCCCATCGCTCGAGCCACCGAGCAGCAGCAGGCCGCAGCAGCCGCGGCAGCCGGACCTGAGCAGAGGGAGAGAGCGGCGTCCCCTCCTCCGCCCGCGACACATGTAATTAAGAAAGTACTCCATCCCTCTCTTTCTTAGTAACATAGCCCTTACATAGACTTCAGATATGCTTTTGGTCATTGTTTTATAAAATAATTCTTCTCCCTGTTTGAAGCACTCCTCTTTCTTTAATTCTATTATTCCAAGGATGGAAGGCTAGCTTCCTGGCTTGTACAGTGGAACGCATTATGCTCCCTTGGCTACGATACATATGACGTTACTGTCATGGAACGCATTTCCACTTTCTGTTGGCGGAATGCATGACTTTTCCAGTTGAAAGTTATTGCGCATGAGCTGTCATTTTTCCAGCGGCTCCATTGTGTTTCTCCACATATGCCGCACACATGGGGCAGAACTTTTTTGTAAGCACACTTACTATAAATACTTGAAACACTTGACTTATTACTCATTGGACAAGACTACCCTGACGAAGCTACGCTAGATAGTGATACATGTTTACGCATTGGGTACAGATTCTTTCTCACCAGGCTTGCTTTGTATTTAATTTATATTTGTATGTTCCTTGGTATATATTTACAGTCTTATATTTTTATCGTGTAAACAATATTTACTATATAACTATCTTGTTTTACTGATATTTCTTGACATTATCGATATTGACTTACCATTTGCATATCCTATATGCTCCTAGATATATATAGACAGTCTAATAACCTCACTTTTCAGGCTACATTCATCATTCATTTTGTTTGACTGCTTAATCTTAATAATCTCATATAATTCTTAACTTAGAAATGCATTTCTTTGTTTAATTGCAGATATATATTACATATATATATATATATATATATATATATATATATATATATATATATATATATATATATCTACAGCATTTATACATATATATATGTCTATTTATATGTGTGTGTATATATATATATTATATATATACAGTATGTGTATATATAATTTTTTTTCTGTATTATCATATATTGAAACACTGTTTGCATAATGCACTGCATATATTGATCTCTGAGTGTCATTATTTCTAATTGTATTTAATTAAAGTCACAAATAATCCATATCAGTATATGCCTATTGCTCTTTGCATGGGATGTTAATTGTTATTGAATTACCTATTTATTATTACATGTGCCTACTGGGGATTTATTATATTTTTTCCCTGTTGTGTCTGTAATATTTTTATGTTTTTAACTCATTGTAAGTTTGTCAGTACCAATTTTAATGGATCAATGAAAACCATGTTTTGTTGGGGTTTTTTTTTTACATCATATTTAGGTAGGGTGTGCACTATTCTTTACTGTGCAGCTTTTTTCTTATCAAATTCACAGATTCTTTTTGCATAGTATCTTGTTGACACCTTTCAATCTTTTTGCATTATTATATTTGCAGTCCCCCTACACACTTTCTAGGTCTACATTTAAGTCATTGTCTCTTTGCAACATAAATGATGGTTCCAATAAGTAGAAACTAGATGGGATACATGTAGTTGCAAGCTGCTGTGATAGCCAATTGGGTAAGTGTGCCTTTAATTTGGAGTTGATCCACAACATTGTGACCAGCAAAGCACCCCCACATTATCATACAGCTACCTATGTAGTGACCAGAAAAGCCACTACTAATGTGTGTTCTGTATTATCTATGTGGTTACATTTGTGACACCTATTCCCCACCTTGGGAGGAGGTAAATTATTTAGCGTTGCGCTGCCCTCTACTGCCTTGCTTTGGTATTGCAATTGATTTGAAAGCAAGGAAGTGGCTGTTGGGGGCGGAGCTTGAGAAGCCAGTTTAAAAAGAAAAAACGGTTAGATGCGGTTGAGTTGCTGTGATGCAGCAGAAAAAAAAACAAAAAAAACAACAAAAAAACCTCCATTGAGATATGCGGGGAGTGTAATTATCACACTATTCAGAGCGCCCCGTTTCTGCAACAACAGAGTACTGAAAAACGCAGTTAATCCAATTGATAGTGACATCCATCCTCCTAAGGCCGGGATAGGAAAAACGCTTGAACTAGTCCACTGTGTAAGAGATCTCTTTATTTATTGCTATGAAATGACTGTGTATTGGAAATGAAAAAAACAACTTTGATTGACTAAAGATTGATTACAAGATTTAAGTAAAGTTCCTCATTTACGTTTTCACAGAATCCTTGGTGTCTGTCTTCCTTCAGCGGCCTTATACCTGGCAGATATCACCACAACTCAGTCTCCTATCTCTGTTATTTTTCTCTTTATAATTTGCCACCTAACCTAGGGATTTGCTGGAGCCATCGGAGACACCGTGACCTGAACATCCTCTGAGGTAGTAGGCCCGGCTTCTCACAAGGCGGTACGGCAAATTAAACCTACATGCTTCACGAGCTGCCATACACATGTAAAAACATCGCTTTACCTTTCCTGGATCTCAGAAAAACATGATGACTGGTACAAATATTCTTAAATTTTCACTCATCAGACCACAGTATAGATTTCCACTCATCTAATGTTGAGGCCTTGTGTTGCTTGGCCTCATAAAATCTCTTTTTGTTTGCGGGACACAGTAGTGGCTTCTTGGCAGCAATTTAAGCATAAAGTTCTGCTTCTCACTGTCTCCTCTGTTCTGTTCCCACTTAAAACCCTTTAGTGACGGAGCTAATTTTCACCTTAATGACCAGACCAAATTTTGCAATTCTGACCAGTGTCACTTCATGAGGTTATAACTCTAGAACGCTTCAACGGATCCCGGTGATTCTGAGATTGTTTTTTCGTCACATATTGGACTTCATGTTAGTACCAAATTTAGGACAATATTTTTTGCGTTTATTTATGAAAAAAAATGAATATTGGCAAAAATTTTGAAAATTTAGCAATTTTCAACTTTTGAATTTTTATACCGTTAAACCAGAGATTTCTGTGACACAAAATAGTTAATAAATAACATTTCCCACTTATCTACTTTACATCAGCACAATTTTTGAAACAAAATTTTTTTTCGTTAGGAAGTTAGAGGGGTTCAAAGTTTATCAGCGATTTCTCATTTTTACATCAAAATTTACAAAACCATTTTTTTAGGGACCACATCACATTTGAAGTGACTTTGAGAGGCCTAGATGACAGAAAATACCCAAAAGTGACACCATTATAAAAACTGCACCCCCCAAAGTACTCAAAACCACATTCAAGAAGTTTATTGACCCTTCAGGTGCTTCACATGAACAAAAGCAATGTGGAATGAAAAAAAGCAAAAATTAAATTTTACCTAAAAATGTTGCTCTAACCCAAATTTATTCACTTTTAGAAGAAATAACACAACAAAATGGACCCCAAAACTTGTTCCCCACTTTCTTATGAGCGCGGTGATACCTCACTTGTGGTCAGAAACCTCTGTTTGGACAAATGGGAGGGCTCGGAACAGAAGGAGCAATATTTGAATTTTGGAAAGCAAATTTGGCTGAAATAGATTGCGGGCACCATGTTGCATTTACAGGTCCGCTAAGGTACCTAAACAGAAGAAATCCCTCACAAGTGACACCATTTTGGAAACTAGACCCCTCAAGGCTTCTATCTAGGGGTATAGTGAGCATTTTAGATCCACAGGTACTTCACAGATTTTGTTAACGTTACGTTGTCATATTGAAAATTTTAATAATTTTCTCAAAAAATGTTGCTTTAGCATCAATTTTCTCACTTTTTCAAGAGGTAATTCCAAAAATTTGACCTCAAGGTTTGTTAACCACTTTTTTATGAGCGCGGTGATACCTCACATATGGTCTGAAACCTTTGTTTGGACAAATGGGAGGGCTTGGAACGAAAGGAGCAATATTTGAATTTTGGAAAGGAAATTTGGCTGAAAAAGATTGCGGGCACCATGTCACATTTGGAGGACCCCTAAGGTACCTAAACAGCAGAAACCCCGCACAAGTGACCCCATTTTGGAAACTAGGCCCCTCAAGGAATTTATCTAGATGTTTGGTGAGTACCCTGAACCCCCAGGTGCTTCACAGAATTTTATAATGTTGAGCCATGAAAAAAAAAAAATAAAATTTTACCACAAAATTGTTATTTCAACCAGGTATCTTTTTTTTTAACAAGAGTAAAAGGAAAAAATTCAGCATAACATTTATTGTGCAATTTCTCCTGAGTATGCTGATACCTTATATGTGGTGGAAATCAACTGTTTGGGCGCATGGCAGGGCTCGGAAGGGAAGGAGTGCCATTTGACTGCAAAATTGGCTGGAATCAATAGCGGACGCCAGGTTGCATTTGGAGAGCCCCTGAGGTGCCTAAACAGTGGCGGTCCCCCACAAGTGACCCCATTCTGGAAACAAGACACCTCAAGGCTTTTATCTAGGTGTATAGTGAGCAGTTTGAATCCACGAATACTTCACAGAATTTGATAAGCTTAGGTTGCCATATTGAAAATTTTCATTTTTTTCACAAAAATGTTGCTTCAGCATCAAATTTCTCACTTTTTCAAGAGACAACAACAAACCGTGGACCCAACAGGTTGTTATCCAATGTCTTATGAGCACAGGGATACCCCACATGTGGCCAAAAACCTCTGTTTGGATAAATGGGAGGGCTTGGAATGGAAGGAGTACCATTTGAATTCTGGAAAAGTTGAGATAAATTGCGGGCACCATGTCACATTTGCAGGGCCCCTTGGGTACCTATACAGCAGAAACCCCCCACAAGTGACCCCATTTTGGAAACTGGATTTTATTCAGGAGTATAGTAAGCATTTTGAATCCACAGGTACTTCACAAAAATGTTGCTGTAGCAACAAATGTCTCACTTTTAGGCTATGTGGCCATGATCCAGCGACACGGCGTCTAGTACACAGTGTCAGCCTTCCTGCAGAGATATGAGTGTTGTCCACGGGAGAACGCAGCTGCCCATGCCCACGATTTGGGTTCAGGCCGCTGTGGAGCTCTATGCTACCTGCGGAGAACACTCATCTCCGCAGCATAAATTGACATGCTGAGGCTCGGGAAGCTGCGCCACACGTCAGTGTATGCTGCGGAGAAAAGAAGCACAGTGGGCACGGGATTTCTAAAAATCCTTCCACTGTGCTTCTACTGCACAACGCAGCGCTATGGACGCAGGGAAAACACTCTGCGCCCAAAACGCTGCAAATCCCGATTGTGGGCGCACAGCCTAAAATGCTACAATGGATGAATGGATAGATGTCAAACAAATATAACGTCCCACCCCCCTTCATATTCTAAGCTGGCGCCCTTTAGTGCCTTTCATGTGGCACTAAAGGGTGCCTAGCCTTGTATTTAGCCCCCCAAAATATAAATAATTAAAATAAACGACGTGGGGTCACCCCTATTTTTGATAGCCAGCTAGGGTAAAGCAGACAGCTGTAGCCTGCAAACCACAGCTGACAGCTTCACCTTGGCTGGTGATTAATTTGGAGGGCTCCCCAGGCGTTTTTTTAAAAAAAACAAAAACGTGGGGTCCCCCCCAAATTAGATCACCAGCCAAGGTGAAGCGGACAGCTGGGTTCTGATATTCTCAGGGTGGGAAGAGCCATGGTTATTGGACTCTTCCCAGCCTAAAAATAGCAGGCCGCAGCCGCCCCAGAAGTGGCGCATCCATTAGATGCGCCAATCCTGGCGCTTCGCTCCAGCTCATCCCGCGCCCTGGTGCGGTGGCAGACGGGGTAATATATGGGTTTGATACCAGCTGTAATGTCACCTGGCATCAAGCCCTGGGGTTAGTGATGTCACAGCATCTGAACAGATACCCGACATTACTAACCCAGTCAAGTAATAGAAAAAAATAAAGACAAAAAAAAATTTTATTTGAAAAAAAAAAAACTCCCCGAAACATTCCTCTTTTACCAATTTATTGAAAATAAATAAATTTCGGTCGCTGTAATCCATTTTGGAGGTCCCACGCCGACTCTGGATCTTCTAGAATATGGGGGGCACGTTCAGGGAACTTATCCCCCATTTTCTGGAAGAGCAAGCTCTCCATGAGCAGTGTGGGTGCAGTAATCTGAGAATACTGCACTCACACTGCCCCGGTCCAACCTAGGGCAGAGTGACCTGCAGTAACCTTATTCTAGAATATGAGGGGCACGCTCACAGAACGTACCCACCATTTTCTAGAACAGCAGTCTCTCCATGTGAGGAGTGTGGCTGCAGATTACCATACTCACCCTCCCCCGGTCCACAGTGCAGCAGCCTGTGTAGCAGCGACGTCAGAGTCCCTGCTTGCAGGGATCCAGCTGACAGCCGCTGTCTGCGCATGCGCCGCCAGCTTTCAAGAAGCAGGCGGCGTGATCGCAGGGACGGATCACCAGCAGACAGGTTACGTAAGACCGGGGGCTGGGGGGGGCTGGGCTGGGTGACGGGGGTGACGGGGGGTGACGGCGGGACAACTTTCTACCACATGTGACGTGTCACATGCGGCAGAAAAAGCAGGATGGATGCGGCCGCCATCTTCCACGCTCCGGAGGGGGGAGGGGGGAGGGGGGAGGCGGCTCTGCAGACCGGAGGGGGCTCCGGGGACCAGAGATCTCCGGTGGCCCGGAGGAGGGGTCAGGGGGAGGACATTTCCCTCCGATCTGAAATGTTTGATCATTTCAGATCGGAGGGAAATGAATGCAGAGCCGGCGGCGGCTGCAGTTTTCAGCGCGCGTCGGCGCCATCTTGGATTTTCCGGAGGGGGGGTAGGGGTGGTGGGGGGACTCTCCGGTACCGGGGGCTTTGGGGGCACTAAGGGCTCATATTTATTTCTCATCTGACATGTTTGATCACGTCAGATGAGAAATAAATCAATTTTACCGGCCATTTTTTTTTTTTTAATGTTGTCGCATTAACGGGGTCCAAAAAAAACACCCCGATTCATAATCTTGGGGGTCTCAGCTACCTCCGGTAGCTGAAACCCCCGAGATTTTTCGTCACTGGGGGGCGCTACAAGCTTTTTCCGGCCTGACATCTCAAGACGTCGGAACAGAATAAGTACCCTGTTTTTCCGACGTCTTGAGACGTTAGGCCGTCGCTATGGGGTTAAGGCGATTGAAGGTATGCAGTTAAGACAATGATGTGAGAAGTCGTACCTTAGTGTCAAAGAAGTAGGGAAGACAGGACCAGAGTTGCTCCTGGGTGGATGGATTTAAATGTGCACAGGGTGAGATGAAACAACGGTGGTTTGTTTGATCCATAGGCCAAAGACATGCAGCAGTACAATACTGGAGTGGTCCGAGTAGCTGGTACTGTAGTTGTCCGGTAGGTGTTTAGTTTACACCTGGAGCCACTACTGGTCAAAAAAGATTGGCCTTCTGTAGCCCAAAAGAGAGATGTGTATGCCTCACACGGTGACTGGATCTAAAATGGATGCCAGGAAGTGACGTCATACACAGGGCTTCAAAACACTCCCACAAGACTAGAAAAATCTAGGGTGCAGCAAGGCCTCCAGGCAGTAGGTGGCAGCAACAGACAAGCATACATAACATGTTAATGATAACAACAGTTATAGGAAAGAGATGAAGGGAACAGCACATCCTCCTCATTTCAAATAGTGGGTTTCATGACTGCACTTGAGGATACCCTTAAGGTTCAAGATATTTTCCAGATTGAGTGTTGTGTACTAGGGCTCAGCACTATATAGAACTATGTACGAACACTGCAAGACACACCTGATGGTCGCAAACACTTTCTGAAGGCAGGTGATTCCACAAATGAGCTTTTCAAAGGCACTCTAATTCATTTGAAGCCATTCCAGTACTACCTGATGAAATTGCTTGGGAAAACGCCAAAGGAGTGTAAAGCTGCTATCAGAGCTAAATGTTGAATCTAAGGTTTTATATATTTCTTTAATCCATGTTTCCATATGTGTCCCACTGTGGATTTTGCTGCCTTTAGTCTGAATTTACAATGTGCACATTCTAATAAACACAAGGAAAACCATTGCATGAACAACTGTCCACACCTTTGACTGATACTGTATACGAACACTGCACATGAGTTGGTAAGTAATTAATAATCCTGCCTAATATGGAAAATCTTTAGGAATTGATCATTCTTGGCTAAGTTAAAATATTGACATAATGTGCAGATGTTTTCTGACCTCTATAGCCAAGTAATGACATATAAGAACAGAGATTTGCTATTTATGATTGTAGTGGGATTTTGCTTCATAACCAGTGAGCTTGAGGAATGTGCCTCCAGCTTCTTAATAACAAGAAAAAAAACTTTGTTACCAACTGCTTTTTTGCCATATAAATTTTGGATGAAAGTATGCATTACTCTATCAAGAAAAGCCTCTATGGTCGTATTTGGGTTAATGAGAACCTGTCACTAGTTTTGTATAATATAAACCACTGCACCCCTTAAGCCATATTGTGAATAAGTTTAGTCTAGTATCTATATATATAATTGCCTTATTCTGTCTGTCTGTCTGTCTTGCTCCAAAATTGTGTCACTGTGACAGTGTCGTTACAGTGACAACTGTCGGATTGGCCACGGGGCTCGGCCTGGCCATGCCCCCCCACGGATTGGCCGCTCGCCTCGGCCTGGCCCCGCCCCCTGAATGGATTAGCCACTCGTCCCCGGCTCTCCGCACGCATCGCCCACTCCAGCGTACGCCGACTCCCGGTACACATGTTCATGGAGCCGGCATACGCTGACACCTCGCCCGCTCGCCCCCGCCACACGTTGGCACACTTGGCCCCGCCCCCGGCAAACATAATCTTGCGATGCTGGGATAGTGACGGAGCCGGTGTACGCCGGTAACCATGATACACATCGTGTAACTATAGGAAGCGCTTCCCTTAGTTACCCGATGTGTATCATGGTTACCAGCGTACACCGGCTCCCGGTACACATGTGCAGGGAGCCGGCATACGCTGACGCCTCGCCCGCTCTCAGCCCCGCTCCAGCATACACCGGCTCCCGGTGCACCGGCTCCCGGTACACATGTGCAGGGAGCCGGCATACGCTGACGCCTCGCCCGCTCAGCCCCGCCCCCGACACACGTTGCCACGCTCGGACCCGCCCCCAGCAGCCTCAAAATGGGAGATGGAGCATGATGGAAGGGGTGTGCAGCATGGAGGATGGAGCACGATGGGGGGTGCGCAGCATGGAGGATGGAGCATGATGGGGGGTGTGCAGCATGGGGGATGGAGCACGATGGGGGGTGTGCAGCATGGGAGATGGAGCACGATGGGGGGTGCGCAGCATGGGGGATGGAGCACGATGAGGGGTGTGCAGCATGGGGGATGGAGCACGATGGTGGGTGCACAGCATGGAGGATAGAGCACAATGGGGGGGTGTGCAGCATGGAGGATGGAGCACGATGGGGGGTGTGCAGAATGGGGGATGGAGCACGATGGGGGGTGCGCAGCATGGGGGATGGAGCACGATGGGGGTTGCGCAGCATGGGGGATGGAGTACAATAGGGGGTGCGCAGCATGGGGGATGGAGCACGATGAGGGGTGCGCAGCATGGGGATGGAGCACGATGGGGGGTGCGCAGCATGGGGGATGAAGCACGATGGGGGTGCACAACATGGGGGATGGAGCATGATGGGGGGTGCTCAGCATGGGGATGGAACACGATGAGGGGTGCGCAGCATGGGGGATGGAGCACGATGAGGGGTGCACACCTCCCCCCAAAACACACACACACCGCCACACGCGCACCGCACAACACACCACACACACACTGGGAACCACAAACACCGCCCTACACAGACACCCACACACACACAGACAACGCCGCACACACACAACACCCAACACACAAACACCGTGGCATACATAAATATACGCACATACCGCGCAACACACACACTGCACAAAACATACCTCCCCCCAAAACACACACACGCACTCCACACCCACACAAACCGCGCAACACACACAGCACCACACACACAGAACGCTGCAGACACACAGCGCTCCACAAACAACGCAACACACACAACGCAACACACATACAAAACCGCTCTCACACACCCTCACACCCAGACAACACCCAGAACATTTACAGCGCCCTACACAAACACTGGCAACTACCCACAACAACATCTATATATATAGATAAATTCTAGAATACCTGATGCGTTAGAATCGGGTCACCTTCTAGTAGTCTATAAAACTGTCCAGCTTGCACCTGTTCACATTTGTCTTACTTTGCCAGGAGGTGCCAGTCAGTTTTGGTTTTTGTAGCATACATTTTGGGGTAATGACTTCCTCCATATTTGGCTGAGCACTCCTTATATCATTTTGAGGTTGTTTTTAATTAGTGCTGGATTCAAGCTACCCTTTAAATTTGTAGGCTTTGGCCCAGAAGAGATAACGTTAACGCTAGAGTTACATGGTGTATTTGGCCTTGATACCTGTCCCTGACCACAGTTTGCTAGGTGTCACTTCTACATCACAGTGCAATACATTTGAATTGTTGCTGCTCCATAAAGATGCGAAGCCGAAATGTGTGTCGGGCATCACAAGGTCATATATATTCACATTATAGCATTAACGTGTAAAATATGTTTAATTACAATAAGGATTTGTATTATACAAGGCTATTATCTACTAAAACCTTAGAATATTTAAACACTCCCTATTACGTAGCATGTTGCATATGATTATATAGGATATAATTGTTGCCTTCTTTGGTTTCCTTCTTTGAATACCATGGATATATTATACTGGTTATGAATAATAATGCCCTTGGATATTTAATGTGTTATGTTATATTTCTTTTCTTGCAAAATTATCAACAAATTAATTTTATTTTATATTTATATTTTAAATCATGAATAAATTAAAATCATTGTTTCCATGAATGTGTGGTCATATTTGTATCACGATTGAATCGAGTTAACTTGTGACCTCAAGGGTACTTTATGACAAGTCGCATATATTCTGACGGGGTCGAATCTTTTACAACTTGCTTATCACAGTTGTGTTACCTTCGTGGTTGTAATGCAACAACATTCACTAGAATTGCGCTACGATGTAGCAACAACATTCACTAGAATTGCGCTACGATGTAGCAACAACATTCACTTGATTTGTGCTACGATGTAGCAACAACATTCACTTCTATTGCGCCAAGATGTAGCAACAAAAACTGTGAGGGCAGTCAGGGAGTGGAACAGGCTACCACGGGAGATGGTGAGCTCTCCATCAATGGAAATCTTCAAGCGGAAACTGGATAAACATATAGCTGGGATGATTTAGGAAAGCCTGCACTCACAGGGGGTTGGACACCATTGCCCTTGAGGTCCCTTCCAACTCTACTATTCTATGATTCTAATGAACTTTCGTTGAATAGTAGGTGTCATGGCCAACATTGCAGTGCAGGTTCCCATCCACTCTGGGGTTGACTTGTCATGTCAGATGAATACACAAATAAGGCTATGTTCACGAGTCCAGTAATCATCCATTACAACGGATCAAGCAGCAATCCAATGGCAAAAAAGTTCTGCAGACACAACCTTTTTTGTCTATTTTTTTTAATACTGAAGTCTATGGAAAATGGATCTATTACTTAGCCATCCATTTTTCTTTTATTTGAAAAGTCTCCATTTTTTTGCTTACTGGATTAGTTTCGTATGGATTAGTTTTCCATAGACTTCAATGTTTAAAAAAACCCATATAGCTGAAATCATGTTTTTTAAAAAATGGACAAAAAAGTTGTGTCTGCACATATTTTTAGCCAATGGATTTCTGCTGGATCCGTTCCAATGGATGATTACGGGCCATGTGAACTTAGCCTTAGCCACGAAGCTCTATATTATAAGAATTGTATATATAGCAGTAACTGAGGAAAGGGAGCCATGGTGTCTTTCTTAATATGGCATACAAGTCACTTAAATCCCAGATGTACACACAGTGATGTACAACATTGTTAGAAGAAAATAATGCAAAATTAACCTTCATAATAATAATAATAAGTTTTATTTCTATAGCGCCAACATATTCCGCAGTGCTTTACAATTAAGAGGGGACATGTACAGACAATATGAGACAATACAAAATAACAAAATTCAGATACTAAGAGGAGTGAGGGCCCTGCTCGTAAGCTTACAGAGAGGCACAAAAGGTGACTGGGGGGAGAAAAGCTTGTCATATATGGTCCAGCCATCGATTTAATAGGGGATTCAAAACCAGCTGCATGGACCAGTCGCCAGCTAGAATTTATGCGTTATGGAGAAAATCCTTACGCACACTTTAGGTGTTTGGTAACTACATTTTACGTTGGTTATGTACTTCCTTTGGCGAAACAATCTCCCAGGCACTGACCTATATGACAAGTGTCTAAACTGTTTAAATGGTACGAGGATTAAATAAACGACAATGTGTGCTCCAGAAGACACGAGCGAGCAGACCTGCCCCTGTTTACTTCCCATAGGCCATCTTTGAAGGAAGCTTTGTTTTGCCTTCGAGTAGTAAATAAAGGACGTTCAGCAGGGGCCTGTGTACCTTTGCTTCCAAGGGAAAGAGCAGGATGCAGGGAAAGAAGTCATTTGTGCTCCGTTACCTCCGATCGTCTGCCTGACAAATACAACTCTCCGGGGGATGCAGCAATATGTTGCAGATTCTCTAGTGTATATTGTTTTTGCAATTAGACATGTGTCACTTGTGCATATATTCATATGTGCTTTAAATAGCTCATCTATATATTCAATATAGACATTTATGGCTTAAATCTAAATGGAAATGTACTACTTTTTTAAGTTATTTCTATTTGTCTACTTAATAGTATAAATCAAACGAGAAGTGGGTGTGCACCACCGCCTTGTGCCATATTCTGGTGCCAGGGAGGAGTGAGTCCGATCCGGACAGCAGACCACTGCACTGGTCCTGGGTGCTCGTGGAAACAGGAAGGAGATCCAGATAGTTCACAATAAGAAAGAAAGCCGCGGCACTCACAGTAAAAATCCAAATCTGTTCTTTATTCGTTCCATAAAGCACGGTAAAAGAGCGGTAAGAGAGCCGGGTGCAGGCTCCTTGGGGACGACGGCCATTTCGTGGACCCGAAGAAGTACCAGGAGGTACGAAACGGCCGTCGTCCCCAAGGAGCCTGCACCCGGCTCTCTTACCGCTTTTTTTACCCTGCTTTATGAAAGAAATAAAGAACGGATTTGGATTTTTACTGTGAGTGCGATGGCTTTCTTTCTTATTGGGGTATACTTAATAGTATTATTACTGTTATACAGAAATACATACATATTCACCTATCTATAGATCTATCATGTATCTATCTATCTATCCACACAATATATCACAAAAGTGAGTACACCCCTCTAATGTTTGTAAATATTTTATTATATCTTTCCATGGGACAACACTGAAGATATGACACTTTGATACAATGTAAAGTAGTCAGTGTACAGCTTGTATAACATTGTAAATTGGGTGTGCCCTCTAAATAGCTCAACACTCAGCCATTAATGTCAAAACTGCTGGCAACAAAAGTAAGTACACCCCTAAGTGAAAATGGCCAAATAGTGCCCAATTGGCCATTTTCCCTCCTCGGTGTCTTGTGACTCATTAGTGTTCCCAGGTCTCAGGTGTCTAAGGCTATAAGAAGATTGCCAAAACTGTGAAACTGAGTTGCAGCACAGTGGCCAAGACCATACAGCAGTTTAACAAGACAGGTTCCACTCTGAACAGAGATCACCTTTGTTGACCAAAGGAGTTTACACAGTTGCACGTGCTCAGTGTCATATCCCGAGGTTGTCTTTTAAAATATATCTATGAGTGCTGCCATCATTGCTGCAGAGGTTAAAGGGGGTGGGAAATCATCCTTTTAGTGTTTAGACCATACATCGCACACTTCATCAAATTGGTCTGCATGGCTGTCATCCCAAAAGGATACCTTTTCTAAAGATGAAGCACAAGAAAGCCTGCAAGCAGACTAAGGACATGGATTACTGGAGCTATGTTTTGTGGACTGACAAATCAAAGATAACCTTATTTGGTTCAGATGGTGTTGATTGTGTGCGGTGGCAACCAGATGAGGAGTACAAAGACGAGTGTGTTTTGACTGTCAAGTATGGTTTTTGAAATGTCATTGTTTGGGTCTTCATGAGTGCTGCCGGCTGTGGAGAGCTACAGTACATTAAGAGAACCATGAATGGCAACATGTACTGTGACATACTGAAGCAGAGCATGATTTCTCCCCCTCTTTGGAAATTGGGCCATGTCTGTGCAGGTGTCTCTGAGCAGTAGAATAATGTACCACAATTCCAGAGTCTGTTAAATCTTCCAAAAGGTCTTTTGCAGTCATGCAGGGGTCCTGATTTGCCTTTATAGCAATCCATCGAGCAGCACTCACAGAAATATTGCTTGGTCTTCCGACCTTATCTTGACCTCTACTGTTTTTGTTAACTGCCATTTTTTAATTATGTTTAAAACTGAGGACAGGGCAATCGGAAAACGCTTTCCTATCTTCATATAGCCGTCTTCTGCTTTGTAAGCCTCCACCATTTTCATTTTCAGAGTGCTAGGCAGCTGCTTAGAAGAGCCCATGGCTGCTGTTTTTTGGCACAAGGTTAGAGAAGGCTGGGATTTATAAAAGTGTGAAATTTGCATCACTTGGCCTATCCTAACGATGATAGCAAGCAAGCCATAACCCCCTAATAGGCAAATTAAGGTCTGAAGCATTGGTCAAAGTTATCTGAGCCCACAAATCTCCAAGGGTGCCAACATTTTTGCATCAGCCCATTTTCCTTTTTGTAATTTTTCAAATGTGAAAGAGGAAATTAGTTTTTTACCCTAAAATACAAAATGTGTCATCTTTGGCTTTTATGCCTTTTAGAGATGATTTCATCTTCAATTACTTAATGACATAATTTTGACCAGGGGTATCCAAACTTTTACAGGCCACTTAATAAATATATATATATATACATATATATATATATATATTATGCGTATATATAACCACATATACATATATACAGTATATACTGTATATACACACACACATACACATTTAGACATACTTTTAATAGTTATTTTCCTTATGAGAGACTATTTCCATAAAGATGGTTGCATCAAAGTTCTTTAATAAGCTAAAGTACTGAAATAGTATAGTATGAAAATATCAGTCCACACTGCTTATGGCTATTGAACACAATATTCAGGGACAGATGGCGGCTCCCTTTAGTGTTATAGATTTGTAATGGATATGATGCTCTAATCATTGCACATAGGGCATCATCACAGATTTCTCGAGAATAAGGTGTCACATTTTATTGTAACCCAAGTCAATGCAAAAGTTAATGAATTTCCCAAGCAAATCATGCCTTTCTATTTAAGGAATAAATATGCTGATCCCCTGGCTGTATTTAAAGCCTACCATCAGTGTATGTGATGTGAATTATTCAAACCCCCATTAACAAACTGTTCTCTTCTGCTTGGCTTACTGCAGTGCACCTGGGTCTGATCTGTACTCTCTCTCTTTTCTCTTGGGCAGTTACAGAAAAAAACTCCTAAGTCCTCTATTTTTTTGCACGTTGGCTGCAAGTGGAAGAACAAGCTGCAGCTGATTTGTCACGCATCCGTTAGAAGGGTACAAATGAATCACGAGTGGCCTGTACATTTCTCTTCTCTCTAGTCATTACAGAAGATCACATGCTATTGAAAGTACAGACCTCCACAATTAAATATTCAGACTTGTTGTACCAACTCTAGCCTCTTATTAAATCTTTCATGATGTGAAATATGTTGCGCTGGCACCCCAGAGGATTCTATGGCACATCAGAGGTTAGCCACGTGACAAGCTATTGTTGGAATATCTATTTCTGTTGCAAATCTGTGATTATTTGCCCATGAACACAATCTGTAATGTACATTGAAAATGCTGGATCTATGATTCTAGCCTAAATTTATCACACACAAAAAAATAATTTTACATACAATATATTCAGCATAGGACCATAGTCAATGCTTACACCTTCATTGTATAAAGATTTGAATAATGTACATTTTTTAAGGCATTTTTTTTTATTGGTAAACAAGGAAAAAAACTTAAAAGGGGTATTCCCATCTCCAAGATCCAATCCCAGTATATAGTATGTGTAATAATAATAATAATAATAATAACAACAATAATAATAATAATAATAATATTAGCAAATACCTCCAATTAGATATGTAGGATAGTAATCCTGATTAACTGTGTTGCTTACCTCATGTGCAGGGCATTGCAGCTATCTACTCATATTCATGGTCATAACCTAAGCTACTGTAATGTACTGCACATGATGTAAGCAACACAGCTAATCAGGAGAACTATATGATATTTCTGATTGGAAGTATTTGTAATATTTTTATTATTACACCTCCTACATATTGGGATTAGATTTTAAAAATGGGAAACCCTTTTAAGGTCTCATGTAAATGGCAAAACTGTGTCCACATAAACTGTATACTGGAAAACCAAGAGCATAGTGTCCATATTAGGGTTCCATATTAGCCAAAATGTCCTGTATTTAAAGTATTTAGGTAGAAAAATAAATAGCAAAAATACAAAATGAATGGGGTAGGTATAAGACGTATAGTAATGCTAATAGAATCATAACTTATTAATCAATTTAAAAGAACATAATATCGAGACAATAAAACATATAAAGCAGAAACACAATAAGCAAAATCAGGAAAAATGCAGATGTAAAAGAGAAAATGTAGATAACTTGCCTATCGAGGGTATAGTACAAATAGATAATATACAGATAAATAGCTTGATGTCAGTTGAATTATTCTCTCTGATGAAGCCTCCTTCAGACTGAGACATCTGGAAGAATGATTGTCCGGAGAAGAAAAGGTGAGCGCTACTATTCGTCCTGTGTCAGGCCAGCAGAAAAACATCTTGAGACAGTTCATGTGTGGGGTTACTTTTCATCTAAGAAAGTGGACTCAATCACAATATTGCCTAAGCACACTGCCATGAATAAAGCAATTTTATGATGAACAATTCTCTTGGCGCATGATAGAGAACCAGGTCACAAAGCCAAAGTGGGTTGATGAACAAAATCTTGATATTTTGGGTCCATGGCCAGGAAACTACCCAGATCTCAATCCCATTGAGAATTGGTGGCCAATCCTTACAAGAACGAATGGACAAACATAAACACAGTCATTGCAATAATACTCATTGGCCAAGAATGGGTTTCCCATGGAGATGAGTACATTGATCCGTTGAGCACTGAATTCTAGTCAAATTTACTGAACTTCGGAATTCCACACAATTATGAACATTCTGCAATTTGATACAATAGAATCGACAAAAAAACAGCACAATGCAATGTCACACAGGCAGCACAGATGTCAGGCATAGCAGAACAGGCTTCCCCATAGTGCCCTGCAGCAATCTGATCACATGGTGTAGCACAATCATGGAGGCTATTACAGAGAGTATAAAACATAGTGGGCCGGCCAAGGGCCACCATTTTAAGCTTGTATTGTATAAGACCGCTCAGAGCACACAGCAAAAGCATAGAAAAAGGCCAACTTTGGTGTACTAATTCAGTGGTGAGTTACTAGACTGAAAGTAGAAGAGAAAGTCTCAGTCTGACTGTCATATACACTAATCTGCTGCCCCCAGTGCTGGTGGACCACACACTGCCAGGCATCAACTTGTTGTCTATCTTATTATCTATCCTGCAGTAATACTGCTGCTTTCGCTGCTGTTGCTGGCTTTAACCCTAGAACGCATACCTGGGGCCTCGCAGGCCTGCTAGGTTACTTGTTTTCTATGGTTGATTTCTATGGTTGCGTGTTCTAGGGTTAAACTGCTAAGCATCTCCTTGCCTGCCCCGTATTAACTCTCTACCGTGCTGCTCCTGCCACAGTTACTACACTGCCACGCCAACCACACACTCCCTGACTGCCACTGTGTTTCAAAGTACTAGACTGTACTGCAGGACTGCTACTACCAGGACTGCCATTGCTGGCCCTAAACTGCCACGCATTTCCTTTCCTTCCACATTTTAACGCTCTACAAAGATGCTCCTGCCACAGCCACTGCAAACGCATGCCAGTCACTTATCTTCTGTTTGCCCACTGCAGTATTGCTATACTGTACTACTGTACTCCTATGTTTTTGTATTTTCAAGAAACCGGCCTCAAAATTGGGTTAATTTTTTAAAGGGCCTATGCAAACAAGCCATAATTTCTTCATGTGCAAATCAGAACTCTTATTTCGGTGGCTTGATAAAAAGCCTGTGTAACTTCCTAATCATTGCATAATTAGTAGGGATGATCGAATACTTCGATTATTCGGCTTCTCAAATATTTTCCGAATATCTCGCCGCTATTTGAACATTCGATGCGCAATGTAAGGGGCACTTTGCACACTGCGACATCGCAGGTGCGATGTCGGTGGGGTCAAATTGAAAATGACGCACTTCCGGCATCGCATGCGACATCGCAGTGTGTAAAGGCTGGATGATACGATTAACGAGCGCAAAAGCGTCGTAATCGTATCATCGGTGCAGCGTCGGCGTAATCCATGATTACGCTGACGCGACGGTCCGATGTTGTTCCTCGCTCCTGCGGCTGCACACATCGCTGTGTGTGAAGTCGCAGGAGCGAGGAACGTCTCCTACCGGCGTCACTGCGGCTTCCGTAGGATATGCGGAAGGAAGGAGGTGGGCAGGATGTTGACATCCTGCTCATCTCCGCCCCTCCGCTCCGATTGGCCGCCTGCCGTGTGACGTCGCAGTGACGCCGCACGACCCGCCCCCTTAACAAGGAGGCGGGTCGCCGGCCACAGGGACGTCGCACGGCAGGTGAGTGTGTGTGTGAAGCTGGCGTAGCGATAACTTTCGCTACGCCAGCTATCACCACATATCGCTGCTGCGACGGTGGCGGGGACTATCGCACTCGGCATCGCAGCATCGGGCTGCGATGTCGCAGTGTGCAAAGTGCCCCTAAGTCTATGGGAAGCCCGAATAGTTCCAAATAGTTGTTATTCGGGTTTCCCATAGACTTACATTGCGCATCGAATATTCGCGAATAGTCGAATAGCCATGAGGTATTCGGAAAATATTTGCAAAGCCGAAGAATCGAAGTATTCGATCACCCCTAATGATTAGCCAACCAGTTTTGAACCCCCAAAAAGAGATTTTTGTTTTCAATTCTACTGGAGAGACCTTTACTTCTTCACTTTCAAAACAGTCCATCTGTTTTGTCTCACTAATTAAAGAGATCATTTTTTTGACAGTTTATGAAAAAGCTATTGTGATTCCATGTAGCAAAGTGCAAAGGTCTTAACACCCCCAAACAGGGATAATTGTTGCATGCAACCATCTAAAACGCCACAGCTTTTTCTGTTGCATAACCTGCCTATAATCCACAGGAAAGATTTAATCTCTCCTCCTAAAAAGGATCATTTTTAGACATTTATACAATGTAAGTAGCCTAAAAATTAGCAGTGTATTTTTAGTATATGCTGTTGGCTACCTCTGCTAACTATATGTTTTACCCTAGTCAGGACGGTTGATGTCATTTGAACATTAAAAAAGGCTGTGTGTTTGCATTACAGAACTAAAAACAGGTTTAATTGACTCAAAGGGGAATTCACATATATTTTACAAGCAATTAGAAGCTTTTTAATTATGTGATTCATACAAATTTATTCGCCACAAATCAATTTTTTGGAAACATAAGGCCAATAAATTCAAATTTCAAAAGATCCGCTCATATCTAATTACCATCAGTCAGGGTTTGGTCCAAAGGCTAATCTACTCTCCAGAATCCCAGAGTGAATAGCAGAATTCTTGAAAAATAAGGCAAAATTTGCATAAACTTCATGTACTTGTCAATAAAAGTTTAAAATCTGATGAAGTTATTCTAATTGTACTCCAGTAATAATAGAAACATCTGACTAACATATCTGAAAACACTGAAGCCGCAAACCACGTGAAAACTAAAACTTGTGTCAGTCTCAGAACTTCTGGCCACGACTATACACCATTGCAGGTATAGAGATTTAATAGCTCTAGAGTTCAGGATGTTTAGCTGACATATGATTTCTTACATGGATTCAAGAATGTACCCATTGAGTGCAACAATCAGAGCCCTTAAGGCTATGTGCCCACGCTGTGGAAAATTGCGGAATTTGCCGCAATTTTTTTCGCGGAAATTCCGTAGATTTTTTAAAAATCCGCAGTACAGCGAGTCCCCAGCCATTTCTATGGCATTTGGGGAGTTCTGTGCTCATGCTGCATTTATTTCCGCAGCAAAAATAATGCGGATTTCCCTGCAGAAAAATCTGCAGCATGTCAATTATTCCTGCGTTTTTTTCCGCACGATCCCATACTTACCTGCCTTGATAGAAGACACTGGAGTCACTTACTCCAGTGCAGAGGAGCACGGTGAAGCCAGGAGCAGGAGGTGGGCCTGGCCTGCATGAGTTCCGCTCATGTGACATCCGGAGCTAGTTCAGGCCCGCCCACCTTCTCCTGCAGAGTGTAGACAGACACGGCTGGAGAGAGAAGTGCTGCGTGATGGCGGTAAGTATGAACTCCCCGATCACTCAGCACTTGTTCTGCATTGAGGATGCAGTGCCGAAGCCATGGTACTGTATCCTCAATGCAGAATGCCCCCAGCATATCCGCAGGACATTCCGCAATACAACCGCAGCATGGAAACAGACAAAGTTGTGCTGTGGTTTTCTGGGAGCTCCTGCGGAATGTCCTGCAGATATATCCGCAGGACACTTTCCCCGTGGGCACATAGCCTAAAAGTTGTTAAAAGTTGAATAAAATTATATAATAAAGTTTCAGAAAGTTTTATAGTACAATAATTTTAGGGTTATTTTGGAACAAAAACATTGACACTGACTGCTAAATAAAAGGCTAGAGACGCTATATGGTCACTTTATCTTTTCATATGGGTACAGCATGACATCTTTACATGCAGCTGTGACTGGCACTACAACTGACTCCAACTCAAGGGAGTGTGATTTACCTACTGTACTTGGCACTGCCAGATTGTATAAATGAGGGTATATATAAATGAGGATACATATAAGTAAGGGTACATACCATGTTTCCCTGAAAATAAATCAGTGTCTCATATTATTTTTTGCTCCAAAAGTTGCGCTAGTGCTTATTTTCAGGGGATGTCTTATATTTTGCATTGGTTTAAGTGATTGGGTTGCTTGTTAATGCAAAATAAATATTCACCCCTTCCCCTGCTCATAAAACTTAGTTGCATAGTTACATAGGTTGAAAAAAGACCTAGGTCCATCTAGTTTAACCTTCCTCCACCAGTTCTACATTTTGTCCTTAAGTCACTTATAACCAACAATGTTGTGTGTACTGAGGAAATCATCCAGCCCTTTTTTAAAAGCTGTTATAGTATCAGCCATTACTACCTCTTGTGGTAGGGCATTCCACAGTCTGACTACTCTAACTGTAAAGAACCCTTTCCTATTTAGCTGCCGGAATCGCTTTTCTTCCATTTGCAGTGAGTGCCCCCTGGTCCTTAGTATTGTCTTTGGAAGGAACAAGTCATGTGCCAGTCCTTTATATTGACCACACATGTATTTATACATATAATTGAGATCTCCTTTGAGACGTCTTTTTTCTATGCTAAACAAATCTAACATTTTCAACCTGTCATCATATGTGAGGCCTTCCATTCCTTGTAGGAGTCTAGTTAACCGCCTTTGAACTGACTCTAACTTCTGAATGTCCTTTTTAAAATGTGGAGCCTAAAACTGGATCCCATAATCTAGATGTGGCCTTACAAGTGATTTATAGGGGGGTAACAATACGTTGGGATCACGGGATCTAATCTCTCTTTTTATACACCTTAGAATCTTGTTTGCTTTAGCAGCTGCTGCTTGACATTGAGTGCTGCTGCTCAGCTAAAGGGTGCTTTACACGCTGCGACATCGCTAACGATATATCGTCGGGGTCACGTCGTTAGTGACGCACATCCGGCGCCGTTAGCGACATTGCAGCGTGTGACACCAAGGAGCGACGATCAACAATCGCAAAAATGTCAAAAATCGTTGATCGTTGACACGTCGCTCCTTTCCTTAATATCGTTGCTGCTGCAGGTACGATGTTGTTCGTCGTTCCTGCGGCACCACACATCGCTATGTGTGACACCGCAGGAACGACGAACATCTCCTACCTGCATCCACCGAAAAAGAAGGAAGGAAGGAGGTGGGCGGGATATTCCGCCCGCTCATCTCCGCCCCTCCGCTTCTATTGGACGGCTGCCGTGTAATGTCGCTGTGAGGCCGCACGAACCGCCCCCTTAGAAAGGAGGCGGTTCGCCGGCCAGAGCGACGTCGAAGGGAAGATAAGTCCGTGTGATGGGTGTAAGCGATGTGCGCCACGGGCAGAGATTTGCCCATGTCACACAACCAAGAGGGGCGGGTACGCTCGCTAGCGATATCGATACCGATATCGCAGCGTGTAAAGTACCCTTAACTTGTAACCAGAATACCCAATTCCTTCTCCTGTTCTGTAGTCCTGAGTTTACTTCCATTTAACGTATACGCAGTTATAGGATTACTCCGTCGTAGGTGCATTATTTTACATTTATCAACATTAAATCTCATTTGCCAAGTATCTGCCCATTCTGACATCTTATCCAGAATGTTTGTAATATTGTACTTATGTTGCTGTAGGTTTCTAGCCACATGCTGGGTAGTAAACTGAGTGAATTTTCACCCCTTCTCTCACCCATAATCCTGCTCTCCCCTCTGCCAGTGTCAGTTATTGGAACTTGTGTTAATGAAATAATGAATATTCACCCCCTTCCTCATTCATCCTTCTATGCCTGGTGTCAGTGATTCACTCAGACTATCATCACAGGGTCGCAGTGCATTGCTTTCACTGGCCAGCGGCTCAACTCATCGGAACAAGATAGCTACATAGAAATCCACTAGGGTCAGAAGTGTCCCCTACCAGTGCGAGCATTGAGCTGCGATCCTGTGATGACAGTCTGAGTGAATTAATGACACCTGGTACAGAGGGGTGGGCAGGGAAGGGGGTGAATATTTATTATTTCATTAACATAAGTTCTACTGACTGACTCTGACAGAGAGGTGGGCGGCATTATAGGCAGAAAGAGGGGTGAATATTCATTCCATTAACTAGCCGACATGTGACTATAAACTTCCTGGGGCTTACAGCAACGTACACCATTAAGAGTTACATATTATGAAACTCTCGCACAAGCCCTGTTTCAGGATACTGTTATTATGTTGATCTGCAACAAGGGTTTATTTTTAGAGTAGGGCTTCTATTTTAAGAATACTCCAAAAAGACCAAACATTTTTGGGGTAGGTCTTATTTGGTATGTGTAAACTAAAATGGGGACATAGAACACCACTACAAAACATTGATGGCTATCTTAAAAATAGATAATCAATCCTCAAGTACCGGAGCAAAATTGATAACTTTATGCAAACCCTAAAAAAATATATCAGTATATTTTGAAAACCACAAATATTCTTATAAGTTCATTTGTGGCATACTATCTCTACATCTATCTTTGTACCACTGAGAAATTTGCCATTTTAAATGTTCCAAAGTATGTGTGATCTTAAAAAGAGAGAATATTGTTCTGAAGTGTTAGGATGGAACGCACATTAGATAAATGTATCTAGATTCTGTCAATAAAATAAGGTGTTTTTTTTATGTTACCCAACCGTCCTTTAGGAAAAGGTCAGAAAATAATGTCTCTTCTGCCAGGAGATAAGTCGCTGTGAGAAGTGTCTGACAGTGGCTTGTCTCCTTCCTTATGTAATAAACATGCATGTTCCGCTGGGCTGAGCATGCATGTTTATGGGAAGGTCGAAGGCGATACATTAGCTGTCTGCAGAACAAACATTCAGCTGACAGCTTTCTTATTTGTATTGCCAACCTCAGACTACCAGCTACTAAATGACGCCTGGACAATAGTATTCTAAATATTGTTAAGCCAAGCAAATGTAATGTATGAACTATGGTAACAATTAAAATATAACCTTTATTGGTTAATAATTAAAAATATCAAACCACACAACAGTTACAACTTGTTGATTGTTGTCTTCTATTCTATCACCGCGGTGGGAGGAGTCCTTTCCCCCCTCCCCCCGTGTGAAATTTGTCCTTCCTTGGTGATTCTAGGAGCTTTACATCTGCTTCTTTTTTTATTGGGTTGTTTTCTACAACTGTAACTGTTGTGTGGTTTGATATTTTTAATTATTAACCAATAAAGGTTATATTTTAGTTGTTACCACAGTTCATACATTACATTTGCTTGGCTATACATACATATATTTTGTGAAGCAAACGACACTTCTTAACTTATATATTGTTAACCCTATGGATCACTAAAATTTGGACTAAAGTTTGCTAGTTACATTAATTACTTCTATAATTTATTTGGATTGTTTTAGGTTGTATAAACAAAGGAATTCGCCATAAGAATTGGCAAAATATCATATTGCTCACTCACATTACATTCTCATTTTTGTAAACTAGTTTCATTACATGGTGGCTCACTGGTTAGCACTGCAGCCTTGCAGCGCTGAGGTCCTGGGTTCGAAACCCACCAAGGACAACATCTGCAAGGAGTTTGTATGTTCTCCCTGTGTTTGTGTGGGTTTCCTCCGGGGTCTCCGGTTTCCTCCCACACTCCAAAGACATACAGATAGGGAATTTAGATTGTGAGCCCCAATGGGGACAGTGCTCCTGATGTATGTAAAGCGCTGCGGAATATGTTAGCGCTATATAAAAATAAAGATTTATTTATTTCATCTCACTTTTCCCTTATGAGTTGAGAAGCTGATAAGAAGCAACAACGTCCATTAAGCTCCCTCTCTTTTTTAACAAATTTCTAAATTCTCTGCATATTCCTGTAGGAGGCACCAGAAAATCCATAGGACTCCCATAACATTTGATAAGTGGCTTCAGGAATAGAGCTCTTAAAAATCAATTTGGGATCACAGACTTTACCAAAATTAATGGAACATCAGAAAAATCATATCTCAACTATGGGATTCTGTGTTAGGCTCCAAATGATGAAAAGGATATAGGAAAGTGAGGGAGGTTTCCAATGCTGGCGACCATTAGCAAATAGAATGGGAGATCCCTCTTACAACGAGGAACTCGAACAAACAAAATAGATCTTTATAATGTGTACATATATTGCTGGTCAATACAAAGACTGGGCACATGATTTATCTAAACAACTGTAAAAACAACTAGGAAACATTCATTATATGTGGAGGACAGTTGATTTTGACAACATTATAGGAAATGGTTCTTTACAGTTCAGTAGACAGACAACAGAATACCTTTCTACAAGAGGCCTGGTACTGCATATTTGCCCTTATTCCAGTGTATAGGGGTGAATCTGTAGTACCCTGCTGTGGCAACAATACAGTTGATAAAGCGGTGCTGTTCTTTTACGGCCACCACCTGCAATGGGAACAGTTGATGTCGGACCTACACCGATCTGATATAATTGACCTTTCCTCCAGATAGGCCATCAATAGAGATGAGAAAACCCGAGGTTCAGTGTTCGTACCTAACACAGACTTTACAAAACACTTTACAAAAAAACAGAGTTTGGGTTCGGAGTCTGGGTGCTTTACGTGCGCAAACCACTCGTGTGAGCATCACTATGCTCGGGTACACTTGGTGCTCAGCCCAGTGTGAGCCTCTTACTATGCTTGAACGGTGCGCACTGGGGGTAATAACAGCCTTATTGGCTTTAGTGGGCACCAAACAAAAAAAAATGGAAAAACTACACCACCAACCCCTGGAAGTGATCTGTTTATGGCCGGCTGTATGTGGGCAGAGGCCTGCACTGCCAATCAGTGACTTTCATTGGGGTTCAGGTCAAGTCCTGGTCCCAAACAAAACTTTATCGGAACTACAAACTTCCACAGGTCCACTCATCTGTAGCCATCAATATAAAAATATTGGACAACCAATTTAACTCAAAAGAAATTATATTGAACCTAGAAAACATATATCTTTTTTTCCATTTTTTTTACCTATATAACTAGATTTCCCTTATAGCATTCAATGTTTGAAAACTTATCATCGAAAAAGGAATACAAAATTATTTTTCCTCAGTCAGAATAATTAAGCCAATTTTTTTTCTACTCTAAGCAAAAATCAAATATAAAAATACAATGTTTACACTACTACTATGGACTGAAAAAATTAGATCTTTAAGAGTAACCTCACACGAGCATATAAATCGGACAAGTGCTTGTGAGAAAATCTTGCATTGTACTCTTCCCCATGTTAGACAAAGCTGCAGCTCAGATCAGTGTGTTTTTCCTCAGCCCTAAACAGACTGAGGTAAAAATGGCAGCATGCTACGATTGTCTGCGAGAGCCGTATCACTTGCACCCATTCAAGTGTATGGGTGCGAGGGAAACATTGGACTGCACTCGGATAGTATCAAAGTGCAGTGCAATAAACGCACTGACAATGGAGGAGATAGGGGGATTAACTCCTCCCTCTCCTCTGCAACGCCTGCCCTCTCCTCCACAGCTGTGACCCGATCGCAAGATCAGGTCACAGTCACATGACACTCGGCTCACGTTCGCAGCAGAGCCTGAGCCGGAGGTCATTAACATATTACATCTGATGCTCTCGCATCAGATGCCATACGCTAATGTGTCTGCAGTCTAAAGAGTATTTCAGCTTATACAATTTTCATGCTTTATATACTTGATATACTATTCAGTATTATATACTTGCTTTAAACCAAAGCCTAAAACCCCTTATAAACCTAATACTTATCACAGCTGACATATATCCAGGTCACTTATTATTAATTTCTGTGCTAAATAAAGCAGTAGAAAAAGTATATATATCTTTTGTAACCCTATGTTTTGCTACATTGTTTTAATGTAGGTAAAATTAGTTTAGTTATGTCAGCAAGATGAAGTCAGCATGTGTCTTCAGCCTCTGTATTTTCATATCTTACCGCATAGTATGAATATCGCATACTTGTAGCCATGTGATCCGTCATTGCCGGCTTCACACAATGTGAGGATTCATAGGTCTGCAGTCACATAGAGTGACTGCAGACTTATGGATTTAGACCAGACAACTCCTTTAAAACTATAGCCCAGATTAATCAAGCTGTTTTCAGCACCTGGCATAAAACTACTTGAAATATCACAAATTTTAGAACAATTTGTATTTGTGCAAAATTTTCCAACTTTAGGTGTTTTGATGGCAGTTCTGGACAAGTTCACCAACATGTTGAAAAGTGGGTGAAACTCAACTGGAAAGGCACAGTGCCAAGTGTATGTAGAAAATTCATCAAAGTTTTTGTCACAAAAGAGGTGTGAATTACAACAGAAATGTACTCTAGACTCTAACTACAGTATACTTTATGTGGTGACGCATTACAGTTGAAAGATACTTTTAATCAATTTTGTGTATCATCTCCCTCCACTACACTGTTCACCAAGACTAGACTAGACTAATGAAAATTAACAATCTTAATATATCAAGGCTTCTGAGTGTAGCAATAATGATGATAGTCCCCAGGGAAAATAAGTCATTCCAAAAAGATAGACAGCACTCCAAGTTTCCCAATTCATCAAACAGTTTTCCCTAAAGTTCTGTTGTAAAACTGTTTGAAAAGTCACAAGATTTTTCGCAACTTGTAGATTTTGTGACATTTGGAGTTAGAATGCCAGTTTTGGCCAACTACCACCACTTTTAAAAAAATAGGTGGCACTCAGCTGAGTGTGCCATGACTTAGCACATAATAGCTTAATAATGACATAAATGTACTTTAATCCCTGCCTTTAGTACATTTTTAGTGGTGGCAAACAGCAGCTAAAAAAAATACCTAAATTCATTAAAAGGTGCATGCCTCTTTATGAATTTGGCATGCCTTACTTTAGCTCCCTGTTTATTAAAGGGAATCTGTCAGGTGATTTTCCAATACAAAACTAAAGGCCGCTTTACACGCTACGACATCGCTAGCAATTGCTAGCGATGTTGAGAGCGATAGTACCCACCCCCGTTGTTGTAACGATATGTGGTGGTCGCTGCCGTAGCGAACATTATCGCTATGGCAGCGTCACACCCACATACCTGCTCAGCGACGTCGCTGTGACCGGCGATCCGCCTCCTTTCTAAGGGGACGGTTCGTTCAGCGTCACAGCGATGTCACAGCAGCGTCACTGAACGCTGCCCAATAGAAAAGGAGGGGAGGAGATGAGCGGCCGGAACATGCCGCCCACCTCCTTCCTTTCTCCTTTTCCGGTGGACGCAGGTAAGGAGATGTTTGTCGTTCCAGCGGCGTCACACATAGTGATGTGTGCTGCTGCAGGAACGACAAACAACATCGTTACTGCAGCAGCAACAATATTTGGAAAGGATCCCCATGTCACCGATGAGCGATTTTGAACATTTTTGCGACGATTCAAAATCGCTAATAGGTGTCACACGCAATAACATCACTAAAGCGGCCGGATGTGCATCCCAAATTCTGTGACCCCAACGAGATCGCTTTAGCGATCTCGTAGTGTGTAAAGAGGCCTTAACAGTATCTTGGAATAAGGCTTCGTCAGCCCTTTCAGGATCAGTAACTTTTATTGCTCTACCTTCTTCTGTTATCTTGATGTAAGCCCTGGAAAATTCAGTGTCACATGCTGCCTAGTCAAGCATATGTAAATCGAAACTGATTAAGCACTGCTCCCCATGCCCACTTCTCCTGTGCTGGCATCAATGATAAATAAAATCTTCATTCTTATTTACTATCACTGTTGAGAGGTGGGCATGGGGAGCAGTACATAATCAGTTTGAATTTACATATGCTTGACTAACCAGCATGCACCACTGAATCATTTGGGGTTTACAGCAATACAACAAGAGAAGGTAAAGCAATAAAAGTTACTGATCCAGAAAGTGCTGCCTAAGCCCTATTCCAGGATATTATTATTTTTTTGCTAGAAATTAACCTGACAGATTACCATTAAGTCTGGATTATAAAGTGCCAGTCTTGATGAAAATTACAATTTTGTTAACATAGACCAAATGATCATTAAAAGCCATATTAAAGTGATGCCAAAAGACTTTCTAGCTAAATAACTTTTTACCCTGTGAGCATTTCCTCACCTTCTCTGGGTACAATCTCTCCTCCATTGCTCTGGTCTTTGCAAGCAGGCTGCAACCATGATGTTACAAATAAAGCACACATGATTACTGCAGCCAATCACACAGGTCATCAGCTTGCAGGTGCTGAGCTAAGTGACTGTGTTTTGTAGCCATGTCATCATCGCTGCAGCCTATCAGCAAAGATCTGAGAAAATGCAGAGATACAATACTTCACCTGGTAAGGGCGAGTAAAAGCTGAATTATTTTTTACATGGGCAAGGCAATAGAGTGAAACAAATTATAGCTGGAAAAAAAAATTAATTTTCATGTTAAAATACTAATTAAATTTGCTGATTTATATTAAACATGACAAACAAGATTTTTTGGATGATTTCCACCTAAATATCCATGTCTCACAGCCATTGACTTCAAGATGCCCAAGAAAAAGTGAAAATCAGGACTCTCGCCACCAAGCATTACATCACTTATTGTAGCAGGAACATAAGAACATGGACAATGTTTAGCAACCAATTCATGTGATTTCATGCCCTGTCAAGGCCCTGACACGATGTCAAAACTGAAGACAATTACAGACAGTGGTACCAGTGGCAAGGGCTCAGCATGAGAACCAGGGAGGGTGAGTAAAGCAGAGTTTGTAAGTTTTGTTTATTGATGTGGTACAGATCAGAGTATGGAATAATTTGTGGACTTGTGTAATGCTTGCGGCTGCTGTAGGGGTAGCGAGCAGTATTAGTGCACCCCGTGGACCATAGGGTGACCCATGCTGACTCTTTAGTGGAAGGGGCTCAGCTAAGTGTCTATCGCAAGGCGGATACCAGGTACCATTCCCAGGGCAGTAACAGGGGACTGTGGCAGTTGACCCACAAGAGATGGACTTAGGTATGGACATAGATGCCGGCAAGTACAGGAGAGATGACCTGGGTAGACAGGCAGGTGGCTACAGACAGGTATAATGGGCACAGTAGGGACAGATAGGTATGAAAAGGCAGACTCAGGTACAGCTAAATAGACTGAAAGGACACTGACTAACTCAAGGTGTTGCGCAGGCACCTCCCCTAATGGGAGGGTGCCTTAAATGCATAGTGCATCTCAGTCATGGGCTGAGAGGCATTTCCTGGAAATAGCACATCGGCCTTTTAAGAGGAGGGCCGGTGCATATGTGCGTGCCCTAAGTACACTCCTGGAAGACCTGGGCTGCGTGCACAGGCCCTGGGAGAGGTAGGAGGCAACAGCACACATGGATAACTGGCAGTGTGCGGGGGAGGACGTCCACTGGCCTGCGCAGTAATTTGGCGTCCCTTCAGGTGCTACACTTTGCCATAAACTCCCTCAGTTTTAGTAGTAGTTAAGGACAACTACACATATTAGAACTGTCACATCACCTTGTAAGCACACATACTCTTAAAAGAGTTCTCTGAGAATTGTTCTAAAATAATTAAATTAAATAAATAATACATATTTAAATAATATTTTTTCTAAATACTTGTATTTAGTAAAAGGTATTCTTATCTAGTGCATGCTGTCAGGATTTTAAAAAAGGCAACTGCCATAAATTTGTTAAATGTTGGGTCACAGCAGCGATCTGTCAGACATCTTGAACTCGCATTTCTCTGTTCAGTCAGCCTTACAGGACACTGAGCGGAGTGGACTAAAGGAGAAGATAAACACATTTCTTTAGTTATTTGAAAATGAACATCCATCTCTTACAGCCTGACAGTTCTAGTGCAGTGCAGGGAATACGTTTAATCTCCCAGATGATATTGATGCAGCCCATCCTAGGATGGGCTGCACACTGCTAGATGGAAGTTGCTTTCTTACAAATGCTGACAGAGTTCACTAGATATAGCATACTTCTTTGCTAAATAAAGGTAATAAAAAAAGTGTTTAAGATTTTAAATTATTTTAATTATTTGTTTGTTTTATCACATTTCTCAGTGAACCCCTGCAATCACACATATGTGTGACACTTCCTAGTACTTTTTTTATTTTTTATTGGACTGCATTCAGATTTATACAGTAATCATGGATCCGAGAGTGAAATTTGCAAGACTCAGAGCATTTACTATTTTGATCCGATTTTGCAGATCAGATTCGGCAATTAAAGTCTTTGGGGATGCGTATAAAATGGATTAAACAGGGAACACATAAGTTCTACTTCAGTGTTCCACCGGTTTTTAACTGGTACATTGCTAAGAGTCAATAGGTAAAAAAGTTCAGACAGTTTACCTGTTTTAATAAAAGAAAATGAATGAGAAAAAAAATGGATGCAAATAGGATCGATCTACGAAGCAATTAAGAAGCAACCAGGATGACATCTGAGAAAAGAAGTGAACACTCACAATAACGTTTAACAACATTGTTCTGTACTGTTATCTGTATTGCATTTGGCTTTATACATCAGTAATCAGGAATAATATATACAAGACCGAAAACAGTTTCCTATGTAAATAATAACAATATATCTGTAAGAACTGGATGCTATATACGGTAGTTGATCAACATGATTTTTTTTCAGCATCAATTACGTTGAATAGTGTGAGGGCCGGGGAGGACTGGTAGGCCCAGGAGGTGGATCCACTGGACCGAGCACGTCACCTGGAGGGCAGGGTACACAGTAGCTGGAGCACTAGTGTGGCAGGAACGGGAAGAACCAGGTCACCAGGGTCATGGAGTCCCATAGGACAGTACAGGAACAGGTGCAGGTATCAGGAAGCAAAGACAGGACCAGGTCACTAGGGTTACAGCGTACTTTAAGGCAGTAATACAGGAAACAGGAACAAAAGGACCTGAGCACCTAACCCACAAGACAAAGCAAAGAAACACAAGAGATGATCAGGCCCCGCCCACATGGAAAGGCCAGTCTCATATACCCAGCACAGCCTCAGGTCATTTCCTGTTGCAGCAGTGCTGGGCCTATAAGACCAGGTGAGTGGGTGCGGCCCGGTCCTATACAGAGGCATCAGTCAGAGTCGGAGTCCTGAGACCTGGAACAGGACTCAGGGGAGCAAGAGCGGGAGCGGCAGGCGTGACCGGTGGACGCATGGACTGGACCAGTGAGCAAGGAGCGGTGGTGCGATGGCGAGACTGGATCAGTGAGCATGGAGCGGTGCAATGCAGGTGCGACCGGATCAGTGGGTACGGAACGTACCTGGATGGTGAAACCGGCTCAGTAGGTAAGGAGCGCTGCTGGGACACCGGGAGCGTGACAAATAGGCAAGTCTCATTTAAAATACGGATAAAACTAGTGCATGATGGAATTATTTTTTCAATCAGGCATTCAGCCTTTGTAAAAGATAGTCTTCTGAAAAGCCCTACTGAATAACATGGGTCTAGGTACTATAAGTTTTTACCATGTACAATTTGGGTCCAAAAATACTGTCATGTGACTGTAGACTCACTGAAACCAATGTTTACTGATGAAAACGCCTGTTTCACTACCCTGTGGAATTCTCCAGAACCATTAACCCTACAATTGTTTGCAATCAAATGTAAATATGGATCAGCTCAAAATTTCAGGAACCTGACATGCTTCCATAGATAGTATATGTGGTTTTACTTGACTCAATTCACTTGTTTACAATTACTCCAAATTGCTTATTACATAATAAGACAGGGTCTTATATTACTTTTTGTTCCGAAAGATGTGCTAGAACTTATTGTCAGGGGATGTCTTATATTTTCCCATGAGCAACAATCCACATTTATTCTTGAACAGAAACTAAACATTTATTCAAAACTAATCATGTAATCACATTTTAGAACATCAACATTT
Source organism: Anomaloglossus baeobatrachus (assembly GCF_048569485.1). Classification (NCBI taxonomy): domain Eukaryota; kingdom Metazoa; phylum Chordata; class Amphibia; order Anura; family Aromobatidae; genus Anomaloglossus; species Anomaloglossus baeobatrachus. Next base: position 318,832,483 of record NC_134355.1, on the reverse strand, counting down.
TGTGTTAATCCTATCAGATGTTCAGATTCAGGTTCAGGTTCAGATGCATATTTTTCTTATCTAATCTGCTATTCTCATGGTGCAGAACCAGTCTGGTGGATACAAAACATATTTACAAAGGTTTAAGCTACCTGCTTAAATGTATTATTCTCTATGTATTGTAAGCTTACCCCCAAAAGAAAGCAGACACCCCCTAAAAGAATGGCACTTACCAGACCCCAAACAATGAGAGTTGACAAATGAATGGGCACTCACATACAAATCTGCGTCACTGTTAGGTCCCCCTGTGTTCTAGAGTGGATGGTTCCACTGGTGACTGGAAGCAGTATCACTCGCGCAGAATGATACCGGTACCCGATTTGTCTGTGAGAGCTGCAGTGCAATGCACATGGAACAGTGAGGGACCTGACAGCGACACAGATCTCTGTGTGAGAGCCCTTCTACCATCGGCACTTGCCAACTGTAATTGTTTGGGGTCTAGGGAGTGCTGTTTTTTTTGGCGAGGGTGATGGGGTGTCTGTTTTTTTAGGCGGCGTCTGCTTTCTTTTGGAGATCTCTACTTTCTTTGATGAAGAGTCTTGTTGTATTGTTTAACTTTTTTAGCTGCTCAGACACTTCCTTATGCATCCACAATTGGGGCTTATTTTTGGAGTAGACCTTATATTTTACGCATAGTCAAAAAAGCCCAAAAAAAATCCTACTAGGGCTTATTTTCAGGGAAACAGGGTAACTAACTTCCTTCAAATTTGTACCTAATTAGAAACTATTGCATGGAACTTTTTTCTTATTTCCATTTTTAAATTCTTTTGCTTTTCTAGATTTTACTTACATCCATTCAAAGACTGATTGGTACATTCTTCCATTAGGCTACCTATATTCTGCTCTTTTTTTCTGCAGTTAATCAATATTTTATCATATAGAGAGCGGCGTCCCTTCATTTGAATGTATATATCTCCATTGTTTCCTTTCCTATGCTCCTGCTTTATGTGCTTGTACACTTGTCTGGCTCATTGGAATAATAAAAAACTCTAAAAACCCGATAGTATTTGGAATGCAAATAAAGCCATAGCATAGTTGTCCATAGCATTGAACGGATCACTGGGTTTAATTTCTAACTTGTACACTAAAAATGACATGTGGAATTTTACAGGTTCCATTATTTGTTAGGCTATAGTACATTAGTTATTGCAAGTGAGCACATATTGCATTATGCAACTCAGATTTAATTAAAGCAGCACTGTGATTGTATCATGGAGATAAAGTCTAATCAGGAAAGCGGGCATATACTAGATGTATAAGATAGCTGTTGTAAACGGATCTGTTCATTGATTCCCCAGCACAGTCATTTTTGCATAAATTCCCCATCAGTGGATGCTTTGTAAAGTAACCATCTGCCTAACTGAAGTGGTTTAATGGTCCGCATCTCATTATAGTGCTTGTGGTACTTTAACAAAAAAAGAAAATCTAAAAGTACATTTAGTGCATTTCTCTGAATTTAGAAAATGCACTTTCATAAGTTACTGAATGTACCTTCAGTTATTTCCAATTCCTAGCTCCATGCAATACTTTTATCTGTAAAACCATTTATAGAATATCATCTGTGCTTCTTATGTATCCTGAGAAAAAGAAATACTTATAAGCAAATGTACAGTATAATGGAAATTGTGCCTTACATATAGTACATTGTATAAGAATAACAGGCTCCTGGACAAAGAAAATGATATTGGCCCTCTGCAGTAACAGTATTGCTGTCATATAGGCCAACCGTATACTTGGTGCTATGTTGAAAGGATCCACCAACAATCTAATGTATGCAGGTAAGTCTATTTGCATCCTGCTATTGAATCTGGCAAATTTGATTTGCAGCCAAAATCCTATTGCCCTAAAAAGATGTGTACAGCACTCTGATTTATCCCATCCTATTCAATCTCTGTAGCAATACAGCCTTAGTAATGACTTCACCAGAAGTTTATGATAACACAGTAGTAACAAACAGCTCACTTAATAATACAGTGCACAGACAGGTTTTCATGGTTTTGAAAATTAAAAAAGTACAATAATTATCACTTTTAGTCATTTGTCAACAGGCAAACCATACTGTGCAGAACACTGACTCCAACTGATGGTGTCGCTATCAGAAGTAATATCATGCCACTAAGACTGTGATGAGTGATGTGCCATATGTTCTATAAATACCAAAGGCAATCTCAGAAAATTAGACGATCAATGTAGGGTTAAATTAACTATAAACACAGATTGCTCCTAAGAACAACTAGAGGTACCCTAACTCAAGATCATTAAAACAACTTTTATTAATCGAATAGTTGGCTAAGATTAAAAGAACAGAATTAAAATTCCTAGCTGAGAGCCTGCACGACATGTTTCAAAATTGCTGGCTTCATCAGGAACCACTGTAGACTTAAGGCCCCGTCACACGCAACGATGTAGCTAACGATATATCGCCGGGGTCACGGATTCCGTGACGCACATCCGGCATCGTTAGCGATGTCGTTGCGTGTGACACCAACAAACGGCCGTTAACGATCAAAAATACTCACCTTATCGTTGATCGTTGACACGTCGTTCATTTTCATAAAATCGTTGATTGTTGAGGATGCAGGTTGTTCGTCGTTCCCGAGGCAGAACACATCGCTATGTGTGACACCTCGGGAACGACGAACTACAGCTTACTTGCAGCCGCCGGCAATGAGGAAGCAAGGAGGTGGGCGGTATGTTACGGCCGCTCATCTCCGCCCCTCCGCTTCTATTGGGCGGCCGCTTAGTGACGCCGCTGTGACACCGCACGAACTGCCCCCTTAGAAAGGAGGCGGTTTGCCGGCTAAAGTGACGTCGCTAGGCAGGTAAGTCCGTGTGACGGCTCCTAACCATATTGTGCACCACGGGCAGTGATTTGCCAGTGACGCACAAACGACGTTCAGGTCTTAAATTGACAGCTATTGAAAAGGTTAGCAAGTCGGATAGAGGAGGAGATTTTCAAGGAAAGATCTTCAATCGTGAATCCTTTTGGATTTTTAAACTTGATACAAAAGGGTCCCAAAGGGGCTAAATATCCGCCAAGACTTAATTGTTCAATATAATTAATTTTGCATGAAATAGTAATGTTTTTTCATGTGTATAGGTTTTTATTATATTGCTTATGTATTGTTATTATTTTATTATGTGTGCATTTATTTATGAGTGATTTTTCCCTGTGCACAGGTGCACCTGTCAGGTGTTTGAGGGACCCAATTTGGACCTGGTGCATGTTGGGATACAGCATACTATATAGGGGTATTGCCAATCACTGTTAGTATCCATGAATAAGACAGCGATATTTTTATGTCGAAACGCGTTGGTCATATGTCTTGTTTTCTGTTGGATGCCATCTTGTTTTCTGTTGAATGCCATCTGATATGGACTTTTAAAGAAAAATAAATGGTGTTTTTATTTATTCCTGCCTGAGATCCGCTGGATTTGTTTCTTGCCTTGGATTTTAAATTCATTGCATCATACTCTTCTGAATCATTGACAGCGCTGAAATAAAAACACGCTTATCTGCAAGTATTAAAACGTACTTTACAACGGAGCTTAAAGTTGGTTAGGTTCAGCAGGTGGAGCAGTAGCCATAGTCATTGATTGTTCAGATCAAAAGTGCTACCCAGAGTTGTACCTGCTGACGCACAACCTGTGAAGATGGGTGGTTTTCCTACAGTTCAATCTAGCACTGTTTAATCCCACTACATTCTATAGAGTGCTCCTTTGTGTTTTTGACAACACCTTCCCAACACCCCGATTCTTACTCAAGGCCATAACTAAGAAATGGGTTGTTCAAAATGTGATTGAAGACAATTATGTCACCTTGTTACATTTTAATTATGGTTTTATTGTTGGATAATACATAAATATAATATTTTGAAGAGTACTGGAGCACTTTTATGGACTTTGCAACTGTGTCATCATTAAATTTCCGACCATTTTGCCTCCGTAGAGTCTGTGTAACTCCTTTAATTAGCTGGTCAAGCTGCTGATTATGACATCCATCTGATGGCTCGCTGCTTGCTTTCTCTGCACTCCCACTCCATTCTCTAATTTTGTAAAATATATAACCATCTATATTATCTTCAAGTAACCCCTTAGTACGGTAGTCATTGCAAGAAAACTTTGAGATGTTTTTATGAAAAAAAAAAACAAAAATTAAAAAAAAAAACTACTTATAAAAATGTTTAGAAATGTTTTTTTTTCTACATCTTCATCTGGATAAATTGAAAGAAACTAGGAGTAACCATCTCCTTCCCACTACCCACTTCACCTCCTTCTGCAGGCTGGACTTTTGTCAGGAAAGTCTGTAGTTTCTCAATGAGTTGTTAATCCTCATAGTGTGCATTGTATGCACTGCCAGGATATTCTGGACCAGGGGGTCATGTGAACACAAGTATGCAATATGCATACTCCCTGCCACGCACTGACTAGACATGTGCGGCATCATTCAATTTCAGTGAATTGAAGGAGGCTGCACACGTCTAGTCGGAATGTGGCCAGAAGAATGCATATCGCATTGGTCTCGCCGCCGGTGCTGGGGAATCCAGACAGCGTGTGCTGTGAGGAGTCGCCAGTCTGCAATCACACAGACTGACTGAAAACTTTATGGTTAAACCTGGACAACCTCTTTAAGAAAACATAAGATGCAATCTGATTACTTCAAACTTTACAATATCACTTGGATCAGCCGCCATTACTGCCTTGCCAGACTGAGGGCAGAGGTTCTTCTAATCAAAGAAGTCTCCATTGAGTACTTTCTCCTTATTCATATCAATTTGTCTATTTTACAACATTTCCCTAAGTTAACTGCTGTCATCTTCCATTTTTTTTGTGGCAAAGGACAGCTTTACTGACGACCTTTAATACATCCTACGTTTCATTGTTTAATTATATTTTCCAGAACACTTACAACAGCTGCCATCATGAAGGACCGTATAATAACCCAAGCAGCCATATAAACAAGTAGCACACTAACTCTACAGTGTGACTAGAGCCGAGCTATCAATAAAATATATAACAAACACTGACACTGATGTGTCCCGCAGGATAAAGTAAAGCCTATGAAATGCACTTAAAAAGAAGGATATCCCGAGACAGCCCTACTCGTATTAAAAGAAGACACGTAATATTCATTTTGGAGGTTATCCGCCAAAGCATTATTTGAAATATTATGGCACAGGAAATATAAGTAATAACATATTGAGTTTGAGAAAATGAATATTTGATTTTCATATTGATTCATCACAAAAACATTATCCATTAGAATGAAAAGTTGCCTAAATGGGTTACAATATAAAGATGCCAAACTATTTCATTGAAGCTATGTAAATTTGCCAAACATCCTCATGAATAAGTTACAATAATGCATAATCATAGCAGCTAATGTCTTTTCTTACACCGTTCATTTAGCTGCTGTCTATAAGATTAAAATTGTCCATAAAAATAATATTGTGCACTTTTTTTCAACTCTCCCCTCCATCTAATTCTTCACTGGAGAATGCATCATGTCTACTGAGCTACAATTGTACTTCTAAACTCTTAGAAATGGACACTATTTCAGGGATTAGATAAAACTACTATAGTGCACAAATTTTCACACCTGGTGTGTAACGCCTGCCTGGAGCCACAGACTCAGACTAGCTGTAAAGGGAGGCTAGAGGAAAGCCGCTCACAAAGCAGGATCCCGAGAACTCTGCAACCCTTTAACCCCTATACAGGGATTTGGAATTATACAGAGCCCCAGATATCTCCACTTATGGTAGGCTGTAGTCCGTGGTATTCAGGCAGGGTCTTAAACCAGGAAATGCAATACAGGAACAGAATCAGCAGGCAAGGGTATAGTAAGGACACAAAGCAGAGGTCAAATCCGGAACTGGCAGCAAGGCACAAAAACGACAAGCAGGAGGGTAGTCAGAAAACAAGCAGAGGTCAGCACACAGGAATCACTATACAAACAGAACAGGAACCAGGAATACATAACTATCTCTGGCAGTGGTCAGCAGACAGGAGGGGGAATATGAAGGGTTTGGTGTCTTCCAATTGGTTGTAGCTAAATGATGGTAACTTCAGCTGGAAGACACATACCACTTACAGTCAGCCAGTGGTACTGTAGATCCCATGGAAACCAAACCCAGTAGATGAGCAGAGCCTGCACCCACCAGCGCCACTGGTATCGACTCCTCTCCCACCACCAGCACTATCCACGGCAGGAACATGGTGTCACCCGGTGATTGAAGCAGAAGTTGATGGAGGGGACATAACATGGTGTCTCTATGTCACTGCAACAATACATGTTGCAATAGGAAAAATGTATTACTTAAAGGGATTGTCCAGGCAACATCAACATTTTGTCATTGGCTTGGTATGTTAATAAACAACAAACAAAGCTATATTCTCCTATTGGCACTCATTGGGATCCAGCGCAGGCCGCTCCATTGTCTACATGTATACCCTGAATAAGTGTTTATACCAATCAAAGTGGTTCAATTACAGCAAACTGTGATTGGCTGCTATTGGCTGCCATGCAAGTTGTGTTTGTTTGCCATTGTCAGGTGTCTTTAGCAGTGCAACTTCACTAACATCACTGATGACGTACTGCTGAAGACACCTGATCATGGCAGCCAATCATACATCGCAGGAGTCCTGCTTTATTTATTGTTTTTCAACTTTCCAAGCCAACAGTAGAATTTTAATTTTTCTGGGACCACCCCACTAATTTATATAGCTCTTATTTTTTATGTTCCCATGGCAAATTGGAACCAAAATGGGGCCGGCGTGGGTGTAACTGTTTGGAGACCCAGAGGTTAAGGGGACAACTTAGAAATAAGAATAGGGAATAACAAGTTAGTAGATTGTTTATCTATCACTATGTGAGTTCTTAGATATATAGAGTTATTATCCATACCTTGCATTATTGCTACTTGTGCAGCTGTTTCAATTTAAAGGGAACCTGTCAAATAAAAAAAAAATATTAATTTCCATATGGTGTTAATCTGTTAGTTCATAGTGTTCTAAAGCTGTGCGGTTCTGCACTAATGCACTGCAGAACCAGCTGTCAATCAGTGTTGGGGGCGTGGTTACAGCTGCCACTCACTATGCACAGATGGTGACTGTAGCTGCACCGGCCACTCCCCTATGACTGAATAAAGATCATTTTCTCCTGACAGTGGGGCTTTCAATGTGGCAGCTAGACAGCTATAGAACGCTATTAACCAGCAGATTAACCATATATCTGCAAGTTTCTTGTGGGCTTTTTTTTACAAGCATTTTAGACTGAAGATTGTTCTGATTAAGCTCATTAATCCAGTATTATAGGGGACAGATGTATGTCAGGATGGATCCACAATGGTTCCAAAGTCAGACATATTCAAAAATGTATTAAAAATATTATTTTATGCTTTTCTGATAATTATACAGTTTGCTTTCACTAGCTGAAAGAGACCCACTTCATTTTGCAACCTGGCCCTAACTTTTCTACTGATGCCCCTGATCACAGAGGGCAAAGGAGCAGCTGAAGGCTAACACATCTTTATACTCCTGCGTCCTGCGACAATTCATTCTGTCTGCCCTGGATCTGGATATTGTACTTTAACTGAGCTATGTTAATAAAAGTAAGAAAAATATATGGATAATGATATTGATCTACATCAATAATAAGTCTGAATACGACTGCAGCAAAGACAGGAAAATAACAAATAATATGATGATGAACAGAAAAGGGAGCTACAAATTTTGCGACTATAATTTAATGCATTTGAAACATAGAGTTTAACAAATATGTAAGGTATACTCAATGTCATTAATTTAAAGGGGTTGTCCACTACTTTTACATGAATGGCCAATCCTTAGGATAGGTTATCAATATCTGATCAGCCGGGTATGACCCCCCGCACCCTTGCCGATCAGCTGTTCTTGCTCCCGGCGGCAGCAGGCAGTCAGAAATGCTCAACTCGCCGGAGTTCTCCGTCTTCTCATAGTGGCCACTCCGGTGTACTGTACATCTGCCTCCTATTGATATGAATGGGAGGAAGATGTGCAGTACCTGGCCGCGGCCACTATCAGATGGGTAGGCAGCTCTGAAACTGAGTATTTCCGGCTGCCTGCTGCCGCCAGGACCGAGAACAGTTGATCGGCGGGGGTTCTGGGTGTCGGACCCCAGTTAATCAGACATTGATGATCTATCCTAAGGATAGGCCATCAATGTAAAAGTAGTGTGCAACCCTTTCAACACTTCTATAATGTCTAGTGTAATTTTGAAGCCCCCGATTACAATCTAATGTGTGGCTGCATGAGAAGACAATTGGACATGTTGGATTTTAACATGTCTGATCCTGTCTGTGTTTAGATTATGTGAAAAAATATGAGCTGTAGATTTCATATGTACTTTACAATTTAACCTGTCAGAATTAAGTAAAAACTGATAGTATGATAAATGTATAGATTTTATACGTTGTTCTATGCCATGCATATATCATATTTATGCCATTATTTCCCGTTACTTGCCCCGTAATCTCAGTACTTTCACTGTCTTTACTTCAAATGATTTCTCATTATGAGCTTCTTCACTACTTATCCTGAAAGCCCGTTCTGAAGGTTTTAACTCTCCAGATTGTTCTCGGTGCTGCTATATTTATAAAATGCTTGTATCACATATTTCTCTCTATTGACTAGAAAGCTAGACAGACAGTCTGAACTGTTCCAATTCCCTAAGATTCCCAAATCGTTGACTCGTGCTAGTTCTGAAGCCTGGAGAACTGAGATACGTTATTGTTTGTCATTTTATTTCTTGTATTTTTTTTTTATATTACACAGGAATTTAATCCCAGTCTAGTACAAGCAACCTTTCTTATTTCATTCCTTTGTTGGAATTTACGCTTTACCTGTATATTATTTTATCTGGCATTCATAAAGAGCCTATACTATGAATCTTTGCCAATAGAGCTAATTATGGATCTGTGCTGTGATAACACTAAGGGGTACTTTGTACACTACGACAACGCAAGCCGATTGCAGCGATGTCGCACGCGATAGTCCCCGCCCCCGTCGCAGCAGCGATATCTTGTGATAGCTGCCGTAGTGAACATTATCCCTACGGCAGCTTCACATGCACTTACCTGCCCTGCGACGTCACTCTGGCCGGCGACCCGCCTCCTTCCTAAGGGGGCGGGTCGTGCGGCATCACAGCGACGTCACACGGCAGGCGGCCAATAGAAGCAGAGGGGCGGAGATAAACGGGATGTAAACATCCCGCCCACCTCCTTCCTTCCGCATAGCTGGTAGAGGCAGGTAAGGAGATGTTCCTCGCTCCTGCGGCTTCACACACAGCAATGTGTGCTGCCGCAGGAACGAGGATCAACATCGTACCTGTCGCTGCAGCAACATTATGGAAATGCCTGACACTACACCGATGATACAATTTTGACACTTTTGCGCTCGTTAATCGTAGTAAAAATGATTCACATACTCCGATGTCGACAACGACGCCGGATGTGTGTCACTTTCGATTTGACCCCCACCGACATCGTAGCTGCGATGTCGTAGTATGCAAAGTACCCCTAAGTCTTTATTTTATCAGCAGCAATGAGATTTTAGAATAAAATGTACATTATTGTAGTAAAAAGATTTTTCAGTGAAGGAATGTTTTTTTTTTATAAATGCAGAATAAAAAAAATACAATAATAATCATAACTTACTTCCCCATACTTGCTAAGCTGTCCTTTATGACACGCCACCACTGTAGCCAATCACTGACCTGTAAAGGTGATCCATTACAACAAGTGATTGACTGCAGCAGTAATATGCCCTTGTCAGTAGATCACTGATGCAGCAAGACATAAAGAAACCAGTAAAGGAATGAGAGGCTTTTGAAAGGGAACAGTGGAAGATTAGTATGGTGAGTGTGACCTATTTTACTATTTTCACTAATTCCAAGACGTAAAATTTTTTGGCTGGGCAACTCCTTTAAGTAAAAAAATAATTTAATTATGTAAATTGTAAATCTAGAAAGACAGAGAATTGCATTTGTTGTTATTGCATTTCAGAAACAATTCATTGAAAATTTAATTCATATTATCTATCTATCTATCTATCTATCTATCTATCTGTCTGTCTGTCTGTCTGTCTGTCTATCTAGATATGGTTACACTTAAACTGTGACAGACAGGATAAAAAGAAAATCATGAAAGTCACATTGTATGATTTTTAAATAATTATTATTTTATTGCATGAAATAAGTATTTGATCACCAACCAACCACCAAAAATTCTGGCTCTCACAGACGTGTTATTTTTTCTTTAAAGTGAACCTGTCAGGTGCAATATGCACCCAGGACCACGAGCAGTTCTGGGTGCATATTGCTAATCCCTGCCTAACTGCTCCAGCCTATAGTAGCATAGATAAAGAGATCTTTAGAAAAAGTATTTCTAAAGATTTTTAATAAAATGATAATGAGGCCAGGGACTAGTCCCAAGGGTGTTATATCCCCTGACTAGTCCGCCCTCTTAACATGGTAGCACGCCCACAGGGGCATGCTAAGATGCTACTGAATGCAGCATCACCAGCGGTGACGTGCGTACCTATGCCAGGGACTTCTAAACAGTGTTGATAGCGGACGCAAGTACACACGTGCTACCATGCTAAGAGGGCGGACTAGTCAGTGCAAGCAATGCCCTTGCGACTAGTCACTGGCCTCATTAGCATATGATAAAAGCTCTTTAGAAATGCTTATTCTAAAGATCTCTTTATCTATGCTACTAGATGCTGGGATGGTGAGGCAAAGGTTAGCAATATGCACTCAGAAATGCTTGTGGTTCTGGGTGCATATTGCACCGGATAGGTTCCCTTTAAGAGGCCCTCCACCATTGCCAAGACCAAAGAGCTGTCAAGGACACCAGGGACAAAATTGTACACCTGCACAAGGCTGGGATAGGCTACAGGACAATAGGCAAGTCGCTTGGTGAAAAGGCAACAATTGTTGGTGCAATTATTAGAAGATGGAAGAAACACAAGATTACTGTCAATCTGACTCGGTCTGGGGCTTCATGCAAGATCTCACCTTGTGGGGTAAGGATGATTCTGAATCAGCCCAAAACTACACAGGAGAACCTGGTCAAAGACTTGAAGAGAGCTGGGACCAAAGTCTCAAAGTTTACCATTAGAAACACAATACACCATCAAGAATTAAAATACTGCAGGACACACAAGGTCCCCCTGCTCCCGCCAGCACATGTCCAGGCCCATTTGAAGTTCACCAATGACTAACTGAGGAGGCATTAGAGAAGGTCATGTGGTCAAATGAGACCAAAGTAGAACTTTTTGGTATCAACTCCACTCGCTGTGTTTGGAAGAAGAGGACGGATGAGTACAACCCCAAGAACATTTTCCCAACCATGAAGGTGGAAACATCATACTTTGGGGGTGCTTTTATGCAAAGGGGACAGAACAACTGCACCCTATTGATGGGAGGATGGATGGGGTCATGTATCATCGGATTTTGGCCAACAACCTCCTTTACTGAGTAAGCGCTTAGAAGATAGGTCATGGGTGAGTCTTCCAGCGTGACAATGACCTGAAATTCACAACCATAGAAAGCTTTTGGGGGAGATGAAACTCAATGTTGCCCAGCGACAGCCCCGAAACCTGAAAGATCTAGAGAAGATCTGTATGGAGGAGGCCAAAATCCCTGCTTCAGTGTTTGAAACTTTGTCAAGAACTAAAGGAAACATCTATTAAAAAAAGATCTTATCTGCCATAGCAGACAAGCAGAACAACAAACCTCCCCTCCCCATGTAGTCACAAACCTGCCCACCCACACATACATAATCGGGAAAAGGCTTGTCAATGGCAGCCAATGTAAGAAGACTATGCACTGCTACATCTGACACGTTGGGTCAATTACCTGCAACAGGATGAGAAACTGAAAGAGACATACATGGCATACCTCAAAACCAGACACAGTCAATCAAAATATTGATATACCATACCAACCACCAAGAACACTCTGAAATGATAGTATCAAGATGTCTAATTTATTGGTAACAAGATAGAAGTCTGCCGGGCGTCTGATGTAGTGACAGTGGACACAGGTACGCGCATCACCACTGATGACGCTAGACAATGGGCATTGAATAGCATGTTAGTATGCCTTTGTGGGCGTGCTAACATGCTAAGAGGACCGAGAGAGTGCAGGAACTAACGCCCTTGGGACTAGTCCCTGCGCTCATTAGCATATCATAAGGGATCTTTAGAAATACTTATTCTAAAGATCTCTATATGTATGTTACTAGATACAGGGACGATTAGGCAGGGATTAGCAATATGCACCCAGAATTGCTCGTGGTTCTGGATGCATATTGCACGTGACAGGTTCCCTTTAAAATTCTGTCTACATAGATATTGATATTCAAAGTGAAGCTGTTGACATTTTACATAGTTGGACAACTCTTCAAAGGTGACATGTGTGGCGCCCTGGACTAGCCAGGTCGTCACAGGTACTGCAACAACACATCTCACACCCCGAGATAGGCACATCAGCCAGACACCAAATCCTTGTTGCCTCCCTCCAGGGGCTGATGTCTACACTAGGTGGGGTGGAGCCAGGCGGTTGGCCCCACCCACTGAGGAGTTCACAGTCCTGGAGGCGGGAAAGGAAGGCAGTTGAGTAAGGGAGGTCAAAGAGTGAGGAGTAAAGTGGTAGTAGAGGAGCAGACTGACCGTGTCCGGGTACGTGGCCCGGGCACCATGAGCAAGGTTGGCAGACGGTGGTGGCCGTCTGCAGGAGAGGCAGATCAACGCGGAACCGTAGGACCGGGGACGGGCGGTGGCCCGCCGGTACCGAACCGGGGAGCGAAGTGAAGCCAGCACAAACCGGCAGGGCCTGCGGACCCCGACCAGGCTTGCAGTCGCCGTTAAACAGGTCAAATCCGTTAGTGACCGGAACCCCAGGGGTTTCCAAACAGCCAAGACCCGATTGAAGGCAACCGCCCAAACAGCGAAAGGGAAATATAGCTACCGCCACAGCTAGAGTTCCCAGGGCCGGAGCCTGCGGACAAAAGGGCTCCTCCGGCATATATCCAAGCGGGGAGTGGGTTACTGGTGGGAAGCCATCGGGACCGAAGTTACACAAGAGGTGCAGGGAAAGGGAGCCACCACCAACCGTCCGGGAGAAACCACAGCAGCTGGCTGCGGGACCCGTCCATCCAGCCGTTTGTTTTACCAGAGACTCTGCATCCATTCTTGGCTGAGTGAGTACCACCGTGCCATCTGGCACCGCGCTGCCCCCGCGACCCTGCACCTCACCAACCGCGCCCTCCCCGCCTCACCCTACCGGGCCCCGGGACAACCAACCCCTACCCACGGAGGGGGAAACAACATCCCAGCTGCTCCCTGCCGTCACTCCCGGGATCCCCGTCACCAGCAGCGGTGGTGCCCCAACCTCACCACAATCCGTGGGTGGCATCACGGACCAAATCCCCAAACCACCCCTTTCACTCACGGGCGAGGAGCGCCGCTCGAGTCCCCGGATCCGGCCCACCGCTCGAGCCACCGAGCAGCAGCAGCGCCGGACCTGAGCGTGGTGAGTGCAGCGCCCTCCCCGCCCGCGACACATGTCTTTATGATTCATGGGAACACTATAAAAAGAGGGTGTCTGGGGATATTCAATGAATAGATAGCCAAATTAATTTTTACTGATCAGAACTGACATTTTGATCTCTACCAATATACTTTTCAATTACAACATAAAATAAACAAGTGGGCAATTTTGTATCATATTTAAGATTTTTTAGATTATGAAGACACGTCTTTGTATTGACACTTATTTATAATAATGAGATTGCCTCCTTTGTTTGCCGATGTAATTACTATGCCAGTATTAGTCAAGCAATACGATCAGGGAGCCATCCAAATAGCTCCAATTTTTTTCTGAAGCAGGTCAATGATGCTAAACATACACACAATGTCATTGTGAACTATCTTCAATGAAAAGAAGAAAAACAAGTCCTAGAAGTGATGGACACAGAATCTTAGTCTTAAAATCATAGAGTTTGTCTGGGACTCATACAAAGAGACAGAAGGAATTGCCCAAGCCTAAATCTACAGAAGACCTATGGTTAGTTCTCCAAGATGTTTGATACAACCTACCTATTAAGTGTATGTAGAAGAATTGATGCTGTTTTGAAGGCTAAGGGGCACTTTGCACGCTGCGACATCGCAGGCCGATGCTGCGATGCCGAGCGCGATAGTCCCCGCCCCCGTCGCAGCGGTGATATCCTTGTGATAGCTGCCGTAGCGAACATTATCGCTACGGCAGCTTCACATGGACTCACCTGTCCTGCGACCGTCGCTCTGGCCGGCGACCCGCCTCCTTATTAAGGGGGCGGGTCGTATGGCGTCACTGCGACGTCACACGGCAGGCGGCCAATAGGAGCGGAGGGGCGGAGATGAGTGGGATGTAAACATCCCGCCCACCTCCTTCCTTCCGCATATCCTACGGAAGCCGCAGTGACGCCGGTAGGAGATGTTCCTCGCTCCTGCGGCTTCACACACAGCGATGTGTGCTGCCACAGGAACGAGGAACAACATCGGACTGCCGCGTCAGCGTAATCATGGATTACGCCGACGCTGCACCGATGATACGATTACGACGCTTTTGCGCTCGTTAATCGTATCATCGAGCCTTTACACACTACGATGTCACATGCGATGCCGGAAGTACGTCATTTTCAATTTGACCCCATCGACATCGCACCTGCGATGTCGTAGTGTGCAAAGTACCCCTAAGGATGGTCACACCAAATATTGAATTGTTCTAGATTTCTATCTTATTTATTTACTTTGTATTTTGGTAATTCATAAAAATAAACTATTAGCACTTGTATTTTGTAAAGCATTTTTACTTTGCAGCATTTTTTCCACATCTGCCTTAAAATTTTACATTATACTGTACTTCTTACAACACTTTAACATTAATTTATCATTGATAGATGCTAAGTTTAGACAAATGCATTAATAACAAGATCTTGGCATAAGGTAAGCTGTAAAGTATTCTTCATACAATTTACTCTTTCTTTTTACATTCAAAAGCCTTTTAAGATTATGAAGAGTATATATATGACCATTTATTATTCCTCCTGTATTACAGGAGCTGTGTCATCACAGACAATGCATTTCTTCTGACAGCTGCCCATCAATGTCCTTAGTTCTCTAACATTACCTGACATCAAACATTAATATTTCAAGTTCAGAAAAAAAATCATGTAAAACCTTAACATCTATAACACCTTTGACATACTGGTACATCAAAGATCATGTCCCTGCCTTTGCATGCCCGCATCTTTCCTTGCACATAATGGCTGATTTAATAGCCATGGGTGGATCCGAGATCTGCTCGCATCTGTTAACCAATTAAATCCCACTTTCAATCTCTGACAGTGGCATTTAACATGCGTTCCCCTGCTGACGGCACCCCCATGATGTGATCATGTGGCACCAATAGGTTGTCACGATAGCCAGGGGTCAACTGATGACCCCTGTGTCTATCATTACGAGCTGGCATTCATAAGAGATTGTCATTTCTGCTCTGTATTGCACAGGCAATTGGATGATCACAGCTTCAAGGCCCCTTGGGACTAGTAAATACAATAAAAAGTGGAAAAAAGTTTAAGAAAATATAAAAAAATAAAAAACAAAAGTTTAAATCACCCACATTTTGCCCCATTAAAAACAGAATAACATTTGTTAAAAGACACATGATTGGTATTGCTGCATTCATAAAAGTCCGATCTATCAAAATATAAAATAAATTAATCCGATCAGTAAACAACATACCGAGAAAAATGTAAATGCCAGAATTAACTTTTTTTGGTTACCACAACATTAGAATAAAATCAAATAAAAAGCGATTTAAACATTGTATTTACCAGAAAATGTTATCAGTATTAGTGATGGGTGGAATTGCAGATACCCGGTTCGGGCCCGGAATTGATACTAGATACGTGGCCGGATGCCAATCCCCAAATAAATCTATGGGGATCCAAATCAGGAGCTTAAAAATTGGAACAGGAGCGTTATACTTATCAAGTCTCCCGCGGCTTTAACACTATTTCCTGAGGTGCTCATTAACATCATACATATGCACTGCATGTCCCGCCCACTGGCAGTCCCTATGTCTCTGATTGTTTGCAGTGAGACAGTGTGTTTGACTGCTTTCAATCAGAGACACATTACATATGTGTGTGTGTGTGTGTGTGTGTGTGTGTGCATCTCTATTGCAGTAAAAATAAATAAATGAAATAATTAGCATAGAGTCCCCCCATGTTATGATACCCAGCACAGATAAAGCCTACAGCTACAGACTGCAACCCTGCAACCCTCTGTGCTTATCTTGGCTGTGTATCAAAATAAGAAGAACTGCATGCAGCTTTTTTTTTAATTATTTAAATAAATATTTTTTTAAAAAAATGGCATTCAAACTTGAATGCTTCACAGGGGCGTGATACCATGGAAGCCATGCCAACGCCAACAAGGCAATGAGACGCCCAGGGGGCTAGAGCCTCTAATCATTTACATAGGGAACATATAAGTAATAAAACATATTTTTATACATTCATATTACCGACTATTACAACACAGGGATGGGTAGGAAGGGGTTACAAGGCCACACATCACCCTGCTTGCAGGTTAGAATGCATAAGGGATCTGACAGGTTTCCTTTAATGAAAAATAGGTAACTAAAAAACCCGATATGATCTATTTAGCAAAAAAAAACTGAAGACGGTTTGAGATCTATGTCTTCCAATTGTGATTTGTAAACTAAAACGCACCTGTATTACAAAATTGTCTTTAGACCTTAATCAATTTTTTATTCCACCATTTGCTGTAGTTTCTTTGTTCACCCAAATCTAAGAAATGTTGGAATATATCTTAGAAATAGCAATAACCAAATGAACGTCCCCCTTGGTAAGAGAGCAGTAAATAGCAATCGGGGTATTGTAGAAAAACAAATAACTCCTAAAACATAGCATTTAATAAATATGCATTAAAAAGTGGACTGCCACCATAAAAGAATAAAGAGTGTTTATCATGGGCTGTAGAACCAAAATACCAGCCTCAGACAGATACACTCAGGCACCAAATGCAGGGGGTATGAAAGGACAAGTCATACACATACCTGCATCCTTGTCACATACAAAATGGTTGCTATGTTAGGACAGCAAATGCCATAAATCAACCGCAACCATACAGATAAAGTAGAAAAAAACGGTCTTACCGTATTTTCAAGGGCATAAGATCATAGAGCTCAACCTCAGGCGACCTCACCAAGGTCATACACATAATACCTTATGTTGGCTCAACCAAATAATGTACCTCCCGACGCGTTTCAATAAATGATCATCATGGCGGCACATGCAGCTAGGGGTTCCTCCTTGCTGGACGTCTATCGGTCTGTCCATGGGGCAAATCTACTGTCTGCCAGACCTGATGTTATTGCTGGTATGACGATTAGTACCGTATCAAGACTCCCCTGATGATCATTTATTGAAACGCGTCGGGAGGTACATTATTTGGTTGAGCCAACATAAGGTATTATGTGTATGACCTTGGTGAGGTCGCCTGAGGTTGAGCTCTATGATCTTATGCCCTTGAAAATACGGTAAGACCGTTTTTTTCTACTTTATCTGTATGGTTGCGGTTGATTTATGGCATTTGCTGTCCTAACATAGCAACCATTTTGTATGTGACAAGGATGCAGGTATGTGTATGACTTGTCCTTTCATACCCCCTGCATTTGGTGCCTGAGTGTATCTGTCTGAGGCTGGTATTTTGGTTCTACAGCCCATGATAAACACTCTTTATTCTTTTATGGTGGCAGTCCACTTTTTAATGCATATTTATTAAATGCTATGTTTTAGGAGTTATTTGTTTTTCTACAATACCCCGATTGCTATTTACTGGAATATATCTTATCAGATAATTCTGCCTCTTTATCCATTTATGAACCATTTCTTCACCTATTCCTGCCTATAAGTCCATCTTGGTCAAAGATAGACTCACTAACAGCACAATGAGGTGTCAGCTTAGACAGCATATTTTACTCTATGAAAAAGGGCAGGGGAGGAGTAGTGTGGAGCAGAGTGAGAAAACAGGCAGAGGCAGAGGAGACAGACAGTGCTGTAGTTAGTTAGAGATTCACCTTAAACCAATGGTCGATTCATAACTCGGTGCTGCTACATAATCTCCTCCATACTGCTGCCTAACCCACAGGGCTGAAAACTAGTGGAAATGCAGATACAAGTCATAAAATTATGTTTTTCCTCATGTATATGCTCATTCAGCTTATCCTGAAAATCTCAACGAGTGGGCACCACCTTGGTAAAAAATGTCACAAGATTATGTATAAATGATATTTAGCAAACAGAGAAACATAAGTAGTATTAAAGAAATTACTGTGAGGTATTGAGTTGTCTGGATATTAATCTAGCTTTGACATGAGGTAAAAGACTTGTCAGAAAGCTCAGAACTATGGTTCTATGTATCCTTCTGCTGGATTTCTCTCCCTGCTCCTCATTCTCCCCTCTTCCCTTGCGTTAGACTAAAATAGGTTGTGTCAAAGAAGAATGCAATGAACCGACTGTCGCTCTTGCTTGAGCATGAAATATTTGAGCTGTTTTATCAGAGTAGATGAAGACTTTAGGAGACAGGAATTATTTTAGTTTATAACACTATTGATCATTTTTGAAAGAGTAACATATCAAGAAATTACAATAGAATTTAAGGCAAAATGACACATATGAGGTCCGTTATAAAATATATAAAGAACTGAAATAAAAAAATGAAATCAAATGAAAAAACAACAGGTTACAGTGAACAGACATTCTGCGTTAAGTGTGCAAACAATAATAGCAATCACAGATAGCACATAAGGTAAGATAGCTTATTTGCATAGCAAAGCATTATGTTTATACTGTTGACATATGCTCTGTTCTTTTCATGCATTATTTCCTTGCTGTCAGCATCTACAGCATTTTTAAGACAGTAATAAATACTGGAAATCCCAATGAAACCGATTATAAGTCAATGTGGCTAATCAGGATTCATTAGCATCAGTATGAAATGGATTTGATAAAGCTGCTGCAGAAATATGTTAAATAGAAATCACTATAAATTGTGTTAGAATTTAAAAGCAATATATAATCCAATACTCTTAGATCAGCATACATTAGTTAAATTAATGTAGTCGCTAACAGACTGGATTGTCTACTAAAGAAAATACGCAAACATTACTTTCAATATGGTATTACATATAAGTTACATTTTTTTGGCCAGTAGCCACAATTAACAAGCCAGCACTATGGGACCAAATTACAGAAAAAGAAATATTACACACATACATTGTTAGAGTCATGCTATTTATGCAAAGTGGTGGAACCCTTTAATCTTTGTTGATTTTAGTGAAATTTGAAGGAAAGGAAATGTTTGTTTCTGGCAGAAAACTGCTTGAAATATCATGACATTTTTGCAATCTGTAGCTGTGGAAAAAAAAATTATGACTTTTGGCATTTGTACACCATTATTGGCCAGCTCTGATTACTTTTTAACAAGTAGGCGGGGCTTAGTTGGTAGGAGATTGTGGTGAACACTTCTTAAAAAATCATCAAAATTTATTCTGCAAAGTTGGTGTAAATTACTACAGGAATTTAATGCAGCCTTAGAGTGGAGAACATTCCTTGCAATAGCCCACGGCAAAAAAAAGGTGTGACAAATGAATTTATAGCAAGACAAAACAAACCTAGCCAGAATCCTACTCCACACTGATGAGGGGCAATACCCCGAAACAGCTGTCTGGATGGATACCTGGGCTTGGTATTTCCCTTGTCATATCTTTAAACTCGTCAAGAGCTGGATATTGACTAAAAGGGCTACTTAATATGGTGGTTATAGTGGTTTCCTAAAGAGAGCCACTCCTTGGCTAGATCCTTCCTGAAGGAATATCTGGCTATTTTTCCGTGTCGAGACGCCTAACAGAGGCTCCATAGACTTTTTTGATTCAAATGAATTAATAGTCGCACGTCTCTTAATAAATTAGTACATCTTACTCCAGCGCATTAGATCGGGTCTAAAAGTCAAGTCAACATATGAAAGGGAACAATTACTATTATTATTTATGCACTTCTATGCCAATGTTTCTGGAGCTTTTTAACACTGTACTCTTAAACTAGTGATCATGGAGGCAGGGATTTTTCCAGTGACTTCCTTAAGTAATATCTAAAACTACTGCTCCTGAAAAAAATACATATCATTCACCTGCACAATAAAGATAGCAGAAGGATGGCGAATTGACCCTTTCACATTAGATTTACATTGGAGTGAGAACATATTTTCAATTAAGGTGGATCCAGACATTTTTGGCAATTATATTAGTAGTTTTTAGGCTGCTGCATTTGGAATGATAGGTGAAAGAACTCTAAAGGGTGCTTTACACGCTGCGACATCAGTAACGATTTATCGTCGAGGTCACAGTGTTTGTAACGCAAATCCGGCGTCGTTAGCGACATCGCAGCGTATGACACGTACGAGTGACCTACAACGATTGCAAAATTGGTAAAAATCACTGCTGTTGGAGAGGTCGTCCAAACACCAAATATCGTCTGGTGAGTAGTGATGTTGTTGCTCGTTCCTGCGGCATCACACATTGCTATGTGTGACACCGCAGGAGCGACGAACATCTCCTAACCTCCGTCCACCGAAAAGAAGGAAAGAAGGAGGTGGGCGGCATGTTCCAGCCGCTAATTTCCGCCCCTCCGCTTCTTTTGGACGGCTGCCGTGTGACGTCGCTGTGACGCCACACAAACCACCCCTTAGAAAGGAGGCGGTTCACAGGGAACAGCGACGTCACAGGTAAGGTAAGTAGTGTGATGGGTGTTAGCGATTTTGTGCGCCACGGGCAGTGATTTGCCCGTGACACACAACCAACGGGAGCGGGTACGCTTGCTAGCGATATCGGTACTGATATCGCAGCGTGTAAAGCGGCCTTTACTTAAATACTTATCAATTGGCACAATATCTTCCTGTCAACCATTAAACATATTATACTTCTTATATTTCTTCAAATCAGATGCAAACATCCAGTATCACATCCAAAAATACATTCAGTTTGAAACAACATATTTATAAGATATTAAAAGAAACATGATGGAAAAACAAATTCCTGGAAGCTTTTTGGAGCACAAAAATTCCTAGAATAAGTTTCTAAGCTCTATTTGCAGAGCACCTAAGACCTAGAACAGAAGAAATCCCCTCAAAGATTAAATTTCGGAAATTACACCTCTCTGGGAATTCATCTATGGCTATAGTGATGATTTAGTTTCTGGAAAACATCCATGGTGACAAATGCAATGAATGTTGCAGAATTAAAAATTGCAAATAAGTCCTTGTTGTGCCCTGTGCATTGCAGTACCTGTACATTGTGTCCAGCTCGTGTGTCTGGAGACCTGCACCTCGTACATTTAGGCCATGTGCCCACGGGGAAAGTGTCCTGCCGATATATCCGCAGGACATTTCGCAGGAGCTCCCAGAAATATGCAGCACAGCTTTGTCTGAGTTGTGCTGCGTTTTTGGTGCGGAAGTTCAACAGAATGTCTTGCGGATATGCTGCGGGCATTTTGCATTGAGGATACAGTACCATGGCTTGGGCACTGCATCCTCAATGCAGAACAAGTGATGGAGGGATCGGTGAGTTCATATTTACTGTATTGCACAGCAACTTGGTTTCTGGCCAGCTCCTGGAGAAGATGGGCAGGGCCTGGATGAGCTCCGGCTGTCACATGACCAAAGCTCGGGCGGTCACATGACTGCAGCTACTGCAGGCTCCGCCCACCTCTTGCAGCCCGCTCCTGGCTACGTCCCGTTCTTCTACACCAAAGGAAGAGTCTCTGGTGTCTCCAATCAAGGCAGGTAAGTATAGAGATCGCGCGGAACAATCCGCATTGACATGCAGTTCTCTGCGGCTGCAGGAAATCCGCAGCATTTCCTGCAGGTGCAAATTCCACAGCATTGATACAGCACTCCTCAAATACCATGGGATAACATGGGGAGTGTCTGTACTTGTGCAAACCTGTGGATTTGTCTGGAAAATATAAAAAATCTGCAGGTTTTCTGCAGCAAAATTCGCATGAATTTTGTCCCGTGGACACAGGGCCTTAAGCGGGATCTCCTCACTACAATAATGCCAAAGATGTGGACATTAACCATGGTTTAGGCACATTATGGGGCTCAGAAGAGAGGGTGCATTTGGATTTTAGAGAGCAGATTTTACTGAATTTCTTTTTTGAGAGACAAAACCATAGCATTTTCCAGAAACTTTGTGCTACCAGTAATGTGGAAGCCTCCTATATTTCTGTTAACCGATGATGGATCTGAGTGGGGACTTGTGTTTCTGTGGGTTGAGTTGATATTTTTTGTTTATTTTTTTTACTCAATAACTCTGATTGCAGCTGCAAAGTTCTTCAGTGCTCGATCACTGCAGAACATTGCAGCTGTGCGAGCGGCACCGAAAAAGCCTGAGTAATCATGCTGCTACATCGCGGAGGTCCCGATCGGAGGTAGGTAAGAGGTAGTGCGATCTCTATCCCAATCATCTATGTACCGCAATTGATATAAATAATTTTGGTTCCTAATTGACCTAAAACTGGAAAGTTTTATTCTGATTTTATGTCAGATAGTCAGAAAAACATGCAGATGTGTATTTTTAGATAGTGTATGTAAACTTCTAGTTTCAAGTGTAAATATATTGCTTTTAGCAGGACGTGACACTGGATGTTTGAGTCTGATTCTGCTATCGATATGGAGCATTAGTCTATGCACCTCCCGTAATTAGAATTTGGTAATCTGGAATCATTGCTGAGGGTGAGCATAAAAAAATATTGCTACGCTTTCCTTTTATCCTTTACAAAACCATTTCTGAGTCTCTTTTTTATTATTTATTTCCTTCTGTATTTTGTAACCAAGGACAAACATCAGCAGCTTTTATTTCCAGTGACTAGTGCCAAAAAAGCCAGATTTTAATCTCTCTCCTGCTCAGTATAAGTGACTAAGTAAAATGTCCTTAATGCGTTGAAGCTGGCTTGCGCTCTATATGAAAAACTCTTTAAGTGAACCATTAACAGCAACCCATTATGTTACTTCTAGAGTGCACTTTTATTTTTAAGCAAGTTGTAACAACAAATGTTCCGTATTACTCACATAGATGCCACCTGTAGATATAATCCTGTAGCCAACCTCTCTACGAAGATATTAGATATTAAGGTAAGATCGGAAATGACAGTGAGTGAAGGGCATATAGTTTTACGGGCTCAATATGTTTGTCCTCCATTTAATTGTTCGTAAAGTCAAACAGTCAATCATCGTGGAGCAATTATGCTAAAAGCATCCTAGCATTTATTCTGCAATTATTTTTGAGCAGATTAGTAGATTTCAATAAATAATTTCTTTAATTATAGACATCGCTCACAATTCCCATTAGTTATTTTGTACATTGAAATGTGTCTCGTGCTTTTTAGAAAACTGTGTTTACCGTGGAAGGTAGCCGACTAATTAAATAGGGAAGTTCGTTCTATTTATTGTTTCCAGTTTACAATAAGTTGTTTTCAGAGTTAGTTTAATTGCTTATTAGATAATTATAATAATAGTAATAATTATAATGTGTTCTTTCAATCATTACATCTAATTAAAATGTTTTAATGCGGATTGTCAATGAAAATATGTGGCTGACACGAGTGAACTAAAGATAATAAAATATAACATGATTTCTTTTTAAAATGCCAGATTTAAAATCTCCCCGTACTATGTGTAAGTCTATCCAGCAATATATTCCTACAATACAGACTAATAAAATAGTGGCATTGTTCATAGTCTGTAGCTAATAGTTATTACATGATGTTGCAATGTCTAAAGGCGTAGATATAGTCCCTAGATGGAATCAATAGTGATTACTCCAATCTCTTTAAGCTCTGACCTAAACCAATTCAACTGTCTAGTAATTGCTATTGATATAAAACACTCTAATCTGAGTCACTGGATATTAATATTTGTTTGCTCCTGTTTCATCTTGACGCACATCCAGAGACTTTGACAATTTTTGACATCAGAGTCTATGTGTCACTGCCATTCCTCTGTTACTAGAGACTTGTGACAGGACCTGTGCCAGAGAGTCTCATTGCCATCGGAGACTACTCAAATTAAACGTATTCCCTTTCCTTTGGTGCTGAAAGGGTTAATGTAAGTTTTGCTTTCCAGCAGCTTCTGACTTCTGGTCTCAGGTGTTTGCGGTTGGTCACCACTCTCTTCCCCTATACATGGTCCCATCTCCCAGTAGAGAACACCGGTTATTCTGATTCGTTCTGTAGCTAGGCCATGAATTGGAAGTAACTGCTTGAGCCCTTGTTGTTTGAAGCAGTGTAGGCTTCAGTCCTGGTGTCTGACTGCAGCCGTGAAGCTGGGATTTAATCTTTTTTGTTTCCCTATCTGTTGTACCTTCTCTTCATGTTGTATTAGTGCAGCAGTGGGACTAGTGATCCTTGCCTGTCAACTCACTAGCCAGGTTTATTAAAGGGTCTCTCAGGGTTTCAGGTATCCTGCTCGGCAACAAGTGCGAAACCTGTATAGGGACTAGTTAGGAGTGCAGGGTGCAGCTGCAGGTGAGTAAAGGAGGTGTCCCATTTTCCCCCTCACAAGCACCAGGGTCCATCGTTGTTAAGGGGTACCCTTTCTTGTTGGTGAACCCTTTATTGTCATGTGTCTTGCCCCATGCCAGCCCTTCCACAAGTCTATGCGTGACACTATGATGTTTGACTTTGGAGGTCCTGATAAGAGCAGTGTTTTAAATAGTAACAATAAAAAGCAATATAAAATAAGGTTTTCAAAGTTGAAAAAAAACAAAGATCCAGGGTGTAAGCTCCCAACCCTGTAATTTTAAGTTACGTTTTTAAGCCAAATTATATTGCCATAAAGTGTCAAAAGCATCAGACTTAAGTATATCTAAAAGTATCATAAAGTGCCCAATTAAGACTGTCGCACAGAGAGGAAACAATACCAACAGTTTTAAAAGGAAGGAACTCCAGCAGCAAAGTCCAAGGATAATAAAACCAAATTCTTTATTGATTCATATTAAAAATTAGATAAAAATATCCAGACAGGGTCCTATGCAAACAGAGGACGCGTTTCGAACCGGATGGTTCTTAGTCAGTCTCTGGGGAATGAATGAAAACTGGACTGATTCAAATAAGCTGAGAACCCAGTGAGGACGAGGTGGGCGGAGAGTAAGCACCAGGAGGAAAGGGAGGGGTAGAGGAAGAGAGAAAAAAAAAAATTAAAAAAATTAAAAAAAAAATAAAATAAAAAAAAAAACAAAAAACAAAAAAGAGAGAGCCGCCAGGATTTTTTCTATTAATTGAATTGATATCTCATCGGAGGCACAAAGTGACTTAAATAAATTAATGTGGGAGCTGGAGAAAACGATATCAGCCCGCATTAGAACATGGTGGGATAGCCATACCTTGCAAGCTTATGTTGATCATGGGATGATTCCCAGAGGCTTACGCTTGCACAAACGCCCTACAACTGAATTTAATCAAGAATTTGTCTTACAATGGAATAATACTCTTTCGGAATGCTCTAAAAAACTTCTTTTGCTTATAATTGAATATGAACAAACCAAGTTAACATGTCTTGATACTAAAACCAAAGAAGTGGAGGAGTTATTAAATAAATACTCCACTAGTGACACTTACAAATCCATGAGGGAACAAATGAATATCAAAATTTCCAAATTAGAGGATTCTATTACAGCCCTCAAGGAAGGTAAATTTAAAAGAGATTCCAGGGATTATGAGACTGACAGAGTCTATAATTGGCATCAATTCAGACGGAATCTGGCTAATAGACCAAAATCCATCTTGAAAAAAAAGAAGTCTAGTTCCTTTTCTAACAGAGTTAATTTTTCCTCTACGGATTTAGAATCCACGGACCTAGATTCCTCGGATTATAACACAGATACCTCTGAACGAAATATTACAACTGCCTCTACATCGGCCCAGGATCCAAAAAACTTGCCTATTACGAAACAGCAAAGAAAAAAACAAGACGGGCCGGCATTAAACACTCCAGCAGCAGAAAATCCCTTTCAGCACGGTCACTTTACGAGGAGAAAGAAGTATTAGCTTCAGGTCATCATTTTTTTTCTGTTATCAATATGTCTGCTAGTATCCTTAATCAGTATGAGATCCAGGTCTTGGAGAAGGGTTTGAACTTTGTCCCTTCTGTGGACTTTAATCTCTATGAAACTATCCTGGATGTGAACCGATTCATACGTAAAATAACTGTTAAGAAACATTTTTTTCAGGAAACTGATGTTAATGACAATTTTGATGCAGAATCTGAACAGACCCCCCTTTTTTGTCATCTTTCCAGGAACAAATGATATTGCAGAATCTACGGGATCTTTCACAAAATACATGTAAATTGCTTGATGACTCATCTATTTCCAGAAGGATTCCCAACCCTTCCTTCTACCCTATGCAATCTCGTTGTGAACAAATGTTTGATTTTCAAATGGTGGTAGAGAAGGAGCTAACTAAACTGCAGCAGCAGCCGAAAAGTTATTCTACTAATCTTTCTAAGCAGGAGAAAATTGCTATACAGTCATTAAAGAGCAATCCCAACATTATTATCAGAAATGCGGATAAGGGGGGCGCTGTGGTGGTGTTAGATGTTGGTTTATATGAGTCGGAATTGTGTCAAATGCTCAATGATGAGAACGTATATAAAAGGCTTCATAAGGATCCTGTACAGGACATCAGGAATTCCTTAGAGCAATTGATACAGGAAGGTTTATATATGGGATTTTTCAATGAAAAACAGCAAGAGTATTTTCTTCCATCTTGTCCACTGACTCCGCTACTACATGCGCTCCCCAAGTCCCACAAAAATTCTTTTCCCCCAAAATTTCGTCCCATTGTTTCTGGTATTGGGTCGATCACAGAACATCTATCAGAATGGCTGGATGATCACCTGCAGGAACTGGCCAAGGCTTCTCCTAGCCATGTAATTGACAGCAAACATGTTTTGAATATCATTTCTGGTATTAGATGGTGTAATGAGTACAGCTGGATTTCCTGCGATGTGCAGAATTTATACACCAGTATTCCACATCATCTGGCTCTTTTGGCCCTTAGGAGCCTCCTTGAGAAATATACTGGTTACTCATCGGATTTACAGCTGTTTATCCTTGAGGTGACAGGGCTCCTTTTGGAAAATAATTGCTTTTCATTTTTAGGGGTTTTTTATCTCCAGTTGCAAGGATGCTCGATGGGTGCAAAATTTTCACCCTCATTAGCATGTATATTTATGCATTGGTGGGAGGAACAATATGTATTCTGTTCTTCCAACCCCTTTTTGTCTGACACTGCCATATATCTGAGATATCTGGATGATATCTTGGTTATATGGCGGGGAACCCAGGAGACAGCGGTGGATTTCGTTGATTATATCAGCAACAATGCACATAACCTTTCATTTACATACCAGTATCATATTGCGGAGATCAGTTTCCTTGACATGTCACTATACGGTAATCCCATCACGGGTGTTATTGAGAGTAAATTATATCGCAAATCTTGTTCTGTCAACTCATTATTACATGCTAAAAGCTGCCATCCTCGTCATGTAGTACGTAACATACCATCAGGTGAATATGTCAGGGCTATTAGATGCTGTAATACTGCTGTTGGTTTGGCTGATGAATTCACCACTATTGATGAGAGATTCAGGGCAAGGGGTTACTCCCAAGCCCATTTGGATCAATCTAAGGATAAGGTTATCCTCAAAGATAGAGAACAATATCTCAAAATGCCAGCAAAAGGGAGTAAAAACCCTTCTGCCTTTGATAGGAAATCCGCAGTGGTTTTTTCTACCAAATACAGCAGAAATTACCATCAGGTGATAGGTGTGATTAAAAGATTTCTCCCTATCCTTTTTTCAGATGAGACATTGCATAAAATTCTTGACCAGGGTGTAAAGTTTGTGCCAAAGAAAAATGCATCCTTAGGCAACCAATTGTCCCCTAGCGATCATACCATCCCAATTCGGAAAAATATTACTCTTAGTGGGGGTTCAAATTGGCTCCCTACATGTGGTTCATATAAATGTGGTAGTAAATCCTGCGTTCTTTGTAAATTCATGATTGGTGCGCAAGAATTTTCTTCTTGTGTTAATGGAAAAGTTTTTAAAATCAAAGATATGATTAATTGTGGCACCGACCATGTAATTTACTGTATCTCTTGCAGGGAATGTTGTCTCCAATATATCGGTAGCACGACCCGCCCTTTAAGACGGAGGATATCGGAACATGTGTATGATTCTAGTCACACCGCAACCACTAGGAACTTATCTGGGGCATCCCAACATTTCTTTTCTAAACATGCCGGTAATACGGATACACTGCAGGTTGTTGCACTAGAAAAAGTCAGATTGCCTAAAAGAGGGGGAAATTTGAAAGAACTATTGTTACATAGAGAGACTTTTTGGATTTTTACCATGAGTACCAGATTTCCATTAGGTATGAATCGTAAGAGTGATTTGTATTTTATTTATTGAATATATATGTATGAAATCTGGTGTTTCTCTTTTTTGTTTTTTGTTTTTTTTTTTTTACTCTGAAACTCGTTGACAATAAATCACATAGCCAGGCTATTTCTGTGACTTGTCCTGATGAAGGAGTTTGGTGTACTCTGAAACACATTGGAAACAAATCACATAACCAGGATTCCAGATTCAACTGTAATTTCTATACGACAGCGCAGATTAACCTCTTCTCTGCCACTTTAGCCATTATTCCAATAAATCACATAGCCAGACTATTTCTGCCATTTGTCCTGATGAAGGAGTTTGGTGTATTTTGAAACATGTTGATAATAAATGACATAGCCAGGCTATTTATGTCATTTTTCCTGATGAAGGAGTCTGGGGTACTCTGAAACACAATGATAAATCACATGGCCAGGCTATTTCTGTGACTTGTTCTGATGAAGGTGTTTGGTGTACTCTGAAACGCATTGGAAATAAATCTCATAACCAGGATTCCAGATTCAACTGTAATTTCTATACGACAGCGCATATTAACCTCTTCTCTGCCACTTCATCCATTATTCCAAGTGGGGCTGCTGCAGCCATTTTTGCACTTCTACAGTGGTTGTGTCCAGCACAACCCAAAAAGGTGAGCACACCACTTTGTTTTCTGTGTACTCTGCATTGACAATAAATAACAAAGCCAGGCTATTTCTGTGATTTGTCCTGATGAAGGAACGTGTTATACTCTGAAACGCGTTGGCAATAAATCCTATATCCAGGATTCCAGATTCAACTGTAATTTCTATACGGCAGCGCGGATTAACCTCTTCTTTGTCTTATTTCAGCCATTTCTCCAAGTGGGGCTGCTGCAGACATTTTTGCACTTCTACAGTAGTTGTGTCTAACAACCCAAAAATGTGAGCACACCTCTTTATTTTCTCTGTACTTTGAATTGACAATAAATCACCCCTGGACGAAGTCATAGCCGAAACGCATTTAGGGCAGTCTGTATGGTCAGCTGACCTCCTCACCATATTATTACAGGTATTGTCCTTTTTTATTATCTAAATTGGCTGCTTTTTAACAGCCCTCCGATGTAGGTGGCCGTACCCGGGCTTATGTGTACGCATTATACTGCCATTGCTGCAGCTGGCATTGACATGTATTGTTCCCATCTCCCGTTTGTTTTTTATTACTAGGCCCCGCTAGGATATACATTTAGCACACTGTTTTGAATGGCTATTTATTTACCCACTTTATTTAACTCTGTCAATTTGAGATCTTTTTGCTATTGATACGCAGAGAGCTTTTTCATTAATGGGTTTTGATTTCTATCAAACTTGGAACCAACAGTGTATATACCAATTGTGTATTCAATCAACTGTTCGGAGGATCATGCACGGGCACTTTAGTTTTTGTATACGTTTTTAATAATTACACAGTGGTGGATTTCTCCTATTTACCTGTTCAAATAAAACTACTAGATTTGCATTCATTGAGGCTATTTCTGTGATTTGTCCTGATGAAGGAGCTTGGTGTACTCTCAAACGCGTTGGAAATAAATCACATATCCAGGATTCCAGACTCAACGGTAATTTCTATACGGCAGTGAGGATTAACCTACTTCAGCCATAAAGTAATAGTGAGTTGATACACACGGCACTTCTGGGGTGGTGCTCAAGTAGGGTCCACAACCTTCTCAAGTAGATGTGGAAACTTGGCACTCAAGATAAATGTCTTTTTATTGCGTTGGCAATAAATCACATATCCAGGATTCCAGACTCAACTGTAATTTCTATACGGCAGTGAGGATTAACCTACTTTGGCCATAAAGGAATAGTGAGTTGATACACACGGCACTTCTGGGGTGGTGCTCAAGTAGGGTCCACAACCGTCTCAAGTAGATGTAGAAACTTGGCACTCATGATAAATGTCTTGAGTGCCAATTTTCTACATCTATAAAGGAATAGTGGACATTGTCAAAATGACATTGGAAGCTTCTACCATACATACAAAGTCATGTAGCAGGAATGCACAGAGGTATAGAGAGAACAGTTTGGGGAAACTGAAATAAGTAAAAGGAACAGGCCAGCAAGAGAGATAGGAGCTGTCAAAAACATTATGAGCCATAGTCGAGCTCAAGGAGAACAAGAAGTAACATCTGACATATAAAGCCATTCTGCCTGTTCAGCTGCAAATCATAGCTAACTTAACGTAAAAAGAAGGGCACAATATTTCTGGTGACTTTACAAGCCTCTTTATTTAGAAATGTCTCTATTTTGGTTCTACGGTATTCAGATACTTGTCACTTTTGCATCCGTTCTAAAACCTATCACAATGGGCGACCAGCAGGATCACTTGGCTTTATAAAAGAAAAATAAATTCGGTTTGCTCAAAAACAATTTGCTCATCATCCCAAACAGCAGGAACACAGAAAATAAAAGCGTTATTATTTTATAGCAATAAGAAGACAAACAATAAAATTGATTATGCCATCGCTCAGAACACATAGCAACAATTGTGGGTCTTGTGGGTCTTCTATCACTAGATATGAAAGTAACAATATTTACTCCCCAGGTGCAACAAAACATTTCCTGCCGAGCAGGACATTAGCTGCCACTTCAAGAGACATCAAGTAAAAGTGTGCCCAAGAGCGCTGCCATAAGGACCTCGCAGTTAATTGCAGCATCCATTATGGTACTCTCCTTGGCACAAACATCTGCCTTCGCTTGTTCAAATATTAATGCTTGGGGCCTACTTTCGAATTACTCTTTCTTTTATATTGCCATGTAGTCAGAGTGCATAAAACAGATATATCCCACAACAGTTAAATATTGATGTGCTCATAATTCTAAAATAGCATGAGTAACAAGAATGAATGTTGTAGAAAGGGAATATTCATATATTGTGGTGTCAAGTGTCTTTCATTTCAACAGAACGTGTCACAGCATTACGGCTTCTGACACTTAATTGTTCAATGCTAATTACTGGGTACTGTAGATTAATGTAATCTTGGGCAGATTTCCAATGGAAGATCTCCACTTTTGTGCCCCATTACAAATACAGTTAGGTCCGGAAATATCTGGACAGTGACCAAATCTTCGTGATTTCAGCTCTGCAGGCCAATATTTATTTTTTTAAAATGAAACAACTGAGAGGTAATTGAAGTGGAGACTTTCAGGTTTAATTAAAGGGGTTAAAACAATATCCTGTGAATAGTTTAGGAATTGTACCCATTTTTCTACAATGCCTCCTCATTTCAGGGGCTCAGAAGTGATTGGACAAATTTACTTTACCTAAATACAATGCTCTTTTTGAATACTTTGTAGAGAATGGGGCAGCATGGTGGCTCAGTGGTTAGCACTGCAGTCTTGCAGCGCTGGGGTCCAGGGTTCAAATCCTACCAAGGACAACATCTGCAAGGAGTTTGTATGTTCTCCCCATGTTTGTGTGGGGTTTCTCCAGGTACTCCGGCTTCCTCCCACACTCAAAAGACATACAGATAGGGACACTAGATTGTGAGCCCCAATGGGGACAGTGATGCCAATGTATGTAAAGCGCTGTGGAATTAATAGCGCTATATAAATGAATAAAAATTTAAAATTAAATTAGAGAATATTATGCAGGCAATGACTGCCTGATGTTTGGAAGCCATGAACATTACCAAATTGTGGCTTTCCTCCTTTGTAATGCTTTGCCAGGTCTTTACTGCAGCTGACTTCAGTTGTTGCATGTTTGTGGGTCTTTCTGCCTTACATTTTCTCTTAAGTCTGTGAATGCAGCTCAATGTGGTTCAGATCTGGTGACAGACTTGGACATTGCAGAATATTCCACTTCATTGTCTTAAAAATTCCTGGGTTGCTCCCACAGTATATTTTGGGTCTCTCTCCATCTGTCTGTGAGGCGCCATCCAATCAACCTTCCTGCATTTGGTTGAATCTGAGCCAAATGTACAGCCCTGTGTCACATCAGTAACCCACAAGCTTTCTCAGCACCCGGATACTCACTACACTGCTCTGCTGGGCCTCAGTCTGCAAACTAAAACCTCATCTGATTCTGCAGAAATTTAATCTTGAAGGGTTTAGCTTCCCGATCCTATCTTTTAGCCAGCTCCTCCTTCTATATGGTGCATTAATTTAGAATTCTAGTGGTTTCCTGTCTCTAGTATTCCATCCAGATGTGTGTCTGTATCACGTCTTCAGTTTTTAACCAGTTTGTATCCTCGTTTCGTGTGACCTCTGTCTCCTAAACTGGGCTTTGTATTCTGACCCTATGCTGCTTGCCCCGACCTCAACATGTTTGACTACATCTTTGTCTGCGTCTCATACACCTGTCTGGATCCGTCAGTCAGATGCTGTGGTTCTGCGGACTGCTCTGAGAGTGGTACCTGGTGATTTTCTGCCCAGTTTATCCTCAGAATCTGAGACTCTTGTGAAAACCAGATATTCGCTTAGTCACGCACCTCTAGGGAACGCTTGGCCCATGGCGCAGTGAGTCCATACCTCGTACACTTCAGAATTTCCTGGACCAGCTTCCCTACGCACTTGCTGTGAAGTTGAAAACTCTAGTCCTCTATGCAAGCGGCTCTCTGTGATGCTTTCTTAACTAACTGTCTCTCACGGCAGTAAGGGAGATCCTTTCTGTCCCACCTGTACTATTCCTTGGTGTCCCTGCAACCTCAACAGGATTTCCATCTACACCTGAACACCGTGTTCTTCATCAGTCACTTTGGAAATTAGGGACTGCTCTTTATTTCCTTCCTGCCACTTCAGATCTGTGCTTCCACTCAAGCCAGATCTTGATTCTGGCCCATTTGGGCCTTTGCATTTTCCACACTCCAGCAGGATGTAATAGCAGATAACTAATGACAATATCTTTTTGCCCTACAGATAGTCTACATAATATTATATTTTTTCTCATACAGTGGACAGTTTTAAATGGATGTGAAGAAGTGTAATAAAACTGTCAAGAAATTCACTCAAAAGCATCCTATCTGAACTACAGCCAATGCGTCACTGTCAGTAGTAACCAGCACCAAGTGGCATTATGTAACAGTACATTAATTATCTAAAGATCCTCACCAGGTTTTCAGCATTGTCAATGGTAGTTCCCACATGTTCTGTTTACCAGTGTGTATGTTTTTTTGGACAGATATCTTTATTGACACAATCCTATACCTCCATGCTACTACCATGTTTTTCCAAAAGTAAGACCTCCCCCATTTTTGGGGCTTAAATAAAAGCCCTACCCCGAAAATAAGCACTAGTCGGGGTTCAATAATGAGGTGTCCATGCAGGTAAAAAAGTTAAAGAATACTGCAGGACACTTCATTATAGACAGTGGGCACCCCGTAATCATACTCCCTGGACGCTGAGCAGGAGGCCGTGCAGTGGATCGCACACCAACACACATCAGACCGCACACCCGCACCCTTCAGATCACACACACAATCACCCATCAGATCACACACTCACCACATCCAGCGCTACTGATTTCTTCTGGGCGGCAGCATCCTGAACTGCAGTGCGTTGTAACGCAAGGACCAGCAACTGCGGATGGAATGCTTACAGGACCTGTGATTCGTAACTTCCTCCCATCTTTCCCTGTGGCTGGAGGAATTATGTAAGGCCGGATATGGTGAGTGACTAGTGAGAGTGTGAGTGCGATCTGATCGGTGATTGTGTGTGTGTGTGTGTGTGTGTGTGCATGAGTGTGTGTCCACAATGTGATGTATGTGAGTGTGTTGGCTAGAAGCAGTGGAGTATGGCATGCAGCATACCTGTTGAGAAGGCCCGCCAGAGATCACTGGGAGGATATGGGAGCCACGTAGATGCCCGGTGTCTGGTAAGTATGAGTCTTCTGGGAAGGGGGGGGCTGCTTTTTTGGGGGTAAACGTACTCCCCACCATGTTTCTCCAAGAATAAGACCTACTCCAAAAATAAGCCCTAGCGCTTTTTGGGGAACAAAAAAATGTATAAGACAGTGTCTTATTTTTGGAAAAGCAGGGTAATAACCTAGAGTAAGCAGCCCTAATATATAAGTAAATACAAAGTGAAGTAGTTAATGTAATGAATATATTAATAATTATTATTCAATACTTAGTGCTATTTCTACAGAGGCAGATATACCACTGGCGCAATCTGTGTACAGGGGCCCCAGAGATAAGGGGGCAATTTTCATCTCCAAGGTAGGTGGAATTGTGCATTAAAATGGTCTATGAGACTGCAAAGGGCTCATATTTTGTTCCTACACAGGGGCTCCTTCTGTCTGTGACCACTCCCGATTATCTGTAATGTCATTTCCTAACTGAATTCCAAGAATGGTCACCTAACGCCATATGTAGTCCTCCTACTCAGTTGGCTCATGGGGCATTTCATAGGACTGTTCATTCTACTGTGCAGATATGGGTTAATTGCACTGACATAAAAAGTGTATTGGAACAGAAAGCTAAATAAATGTCTACTATAAAATTGTATGATTGTAAATTTTATTTTATAAATATATAACAACAAGAAGAAAAACCCATACTATCCGTAAAGTATCATTTGGAAATACATTATGAGTTAACAGAATCTATGGCAAACAGGACTTAGTTACTTTTTTCTTACTCTGTTTTGGCCAGAAATAAAGTTTTAGATATTTTTCCAATTGTTATATTAATTGCACTGTAAACAATTTTAGGAAATTGTTATACTGTATTGGCTTTCTAACTGTAAACTATTTGACAAGTTATTATCCCTATCTGCA
The DNA here is from genome assembly GCF_048569485.1 of Anomaloglossus baeobatrachus. Lineage (NCBI taxonomy): Eukaryota > Metazoa > Chordata > Amphibia > Anura > Aromobatidae > Anomaloglossus > Anomaloglossus baeobatrachus. Next base: position 318,797,077 of record NC_134355.1, on the reverse strand, counting down.
TCAGCAAGGAAAAAGAAAATTTGTTCAGCTCACCTTGCCCCCATGAAGATCTATTGCTCGGATTCTGCAATGCCGGACAGAAGGTTAATGGTGGAATAGAAGGATTTCCAGCAACTGATCTTCTAAAACTTCAATTTTTTATTTGTAGAATTAAAAAGTCACAAGAATGGTAGTACAAAAAAATACCAAGCAGCCATAGTGTCACAAAACAGACGCGTTTCGGAAGATTCTAGTCCTTAATCATTGTTTCTTAAACAATGATTAAGGACTAGAATCTTCCGAAACGCATATGTTTTGTGACAGTCTGGCTGTCTGGTATTTCTTTGCACTACCATTTCTGTGAATTTTTAATTCTACAAATAAAAAATTGAACTTTTAGAAGATCAGTTGCTGGAAATCCTTCTATTCCACCATTAGCCTTCTATCTGCATCAGCACACCAAAGCACTGCTCAATAAATAGAGTTCTACTTGACTTAGAATACTACTGTGATTATATTGTAATGGAACACATTTTTTAAGTTTAGTTGCTAGTTTCAATCCAATAAGTTTAATCATATGTTTCTATGGGGTGTTGGTAGGGGAAGCTGGGGTGGGAGCAGTAAGTGCATGCATTAAAATCCATAATCTGCCTTCTTCCTTGGCACTGATCAGGTCCTCTTCTGTGACTTGTGACCGGACTAGCCTGCTCACATGGAACTTTTGCCTGGAACAGAAGTCACTTTCTAAACGTAAGCCTATAAATCTCAGATTGAGCTACTTATAGAGCAACATTGAGAAAGCAACTGCTGTGTGAGCTAGCTACAATACCTTGTGAAAATATTCACCCCCTTGGGATTTTTTTATGTTTTGCTACCTCACAACCTGGAATGCCACTGTTTTTTGAGTGTTTGCATCAGTCATGTAAAGAACATGACTACAACTGTGAACATTTGATTTTCATATTATAGTGAAGCATAGAACAAATAGGACAAAATAACTGAAAACTTCAGAGTGCATAACTATTCATCCCCCTAAAGTTAGTACTTTGTAGAGCCTCTTTTTGCAAAAATTACAGCTGCAACTCACTTTGGATAAATCTGTGAGCTTCCACATCTTCCTAATGGGATTTTTGCCCATTCCTCAAGGCAGAACTGCTCAAGCTCCTTCAAGTTAGATGATTTCCTCTGGTAAACAGCACTCTTCAAGTCTGAACAAAGATTCTCAAATGGATTAAGATCTGTGCATTAATTAGGCCACCCCAACACATTTAGGGTATCGTCACACTTTAGCGACGCACCAGCGATCCCACCAGCGATCTGACCTGGTCAGGATCGCTGGTGCGTCGCTACATGGTCGCTGGTGAGCTGTCAATCAGGCAGATCTCACCAGCGACCAGTGACCAGCCCCCAGCCAACAGCAACGCGTGGAAGCGACGCTGCACTTGGTAACTAAGGTAAATATCGGGTAACGAAGGGCTTGGTTACCCGATATTTACGTTGGTTACCAGCGCTCACCGCTTAGCGCTGGCTCCCTGCACTCCTAGCCACAGTACACATCGGGTTAATAAGCAAACATTTGCTTATTTACCTAATGTGTAACTCCGGCTACATGTGCAGGGAGCGGGGAGCCAGCACTGGCAGCGTGAGAGCGGCGAACGCTGGTAACGAAGGTAAATATCGGGTAACCAAGGAAAGGGCTTCCCTTGGTTACCCGATATTTACGTTGGTTACAGCTTACCGCAGGCTGCCAGACGCCGGCTCCATGCTCTCTGCACATTCAGATCGTTGCTCTCTCGCTGTCACACACAGCGATCTGTGCTTCACAGCGGGAGAGCAGCGTCAAAAAAATGAACCAGAGCAGTGTGTAACGAGCAGCGATCTCACAGCAGGGGCCAGATCGCTGCTCAGTGTCACACAGAGCGAGATCGCTAATGAGGTCACTGCTGCGTCACAATAACCGTGACTCAGCAGCGATCTCGATTGCGATCTCGCTATGTGTGAAGCACCCTTTACATGTTTCCCCTTAAACCACTCGAGTGTTGCTTTAGCAGTTTGCTTTGGGTCATTGTCTTGTTGGAAGGTGGACCTCCATTCCAGTCTCAAATCACTGTCAGACTGAAGCAAGTTTTGCACGAGAAAATCCCAGTATTTCGCATGACTCATCTTCCCCTCAACTCAGACCATTTTCCATGACTCTGCTGCCAGAAGACATACTCGCAGCATAATGCTGCTATCAACATGCTTCATTGAGGGAATCGTGTTCTTGAAGTGATGAGCTATGTTCGTTTGGAGTTAGACATAGAGTTTACCTTGGTGGCCAAAATGTTTAATTTTGGTCTCACCTGAACCCATACATTTGGGGAGTTTCTCACATGTCTTTTGGTAAAATCAAAACGAGCATTCTAATTTTTAGCTGTAAGTAAAGGCTTTTTTCTTCCCACTCATCCATAAAGGCCAGCTCTATGGAGTGTACAGCTTATTGTGGTGATATGGACAGAGACTCCAGTCTTTGTTTGGGAACTCTGCAGCTCCTTCAGGGTTATCTTTGGTCTCATTGCTGCCTCAATGATTAATGCCCTTCTTGCCTGGGTTGAGAGTTTTAGTGGTTGGCCCACTCTTGGCAGGTTTGTTGTGGTACCATGTTCTTTCCATTTGATGATAATGCATGGATGTGATGGAGATCTGGGAGATCATCAGAGGTTGGGATATTTTTTTTTAAAACCCAACAAAGACTTGTACTTCTCAACAACTTTGTCTCTGACTTGTTTGGAGATCTCATTGGTCTTCATGGTCTTGTTTGCTTAGTAGTGCCTGTTGTTTAATGTTGCAGCGTCTGTGGCCTTTCAGAAAAGATGTGTATATACTGACATATAATGTGACACTTAAGGCTGCTTTACATGCAGCGACATTGCTAGCAATGTCACTAGCGATAACAACCGCCCCCGTCGTTTGTGCATTACGGGCAAATCGCTGCCTGACAAACAATACCATAGGTACGCATCACACGAACTTACCTTCCTAATGATGTTGCTGTGGCCAGTGAACAACCTCTTTTTTAAAGGGGCGGTTCGTGCAGTGTAACAGCAACGTCCCACAGCAGGTCACCAATAGAAGCGGAGGGGCAGAGAGCAGCCGCAAGAATGACACTCCCACCTCGTTGCCGGAGGACGCAGGAACGCTATTGTTCGTCATTCCCGGAGTGTCACACGTAGCGATGCATGCTGCCTCAGGAACGACGAACAACCTTCATCCCAAACGAGCAACGATATTTTGAAAATGAACGACGTGTCAACAATCAACAATTTTGTGAGATTTGGGATTGTTAGCGGTCGCTTGTAAGTGTCACACGCAACGACGTTGCTAACGAGGCCGGATGTGCGTCATGCATTCCGTGACCCCAGCGATATCTCGTTAGCGATGTCGTTGCGTGTAACGGGGCCTTTAGATTGCACACAGGTGTACTTTTTATACATTACATATTTACATATGCACATGGGAATTTGTATTTATTTTATCCCATCAATGTATTTTTGGCCTATATTTTTCTCACTTCATTTGCCCAACTTAGATTATTTAGTGCTGATGCGTCACACATAAATCAGATTACAAAAATATTTAAACACAGAATGGGTAAAAATCTAAGGGGGTGAATAATTTTGCAAGGCATTGTATTCAAAGCTGCGATCATGTGATGAAGAAAAGGAGTGGAACGCCGCTGGGAATGGGATATTCATACATACTTTAATGCATGCACTACACACATTACAGATGGCTAAAAAAAGAGTTAATAAAAACAATCTGGAGTGGTCCTTTAATCATCCTATGAATTTGGACTTAAATGATCATAAGGAAACATTTTCTTTTACATATTGAAATTCAAAAATGAGAACAAACGCCCTTGATTTATAATTCTATGTATCATTTATTAGTGTTTTATCTCTCCCGCACAGTGTAACTCTGACGGAATGGGTCTTTTATATTTATGGCTTCATGAGCATGAAATGACATCAAAATTTAGCATATTCGCACAAGGAAACAAGGAAATACCCAAATGTACTTATCACTCAGAGAAATGCAATGTCTCTGCCAAGAGCTAACTACTATATTATTTTCCAAATACCTGTTCAGTGGAGCTAAGAGAATATAGCAAGAACACAAAATAGGAAAATCTGGATTGCATTGAGCTACTTTTACAGTATGTAGTTGATTCCCTAGTGAAATGCTGTCATCCGCTTTTCCCTTCACTTTGATAGGCACACAGAAATTTACAAATGTCAAGTTCATTATGAAATTCTAGTTACAAAAATACTGTTACAATTATCGTAATTTTCCTTGTGCTTTATCAGAATGTGTTTTAACCCCTTTTTTCCATGGCCAATTTTATTTTAGATTTTGCTTTTTCATTTTTTTACTCCCTTTGTTCCAGGAATCATAACTTTTTTTCATTTTTCTGTTAACATAGCCGTACGAGGGATTGTTACTTTTCGTGTATGAGGAGTTTTAGTTTTCAATGTCATTATTAATTTTTCATTTTATCATATAATGTACAGGAAAAGGGAAAGAAAAAATTCCAAGTATGATGAAATGGTGAAAAAATGCCATTCTGCCATTGTTTTTTTGTTTTTTCTTTTTATGGTCTTCATTGTACAGAAAAAATAATTTAGCAACACAATCTACATTAGAGTAATTTTGGTGATGCCAAATTGTGTAGTTCTTTTAAAATGATGAAATTTTTGTGGAAATTTGTAAAAAAAAACAAGAAAAATTTTTCTGTTTGACAGCATTCCCGCAACATTTTGCCACATGTTTGTTTGTATTGTTGCTATTGTTGCTATGTCACCACAGCTTCTGGGCACGAACTGCACATTTGCAAGTAGCGGTGACGTCACCGCTCTTCTCACGCAGGCGTAGTACGAGCCGCAGCTGCTACTGCACGTGATGTCATCGCTACCTGCACACATGCAGTTCGCGCCCAGAGGACGCGGTGATATGTATGTCACTTGCACAGGCGCAGTTCGAGCTGCGCCTGCGCAACTGACAGTGCCGGAATAGGGTTACAGAAACTGGTGATTATGTATGTAGATTGCATGCTCTCATTGACTGCACAGCTCTGCTGTCCGCAAAATAGTGAAAGATGATGTGACCTGACCTGTCCCTCGACTTCCTTCAATCAAAAAACATCAGTTATTTTAACATGAGGAAGCTAATGGACAGGTTTGGTCACATGCCCCTCCATAGATTGGAGATTATCAAGTGCTACCAAATCATGACCTAACACATTTGATCATATAGAGATAATTAGAGAACCCTTTTAGGTTAAGCTTCCTTTGCAGTACACCATCTACTTGACCAATTTACATTGAAGAAGGGAGCAGAGAATAGAAGTTTGGAGAATCTGTAGAGGACTTGACATGCATAGTATTTTACTACTTTGATTAAAAGTGATATTTCTGTAGAGGTTTCCTTCCCGTATTTTTCCCAACATATAGATTTGATATTACTCTAAGTCAATGGAACAAATCCTACTTGTATCTTGTAGTAAGTGTTGGCTTATGTAAAAATGAACAAACGATTCAAGAGCTGCTGTCACTGGATTTGCCCATGACAAGACAAAAACTTAGCTTATTGATGGTCTTCATGCCAAATACTAAAATCATCATTCTGAAACATTGACCAGTGAAAAAAAACCCATTTTGGTTGGCCCTTCAGAGCCACTATTTTATTAGTGAAAGGAAATGACTAATCATGGAGTTTTCTTCTTGTTACAGGCAGATACTTAATGATCTTTAAAGAAGCACTCCCACTAACCTGTTTCTCTAAATCTGTGTAAACATTAGGGTAGTGTACAGTTAGTGATGATCGATCACTCTTAGTGACCCCAGGACATGGTCCAGTTATGTACTGTATTGCTATAGACTGGGTCTGCTTGAATTTCCTTACCCTCTGGGATCTAAGGCTTAGCTTATGAATAGCCACACGGCAGATGTCATCTGTGTGACATGGGGCACAAAGATAATACCTTGCCAGCCATGCTAATCATAATCTGAGCCCTTGGATCCCAAAGGGTAAAGTAATTTATGCAGCTTCTGTTCACAATCAGAGGCAACTAGGTTGAACCGATTCATTCATCTTTAGCTAATGTGTTAATAAACTGACCGACTGCCATCTTTCCAGTGTCCAGTGCCATTCCAATTCTCTTCTGAACTACATGATGACAATTTTGATTGTGCTCCATGTAACTTGAAGTGGCTTTTACAATGTAAGCCTATGGATCGTCTGAATGAGGTACCGTAGGCTTACACTTTCGTCTCTCGCATAGAGGGGCATGTGATGAGGAGAGTATAAACTGCCATCACATCATGGTGCTGGAAACCAGAACAGATGGTGATTGGTGAGTATTAGAAGAAATGAGCTGGTCAGGCAAAATTCAAATTCAAATATTAGATTTTTTCAATTGCTATGCAAATTATGTTTTCAGAGAGGAAGACCACGTGAACTCTAGTGCCAAATATTGAAAGCACCAATCCTAAAAGTCAACATCAACCCTTTAACAAGCCTTGCACTATGACAAGATAAATGCCAAACCAGAATCTTAATTTGCAGTTTCAGTTTTTGTGTTTGGGGGTGTTGCCACTTGTCAGCGCAAAGCATGGGATCTGATTTGGCTGCATGACAGGCTTTTGATGGCCTTTGGTAGTGCAGACAAATGGCAGCCCGCCAGGAAAAACTCTGAATAAGCTAAATATTTTACCCTTAATGTACCTAAATGTTAAACGTTGGTTAAAGCTTTTAAAAATGAACTTAATAACTTGTAAATTATTTCATTTTTGCATAATTTATTGATTTTTAACACTCATTTTGAAAAGTTGTAGAACTGAGATACTGATACCACTCCAATTGTAAGACTCTAATAGACATGTTCTCAAATTCACTTGTTATATTCATGTCTAGGTTGGATCCCTCTGTTTCTATCAATGGGTAGTGCTGGACTTTTGCTGAGTGTGCTGCCATGCTTCATATTCTGGGATCTGTGATGCCATCCAGGCAGAGAACTTGGAGGTTATTTCCTTACTTAGGGTACCTTCACACTTAGCGATGCAGCAGCGATCCGACCAGCGATCTGACCTGGTCAGGATCGCTGCTGCATCGCTACATGGTCGCTGGTGAGCTGTCAAACAGGCAGATCTCACCAGCGACCACTGAACAGCCCCCAGCCAGCAGCGACGTGCAAGCGACGCTGCGCTTGCACGGAGCCGCCGACTGGAAGCTGCGGAGACTGGTAACTAAGGTAAACATCGGGTATGGTTACCCGATGTTTACATTAGTTACCAGCGCTGTGTGCAGAGAGCAGGGAGCCGCGCACACTGAGCGCTGGCTCCTTGCTCTCCTAGCTGCTGTACACATCGGGTTAATTAACCCGATGTGTAATGCAGCTACATGTGCAGAGAGCAAGGAGCCGCGCACACTGCTTAGCGCTGGATCCTTGCTCTCCTAGCTGCTATACACATCGGGTTAATTAACCCGATGTGTACAGCAGCTACATGTGCAGAGAGCCGGAGCCGGCAGCACAGGCAGCGTGAGAGCTGCGGAGGCTGGTAACTAAGGTAAATATCGGGTAACCACCTTGGTTACCCGATGTTTATCTTGGTTACAAGCTTACCTCAGCTGTCAGACGCCGGCTCCTGCTCCCTGCTCGCTTCATTTGTCGCTCTCTCGCTGTCACACACAGCGATCTGTGTGTCACAGCGGGAGAGCGGCTTTGAAGAAAACGAACCAGGGCTGTGTGTAACGAGCAGCGATCTCGCAGCAGGGGCCAGATCGCTGCTCAGTGTCACACACAGCGAGATCGCTAATGAGGTCACTGCTGCGTCACAAAAAGCGTGACTCAGCAGCGATCTCGGCAGCGAGCTCGCTGTGTGTGAAGCACCCCTTAGTCTTCTCATTGTCTCCATTCTGTGAGCCTTTGGTGGGGCTAACACAAAATAAATCCTTTGGGTAATCCCTTATTATTGATAGGTTACACCTTACCCTAGTTCTGTCCCTATACCTCTGAAGTACTGATAATCTGTGTTATTCAGTGCCTGACCTTGGATTGTCTGATGTTTGCCTTTACCTGATGATTCTGACTTGGTTTCTGATTTCTCTGGTTCTGACTTGGCTTATATAACACTTTTCTGCAAGCCTGCTCCATCAGCCAGCAGCTACTCTGTGGACCCAATCCAGGGATCCCTAAGTAAGTCCATCACTGTAGAAAGGTTAAAGTGTAAAGATCAAGATTCCTCCTGAACCTGATAGATGAATGTCCACTGCAAATCCTGTCTATGGAGGACATGTTAGGAACTGCCAGGCTTTCACGAGCAGAACTACACTCCAGTACTGTATAGAAGCAAATTATAATTAGTTCACAGGAGGTAATGGAAACTACAGCACTTGCTTATCTAAAATGGTAGCTGCTACATATTCTATCCAAGATACTGCACTAGTTTCTCCTTTCCCTTTGGGGTCTAGATATTATTCTAACATTACTCATGGGACTCTTAATCCAGTGCTTAATTCCAGTTCACTGATAGAACACACAAGTAAGCAATGGATGTCCCCTGTTGTCAATTAGAAGTGGTGTCACCACAGGCAAGCTGTATAGAGAGATTTCTCGTCTACTAATATAATATTAGACAGTTGAGTGAGTGTACCTAGGAGCTTCTTCCAAAGCATTAGATAAGGTTTAGGGTTACAAATAATGAGCCGTGTGCTCTAAACCTGTATTGTGACTAATGTTTTCTGCTCTTCCACAACATTTCATTTAATTAGTTCTACAACGAGAATTCTACTTTAACCATGCACCCGGGAATGCTGTTTTTATTTATTCCTCATGGTTTCCAAGCCATCAGACCTGAAAAAGAACTTGTGCAGTCTTTACTCAGTTACATTGTTACAAATAGTTTTTTTTTTTGCAAACCACTAAGCTGTGTCACTAATAGGAAACAAGTACATTACAAATTACACTGCTGATAAATGGGCTTCAAGCACAGGACCCTGTGCTGCTGATGTGTGTAAATGCAGTTTCCTTGGATAAGTGAAGTTAATTACCAGCTTAACTCTTCTTTTCTCTGTCAGCCCTGCATCACGGAGCGTGACAACACATTAAAGTGTTTCAAGCTAAGAAACACCTGCAAATCTAAAGCAAAAAAAATCATATATGGATATCTATCTATCCATCCATCCATCCATCTATCTATCCATCCATCTATCTATCCATCTATCTATATCCCTCTATCTATCTATCCCTCTATCTATCTATCCATCCATCTATCTATCTATCTGTCTGTCTGTCTGTCTATCTATCTATCCCTCTATCTATCTATCCATCCATCCATCCATCTATCTATCCATCCATCTATCTATCCATCCCTCTATCTATCCATCCATCTATCTATCTATCTATCTGTCTGTCTGTCTGTCTGTCTATCTATCTATCCCTCTATCTATCTATCCATCCATCCATCCATCTATCTATCCATCCATCTATCTATCCATCTATCTATATCCCTCTATCTATCTATCCCTCTATCTATCCATCCATCTATCTATCTATCTGTCTGTCTGTCTGTCTGTCTGTCTATCTATCTATCCCTCTATCTATCTATCTATCTATCTATATCCCTCTATCTATCCCTCTATCTATCCATCCATCTATCTATCCATCTATCTATATCCCTCTATCTATCTATCCCTCTATCCATCCATCTATCTATCCATCTATCTATATCCCTCTATCTATCTATCCCTCTATCTATCCATCCATCTATCTATCCATCTATCTATATCCCTCTATCTATCTATCCATCCATCCATCCATCTATCTATCCATCCATCTATCTATCCATCTATCTATATCCCTCTATCTATCTATCCCTCTATCTATCCATCCATCTATCTATCTATCTATCTGTCTGTCTGTCTGTCTGTCTATCTATCTATCCCTCTATCTATCTATCTATCTATCTATATCCCTCTATCTATCTATCCCTCTATCTATCCATCCATCTATCTATCCATCTATCTATATCCCTCTATCTATCTATCCCTCTATCCATCCATCTATCTATCCATCTATCTATATCCCTCTATCTATCTATCCCTCTATCCATCCATCTATCTATCCATCTATCTATATCCCTCTATCTATCTATCCCTCTATCTATCCATCCATCTATCTATCCATCTATCTATATCCCTCTATCTATCTATCCATCTATCCAACCATCTATCCATCCATCTATCTATCTATCTATCTATCTATCTGTCTGTCTGTCTGTCTGTCTGTCTATCTATCTATCCCTCTATCTATCCATTATCTATCTATCCCTCTATCTATCCATTATCTATCTATCTATCTATCTATCTATCCATCCATCCATCCATCTATCCATCTATCTATGCATCTATCTATCCATCTATTTATCTATCTATCTATTATCTATCTATCTATCTATCTAACTTGTGTTTGGGCTTCCTATCCATCAGGTCTTGAAAAAAAACCCAATAATCCTGCAATTTACCAATCCCCAAAACTAATCTGTTCACCATATTGTATATATGGATACAATTATAGGGATACCAAATAAGTTGATGTTTTTTACTGGTTTGTCATGTTTATTGCTAAAAATATTATAAAAAAATGTGTTTATTGCAATTGTTTTCCATTAGTTTTAAAATGTTGTTAAAACAAAAAAATCTTTTGACTTTTATTTTATCTTTAATATACAAGTATATAGAAATGCACTGTTTAATTGAGATGTCTCTCTATGTACCAGTACAATGTGCCTGAGAAGAAGATTAATACCTTTTAATGGTTTAGACATAAAAAAAATCTATTCTTAGCAGTGCAGCCTGTGGATCACAGCTATAGCTGCTGCCTGTAATGCAATAGGTTGTGAGTTAAATTCTGGGACAGACCACATTTCAAAAAAGATAAATTACTTTTAGGGATGATCGAATACTTCAATTATTCGACTCCGCAAATATTTTCCGAATACCTCGCCGCTATTCGATTATTCATGAATATTCGATGCACAATGTAAGTCTATGGGAAACCCGAATAACAACTATTCGGAACTATTCGGGCTTCCCTTAGATTTACATTGCGCATCGAATTGTTGAACAGCGGCGAGGTATTCGGAAAATATTCGCGAAGCCGAATAATCAAAGTATTTGATCATCCCTAATTACTTTAATTTGAAACCATCCACTGAGCAGAGAGCAAAACAGGGGGCCACTTTTCTCCAAGGGCCTGAGAAGGAGAATCTATACATGGAGAAAGTAGAATGATCACAGCATAGTGTGATATTGCCCTGTACCTGCAAACGGGGCTCTTTGCAGTTGAACTAGCGGCACTCGCTGTATGTCAGCCCCCATATCTGTCTCTGCAATACACATCTGTCTGTCTATCAATCTGATCTAGCTATATTTTCTCACATATATGGGCATTTATCTAGTGTTGTTTGTCCCACAAAGAGAAAAATACCAGACCAGCCATGCATAAACATACAGAGGGTTAGTAACTTTTCTGCCACCAGACAAAATAAAGAAAACACATTCTTTACTACATATTTGTTTGGAAGCAGCTCTACAATCCTTGACAAGCTGCAGGGAGGCTCTTCCCTGCTGCCCTTAAAGTCCTAATTTAGACTGTGAATAGACGTAAAAGGTCACGGACAGCTAAAAATCAGATATATGATTTTCGGATATGACAGCCAGAAAGCTCATGTGGAATCTATAATAATGGCTGACAGTAAGACTGAAGAGTGACATCTCCTACAATGTTTAGTTTCTATGAAGAAATCAGTCCTGAGTGCAGAACAGAAGAAAATGGTGTTAAATGTGTTTATGTCTACGTTTATATACTCACATTTGTAAGTAACAGACACACTGTGTGCAAAGTTATTAGGTATGATGACTATATCTGCATTTTTATTAAGATTTTCCAACTTCAACATAAACTTGAATGCTTATTGGATTAGGTGAGATGTATTTATGTACTGTAACAAGGAAGGGTGTGACATATGGATATCAACACTATTTATCAAAGTGTGAAAATAGTTAGATAATATGCAGAATTATTAGGCAGCTTGTTTCAAAATAGGTCAAAAAGTGATTTCATTGATCCTAAAAAGTTCAAAATATTAGAAGCCTTACAGAGGAATCCAACAGTCTTGAAATTCCTGATATTGAAGTTGTAATTACAGAACCATCAAATGTTTTGTTGCAAATAGTCATAAGAGTCACAAAAAAGGTATCGTAAAAAAAGCACACATTAACTGCCAAAGATTTGAGAAGAATCACACGTGAAGCAACCGGGAACCCCTTGTCCTCCAGTGTGGTCATATTCCAAAACTGTAACATTCCTGGAGTGCCGAGAAGTACAAGGTGTTCAGTGCTCAGACACGGCCAAGGTAAGGGAGGCTGACACCCAAACACCACTTGAACAAGACACAGAAGTTGAAACCTCAAGATTGGGCAAAGAAGTATCTGAAGACAGATGTTTCAAAGGTTTTATGGACTGATGGATGGATCAGTGTCCAGATCAATTGCGACAGCAGACCTCCACTGCAACTCAGAAGCCAGCAAGGTGGGCTTCTGCTATGGGTTAGAATTATTAAAGATAAGCTAGTTGGACTTTTTCAGGGTGGTGATAGACTCAAAATAAACTCCCAAAGCTACTGCCAGTTTTTAGAAGACACTTTCTTCAAACAGTGGTACAATGCATGCATTTTGGTACTCCATTGCTTAGATATCCAGCCTTAAAGATAAATGAATAATGAGATGGACTCTTCCTCACCTGTCCTAAACTTTTCAGAGACCCTGTGGCCCGTTCTTAATTGGTATATTTGCAATGAAAGAAAACAGAACACCTCTCTGAACAGTGTCTGGGAGACTGTGGATGTTACTGCCCAAAAAGTCGATCATCACCAGATTAAAGGGAATATGTCAGCAAGTTTTTGCTACCTCATCTGAGAGCAGCAAAATGTTGGAAAAGAGACCAAGATTACAAACAAGGATCACTTAGCTTACTGGGTGCAGCAGTTAAGACACAGAGTTCTTACATGCATGAAGCAGAGCTCAGAAAGTTCTGCCCGCCTACACCATAGCTTTCTGTGTAAATTTTGAAAACCTGCTAATACTTTCCCTTTAAGAAACTAACAGACTCCATGGGTGGAAGGCTTATGTCTGTTACTGAAAAAAAGGGTGGTCACTGATATATATTGATATATTTTTTATGCCAGAAATATATTTTTGTACATTTTGACTTGTTTCGTTACTATTCTCATCTTATCAGACGAAAACAAACAATTGAGATGGAAAAATGTACATATTTCATTTAGTTGAAAAATTATTCTACAAACTTCTAGTTTCACAATAATTCTGCACACATATTATCCTTAGAAAGATATAACTGCACTTTTACTTTTTTTTAGAACTTCAGGTTTCAAGTTTATTAACCTTTTGCATTGATTGACAAGCACTGTAGTTGTTTTATAAAAAAATAAAAAGTGTCATACAGTATATCTTCCAGGTCCATATGATTCCAGGTTACTTTATCTTTTGCAGTATGCCAAAGGACAACGGTGACATGGGTCGCTGAGTAAATTTACAAGAATATTTGGTGTTTGTGCTACTAATCATCCCATACTTAAAGGACATGTCTTATTTTAATTTTAATGTAGTAAACTTAAAGAGGTTTTAAAATACAAAAGTGATCCCCTTTCCTTTATTCCAAATCTTCCTAACACTTTCCTAATATGCTTCTGCTATCTACTAAGCTGATCTGTAAGACGTTTGTAAATACCTTTATTATTGATGCAGCTTTGATCCTTCTAGCTGCAGACTGGAGTTGGACTAACTAAGTAGAGCACGTCACTAGTGGAGTTAGAGCTGCCTCTTTATGAGTGACAGCAGTCTGAGCATGCATGCCCAGATCACACTTCACTCTCCTGTCAGCCCCCACTAGTGACATGCCCTGCTCAGTTGGTCCAATTCCAGTCTGCAGCTGGAAGGATCAAAATTACAACAACAATAAAGCTATTTACAAACCTTTTAGAGATAAGGTTAGAGAAGCAAAATAGATATCAGAAGTATAATACAAACGTGTTAATTAGGAAACGTTAAGATAAAAGAAAGGGGATCACATTAGCAATGGATAACCTCTTTAAGGCCCCCATATACCTGAAAAAAAATATTAGCCAAAAAGCTGATTCATGGATATCATCTGTCAGGCATAAAGTATCGTCACACATAACGAGATCGCTAGCGGCAGGACACATCGCTGTGTTTGACACTGTGTGACAGGGTCACAGTGACTGCTGAGATCGTTATACAGGTCGCTACTGCGACCTGTATTGTTCCTGCATCGCTGGTAAGATCTGACTGTGTGACATCTCACCTGCGACCTCCCAGCGACTTTCCTGCGATCCCTATCAGGTCGCATCATTTATGGGATCGCTGGTAAGTCGTTGTGTGTGACTGGGCCTTTAATTTGGAGGCCCCCCAGAGATGACTGGCTCACCCAGACAAATGAACGGGTTTTACCAACTTTGATCTAATGTGTAGTGTATGGGGGGGGGTTTAGTCCTCATTGGTTGTGTGAACTTCTGAATCATTTCAAGGACACATTGAATTAGAGTTTTACATACAATTTATTTCTTTCCTCCCACTTACACATCATATTAGGTCAAAGGTAAAAAAGAGGGAATATCTACTATCTGGCAGGCAAAAATTTGTAAAGATAATTGGCACAATCCAAATTTTGCCCCATTACACTACATTGCATTGAAATTGTACAACACAAAAAGACAGCCTAGCCTAAAAGAATAGTCCTGAAGTGTCTCCACCAAACATATGCTATCAGCATATAAACTCAATGGGCAGCTCAGACATGGTGTGGATTCAATGTTGTCGAAATAGGAGACGCATACATATATATCTCAATGAAATTAGAGAAATATCATTGTCTGACTACTTTAAACTATAATACAAATTAGCAATAAAGGATGATATACACTAGATGTATTGCATTTTTCTTTTTTTTGGAAACCACAAGAGAAAAATTAAATTAGTAAGAAGTTACAGCATTTAAAGAAGATACAATTCTGAGTAATATTCTTCCATATCCCTAAGGTTTTTACTAATATAGAGCCAAATAAAAAAAAGAAATAGATTGCATCACCTGTGCTAAGACATTTTAAGCAAAGTTGCCAATATGTTTAGAAATGTTTCGCAGGTTGACTAGCTGTGTCATCATCCTCCATTATTTGGCCTTGACAGCATGGCAATAATGTATCACATTAGATGATGACATAGATGTTAATTAGTAATCTGCTTTGTAGTATATTAAAAAAAGTCCTTGGAGGTGAAAGCTAATAAACACTGATGCTATTAACTGTACATATAAATAAGATCCTAATGCAATCATTGTACTAAATTTGCTTCATCCGAGTAATTGAAAAGGAAGAGACTTCACCATAATTCCAGGAGAGTGTGATATTGTACAGATTCTACCACCAATTTAGATGTTGTGATCTTTTTAAAGCTAATTATGGTGGTGGACAAAGTAAATGTGCAGCTTTAGGTTTGAAGCCAGATCGATCATTTCAGCCTTGATAGCATGTTTTTGACATTAGTGACCATAGCAATGATAATTGCCTGGTGACTGAAGCTAAGAAAATCAGTCTAAAGAGCTGTTTCATGCTGAACTTCTGCTCTGTTTTAGTATATGTTGTTGAACTGCATACTATTATTGTACTATTATTGTACATCTTGGAGCATTCAATGGGTGTCCCTTTATACATCAATATGTGTTTATGTATGGTTCCTACAAGTACCTTGTCTTGATTTTTCCCAAATGGTTATAATATTGATCTCAGAATATGCATGGCCTTGACATAGGAAATTAGATTGTAAGTCCACTGGGGTCAATATCAGAAATAAGGAGTTTTCATTATATGCATAATCCATATTTGAGCAGTGTGGATGGATTAAAGGGAATCTGTCAGCAGGTTTTTGCTAACTTACTTAAGAGCAGCATGATATAGGCAAATAGATCCTGAATCCAAAGATGTATCACTTAGATTACTGGGTCAGCTACCCTGCCACAATCAGAATTTGTAGCTTTAGTCATGTAGCAAACCTGAGACCTGTCCTGCCCACACCAGGCTATCTATAGAGATTGTACATTGACAGTGAGGTGTCAATCAGAGGAAGGGGTGTGATGGATTGCCGTGCATGTGACATTGTAGTCCAAGTAATGTAAAGTCTTGCTTCTTAAACAAACAGCAAATAAACAACAGATCGGACCTTGACAAGACAGGCATCCCCAAATTCACTGTTATCCCTTGCAGCATGCTGTCTTCAGCTAACATGGCAAAAGCCTGCTGACAGATTTCCTTTACGAACAATAGTCTTGTCCAAAATGAAGATTCTGACTACCTACAGTAACCTTACTATTAAAGTCTCCCATACATATTAGATCAAAGTGGTCTAAACCCACCGAATTTGTTGGGACCATATGGCCATTTGATGGGGATGGTGGTCTCCCAGCTGAATCTTTTGTTTTGGGGGGAAATAAGCTACACTAAGAGGAATCTGGTAACTGCTTCCCTTTCTACCCATTGAAAACACATAGGGACAATGGAAAGGGGTTGTGCAGGAGAAACACAACAGTAGATTTCCTCACTATATTGTTTGTATCTTACTATATGCTGCCTGTATGGCATTTCAGTTATTGTTACAGCTTTATAAAGCTGGGGGGCAATGTAAAAGAGATATTTTCACACACTAATAATGAAGGCAAAGCTATATATCTGGGTCACTGCATGCAAAGATAGCATTACAAGTTACTAGTGAAATCAATGTGGAACCATTGTTTTCAGTAATATATGGATCCTCTAAATGAAGAGTAATATGCCTGACATGGCTCATAGCAGTAGGTAATAAAAGGGATGGTCAGGAATGAAATCTCCTCACAGCTTGTCACCCCCTAACCCAAATACCAGTGTTTAACAAGATGAGTTAGACAGCATTTTTAATAGTGTGAGCCACAAATGAAAAGTAGCCCAAATGTTTCTACCATTTAAAAGTGTTGTCCACTACTAGGACAACCCCTTTTCATTCCAAATTTTTCCCCATTTAAAATAAAAAAGCCTATATTCACTTCCGGAGGTGGCGTTGTTCCTGGGCAGTTTTGGGACTCGCATTCCCGGGGCTCATGTATGGTTGTGACATCATGAGGGCCCTGAGCCCAATCAGCGCCAACTTCTATCTCTCCACCTTCAGAGGCAAGAGCAATCAAAAGGAATTGAGCTCCAGCTGCAGCGCTCAGTTCTATTGATTAACTAATTTGTCCAAAAGTAGAAGACAGGAAGTGGCGGTGATTGAACGCAGGGGTCTTGTGATGTCACAACCTCACATGAGCCCCGGGAATGCGCGTCCCAATACCGGAGGAGTGGCACCACCCCCATGAATGCAAGTCACAACACCTCAGGAATGGCGCCACCACCGAAGGGGAGTATAAGCTTTTTTATGTTAAATGGGTAAAATATTTGGAATGAGAAGGGGTTGTCCTAGTAGTGGAGAACCCCTTTAAGCCTGCAAGTTATAAAATACAGAGTAACAGCGGTTTGATACATAGGAAACCTAATAATACAATGATAAAGCAATGTTATTGTGGAAATATATTACACTGTAGCAATGTGACATATAAAAAAAGCTGACAAATATATAATAAGCCTTTTGCAATTCACACGGAAAGAACATTTTTCTGGTACAGCAAATGTCATGTCCGCAGAGCATATGGAAGGGAAAGGAAAGTGTATGCCGTACTGGTCTGAGGACTTCGAGCCCCGATATTGGCTTAGCACAGTGACTCCTCATAACTCAGCATGACAGATTATTATGACCTTCTATGAAAGTCACTCATTTTATGTATTTGCCCAGGTGACAGGCTGAAAAACACATTGTACTGGGTTTTTCATTAGCTCAGAAAGTCATGCTTAAATAGTTTTAAGAAGACAATTTAGTAGTTTTGAAGAAAACGGGTCTGTAGTAGAATGGGAATATGTTTTTAATAAAGTGGAAAAAAACCTTTTGTATCTCATATTTATGGAAACAGATTCTGTTCTCTAAATGGACCTTAAATAATATATTGCACATTAATACATTCAAAGACAGTTGGAAGTTTCATCAAAACAGATGCCAGAGAAAAATAGATTGACAGAAGCCAGTTAGGTGGCTTTTTTCAAAGACCCTTTAAAATCTGAGCAGTATAATCTGATTAGTTGGTGGCACTGGGACAGGTATATGTTTCTAGCACTATCTGTAGTACTTCTATGAGGCTTCCAGTGACCGCCACTGTTAGGAGGCCACTGTAGTGGACTCACCTACAGGGATATTGTACCTTACAGTAATACTTTGAGGACACTGTTGTTGGCTTTTTAAAGGGGTATTATGGCCTGTAAATGGCACATTGGTGGGGCACGGTAACTGATGCTGTTATGGGGCAATGTAGCTGGCATTGTTATAGTCTTATTAAGTATACTACTGCAAGTAAAGGTCCATTTACACAGACCGACCGGCAGCACAATACAAATGCCAATCAGTAAACATTTACATTGGCAGACGAAAAGCAAACGATGTGCAGTTAGCAATCCATACTAGATACTGAGTGTGCATACCCTGC
The DNA here is from genome assembly GCF_048569485.1 of Anomaloglossus baeobatrachus. Lineage (NCBI taxonomy): Eukaryota > Metazoa > Chordata > Amphibia > Anura > Aromobatidae > Anomaloglossus > Anomaloglossus baeobatrachus. The sequence goes on along the minus strand of NC_134355.1, from coordinate 318,778,368 downwards.
CATTGTTCTCGGCATTGCAAGTCCTGTTCACAAGAACAAATATCTTATACACTGTACAAAATATCATTTCATTGAATGAACAAGTGCATTATTTATTCACTGGATGATCTACATAATATTCATGAAATCAGAATATTAATCAATAATCTTGTAGCGCAAATCCCCATTAGGCAAAATGGCTGTCAACAAACATTCAATAGTAGCACTGGATCTGGTATGATAATGGTGGTTAGTATCAATAACGTGTTGCTAATAATAGCAGACCATGAGTCAGGGGGCCCAGTACTGGCACTAGGCCTCCATACCGGCATCACACACTCAATGGGTAAATTCGTCATGGATGCAGATAAAGATGAAAACAATCATGTAAGAGGATTTTGTGGAGTCTATTATACTATATGAGGAGGCTAAATAGAGGCATCATACTATTTGATGGTGCTTTTTGGGGACATCAAAACGCGTGAGGCAACTGTTTGGGCATCATACTGTGTGGCCATCATACTGTGTGTGGGTTGTGGGGGCCATGATAATGTCTAGATGGCTGTGGGGGCCATCATTCTGTGTGAAGGGATTGTAGGGGCCATCATACTGTGTGGGGGCTGTGAGGCCATCATATTGTGTGTGGGCAATGATAATGTATTGAGGGAAGTGGTGGCTATCATACTGCATGGGAGGCTATAAGGGCCATCATGTCGTGTGGATGCGCGAGCTATCATACTGCATTGAAGACTTTAAGGACTACTATACTGTGTGAAGGGCTGGAAGGCTACAACAGTGTGTAGAGTTCTGTGGGGATATTATAATAAGTATAGAGCTTTGGTGCTATCATACTGAGTTGGGGTCACTGGTGGCCTCATTGAGTGTTTGGAGCATTATACTTTGCTGGGGATACTGTGGGGTCATCATACTGTAAAGAGGGCATTATTCTTTGCAGGGGGTACTATGAGTGATAATACTGTATGTGCAGGGTACTGTGGAAGAATTCACTATGGGGTTATTATACTGTGTTTGGGGGACATCATACCTTATGGGGTATCATAGTGGATGAGAATACTAAGGGGCTGTAATAGGGGTAAAACTTACTTTATAAGCGCAGTATATGTCCCTCTCACTTGAAAGGTATGCCCTTATGGGACCATGCAAATGTGCCATGGCTCTGCTTAGAGTTAGGATTTCAGCTTCGGGCCCTATGATTTAAATGTATGCTCCTGGATACCACAGGCATTGGCTCACTGCATGTGTGACTTTTAGGAGGTCAATGAGAACACTTAACTGCAGTTGGTATACCATATATGTTATATGTCCTATTTTCCATTTTCTAAAAGTTAGGTTGTGTTCAAAACAAATTTAGCAATTAGTTGGGATAACAGATGAAATAGAATAGCAAATAGATCTAGTTAAAACTTAGAATATAGCTGATGCATAGACAACCAGTAAGTCATTAATGGACTATTTTAGATTTTGCACACCGCATGCATGACTTCAGGCATTAAATCTTATATCTGAACTCTGTATTTCCTATACATGCTATAAATGTATCAAGAGGGGAATAAAGAATCAGATTAATTCCCAATACCCAGTTCACTGCCCCAGATGACTTTGTTCCATTGCAATGAATCTGAATCCCCTCTAGCTCTGTAGCTCTATGGCCTAGATTTATCAAAGAGATAAATATTTAAAGTATGCTATATTGTACCGTACTTTCTAAAACTGGCTTTTTTATTCTGCTACCACTTACAGTTATAGAAGCACACCTAACCCAAAATAATGGAGTCACACAGGTAAAAATTACCTCAAAACTCGACACAATTCAAGTCACAAAATCAATTTACTTAAAATAACACATTTCTAGTACAATAATAATAAATATATAGTACAATTATATTGTATTCTATATTAGCACTAATAAAATAATGTTTATAATGTAAAATAAGTAATAACTGAACCTCATTAAAGAGGTCTAAACAATTTTTTTTTTCTATTTAATGTCAGTTTCTAATCTTTTCTAATATTCTTAAATTAAAAAATCCCTATCCTTCCCTAATTGCACTAACTGCTTTATTGTTTTACACTACCTCCTCTTTGATGACACTTTGCTTGAGAATCCCCAGTGCATGCTGGGATACTTCAACAAAGCATCATCAGTGGTAGTGGCTGTGGTCACTGTCACTGCCCACCTTCTGAAATGAAGCATCATCAGTGACGCTAATTTAAGGGGCTGGGCTAGTCCCTGCTCTCCTGCGCATACATCGCTTTCGAATTCCAACAGATGCCCAGTAGATTCCTGTCACTATACACTGTTCTTCTCCGTGCACAGTCACAAAGCTCATTCTTGCCATCTGTGATCAGAAGTGACGAAGCAGTAACAGAGTGCACTGTCATTGTATAGTATAGGTAGATAACAGAATCCAGCGCTGCCCCTGTAAGTGATGCCACTAGGCCAGCCCTTGAAATGGAGGTCACTGATGATAGGAGGGAGCAGAGTCCCCTGATGATGCTTAGTTTAAATATCCCAGCATACTCTGGGATTCTCAAACAAAGTGTCATCAAAGAGGAAGTAGTAAAAAGCTATTAGATAGTATAGTTTGGTAAGAATAGGGAATTTTTGATTCTAACATATTAGAAAAAAGATTAGATTATGAGATTAAAAAGATAGCGTTTAGGATGAAAATTACAATTTATTTCAGATCACCTTTTGAAGAGTAACTAAACTTTATTTTTTATTTTTTATAGATTTTATATGGCCTTGGTAATTATGTACCTTTCAAGGCAGAACACTCAGAGGAAGACACATGTGCTAACCCTTTCAATACCAGCATTAGTACTCCATATGAGTATATTCGGAGAGCAACGCAGTTAACAGTAGAGAAATAAACTGGAGAAAAGCAGATCTTGGGAAGGCACGAAGAGCTAAAGTAGAAAGTAAACAACTAGCCAAGAAAAGAAAAGCACAGTCCAAGAACTATTTAAAATATATAAATACAAAAAAAAACAAGGTCCGCACAGGTGGGACCCCTAAATAATGGTAATGAGAAGTTGGTCATTGAGTATTAAGAGAAGGAAGAAATGCTAAATGTATTCTTTAGCTCTGTATACAGAAAAGAAGAGATTGCAGCCGATGTAGTCAATCCCAGTTCTCTTAATATGTCATCTAATATACTCAGATGGTAAGGTTGGGGACACAAGGGCTTTATTGCGAATGCATCGCATGGCACTTGGCGCCCGCTCTGCTGGAGTGTAAGCTGAGTGTCATACGACTGTGATGCGATCCTGCTATCAAAGCATGGCCACGGAGGAGGGGTTGGGTGCTGCAGAGGAGAAGAAGGGATTTATATCCCCATCTCCTCCTCTGTCCCCTAATGCGATTCTCACACTGCACTCACATTACACTCGTATAATGCGAGTGCAGTGCAATGTTTCTCTTGCACCCATAGAATTGCATGGGTGCGAGTGAAAACAAATCGGATTCCACCTGCAGTATGCAACGATTGTTTTCTCCGTCCTATTAGGGCTGAGGAAAAAAATCGCTCTTGGAGTGACCCTATAAAGTAACGTGTGTCCTGGTGGAATGCAATTTTTTTATTGCATTCCACTCGCCATGTGTGCTAATCCTATAACACAAATAGCGTTCAAGCTATAATAAATAAAATCAATGTGAACAAGATCCTTGGCCCAGATGGTTGCATCCAAAAGTTCTAAAGGTACTCAGCTCAGTTATTGTTGGGCCCCTATACATAATCTATAAAGACTCTCTAGTGACTGGTACTATGGCACAAAGCTAATGTGGTGCGCATTTTTAAAAACGGCTTGTAAGGGATAATACATAACAGTATATGGCAGAAAATAACTTTATAAGCGATAAACAGCACAGTTTTCTTGAGGATAGATATTGTCAAACTAACGTGGTAAGTTTTTATAAAGAAATCTTTCTCCAGATGAAGAGAGTGCCCTCTTGTCTTTTTGGAGGGTTAAAACATCTTTTGACTATATTTTTTGTATGGGCCAGTTAAGTTCTTGTACAAGTTAATCATGTCCCCTTAGACATTTGTATTCTAAAATTAATATAGATTTTTTTTAATCTTTCCAGTTCAGATCCTCCATCCTCTATCCTATCAGTTTTGTGGCTCTTTGTATATATTCTATCTCCAGGGCATCCCTTTTATGATCTGACGTCCAGAACTGAACTGTGTATTCCAGATGGGGATTACACTAACTCTCTTTGTAAAGTGATAATATAACATCCCTGTCCTGCAAGTAAATGCTTTAGCTAATAAATGACAAAATCCTGCTGATTGAGATTGCATACATTATTTGGTCTGTGATGTACAAATACACCCAGATACTTCTGTACAAGTGACTCTCCTAGTTGTACACCTCCAAGAACATATGATACTCGAATATTATAAGTGCTCAGCTACATATCTTTTTAGCCAGACCATTTTTTTCTGAAACAAAGCACTGAACCTGCTGCATAGATAGCTACTTGATACATTTCTGGTTCCTAGCAGTTAACACCAGAGGGAGCTCCAGAGCTCTCTGCACAGTATTATATAATAATTCTAATACAAATATTTACTCATTTATATAGTGTCATTAATTCCAGAGCACTTTACACACAGCAACACTGTCCCCATTGGGGCTCACAATCTAAATAATTTCCCTATCAGTATGTCTTTGGAGTGTGGGAAGAAACCAGAGAACCCAGAGGAAACCCACACAAACACAGGGAGAACATAGAATATTAAATTATATGTACAAATGTTACTCATCCTGGTTACAATGTGCGCCCTGACATATCCGAATGTGCAACCCATCCACTGTGAACCACTTGACCTACCAATTCTGCTGCATCGCTGGGCTCTGCGTCATTTCTAGTCACCTACTCAATTCTGCTACATATTTGGGCACTGTTCATTGCTGCAGTGAAGTCTCTTGACCTACTCAGCTCTACTATAATGAAATAACAAAATCTCCTGAGATATCTAGCTCTGCTACATCACTATAGTAAAAGCTCCTGAGATACCCGCTACACTGCATCTCCTGATGGTTACTAATGTGTTGAGAAAAACTTCTAGTTGAAATGGAACTACACTCACCTGAGACCGTGCACCTTAAATGCCACTGTCAGAAATTGACAGAATTTAGGGAGTTTACAGTTACACTTGGATGTTATACATCTATCCCATTATAGTGCAAGCTTAGCTTAGCCCACATGATACACTGGCATACAGCTTGTGATGTACAAGTATTTCATATTTCTAGAAGAGATTAAGATAACATTCTGGCTTCCTGCAACTGCCACTACATGGAGCTCAAGAGCATACTGCAGTCACTCTGAACTCAATAGTAAAAGAAGAATTATATGTTTTACCTTTATGTATTTTTATGTATTCAATTAAAATCACATTTTGGACCTAAAATAAAATAGGGTTCACAAGTGGACATTCTCTTAACCCCTTTAAAACATATGACATATATTTACATCATATGCTGTGTCTCTGCCTTTGATGTGGGCTTGCATGCCGAACCTGCATCTTTCCCCGCATATGTGTTTCTAAGAGCCGTGGGTAGACCGGTGTTCTGCCCGTGGCTGTTATCTAGTGAAATCCTGCTGTCAATCTCTGGCAACAGGTGGTAACATACGCCGGCAGGGGGCACGTCATTCCCTGCTCCCATTAGAGCGCCTATGACATGAGGCACTAATTGTTTGCCATTACAGAGAGAGGTCAGATGATGATCCCTGTGTCTGTCATGACGATCCTCCCGTGAACGCCGGCTCAAATAAGATTGTGATTTCTGCTGTACAGAGCAGGGCTGATGAGCCGAAGAAATCGGACGATTGCAGCTTCAAGTCCCCTAAGGGGACTAGTAAAAACAATAAGAAGTAAAAAAACGTTTTAAAAATAGGAAAACCCCCAAATAAATGTTCAATTCACCTCCCTTCTGACCCACTGAAAATAAAATAAGTAAAAAAAAATACACATATTTGGTATTGATGCATTCAGAACTGTTCAGAATCTATCAAAATAAAAAAATAAATTAATCCGGTCGATAAACAGTGTAATGAAAAAATTTAAAAGGCAACATAATTAAAGCTTTTTTGGTTGCCGCAATATTGTAATAAAATATAATAACAGGCGATCAAAACATTATAACTACCTAAAAATGGTATCAGTAAAAGGACCCCCTTCGGGCGCAAAAAATAAGCCATCACTTAGCCCCAAATCCCGATCAATAAAAAAAATTACTGTATGTTTTTCGAAAATGGCGCCAAAAACAAAATTATTTTTAAAAACCTCAGAATTTTTTTCACACTTAAATTTAAAAAAACTATGCATGTTTGGTATCTATCTGCTCATACTGACCTGGGAAATCATATTAACAGGTCACTATTACCATATAGTGAACATGATGAATAAAAAACATTTGTGGAATTGCCCTTTTTTTGCAATTTCACCGCACTTTGAATCTTTTCCCCGTTTTCCAGTACGCTATATGGTAAATCGGTGTCATTCAAAAGTACAATTCGTCCCGCAAAAACAAGCCATCATACGGCTATATTGATAGAAAGTTAAAAAGTTATGGCTCTTGGAAGAAGAAGGGGAGGAAAAATAAAAATGAAAAAATGGAAGATGGCCATGGCAAAGGGTTAAGCCTACTGATTTAACTAATTAAATACTGACTTACTGTATTATAACTCCTCAGCAAATAAATCTAAACTATTCTGAAATTCTCCGCAGTTTTACTGTTAACAAAACTTTACTCCTAGAAAAACGTGGCTGCACTTTAGAATTGGCTTCTTACAATGAAGGTCAGGTCTAAGTGTTGGGGACTGTCACAACGGCAATGATAAACGCAGCATTTTTCATACAATTAGATGACTAATGCCAGGCAAGATCATGGGCAGTTTGCTCATCAAACCAAGAGGTGACATCGCAATGTTTTCTGAGTTATGGATACAGTCAGGAGCAATGGTGACCTCTTTACAAGTAGCAAAAAAAGCAATTATAAATTGCAAATTAAGAGATCATCTTCATAGCAGTTCACCTTTTCATTAGCTCCACATGTCAAAACATACAAAACTCTTGCCATTATATCCAAGTTAGACTGATAAGTGATAGGATTTCCATTTACTAGAAGCTTGGACACCAAAGCTGTATAATGGGGGACCATTAAGCACAGATTCAGCCAACAAAATCATATTATATGATCATGGTTCTTCCCTACATGATTGGTACTTATTTTATGTGTGTATCTATGACTATAGATATTATACGTAATGATTCAATTGTACTACCATATATTTCATAGTATGAAGTCTTTAACTTTTGTAGACCTAAGTAATATTGTAAGCACTGTGTATAAGTTTATCCTTAAGATTGCAATATCTAGTGGCCAGTGTCGTCTGTGCTACCATCTGGAGCATATAATGTTCTCTGACAGTAAAGAGCTAGGAAATATGGAGCCATAAAAATGAAGGCTAATAAGGGATTGGCAAAATATTTACGGAAAATGCCATAAAAATCTATCCAGCAGAGGTCTGAGATTCCTACCATCACTTCTGTCATTATTGAGGCACTTGTTCGTCTGTTGTGACCACATACTTGCTGCCTTTTTTTTGCCATTGACTCAAAAAGGACATCTTCACTTTTTGGACCATTGGCTGGATGCACACCGATCTGATTGATGGAACATCCAGTAGATACATCATAAACAATTATGGATGTAAATTTATACCATATGTACTAAGCCCCCTTCACACATGCGTGTAAAATACATATATGAAACACCGATACCAGTGTCATCAGTGTTTTCTACCAGTGTGCCATCCATGTGTTATCCATGTTTTTCCAGTATGGCTGAAGAACTAAAGATGTAACAAAGCTTCTCCTATACTTCAATGTTAGACACCTACAGCATAAATAGATTTAGCCAAATAAATAGATAATTAAATGAAAAAGTTAGGTGGGGTCCCCAATTTTTGATAACCCACAAAGGTAAAGCAGGCAGTTGTGAGCTGGTATTAGCAGGTCATCCATGTTTTTCCGATATGGCTAAAGAAATAACGATATTACGAAGCTTCTCTTATACTTCAATGATAGACACATACAGCATAGATAGATAGATTTAGCCGAATAAATAGATAATTAAATGAAAAAAATAGGAGAGGTTCCCCTATTTTTAATAACCAGCAAAGGAAAGCAGACAGTTGTGGGCTGCTGTTATCAGGCTGGGAAGCTCCATGGTTATTTAGTCCTTCCCAGCCTAAAAGTAGCAGCCCGCAGACGCCCAAGAAGTGTAGCATCACGAGATTCTACAATTCTGGTGCTTAACTAGGTTCATCTCGATGCCCTGGTACAGTGGCAATTAGGATAATGGTTTGGGGGGCTAATGTCAACTGTGTAGAGTCCAAAAAACACAGTTGGCACCAAGTCCTGCTGTTAGTAATGGAGAGGTATCAAACAGAAACCCTAATTGCTAACCAAATATTAAAATAATACACACAAAAAAAACTTTATTGAAATATAAACACTTATTTTCCCTCCCCTTGTTTACCACTTCATTAAAAACACACATACAAGCTGGTTCACTGTAGTCCAGGAAATCCGCCATAGTCAATTCAATACATCTTTGTCCACAATCGGAAATCTTCAAAAAAATTGAAAGATAAAAAACAGAGAAATAAACAAGACACTTTCCATCATTCACCACTTTATTAAAAAAATAATCCGCTGCAGGTCTGACGTAGTCCAGAGCGAATCCGAAGAACAAAGTCTTTGGAGCATCGTTGTGACACTCCATAGACTTTGCTAACAGGCACTTCGGGATCATGCTATGCTACATGAGACCCAGCGACTCTGAAGGGCAGTGACATCAGGAATGATACCACTCTTCAGTCATGAGTCAATAACAGCGCAGCATCACCTGTAACATCTGAAGAGCAGTAACGCTACTGATGACACTGCTCATCAGAGGCCCTGGGGTCTCATGAGCACAGTTTGACCTGGAAATGCCTCTTAGCAAAGTCTGTAGTGTATCAGAACGTCATTCCATAGACTTGCTTTGTCGGATTCTCTCTGGACTACGTCAGACCTGCTGGGATTTTTTTTTCATTAAGTCGTGAATGAGGGAAAGTGTTTTGTTTTATCTCTTTGTGTTTTTATGTTTCTGTGTTTTTTTTTGCAGGTTTCTATTTGTGGACTAAGACGACTTTGGTGGACTACGGTGGAATTGCAGGACAATGGCATTTTTTTTCTTAATAAAGTGTTGAACTAGGGGAGGGAAAGTGTTGGGGGAATGTTTCTTTCAATAAAGTATTTTTTTTGTGTGGCTTTTTTTAATATTTATCACTGGGTTGGTAATGGCGTTGTGTGATAAACACCCCTCCATTACTAACACCAGGGCTTGATACCAGCTGTGTTTTTGGACACTACACAGCCGACATCAATCCCAAAAACCATTACCCTGATTGCTACCTCACCAGGGCAATTAGGGAGAGAAGACGCAAAGTGCCAGAATTGGAGCATCCCATGATGTGCCATTTCTGGGGTGGCCGCAGGCTGGTATTTTTAGGCTTGGTGAGGCCCAACAACCATGGACTTTCCCAGCCTGGTAATATCTGCCCCCAGCTGTCTACTTTACCTTTGCTGGTTATCAGAAATAGGGGGGACCCCATGTCATTTTTTTAATTTAATTTTTTATTAATTTGGTTTCTAGCTGTAAATCTATTTATCTATCTATATATTGATCTATCTATCTGTCTATCTATCTATCTATCTATCTATCTATTTATCTATCTATATATCTATTCTCCATAGATTTATTATCTATCTATCTATCTATCTATCTAGCTATCTAGCTATCAATCTGTCTATCTATTTATCATCTTTGAACATCTTTAACACATTAAAATCTGTACCTTTTAATGCATTTAATTCTGGTGCATGTCACATGGACAGCGCACAGATAGCACACGGATGGCAAATAGATGCCATCCATGTGCTGTACATGTTTTTCACGGACCCATTGACTTGGGTCTGTTTGATTGCTACTGCTGGGAAAAAATGGACATGTCTCCATGTGTTTCTCCTGGACACACGTGAGGATTACACAGACACACAGACCATGTGAAAAAACACGGACATGTAAAGCGCACCATAGATTAGAAATGCTAATTGTGGCATCTGTGAAGAAAACGGATGCCACATGCACTGGAAATGCTGACATATGAAGTCAGCCTTAAGTTCTAGGAGTACTAGTAGTATATTATAAGTATTCTTTCCTAGACAATATTGATTTTGCAGGCAGCATACACCCAATCAAAAACATGTGAAAACTCTATTAAACATCATCTGTAGAACCTTTATATAATATATGAAAATCACCTTTCACATGTAACTCACATTATACAGATGGCGTTATTAATGCCATAAATATCTGCCGTGCTGTGAAGGGTTACTACACAAGCAGTGGTTAAAATAACTTTCCTAAGACCTAAATCAGCACAGCCTGTGAGGAGCTTATGAAATATTTAGCAGGCAGGAAAGGCTTGTTTCTCAGTTTAATGCACGTTATCACTTAATTCATTAATATATTTTTATAAATAGCAGAGTTTCCAATCCATTGCTTCAGCATCAAAGTGTAAGGACAATGAAAGAACAACAAAGGGAATTTCAAGATTTATCCCGCAATGTGACCAGTTGTGTGAGGGGCGATACTAGATAATACATTAGATTCACAAATTATTATTATTATTATTATCATCATGTTTTTCCAAAAATAAGCCCTCCCTCTAAAATAAGCCCTAGCAGGGATTTTCAGAATTTTCGGAGCAAAGCTTAAATATAAGTCCCACCCCGAAAATAAGCCCTAGTCGCAGTCCAATATTGAAGTGTCCATGGAAATAAAAAAAGTTAAAGGTACTGCAGGACACTTCATTATTGACAGCGAACACCCGCAATCACAATCACCAGACGCCAAGTGGGAGGCCCTGCAGGGGATAGCACACACACATCAGATCTCACATCCGCACACTTCAGATCTCACATCCGCACACATCAGATTGCACACACATACACTCACCACATCCAGTGCTACCAATTTCTTCTCGCCGGCGGAATCCTGAGATGCAGTGCTGTGGAACACAAGGACCTGCCACGATGCTCACTTACAGGACCTGCGATGTGCAACTTCCTCCCATCTCTCCCTGCGGCCAGAGACATTCTGTACCGCCGGATATGGGGAGTGACTAGTGAGTGTATATGTGTGTGTGTGTTTGTGTGTGATCTAATGTATCTGAGTTTGCTGGCAAAAGCAGGGGAAGACGGCGTGCAGCATACCTACTGGGAGCGCGTGCCAGAGATCACAGAGAGGATCTAGGAGCCCCGCAGACACCCGGGGTCTGGTACGTATGAGTCTTCTGGGAAGTGGGGGGGGGTGGTCTGCTTTTTTGGGGGGTAAACTTACCCCCAACCATGTTTCTCCAAGAATAATTCCTACTCCAAAAATAAGTCCTTGAACTTTTTTGGGGGCAAAAAAAAAGTATAAGACAGTGTCTTATTTTTTGGAAAAAACATGGTATTATTATTATTATTATTTCTATTATTATAATTCCTATTATTGTTATTATTCCTATTAATATTGTTATTATTACTATTATAATTAGTTTTATTATTGTTATTATTAATATTATTACATTATTATTATTATTATTATTATTATTATTATTATTATTAGATGCTTCCATCTGATCTTCCTGGCCAATGGCAGGCATCTGACTGACGTCCTCCTGCCTAGTGATTATTTTGTGTGTACTGTACTGCCTTCTGGGATGTGGCTCACCATAATATTGTTTCTTCTGGATGAATCGTGGTGGGTCAGGCATTAGTACCTGTCATCAGACATTACTTATTACGAGACGATTGTCGGTACCCCCACATATGTGATGTTACAGGCACATATAATATAACATCTGGTTAGCAGCCTTCTGTCAGTTCCTAATTCTGCAGCGCAAGGTGCTATGTTTGCAATTGAATAATAGATTCCATTGTGCTGTACAAATGGCTCCTAATAATAATACAGTATTCGGCGCACATAAACACTCCACCTACTCAATAGTACAGTCAGGTGGTCATTTAGAGAACTGAAACAATGACAGATTTTCCCCAATACTTGTTCGTAATTTGTTGCAATTTGCTAAATTAACCATTCTTCATAGCTAACATAGGCTTATTTACATGATGTATTATGGAAAATCATTCATGTTGTGTTACTACAATGACTTCTCCAGATGATACTCTCTGCTGCATTAGCAAAACCACTTCTGCTACATCTGCATCTATATAACCTTTGGTTGAGCCATGTGGTTTCTAACATATGCTTCTATTAGTATGGGAGATATCATCGAGATGTACTTTACTTCATGGCTCTTTAATACAAGGTCCTTATGTCTTTAAAGCATATAGTACTTGTTGGTCAATACTAATACTGTATGTGTGTATCTGACAGTTGTGTACTATGGCCGTACATGTGCCGTCTTTTTAAAAAGGATTTTTTACATTTGCAAACCAGAGGACAATGACTCACATGTGAATCATTCTGTTTAATATAAAATATATGTCACATTCAGCGCTTTGCCTGCATCCCAACAATCACACATACAATACAGCCTAAATGGAGCCTGCCACAGTCACAACACAGTCTTGTCTGCAGCACACAACAAACAGAATAATTAAAGTGGGCTCAGACACAGGAGAAATGTAAAATCTATTCCCATATTAATGTGCTATAGTTCTAATTGCATCAGTCAGCATAATGTATGCTTCCAAAACACATCCAGAAGGAACCATAAATCATATAGTCACATGTGTAGTCCCTGCAGGCACCTGAGCACCTGAGTTTTACTTATACCAGCCATTTATGTGTGAACTGAGCAGCAGAGCCGGGAGGGGAAATACATTCTGATCCCATCTAATATCAGTGATCCGCTATAATACCAGTGATCTGCCCTAATACCAGTGATCTGCCCTAATACAGTGATCTGAGCTAATACAGTGATCTGCTCTAATACCAGTGATGTGCTCTAACACCAGTGATCTGCCCTAATATCAGTGATCTGCTCTAATACCAGTGATCTGCTCTAATACCAGTGATCTGCTCTAATACAGTGATCTGAGCTAATACAGTGATCTTCTCTAATACTAGTGATCTGCCCTAATACCAGTGATCTGCCCTAATACCAGTGATCTGCCCTAATACCAGTGATCTGCTCTAATACAGTGATCTGAGCTAATACAGTGATCTGCTCTAATACCAGTGATGTGCTCTAACACCAGTGATCTGCCCTAATACCAGTGATCTGCTCTAATACCAGTGATGTGCTCTAACACCAGTGATCTGCCCTAATACCAGTGATCTGCTCTAATACCAGTGATCTGCTCTAATACAGTGATCTGAGCTAATACAGTGATCTTCTCTAATACTAGTGATCTGCCCTAATACAGTGATCTGCTCTAATACCAGTGATCTGCTCTAATACCAGTGATCTGCTCTAATACCAGTGATCTGCCCTAATATCAGTGATCTGACCTAAAACAGTGATCTGCGCTAATACCAGTGATCTGCTCTAATACCAGTGATGTGCTCAAATACCAGTGATCTGCTCTAATACAGTGATCTGAGCTAATACAGTGATCTGCTCTAATACCAGTGATGTGCTCTAACACCAGTGATCTGCCCTAATACCAGTGATGTGCTCTAACACCAGTGATCTGCTCTAATACCAGTGATGTGCTCTAATACCAGTGATGTGCTCTAATACCAGTGATCTGCTCTAATACCAGTGATGTGCTCTAATACCAGTGACCTGCCCTAATACAGTGATCTAAGCTAATACAGTGATCTGCTCTAATACCAGTGATGTGCTCTAACACCAGTGATCTGCCCTAATACCAGTGATCTGCTCTAATACCAGTGATGTGCTCTAATACCAGTGATGTGCTCTAATACCAGTGATGTGCTCTAATACCAGTGACCTGCCCTAATACAGTGATCTGAGCTAATACAGTGATCTGCTCTAATACCAGTGATGTGCTCTAACACCAGTGATCTGCCCTAATACCAGTGATCTGCTCTAATACCAGTGATCTGCTCTAACACAGTGATCTGAGCTAATACAGTGATCTGCTCTAATACTAGTGATCTGCCCTAATACAGTGATCTGCTCTAATACCATTGATCTGCCCTAATACCAGTGATCTGCACTAATACTAGTGATCTGCCCTAATACAGTAATCTGCTCTAATACCAGTGATCTGCTCTAATACCAGTGATCTGCTCTAATACCAGTGATCTGCCCTAATACCAGTGATCTGCCCTAATACCAGTGATCTGCCCTAATACCAGTGATCTGCCCTAATACCAGTGATCTGCTCTAATACCAGTGATCTGCCCTAATACCAGTGATCTGCCCTAATACCAGTGATCTGCTCTAATACCAGTGATCTGCCCTAATACCAGTGATCTGCTCTAATACCAGTGATCTGCCCTAATACCAGTGATCTGCCCTAATACCAGTGATCTGACCTAATACAGTGATCTGCTATAATATCAGTGATCTGCCCTAATACCAGTGATCTGCCCTAATATCAGTAATCTGACCTAAAACAGTGATCTGCTCTAATACCAGTGATCTGCCCTAATACCAGTGATCTGCCCTAATACCAGTGATCTGACCTAATACAGTGATCTGCTATAATATCAGTGATCTGCCCTAATACCAGTGATCTGCCCTAATATCAGTAATCTGACCTAAAACAGTGATCTGCTCTAATACCAGGGATCTGCCCTAATACCAGTGATCTGCCCTAATACCAGTGATCTGACCTAATACAGTGATCTGCTATAATATCAGTGATCTGCCCTAATATCAGTAATCTGACCTAAAACAGTGATCTGCTCTAATACCAGTGATCTGCCCTAATACCAGTGATCTGCTCTAATACCAGTCTGCCCTAATACCAGTGATCTACTCTAATACCAGTGATCTGCTCTAACACCAGTGATCTGCCCTAACACCAGTGATCTGCTCTAATACCAGTGATCTGCCCTAATACCAGTGATCTGCTCTAAGGGGCACTTTGCACACTGCGACATCGCAGGTGCGATGTCGGTGGGGTCAAATTGAAAATGACGCACTTCCGGCATCGCATGCGACATCGCAGTGTGTAAAGGCTGGATGATACGATTAACGAGCGCAAAAGCGTCGTAATCGTATCATCGGTACAGCGTCGGCGTAATCCATAATTACGCTGACGCAATGGTCCGATGTTGTTCCTCGCTCCTGCGGCAGCACACATCGCTGTGTGTGAAGTCGCAGGAGCGAGGAACGTCTCCTACCGGCCTCACTGCGGCTTCCGTAGGATATGCGGAAGGAAGGAGGTGGGCAGGATGTTTACATCCTGCTCATCTCCGCCCCTCCGCTCTGATTGGCCGCCTGCCGTGTGACGTCGCAGTGACGCCGCACGACCCGCCCCCTTAACAAGGAGGCGGGTCGCCGGCCACAGGGACGTCGCACGGCAGGTGAGTGTGTGTGTGAAGCTGGCGTAGCGATAACTTTCGCTACGCCAGCTATCAACACATATCGCTGCTGCGACGGGGGCGGGCACTATCGCACTCGGCATCGCAGCATCGGCCTGCGATGTCGTAGTGTGCAAAGCCCGCCTAATACCAGTGATCTGCCCTAATACAGTGATCTGCTCTAATACCAGTGACCTGCCCTAATACAGTGATCTGAGCTAATACAGTGATCTGCTCTAATACCAGTGATGTGCTCCAACACCAGTGATCTGCCCTAATACCAGTGATCTGTTCTAATACCAGTGATCTGCCCTAATACAGTGATCTGAGCTAATACAGTGATCTGCTCTAATACCAGTGATGTGCTCTAACACCAGTGATCTTCCCTAATACCAGTGATCTGCTCTAATACCAGTGATGTGCTCTAACACCAGTGATCTGCTCTAACACCAGTGATCTGCCCTAACACCAGTGATCTGCTCTAATACCAGTGATCTGCCCTAATACCAGTGATCTGCTCTAATACCAGTGATCTGCCCTAATACAGTGATCTGCTCTAATACCAGTGACCTGCCCTAATACAGTGATCTGAGCTAATACAGTGATCTGCTCTAATACCAGTGATGTGCTCCAACACCAGTGATCTGCCCTAATACCAGTGATCTGTTCTAATACCAGTGATCTGCCCTAATACAGTGATCTGAGCTAATACAGTGATCTGCTCTAATACCAGTGATGTGCTCTAACACCAGTGATCTTCCCTAATACCAGTGATCTGCTCTAATACCAGTGATCTGCTCTAATACAGTGATCTGAGCTAATACAGTGATCTGCTCTAATACTAGTGATCTGCCCTAATACAGTGATCTGCTCTAATAACAGTGATCTGCCCTAATACCAGTGATCTGTACTAATACTAGTGATCTGCTCTAATACCAGTGATCTGCCCTAATACCAGTGATCTGCCCTAATACCAGTGATCTTACCTAATACAGTGATCTGCTATAATATCAGTGATCTGCCCTAATACCAGTGATCTGCCCTAATATCAGTGATCTGACCTAAAACAGTGATCTGCTCTAATACCAGTGATCTGCCCTAATACCAGTGATCTGCTCTAATACCAGTCTGCCCTAATACCAGTGATCTGCTCTAACACCAGTGATCTGCTCTAACACCAGTGATCTGCCCTAATACCAGTGATCTGCTCTAATACCAGTCTGCCCTAATACCAGTGATCTGCTCTAACACCAGTGATCTGCCCTAATACCAGTGATCTGCTCTAATACCAGTGATCTGCCCTAATACAGTGATCTACTCTAATACCAGTGATCTTCCCTAATACCAGTGATCTGTCCTAATACCAGTGATCTGCCCTAATACAGTGATCTGCTCTAATACCAGTGATCTGCCCTAATACCAGTGATCTGCCCTAATACCAGTGATCTGTCCTAATATCAGTTATCTGCCCTAATATCAGTGACCTGCCCTACTACCTGTGATCTGCCCTAATACCAGTGATCTGCTCTAATACCAGTGATCTGCCCTAATACCAGTAATCTGTTCTAATACCAGTGATCTGCCCTAATATCATCAGTGATCTGCTCTAATACCAGTGATCTGCAATAATACCAGTGATCTGCAATAATACCAGTGATCTGCAATAATACAGTGATCTGCCCTTATACAGTAATCTGCTATAATATCAGTGATCTGCTTGAATACCAGTGATCTACCCTAATACAGTGATCTGCTCTAATACCATTGGTTTACCCTAATACAAGTGATCTGCCCTAATACCAGTGATCTACCCATATACCACTGATCTACCATAAAACCAGTGATCTGTCCTAATATCAGTTATCTGCCCTAATATCAGTGACCTGCCCTACTACCAGTGATCTGCCCTAATACCAGTGATCTACTCTAACATAGTCATCTGCCCTAATGCCAGTGATCTGTCATAATACCAGTAATTTGCCCTAATACCGTGATCTGTCTTAATACCGTGATCTTCTCTAATATAGTGATCTGCTCTATTACCAGTAATCTGCTATAATACAGTGATCTACCCTAATATATTGATCTGCCCCAATATAGTGATCTCCCCCAATACCAGTGGTCTACACTAATGCAAGTGATCTACCCTAATACCAGTGATCTACCCAAACACTACCGATCTACCATAAAAACAGTGATCTGTCCTAATATCAGTTATCTGCCCTAATATCAGTGACCTCTACCATAAAACCAGTGATCTGTCCTAATATCAGTTATCTGCCCTAATATCAGTGACCTGCCCTACTACCAGTGATCTGCCCTAATACCAGTGATCTGCCCTAATACCAGTGATCTACTCTAACATAGTCATCTGCCCTAATGCCAGTGATCTGTCATAATACCAGTGATTTGCCCTAATACCGTGATCTGTCTTAATACCGTGATCTTCTCTAATATAGTGATCTGCTCTATTACCAGTAATCTGCTATAATACAGTGATCTACCCTAATATATTGATCTGCCCCAATATAGTGATCTCCCCCAATACCAGTGGTCTACACTAATGCAAGTGATCTACCCTAATACCAGTTATCTACCCAAACACTACCGATCTACCATAAAAACAGTGATCTGTCCTAATATCAGTGATCTGCCCTAATACCAGTCATCTGCCCAACTACCAGTGATCTGATTTAATACCAGTGATCTTCCCTAATACCAGTGATCTACTCTAACATAGTGATCTGCCCTACTACCAGTGATCTGCCTTAATACAGTGATCTGTCTTAATACCAGTGATCTATTCTAACATAGTGATTTGCTCTAATACCAGTGATCTGTCCTATTACCAGTGATCTGCTCTAATACCAGTGACATGCACCAATACCACTAATCTACTCTAATTTATTGATCTGCTCTATTACCAGTAGTCTGTTGTAATACAGTGATCTAGCCTAATATAGTGATGCACCCTTATAAAGTGATCTGCCCCAATATAGTGATCTGCCCCAATATAGTCATCTGCCACAATACCAGTGATCTACCCTACTATCAGTGATCTGGCATAATACCAGTGATCTGCCCTAACTCCAGTGATCTGCCCTAATACCAGTGATCTACTCTAACATAGTCATCTGCCCTAATGCCAGTGATCTGTCATAATACCAGTGATTTGCCCTAATACCGTGATCTGTCCTAATACCGTGATCTTCTCTAATATAGTGATCTGCTCTATTACCAGTAATCTGCTATAATACAGTGATCTACCCTAATATATTGATCTGCCCCAATACCAGTGGTCTACACTAATGCAAGTGATCTACCCTAATACCAGTGATCTACCCAAACACTACCGATCTACCATAAAAACAGTGATCTGTCCTAATATCAGTGATCTGCCCTAATACCAGTCATCTGCCCAACTACCAGTGATCTGATTTAATACCAGTGATCTGCCCTAATACCAGTGATCTACTCTAATTTATTGATCTGCTCTATTACCAGTAGTCTGTTGTAATACAGTGATCTAGCCTAATATAGTGATGCACCCTTATAAAGTGATCTGCCCCAATATAGTGATCTGCCCCAATATAGTCATCTGCCCCAATACCAGTGATCTACCCTACTATCAGTGATCTGGCATAATACCAGTGATCTGCCCTAACTCCAGTGATCTGCCCTAATACCAGTTATCTACTCTAACATAGTGATCTGTCCTAATACAGTGATCTGCCCTAATACCAGTGATCTACTCTAACATAGTCATCTGCCCTAATGCCAGTGATCTGTCATAATACCAGTGATTTGCCCTAATACCGTGATCTGTCTTAATACCGTGATCTTCTCTAATATAGTGATCTGCTCTATTACCAGTAATCTGCTATAATACAGTGATCTACCCTAATATATTGATCTGCCCCAATATAGTGATCTCCCCCAATACCAGTGGTCTACACTAATGCAAGTGATCTACCCTAATACCAGTTATCTACCCAAACACTACCGATCTACCATAAAAACAGTGATCTGTCCTAATATCAGTGATCTGCCCTAATACCAGTCATCTGCCCAACTACCAGTGATCTGATTTAATACCAGTGATCTTCCCTAATACCAGTGATCTACTCTAACATAGTGATCTGCCCTACTACCAGTGATCTGCCTTAATACAGTGATCTGTCTTAATACCAGTGATCTATTCTAACATAGTGATTTGCTCTAATACCAGTGATCTGTCCTATTACCAGTGATCTGCTCTAATACCAGTGACATGCACCAATACCACTAATCTACTCTAATTTATTGATCTGCTCTATTACCAGTAGTCTGTTGTAATACAGTGATCTAGCCTAATATAGTGATGCACCCTTATAAAGTGATCTGCCCCAATATAGTGATCTGCCCCAATATAGTCATCTGCCACAATACCAGTGATCTACCCTACTATCAGTGATCTGGCATAATACCAGTGATCTGCCCTAACTCCAGTGATCTGCCCTAATACCAGTGATCTACTCTAACATAGTCATCTGCCCTAATGCCAGTGATCTGTCATAATACCAGTGATTTGCCCTAATACCGTGATCTGTCCTAATACCGTGATCTTCTCTAATATAGTGATCTGCTCTATTACCAGTAATCTGCTATAATACAGTGATCTACCCTAATATATTGATCTGCCCCAATACCAGTGGTCTACACTAATGCAAGTGATCTACCCTAATACCAGTGATCTACCCAAACACTACCGATCTACCATAAAAACAGTGATCTGTCCTAATATCAGTGATCTGCCCTAATACCAGTCATCTGCCCAACTACCAGTGATCTGATTTAATACCAGTGATCTGCCCTAATACCAGTGATCTACTCTAATTTATTGATCTGCTCTATTACCAGTAGTCTGTTGTAATACAGTGAT
Source organism: Anomaloglossus baeobatrachus (assembly GCF_048569485.1). Taxonomy (NCBI): domain Eukaryota; kingdom Metazoa; phylum Chordata; class Amphibia; order Anura; family Aromobatidae; genus Anomaloglossus; species Anomaloglossus baeobatrachus. The sequence continues at coordinate 318,757,871 of NC_134355.1, read as the reverse complement.
CTAGCCTAATATAGTGATGCACCCTTATAAAGTGATCTGCCCCAATATAGTGATCTGCCCCAATATAGTCATCTGCCCCAATACCAGTGATCTACCCTACTATCAGTGATCTGGCATAATACCAGTGATCTGCCCTAACTCCAGTGATCTGCCCTAATACCAGTTATCTACTCTAACATAGTGATCTGTCCTAATACAGTGATCTGCCCTAATACCAGTGATCTACTCTAACATAGTCATCTGCCCTAATGCCAGTGATCTGTCATAATACCAGTGATTTGCCCTAATACCGTGATCTGTCTTAATACCGTGATCTTCTCTAATATAGTGATCTGCTCTATTACCAGTAATCTGCTATAATACAGTGATCTACCCTAATATATTGATCTGCCCCAATATAGTGATCTCCCCCAATACCAGTGGTCTACACTAATGCAAGTGATCTACCCTAATACCAGTTATCTACCCAAACACTACCGATCTACCATAAAAACAGTGATCTGTCCTAATATCAGTGATCTGCCCTAATACCAGTCATCTGCCCAACTACCAGTGATCTGATTTAATACCAGTGATCTTCCCTAATACCAGTGATCTACTCTAACATAGTGATCTGCCCTACTACCAGTGATCTGCCTTAATACAGTGATCTGTCTTAATACCAGTGATCTATTCTAACATAGTGATTTGCTCTAATACCAGTGATCTGTCCTATTACCAGTGATCTGCTCTAATACCAGTGACATGCACCAATACCACTAATCTACTCTAATTTATTGATCTGCTCTATTACCAGTAGTCTGTTGTAATACAGTGATCTAGCCTAATATAGTGATGCACCCTTATAAAGTGATCTGCCCCAATATAGTGATCTGCCCCAATATAGTCATCTGCCACAATACCAGTGATCTACCCTACTATCAGTGATCTGGCATAATACCAGTGATCTGCCCTAACTCCAGTGATCTGCCCTAATACCAGTGATCTACTCTAACATAGTCATCTGCCCTAATGCCAGTGATCTGTCATAATACCAGTGATTTGCCCTAATACCGTGATCTGTCCTAATACCGTGATCTTCTCTAATATAGTGATCTGCTCTATTACCAGTAATCTGCTATAATACAGTGATCTACCCTAATATATTGATCTGCCCCAATACCAGTGGTCTACACTAATGCAAGTGATCTACCCTAATACCAGTGATCTACCCAAACACTACCGATCTACCATAAAAACAGTGATCTGTCCTAATATCAGTGATCTGCCCTAATACCAGTCATCTGCCCAACTACCAGTGATCTGATTTAATACCAGTGATCTGCCCTAATACCAGTGATCTACTCTAATTTATTGATCTGCTCTATTACCAGTAGTCTGTTGTAATACAGTGATCTAGCCTAATATAGTGATGCACCCTTATAAAGTGATCTGCCCCAATATAGTGATCTGCCCCAATATAGTCATCTGCCCCAATACCAGTGATCTACCCTACTATCAGTGATCTGGCATAATACCAGTGATCTGCCCTAACTCCAGTGATCTGCCCTAATACCAGTTATCTACTCTAACATAGTGATCTGTCCTAATACAGTGATTTGCCCTAATACCAGTGATCTATCCTAATACAGTGATCTGCCCTAATACCAGTGATTTGCCCTAATATCAGTGATCGACCCTGACATAGTGATCTGCCGTAATACCAGTGATCTACCCTAATACAGTGATCTGCTCTAATACCAGTCATCTACCATAATACCAGTGATCTACCCTAACATAGTGATTTGTCCTAATAGCAGTGATCTGCCCCAATACCAGTGATCTGCAATAATATAGTGATCTGCCCTAATATATTGATCTGCTTTAATTCCATTTATCTGACCCAATGCGAATGATCTACCCTAATATACTAATCTGCCCTAATATAATGATCTGCTCAAATTCCATTGATCTGCCCCAATACCAGTAATCTGCAATAATATAGTGATCTGCCCTCATATATTGATCTGCTTTAATTCCATTTATCTGCCCCAATGCCAATGATCTACCCTAATATAGTAATCTGCCCTCATATAGTTATCTACCCTAATTCTATTGCTCTACCGCAATACCAATGGTCTGACCTAACAGTGATCTGCCCCAATACTAGTGATCTATCCTAATATAGATATGCTCCAGTGCCAGTGATCTGCCTTAATATAGTGATTGATCTGCCACAATACCAGTGATCTACCCTAATATAGTTTTGTGCCCTAATTCTATTGATCAACCCCAATACCAGAGATCTGCCCTAATATGTGATCTGAACCAATACCAGTGATCTACGCTAATACCAGTGATCTGCCCTAATACAGTGGCCAGCCTCAATATAGTGATCTGACCCACTACCAGTATCCTAATACTAGTGATCTGCCCTAATATAGTGCTTTGCCCCAATATAGTAATTTGCCCCAACAGCAGTGATCTGTCCTAATACTAGTGATCTGACCCAACAGCAGTGATCTGCCCTAATACTAGTGATCTGACCCAACAGCAGTGATCTGTCCTAATACTAGTGATCTGACCCAACAGCAGTGATCTGTCCTAATACTAGTGATCTGACCCAACAGCAGTGATCTGTCCTAATACTAGTGATCTGACCCAACAGCAGTGATCTGTCCTAATACTAGTGATCTGACCCAACAGCAGTGATATGCCTCAATACCAGTGACATTTATCAGCATTTTGTATATATCATCCCATGGATATCATTGGATATCATTTTTATGACAGGTACAAACATAACATGCTGCAAACCCCAAATATTATACCACTCTTAGTCCCCTGCAACTAAAATATTCAAATTATGCAATATTTATAATTTTACATAAACAGTTGATTTTTATAGACCAAAATCACTTTTCTATTCAATTATAACACAATTACATATATATAAAGCATAGTATCATTTATTGGAATAAACTATCACAGCACCAGCACAACCTTAATCCATCTGAAAATAAGTATCTATCATCTATCTATCCATCAATCTATCTATGTACTGATCATATATCTATCAATCATATATCTATTGTATATCTCATCTTAATTAAATGAAATAAGAAAGCTTTATTGCCAGGGCTAAATATGCATTAGTTTTGCCAAAGCAAGTGTATAGAAATAGGGATAAGGGCTGTAGGAAGGGTGGATGGGGGGCACATCCAGAGAGGGAGCTATGGAAGTCCATGGCTTATCATAGTTCTCTTTCTCAAAGTCTATGACATTCGCTCATCTATCTATCTATCTATTATCCCTCTATATATTTATTATGTATCTATCTATCCCTCTATCTATCTATCATCTATTTACCATTGTATCTATCCATTAACTATTTATCTATCTATATATCCCTCTCTCTAGCTCTCTCTCTCTATCTATCTATCTATCCATCTATCCATCTATCCATTATCTATCTATCCATCCATCTATCCATCTATCCATTATCTATCTATCTATCCATCTATCCATCCATCTATCCATCTATCCATTATCTATCTATCTATCTATCTATCCATCTATCCATCCATCTATCCATCTATCCATTATCTATCTATCTATCCATCTATCCATCCATCTATCCATCTATCCATTATCTATCTATCTATCTATCTATCTATCCATCTATCCATCCATCTATCCATCTATCCATTATCTATCTATCTATCCATCTATCCATCCATCTATCCATCTATCCATTATCTATCTATCTATCCATCTATCCATCCATCTATCCATCTATCCATTATCTATCTATCTATCTATCATGTATCGATCTATCTATCTATCTATCTATCTATCTATCTATCTATCTATCTATCTATCATGTATCGATCTATCTATCTATCTACTATACAGAATTGTGTTAACACTTTGTAAGCAGGAGAGATTCATGTCCCAAATATTCCTAACAGAAAACTGCAACTTTCATAGACACCATGATATCTGCACAGTTCTACTAAAAGGCCAGCAAAGAAAAAAGAGGATGTCAAAATTGTAACCTGACCTTAATAGCAGCAATGTATATGTTATTGTTATACTTTGTACAATGCATGCTCCACATAAGAGAAATACAGAAATAGGAAATAAATCAATGCAAGTAAAACATTCATTCAAACCTATACACATTACATTTCATTATACTATATTACATGGCACAGCATTATACTATCTATCTATCTATCCATCTATCCCTCTATCTATCTATCTATCCCTCTATTCATCTATCTATCCCTCTATCTATCCATTATCTATCTATCTATCTATCTATCCATCTATCTATCCATTATCTATCTATCCATCCATCTATCTATCTATCCCTCTATTCATCTATCTATCCCTCTATCTATCCATTATCTATCTATCTATCTATCTATCCATCTATCTATCCATTATCTATCTATCCATCCATCTATCTATCTATCCCTCTATCCATCCATCTATCTATCCATTATCTATCTATGCATCTATCTATCTATCTATCTATCCATCTGTCTATCCATTATCTATCTATCTATCTATCCAGCTATCTATCCATCTATCTATCTATCTATCCATCTGTCTATCCATTATCTATCTATCTATCTATCTATCTATCTATCTATATATCCATTATCTATCTATCTATCTATCTATCCAGCTATCTATCCATCTATCTATCTATCTATCCATCTGTCTATCCATTATCTATCTATCTATCTATCTATCCCTCTATCTATCCAGCTATCTATCTATCTATCTATCTATCTATCTATCTATCTATCCCTCTATCTATCCATCTATCTATCTATCTATCTATCTATCTATCTATCTATCTATCTATCTATCTATCTATCTATCCATTATCCATCTATCATCACTTGTCACAGGACAGACAATAGCATAGTATTCAGATTCCGGACCAATGTACTGTATGCCTGATGCCTCCACAGTGCCAGTAATGCATTTTTGGGGCAGGTAGGGCTGGCAGTGACAATCCGAGGCTCTCTGCCCCGGCTCTGGCATGGCACGGGAGGATTCGTCCAAACTTCCCGTGTCTCATCCCCGACTTCCCTCCAGTAGCTCGGGCACGGCAGCAGCATGCAGTCACTTACCAGCAATCCTGAGGCTCCATCACTCGCCTGATGCTGCGGCAGCTCCTGCGTCCTAGGAAGATGCTGCTGACAGGAGAGGGCAGGAGGAGCTGAGACACACAGGAGCCTGGGCACATCCCTGGGAGACTGGAGCCAGGTGCAGGGCACACTCCCGCAGAGAGCCAGGCAGGCACGTCACTACCCAGCACTGCACAGAGCAGGGAGGAGGAGGAGGTGTCTGCACACTGCCTGCCTGGCTTCAGCTTTACCTGCTCCGTCATTCAATTGCAAAGCAAACTTTTTAGCAGCTCAGTCAGTGAGAAGTGAGCACATAATACGGGAGCTCTGCTTTATGAGCTGTGCACCCTAGAAATGTAGACAATGCAGTGACCATAGTGTAAAGATGGGTGGATTTTCTCATTGAGCATAAGTCATCCTTAGAAAATGTTTTCTGTAATTTTTTACATATGACAGCAGATCAGCCTACTACTTTTCATGGCACCCCCAAATTATACTCGTCAGTGAAACACCTCCTTTTTCTATATACAGATGCTGAGGGTCCAGCAACTAAGGGGCACTTTGCACACTGCGACATCGCAGGTGCGATGTCGGTGGGGTCAAATTGAAAATGACGCACTTCCGGCATCGCATGCGACATCGCAGTGTGTAAAGGCTGGATGATACGATTAACGAGCGCAAAAGCGTCGTAATCGTATCATCGGTACAGCGTCGGCGTAATCCATAATTACGCTGACGCAATGGTCCGATGTTGTTCCTCGCTCCTGCGGCAGCACACATCGCTGTGTGTGAAGTCGCAGGAGCGAGGAACGTCTCCTACCGGCCTCACTGCGGCTTCCGTAGGATATGCGGAAGGAAGGAGGTGGGCAGGATGTTTACATCCTGCTCATCTCCGCCCCTCCGCTCTGATTGGCCGCCTGCCGTGTGACGTCGCAGTGACGCCGCACGACCCGCCCCCTTAACAAGGAGGCGGGTCGCCGGCCACAGGGACGTCGCACGGCAGGTGAGTGTGTGTGTGAAGCTGGCGTAGCGATAACTTTCGCTACGCCAGCTATCAACACATATCGCTGCTGCGACGGAGGCGGGCACTATCGCACTCGGCATCGCAGCATCGGCCTGCGATGTCGTAGTGTGCAAAGCCCGCCTTAAATCCCACAGCAGCTAAAATCCTACTGATCAGCTGTATTAGCAGGAAAAACTGGGCTGCCAGGCATTTCTGCTGTAGTCCACTGTAAAACAGGGTCATGTCAAGCTCCACCCGAGCAATACCTGCTCTTATCAGTAATACAAAGCGTCACCAGAGCAATACCTGCTCTTATCAGTAATACAAAGCGTCACCAGAGCAATACCTGCTCTTATAAGTAATACAAAGCGTCACCAGAGCAATACCTGCTCTTATCAGTAATACAAAGCGTCACCAGAGCAATACCTGCTCTTATAAGTAATACAAAGCGTCGCCAGAGCAATACCTGCTCTTATAAGTAATGCAAAGCGTCACCAGAGCAATACCTGCTCTTATAAGTAATACAAAGCGTTACCAGAGCAATACCTGCTCTTATCAGTAATACAAAGCGTCACCAGAGCAATACCTGCTCTTATCAGTAATACAAAGCGTCACCAGAGCAATACCTGCTCTTATAAGTAATACAAAGCGTCGCCAGAGCAATACCTGCTCTTATAAGTAATACAAAGCGTCACCAGAGCAATACCTGCTCATATACAGTTAGGTCCAGAAATATTTGGACAGTGACACAAGTTTTGTTATTTTAGCTGTTTACAAAAACATGTTCAGAAATACAATATATATATAATATGGGCTGAAAGTGCACACTCCCAGCTGCAATATGAGAGTTTTCACATCCAAATCGGAGAAAGGGTTTAGGAATCATAGCTCTGTAATGCATAGCCTCCTCTTTTTCAAGGGACCAAAAGTAATTGGACAAGGGACTCTAAGGGCTGCAATTAACTCTGAAGGCGTCTCCCTCGTTAACCTGTAATCAATGAAGTAGTTAAAAGGTCTGGGGTTGATTACAGGTGTGTGATTTTGGATTTGGAAGCTGTTGCTGTGACCAGACAACATGCGGTCTAAGGAACTCTCAATTGAGGTGAAGCAGAACATCCTGCGGCTGAAAAAAAAGAAAAAATCCATCAGAGAGATAGCAGACATGCTTGGAGTAGCAAAATCAACAGTCAGGTACATTCTGAGAAAAAAGGAATTGACTGGTGAGCTTGGGAACTCAAAAAGGCCTGGGCGTCCACGGATGACAACAGTGGTGGATGATCGCCGCATACTTTCTTTGGTGAAGAAGAACCCGTTCACAACATCAACTGAAGTCCAGAACACTCTCAGTGAAGTAGGTGTATCTGTCTCTAAGTCAACAGTAAAGAGAAGACTCCATGAAAGTAAATACAAAGGGTTCACATCTAGATGCAAACCATTCATCAATTCCAAAAATAGACAGGCCAGAGTTAAATTTGCTGAAAAACACCTCATGAAGCCAGCTCAGTTCTGGAAAAGTATTCTATGGACAGATGAGACAAAGATCAACCTGTACCAGAATGATGGGAAGAAAAAAGTTTGGAGAAGAAAGGGAACGGCACACGATCCAAGGCACACCACATCCTCTGTAAAACATGGTGGAGGCAACGTGATGGCATGGGCATGCATGGCTTTCAATGGCACTGGGTCACTTGTGTTTATTGATGACATACCAGCAGACAAGAGTAGCCGGATGAATTCTGAAGTGTACCGGGATATACTTTCAGCCCAGATTCAGCCAAATGCCGCAAAGTTGATCGGACGGCGCTTCATAGTACAGATGGACAATGACCCCAAGCATACAGCCAAAGCTACCCAGGAGTTCATGAGTGCAAAAAAGTGGAACATTCTGCAATGGCCAAGTCAATCACCAGATCTTAACCCAATTGAGCATGCATTTCACTTGCTCAAATCCAGACTTAAGACGGAAAGACCCACAAACAAGCAAGACCTGAAGGCTGCGGCTGTAAAGGCCTGGCAAACCATTAAGAAGGAGGAAACCCAGCATTTGGTGATGTCCATGGGTTCCAGACTTAAGGCAGTGATTGCCTCCAAAGGATTCGCAACAAAATATTGAAAATAAAAATATTTTGTTTGGGTTTGGTTTATTTGTCCAATTACTTTTGACCTCCTAAAATGTGGAGTGTTTGTAAAGAAATCTGTACAATTCCTACAATTTCTATCAGATATTTTTGTTCAAACCTTCAAATTAAACGTTACAATCTGCACTTGAATTCTGTTGTAGAGATTTCATTTGAAATCCAATGTGGTGGCATGCAGAGCCCAACTCGCGAAAATTGTGTCACTGTCCAAATATTTCTGGACCTAACTGTAAGTAATACAAAGCGTCACAAGAGCAATGCCTGCTCTTATAAGTAATACAAAGCATCACCAGAGCAATACCTGCTCTTATAAGTAATACAAAGTGTCACCAGAGCAATACCTGCTCTTATAAGTAATACAAAGTGTCACCAGAGCAATACCTGCTCTTATAAGTAATACAAAGTGTCACCAGAGCAATACCTGCTCTTATAAATAATACAAAGCGTCACCAGAGCAATACCTGCTCTTATAAGTAATACAAAGCATCACCAGAGCAATACCTGCTCTTATAAGTAATACAAAGCGCCACCAGAGCAATACCTGCTCTTATAAGTAATACAAAGCGTCACCAGAGCAATACCTGCTCTTATAATACAAAGCGTTACCAGAGCAATACCTGCTCTTATAAGTAATACAAAGCATCACCAGAGCAATACCTGCTCTTATAAGTAATACAAAGCATCACCAGAGCAATACCTGCTCTTATAAATAATACAAAGCATCACCAGAGCAATACCTGCTCTTATAATTAATACAAAGCGCCACCCAAGCAATACCTGCTCTTATAAGTAATACAAAGCGCCACCCAAGCAATACCTGCTCTTATAAGTAATACAAAGCGTCACCAGAGCAATACCTGCTCTTATAAGTAATACAAAGCGTCACCAGAGCAATACCTGCTCTTATAAGTAATACAAAGCGTCACCAGAGCAATACCTGCTCTTATAAGTAATAGAAAGCGTCACCAGAGCAATACCTGCTCTTATAAGTAATACAAAGCATCACCAGAGCAATACCTGCTCTTATAAGTAATATAAAGTGTCACCAGAGCAATACCTGCTCTTATAAGTGATACAAAGCGTCCCCAGAGCAATACCTGCTCTTATAAGTAATACAAAGCTTCACCAGAGCAATACCTGCTCTAATACAAAGCGTCACCAGAGCAATACCTGCTCTTATAAGTAATACAAAGCGTCACCAGAGCAATACCTGCTCTTATAAGTAATACAAAGCGTCACCAGAGGAAAAACCTGCTCTTATAAGTAATACAAAGCATCACCAGAGCAATACCTGCTCTTATAAATAATACAAAGCGTCACCAAAGCAATACCTGCTCTTATAAGTAATACAAAGTGTCACCAGAGCAACACCTACTCTTATAAGTAATACAAAGTGTCACCAGAGCAATACCTGCTCTTATAAGTAATACAAAGCGTCACCAGAGCAATACCTGCTCTTATAAGTAATACAAAAGTCACCCAAGCAATACCTGCCCTTATAAGTAATACAAAGCGTTACCAGAGCAATACCTGCTCTTAGAAGTAATACAAAGTGCCACCAGAGCAATACCTGCTCTTATAAGTACTACAAAGCATCACCAGAGCAATACCTGCTCTTATAAGTAATACAAAGCGTCGCCAGAGCAATACCTGCTCTTATAAGTAATACAAAGCGCCACTCGAGCAATACCTGCTCATATAAGTAATACAAAGCGTTACCAGAACAATACCTGCTCTTATAAGCAATATAAAAGCTTCACCAGAGCAATACCTGCTCTTATAAGTAATACAAAGCGTCACCAGAGCAATGCCTGCTATTATAAGTAATACAAAGCGCCACCCGAGCAATACCTGCTATTATAAGTAATACAAAGCATCACTAGACCAATACCTGCTCTTATAAGTAATACAAAGCGTCACCAGAGCAATACCTGCTCTTATAAGTAAAGCAAAGCGTCACCAGAGCAATACCTGCTCTTATAAGTAATACAAAGCGTCACCAGAGCAATACCTGCTCTTATAAGTAATACAAAGCGTCGCCAGAGCAATACCTGCCCTTATAATACAAAGCGTCACCAGAGCAATACCTGCCCTTATAATACAAAGCGTTACCAGAGCAATACCTGCTCTTATAAGTAATACAAAGCATCACCAGAGCAATACCTGCTCTTATAAGTAATACAAAGCGTTACCAGAGCAATACCTGCTCTTATAAGTAATACAAAGCGCCACCCAAGCAATACCTGCTCTTGTAAGTAATGTAAAGCATCACCATAATTGTGATAATGTCGTGGGTGGAGGAGGGGACGCTGCGCTTTCCCACTGCTCGGGTCCGGCTGCTGCTGCTGCTGCTCAGTGGTGGCTCGAGCGGTGGGCCGGATCCCGGGGACTCGAGCGGCGTTCCTCACCCGTGAGTGAAAAGGGGTTTGGTTTTGGGGATTTATTGTCCGTGACGCCACCCACGGTTGTGGTGAGATTGGTGACACCACCGCTGGTTGATGGTGACTGCCTTTCCCTGCACCTGTGTAGTGTAAACGGTTCCAATGGGTTCCCACCGGTAACCCGCTCCCCAGCTTGAAGGTTGCTGAAGGAGCCCCTTTTGCCTGCAGGCTCTGGCCCTGGGAACTTTAGCCTTGGCGGTGACTGTGTTTCCCTTTAACGGTTGGACTGTTGCCTTCTGTCGGGACTTGGCTGCTGGGAAACCCAGGAGGTTCCCTTCGCTAACGGATTTGACAAATTGCACGGCGACTCCTAGCCTTGTCGGGGTCCTTAAGCCCCTGCCGGATGGTACTGACTTCTCTTTGCGTACCGGTCCGGTACCGCCAGGCCACCGCCCGTCCACGGTCCTTACGGCTAGCTCCAATAGGCCTCTCCTGCACACGGTCACCACCGTCTGCCAACCCTGCTGTTCCATCCGGGCCACACACCCGGACCACTTTCTGTCTGCTCCTCTACCACTTCACTTCCAAACTCTATCTGCTTACTCACTGCTTCCTTTTCCCGCCTCCAGAACTGTGAACTCCTCGGTGGGCGGGACCAACCGCCTGGCCCACCCCCTGGTGTGGACATCAGCCCCTGGAGGAAGGCAACAAGGATTTTGTTTGACTTCGGTGTGCCTGACCGGGAGTGTGGGGTGTGTTGGTGTAGTGCTTGTGACGTCCTGGCTTGTCCAGGGCGCCACAATAAGAAAATCCAGATCCCTGTTGTAACATCTCTCTGCAGTGTGGAGCATGGACAGCGTCTCCGCCAAAACACAAATAATATCAAGGAAGGGCACAGTGAATCCAGCGCCACAAACATGTAATCTTCTTTGTTGAGTGAATCAATGCATGACATAGCTGAAATCTTCATGCTAATAATATCTACGCGTTTCAGGTGCTCATGACTAAGGGTGCCATCAGCAACTGAAACGCATAGATGTTACTAGCATAAAGATTTTAGCTATGTTGTATACAGTACTTTGTATTTACTCACTCAGTAAAGAAGATTGCATGTTCCTGGAGCTGGATTCACGTTTTCCTTCCTTGTCACTATAATTGCCATTTATCCTAAGGATGTCCAATATCTAATCCAGTTTTTAAGAGAACAGCTGCCCTGCTACATCTATCTGTATAGATGATAGCCACAAATGAATACTGCAGCACTGTATCATAATTGTTCATGAACCGTGAATTCTATAGTGAAATTAGGTTTTAATGAAGGTCCATGGAAAAATAACCACAAATAAGCAGTGATTGGTTGCCGCGATTTTGTGAAATCACCTGTGCATCCACACTGAAACGGAGACAGTACAGATCCTGTAGAAAGAAGATTAATGAAAGCAGGCAATTAGTGATGAGCGTGCAGTACCATGCTCGAGTGCTCGGTACTTGTACTTGAAGAGCTTGTGAAAAAATGCTCAATTTTCCCATTGACTATCATTATATTCAGTATACGAGTTGAGCCTGTTTAAGTATCCAACTGTTCATTACAAGTACCAACCACTCAATAATGGTAGTGTTCGTCAATCACTATTCGTTACGTGTACCAAACACTCGAGCTTGGCAGTGCTCGCTCATCACTACTCGTTACGAGCACCAAGTATTCCAGCATGGTAGTGCTGTCACTAATATTTGTTACAAGCACCAAGCACGCAATCATGGTAGTACTCGCTCATCACTACTCATCACGTCTATCGAACACGCAAACATGGCACTGCTCGCTCATCACTACTTGTTGTGAGTACCAATTACCTGAGCATGGTAGTGCTCGCTCATTACTACTCATTAAGAGCACTAAGTAGCAGAGCATAGTAGTGCTTGCTTATCATTTCTTGTTACGAGTTCCAAGCACCTGAGCATGGCAGTGCTTGCTCATCACTACTCGTTACGAGCATTGAGCAATCGAGCATGTTAGTGCTCACTCATCACCACTCGTTACGGGTACTGAGCATTCAACATGGCAGTGCTCACTCATCACTACTAGTTACGAGTACCGAGCACCCAAGAATGGCAGTGCTCGCTCATCACTACTCGTTACGAGCATTGAACAACCGAGCATGGTAGTGCTCACTCATCACTACTCGTTATGAGTACTGAGCATACAACATGGCAGTGCTCGCTCATCAGTACTTGCTACGAGCACCGAGCACCTGAGCATGGCAGTGCTCACTCATCACTACTTGCTACGAGTACTGAGCACCTGAGCATGGCAGTGCTCGCTCATCACTACTTGCTACGAGTACCGAGCACCCGACCCTGGCACTGCTTGCTCATCACTACTCACTATGAGTACCGAGCACCCAAGCATGGTAATGCTCGCTCCTCACTACTCGTTCCAATCATTGAGCAACCATGCAGCCAAGCATGGTAGTAGTCGCTCATCACTACTCGTTACGAGTACCGAGCACCTGAGCATGGTAGTGTTCGCTCATCACTAGTTACGAGTACTGAGCACCTGAGCATGGCAGTGCTCGCTCATCACTACTTGCTAGGGTACCGAGCACCCGACCATGGCAGTGCTTGCCCATCACTACTCACTATGTGTGCCGAGCACCCAAGCATGGTAATGCTCGCTCCTCACTACTCGTTCCGATCATCTAGCAGCCATGCAGCCAAGCATGGTAGTAGTCGCTCATCACTACTCGTTACGAGTACCGAGCACCTGAGCATGGTAGTGTTCGCTCATCACTAGTTACGAGTACTGAGCACCTGAGCATGGCAGTGCTTGCTCATCACTACTTGCTACGAGTACTGAGCACCTGAGCATGGTAGTGCTCGCTCATCACTAGTTACGATTACTGAGCACCCAAGCATGGCAGTGCTCGCTCATCACTACTTGCTAGGGTACCGAGCACCCGACCATGGCAGTGCTTGCCCATCACTACTCACTATGTGTGCCGAGCACCCAAGCATGGTAATGCTCGCTCCTCACTACTCGTTCCGATCATCTAGCAGCCATGCAGCCAAGCATGGTAGTAGTCGCTCATCACTACTCGTTACGAGTACCGAGCACCTGAGCATGGTAGTGTTCGCTCATCACTAGTTACGAGTACTGAGCACCTGAGCATGGCAGTGCTTGCTCATCACTACTTGCTACGAGTACTGAGCACCTGAGCATGGTAGTGCTCGCTCATCACTAGTTACGATTACTGAGCACCCAAGCATGGCAGTGCTCGCTCATCACTACTTGCTAGGAGTACCGAGCACCCAACCATGGCAGTGCTTGCCCATCACTACTCACTATGAGTGCCGAGCACCCAAGCATGGTAATGCTCGCTCCTCACTACTCGTTCCGATCATCTAGCAGCCATGCAGCCAAGCATGGTAGTACTCGCTCATCACTACTCGTTATGAGTACCGAGCACCCGACCATGCCAGTGCTTGCCCATCACTACTCACTATGAGTACCGAGCACCCAAGCATGGTAATGCTCGCTCCTCACTACTCGTTCCGATCATCGAGCAGCCATGCAGCCAAGCATGGTAGTACTCGCTCATCACTACTTGTTATGAGTACCGAGCACCTGAGCATGGTAGTGCTCACTCATCACTACAGACATCCCCTTTAGGAGAATTTATCAACCCTGTAAATGTGGCATTATATAAAGTATTTACTTGTACTTTAATATTGCTCCAATTAATGCAGCATATTGTGATATGAAAAAGTAGAATGTCAGTAAGCTAAGCATCATGGCCTTTTTTTTACTGAATGGCACACTTTGAAGGTAAATGTAATTTCTTGTTTTTGGGGGGGTTTGTTTGTTTTCTATTATGTCAGATTTGGGAATTTATCCTTATGTGAAATGAAAAGCTTAGTTATAAATGTTCCTTCATCATTAAGCTATGTAAAGCAATTAGCAGAACACAATCTATAGACAAACCACTGCTAATGGCCAGTGTTAGCAGCAATTACAGCTGACAGTACAGGGAGAGGGAGTGCTGTATTCGCCCCCTAGTGTCTGGCGAGACAACAGTATAATCACTAATGATATTAAACATGATCGAAGCTCTCAGATTTTTCTTCACAATAATTACATTCTGCTTGTTGCATTTGTCTTCAAAATTGGTAAATATAATTCAGTGTGTACAACTGAAAGGATAATATTCTTTAAGAGTTTCTCTCTTCTTCATAAATGGGTAATATTGTGAAATGTTTGCAAAAACTGCAATTTACTTTGTATGAAAAATCCTCTTTATTTTCAAGATTGGGGAGATTTTTACTTTTATAGTTTACAGTTTGTTGCCCAGATTATATTAGCCACTTCTACAGTGGCAGGTTTCCTAAGCAAGAAGCATGCACATGCAATCTGTTTGCTATAAAGCTTGGAAGCGCTGCTCTGATTTTGTAGATTTATAGAGTCTGCTAGCTTAAAGGGAATCTATATTTAGCATCAGCCTTCCTAAGCTGTTATATGAGCATTTAGGTAATAGGAAGATGAATAAAATGATACCTTGATATCAGCGATCCAATGTCATATTCCACACTTATATGTAAACTAGATGGTGGCCCGATTCTAGCGCATCGGGTATTCTAGAATATGTATGTAGTAATATGTGTGCGATGGTGTCTGTGTGCGGAGGTGTCTGTGTGCGGAGGTGTCTGTGTGTGACCAATCAGCGAAGCGTGGTTCAAATCCCGTTCAATTCGCGGCCGGATTGCGCCTGTTGCTGATTGGTCGCGGGCGGCTGGCGCAACCAATCAGCGACGTGGGATTTCCGTTACAGACAGACAGAATTAGATAATTATACATATAGATGAGCTCTTCCAGGCTTCTACACTGATCTGAATGAGAATATGCCTTCAGGGCTTATTTTTAATAAAAGGAGTCATTACCAGTGTGTGACATGTAACGTACACAGAACGATAGAACTGAACTTTTTGTTTCCTACAAACACATTTTGCTGCAGCTCTCACAGCTCTGCTGTATTGCAACAATATTGCAGCACTGTCTGCCTGTGAGAAGGAGGCTGAAGCTGAGAGTAACCTGCAGATGTGTCAGTTATTGACACGCTAGGTACGATGAAATGGAAGGAAAACCCTGTGTCTAGGGAAGGGGGTTATGGTGACCCCTGACCAAGCCTACTGCTGTGCCGTGGCTTTCCTCACCACCCTAGATAGGTTCCGCACACTTGCGGACATACTGCGGGTGCAGCCGATGCAGCTGTACTGGGGCCCAGAGGTGAATGGGGCACATGCAAAGCAGTTAGTAATGAGGGCAATTTGGCCTGTTATTCAGTGCCCGAGGCTCCGAAGGGCCCATGGTCAGATTATCCTCATCCATCATAAGCGGTGGGCTGGGCAGGGAGTGATCCTTCTGCTCCTCTGCACAGTGCAGACAGTAGAGTCACAGGAATCCAGCCCCTGGTTAGAATGTAGTTGATCCTGTCGGGTGATGATGTCACCCAAAGGGGTGGGGCTTCCTTGTCCAGTGCAGAGCTGCTGCCATCATCCCAGTGCTTGGCACTGGGCTGTAGCTGCTGGAGATGATGATGACAGTGGAGAGGTAACACAGAGGACTGAAGGTCTACACCAAGGAGCAAGGGGCTAAGCATGAGTAATGGGAGGTGGTCTTTGTTTTTTGGGGGGCACAGGATTACTGAATGCTCCTAAATGGGGGGCTACATATTGGGGGATTGTACAGAGAAAGGGGTGATTTTACATGTGTGGGGGGATGGGGAACGGGGTGATCTTGTATATATGGGACTGTGCACTGGGATGCTGTGTAGGACAGGGGGTGATGGTACTCACTTGGGGAAGGGGGATGATATCACAGTTAAAGTTGTAGGGGGGCTGTGTGCTGGGGGCCACCTGCTGGGGGACTAATTTGGGAAGAGTTAGATTTGCTTGCATGAGGCTGCAAGCTGGGGTGGCTGCATGGGAAAAGGGGTTATATTGTATGATGTGGGGCTACGTGGTGAAGGGGGTGTTTCTTACATGCAGGGGGCTGCATAGGGAAGGGGGTTATGTTATACATGGGGGCTGCGTGCTGGGGGGCTGTATGGGGAAGGGTTACAGTTACTTGTGTGAGGCTTCATGGGGAAGTGGGTAATGTTACATATGTTGTGAAGGGGGTGATATTACGCATCTGGGGAAGGGGGTGATGTTACGTATGTGGGGAAGTCCTCCCCACCTCACAAATCATTATATAATACTCAGTGTCCTTCCCATTCCACAATTCATATTATGGCCCTGATACCATCCTTTCCACAATTCATTATATGGCCCTGATAGACTCCTCCCTACCCCACAATTTATTATATGTCCTCAGTATTCATCCCACAATTCATTATATGGTCCTCAGTGTCTGCCCCACCCAACAATTTATTTTATCACCCTCATAGCGTTCTCCCCATCCCAGAATTCAATTTATTGCTCTTGATGTTCTCCCCATCCCACAACTATTATATGGTCCTCAGTGTGCTCCCCACAATTCATTATATGGCTCTAATACTGTCCTCCCCACCCCACAATTCATCATATGGCCCTGATAGTGTTCTCCCCATCCCATAATTCATTATATGGCCCTGATAGTGTCCGCCCCACTCGAAAATTCGAAAATTCATTATATGACGAGGATGGTGTCCTCCCCACCCCAAAATTCCTTATATGGTTCTGATAGTGTCTTCCCCACCCCACAATTCATTTTATGGTGCTCAGTGTGCTCCCCACCATGCAATTTATTATATGGTTCTCAGTGTTCTCCCCACCCCACAATTCATTATATGGTCCTCAGTGTCCTCCCCACCCCATAATTCATTACATGGCCCTCATAGTGTCCTCCCCACCCCACAATTCATTGTATGGTCCTCTGTACCCTCCCCACCCTACAATTCATTATTTGGCTGTGATAGTGTCCTCACTACCTCACAATTCATTATATGGCCCTGATAATGCCCTTCCCACCCCACAAGTCACTATATGATCCTCAGTGTCTGCCTCACCTCACAATTAATTATATGGCCCTGATAGTATTCTCCCCACTTCACAATTCATTATATGGTCCTCAGTGTCCTCCGCACACCACAATTCATTATATGGTCCTCAGTGTCCTCCCCACCACACAATTCATTATATGGTCCTCAATGTCCTCCCCACCCCAGTATTCATTATATGTTTCTCACTGTCCTCCACACCCCACAATTCATTATATGGCCCTGATAGTGTCCTCCCTACCTCACAATTCATTATATGGTCCTTAGTGTCCTTCCCACACCACAATTTATTATGCGGTCCTCAGTTTCCTCCCCACTACACAATTCATTATATGGTCCTCAGTGTCCTTCCCACACCACAATTCATTATATGGTCCTCAGTGTCCTTCCCATCTCACTATTCATTTTATGGTCCTCAGTGTCCTCCCCACCCCACAATTCATTATCTGGCCCTGATAGTGTCCTCCCTACCTCACAATTCATTATACGGTCCTCAGTGTCCTCCCCACCACACAATTACTTATTTGGTTTTGTGTTATGATCTGGTCACCATGGACGATCACAAAAATCACATCAGCAGAAAAACACAAGAGTAGTTGGGACCTGAGCTGACCATATTCCCCTATGTGTCACACCACACTAGATGTAGCCGTGGAGCGTTCCTAAACAAACCTAGATGCCTTGTCACAGCCGGTGAAACTTACTACACCTCACAGATAGAAATGAGGAAACCTATCTTGCCTCAGAGTAGTCCCCAAAGGAATAGCAAGTGTCCAACATATAAAGCCAACAGTGATGTAAGAAAACACAATACACAGATAGGAAACATAAATTAGCAAAGGCAAGGACCGACTTTTTAGATAGAACAGGACAGGACAGATAACTGATTGCGGCCAGCAAAAAACCCTGCAAAAAATACCAATCTCCTGATAATAAAAATACTGAGACCATACGAACTCTCCCCCACTATATCAGTTACTCTTGTAAATAATGGGAGAAACAAAAAACAAAAAAATACATAAGAAATACAAAAGTGCAAATAATCAAATAGAACAGGGAGGGTCTCCCTTTTCTTGCAGTGGGGCCTGCAGAGGGGGAACCCCCATGCTCATCAAAACAGAAAGACGATTCCTCTTCTGCAAGAAAACAGACTTTAAGCAAAATGAAAAGAAACACAACTACCCTTAGATGTGGATCAGGCAATAAAGCAAAGAGCTTGCAACTTATCTGGAATGGTACAGGCACAGGATAAATTGAAGGACAAACTCCACGCCAATTCAGAGACTGAGGAAAAACATCTATCACTGGCCCCAACCAGCAGATATTGCTCTACTATATAGCCCAGTCTAATCTTCAATTGGGCTTCCCAAACTCCCAATTAACTCCCACAACTGTTGAGTCACAGTCAGCTTCACCCCCATTCCTGACCACCAGAGGGAGCTCCAAACCATCACCCCCTCGGATGACATTCACAACAGTCATGATAGTGTCCTCCCCACCCCTTAAATCATTATATGGTCCTCAGTGTCCTCCCCCAAATTAATTTTTTTGCTGTGATAGTGTCCTCTCCACCCCACGATTCATTATATGGCCCTGATAGTGTCCTCCCAAACCCACTATTCATTATATGGTCTTCTGTGTCCTCCCCACCCCAATATTCATTATATGGTCCTCAGTGACCTCCTCACCCCACAATTCATTATTTGGCCCTCATACTGTCCTCCCCACCCAACAATTCATTACATGGCCCTCACTGTGTCCTCCCCACCCCACAAGTCATCATATGTCCCTGATATTGTCTTTCCAACCCCACAATCATTATTTGGCCCTGATAGTGTCCTCCCCATCGCACAATTCATTATATGGTCCTCAGTGTCTTCCCCACCCTAATATTCATTATATGATCTTCAGTGTCTTCCTCATCCCACAATTTATTATATGACCCTAATACTGTCCTCCCCACCCCACAATTCCTTACATGGCCCTCATATTGTCCTTCCTACCCCACAACTCATCATACGGCCCTGATAGTGTTCTCCCCACTCCACAATTCACACAATTCATTATATGGCCCTGATAGTGTCCTCCAAACCCCACAAATCATTATATGGTCCTCAGTGTCCCTCCCACCCCACAATTTTTAAACCGGACATTTTTATCTTAAAACGTTGCTTTTTATGGCCCAAATTCAGTTTTTTGTAGTATAAATCCTGTCATTTTTGTCAACTTTTTGATTTGCTAATAAACTAATCAAAATATATATTTTTTCCAATTGGCTTTTGTGGTTTGACTATTTTCCAGATTTTTACGACAATGTATACTCTTCCAAATGTTTTAGAAAGATTCATAAAATATGACTTTTTATAAAAGTGGCTATATTTTGTACAACTTATTTTATGTGCAAAGAAACCCAGCAAAAACCAGAAAGTTAAAAAAAATGACTTAAAAATGCAATTGATGAATCTGAATCTATATTGGCGCAGATACTCTCTGGTGATCAGTTTATGCTGCTTTACTTAAAATCACATGATAAAGGTTGCCATATATTAAAGAAATGTCAACTGAACCTGCCAATGTAGTAAGTATCGTACTACAGTCTAATGTGGATGGGGGTCTCTTGCCCCAAAAGAAAAATCTGGTATGTCTGATTTTGGAAGACCAATCCTTTTGTTCTCCCTGTGCCTGACAGGTGCTGTCTCACAGGGAACACAGTGCTCTGCTCTGTAGAGTATTTCTGTATATGGGATAGGAAGAAAAGATAGCTATCAGGTAAAGATCTATCTATTGTAAATAAGGGGCATTACATATGGAGTTAATCATGTGAACTAAATTAGCACCATGTACTATTTGTGTTATTTCTCCCTCTCCATTTAGATTTGGAGTTTTTTTAGACAGGGATTTCTATCCTTTTATCCCATTGTTATTTACACTGTTGGAGTATCCATATCATGCATATTAAACTCCAATTATTACAAGAGTTGTCTGAGGACTTGAAAACAAAAATTGTTGAAAAATATTAACAATCTCAAGGTTACAAGTCAATCTCCAAAAGATCTTGATGTTCCTTTCTCGACAGTGTGCAAAATAATCAAGAAGTTTATAACCCATGGCCCTGTAGCTAATCCTTCTGGTCATGGACAGTTAGATACTACTTTTCAGCCACTGGGAAAAAGCTCAGAAGGGAAGAAGCACCAGATTAGAGAACAGATTTTTGCTTCTACGGTTTGTGGGTTCCATGTCACATTGGCAGAGCCTCTGAGGTGCTAGAACAGCAGAACTCTCTCATAACTGACCTCAGTTTGCAAACTACACTTTTCAATCAATTTGTCTAGGGGTCCATTGAGAATATTATTGACCTCACAAGTTATTGACCTCATAGAATTTTATACTATTGGGTGGTAAACAAAATATAATTACATTTTTACCTCTACAATTTTGTTTTAGACCAAGAGTTTACATTTTCACAAGAGAGAATAGGTAAAAATGGCACCAAATGTCTTACCAAATTTCTCCTCAATGTGGCAAAATCCCATATGTGGCTGTACAGTACTGTTTGGCCACACTGTAGGGCTCAGGAAGGAAGGAGCACTATTTGACTTTTGTGCACCGATTTTCCTAGAATAGTTTTCAGACTCCATACACAGAGCCCCAAAGTGCCAGGAAAAAAGAATACCCCTTCAAGTATCCCCATAAAAAAAATATATAAAAAATTACACCCCTTTGGGAATTTATCTACAGGTGTAGCAACAACTTTGACACCATGGGTAATTTCCAGAAAGGTGAAGAGGAGGTTGCAAAATGAAAATTGCAAATATGCCATTGTAGTGCCTGTACATTGTAATGCCAGAATACTGTAGTGCCCAGGTTGTGTGTCTGGAGACCTGCACCCAGAATTTATGTGATTTCTTCTCACTACTGTACTAAGGAACATGTAGATGTTAACTGCATCATAGGCACACTGTGGGGTCAGAAGGGATGGGACATTTTGGATTTGAGAGCACAGATTTGGCTGGATTTCTTTTGGGGGCTGGAGGATGAGGAGCCATGGTACTCTTCTAAATCTCTGAATGATGTGATTCAGATGAAACCTCTGATTAATCCATTTTCTATAATGAGGCAGGCAGAGATACTTTGGACCCTGTCTCACCTTTATTCTGCAGTATCATTCTTTTAAGGTGTTAAGAAAACTGTGTCTGCCCTTGCTTTTATGACCACTTAAAAAGATGGATACCACTGGACCACAGGCCAGTCACAGTCCAAAGTGACTCCCATTGCCTCATTATAAAAATTTTTTTGATTTGCATATTTCCCAGGGGACAATGCATCTAGGATTTCACTATGTTGAGCGCCCTCATTGGCTGCCGGAAGTGTTTTCTCTGGCTGGTCTTCCCGAGATCAGTGATTGTTTTGTCTTGTTGGTCTACTAGGCATTGCTCCCACCCGGCCAGAAACCTATTCCATACTGATGAGGGGCAATACCCCGAAACAGCTGTCTGTGGATGGATACCTGGCCTTGGCATTTCCCTTATCATATCTTTGAACTTGTCAAAAAGTTGGATATTGACGAAAAGGGCCACTTAATATGGTGGTTATGGTGGTCTCCTAAAAAGAGCCACTCCTTGGCTAGGTCCTTCCCCGAGGGATATCTGGCTAGTTTCTGTGACAAGACTCCAGTCCTAACAGAGGCTCCACGGACTTTTTTGATATTCATTAAAATAAATGTTCCATTGGGGCATTGTCTGAATCAGAGATTTACATGTAAACATTGTTGTAAGCACTCAGCGTAGATCACAAGATAAATGTGAGTCAAGCCTTACTGCAAGAGTTACAATTTGTTTATTGTAATTTGTTTTAGTTTTTTACTTAGTTCCTCTATAGGTCTTTAACTTTATTAGTCTGATCACTTGTCTAATGCATTGCAATGCATTGGACCTGCAAGTGTTACACTAACAGAACGTTTTTTAGACCATGCTCTTGGCATGGACTAACAGGCCACTGTAGTTGACAGACTAGGAGGTCATTATTTCACCTCCCGATCGGGTGAGAAGGGGAACCCACTCGCTATCTCAATCATCTAAATACTGTGATCACTATTGATTACAGGATATAAAGGGTTTAATAGTCAGAGCTTGGGTATCACTTAAGCTCAGTGGCGATCATGCATGCACAACCTCTGTGCCCACATGATCGCCAGGATGTATCAGTACATCTAATTGTGGGATGGCAGTGCAAAATAGGACAAACCAGTACATCCAATGTTGAGAAGGGGTTAAAGTAAGTTTATATTATTTGTCTAAATTTATTTTTCTAAATGTATGGTGTCTACAGTGAAAGTTGGTGGTGGCAGTGTCTTTATGTGGGGCTGCATGAGTGGTTCTGCATTCAAGGGGATACATTTCATTGATGGTATCATGAATTCACAGATGTAATGTTCTATATTGAAAGTGAAGATGCTACCATCATTTTGTGCCCGTGGTAGATGTGCACACTAAAATATCACAGTGCACCCTGGTCTGGCACTGTGAGGGTTAGTTCTGACATTGTCCTGGTGTGTGTGACATTTGGTAAATATGCTGGGACCTGGGCTACCATTATTTGCGGTTGCCTCTCCTTCCAAACATGAAAGCGGTTTCTGAAATGTTTCAAGTAAATGTGTTGCTTTAATATGGTTCTACTTTTAATGAATTTTTGAGGCCGCATGGCACAATGGAAATATTAAATATAGAGTAGGACCCCCTCGATTGAGATTTGCCGTGACGTGGCAGGGGTGGCTCAAAAGGTTGATCAATTTTTTGCTAAAAATCTCATTTTGCATTATAGTACAGTTGGAATTATTTGTGAATTTACACTTTTAATTTTTCGCTTGCCATTTTTCAATCAGTGCTGGCTCCCCCCCCCTTCCCACCCTAAAATATGACAATCATCCAAAACACATTTATGAGGAACAGAGTGAAAATTATTCAGTAGTCAAGTGTGTCTTCTGATCTGAACCCAACTGAAACACCTATGGGGAATTCTGAAGACATATCTTGAGAATCACTCTCCATTCATCGTTCAGGCTCTTAAAGAGGTAATTCTTAAAAAAATTGAAAAAGATAGATTTGCAATATGTCGCCAACTTGTTTATTCCATACCTACTTGGTGCTAACCTTAACCTTTTCCTATCCTGAGTCCCCCCGGGGATAATATCAGCCCCCAGCAACCTGCTTTATCTTGGTTGGTTATCAAAAATGGGGGGGATCCCACGTTATTTTTTTAAATCATTTATTTAGTTAAACAAGGCCAAAAACACCCTTTATTGCCACATGAAAGGCATTTTGCCCGCCTCTTCTTGATTGCCCTGAGGCAGTGGCAATTGGGGTAATAGTTTTTGGGTTTGATGTCAGTTGTGAACTGTCAGCTGGCATCAAGCCCTGGTGTTAGTAATGGAGAGATGTCTATGAGACATCCCCTTTACTAGCCCAGTAAGAGAAATGAAAAAAAAAACACACAAAAATAGTTTATTTGGAAAAAAACACTCCCCAAATTTTTCCCTGGTTCACCCATTTATTATCAAAAATGTTCCCACGAAGTTCCGTTATAGTCTATGATCCACGAATTCAGCTCCAGCAACTGAATAGCAATAAATTATAGTTAGTCATAGGAGCCAGGTAGTGACTACAATACTCATCAGCATGGCCAGGTCTTCTGAGCCCAGTGTTGAGCAGGTGGCTCTGATGAGAGTTGTCATCACTACTCAGCGCCTGTCAGAAATAAAATGTAGCCACCGAATCTGATGTAGTCCACAAATGGTTATCTCAAAGACATAAAAAGAGAGAAGAAAATAATTAAAACATGGGACTGTCCCTTGTTCACCAAATTATTAAAAAAATTCTTGACGCTTCAACATAGTCCATGGTGTTCCCATGATGTCTACCGATTCTGTAGCTCAACCTATGGAACCTCGTTATGAGAATGATGATCCATAGGTCATTCTTGATCAGGCTGCATTTTTTACAGTTGCTGACTATCACAGAGACGCAGGCTGACCGGGAGTGACCTATGAATTGTAGATCTCAGAACGCAGCTACATAGGATATGCTTTTGAATTGGTGAATGTTGTGGGAACGCCATGGACTGTGTTGGAGGTGTGGTGATTTTTTTAATAATAAATTGGTGAATGAGGGACTGGCTCTTGTATTTCTTTCTCTCTTTTTATGTGTTTCAGGTTCCCATTTTTCGACTATGTCAGATTCAGTAGACTACTTTAGAGCTTAATGGTTTTTTTTTTAAATAAATTGGTGAACAAGGGAAAGAGTTGGGAAGTGTTATTTAACATAAAAAAAGTTTTTTTGTGTCTGTTCTTTGCTCTTTTTACTAACTGGCTTGGTAATGGGGTGTCTAATAATCCCTGGACTTAATGCCAGCTGACATTACACAGCTGATATCAATCCCAAAAATATTACCACAATTGCCAGCAGGGACATCAGGAAGAGCCGGGGTGAAGCTTCAAAATTGACATATCTAATGTGATGCGCCAATTCTGGGGTGGCTGAGGGCTGATATTTTTAGACTGGAAATGGCCAAAAAAACATGGATATTCCCAGCATAACACCAGTCCACAGCTATCTGCTTTACATTGGCTGATTATCAAAAATATGGGGGACTCCACATTGTTTTTTTAAAACACCCTTTAGCGTCACATGAAAGTTACTGAAGGGTGCAAGTGTACAAATCCTACTCTAATCTAAGCTCTATCTATAATATCAACTCTCCCTGAACTGCTTCCAGAAGACATTATGCTGAGCATGGGGTCCTATATAAGACCCGATAATGCTATGTGGCCAGCCAATCACAGTAATTCCAGCAGCCAATATGGCTACAGCATTACCGTGTATGGCCACCAATCCCCGCATGTTTATTAGCCGTATAACAGCCATGAAACATGAGGGACGGGGACTCAAACATGGCTCTCCAGCACCTACGATATTCGATTGAGTAATGAGCATCTCGAGTATGCCAATGCTTGATTGAACATCAAGCAGTGACTAGCACTTATCACTACTAATTACTTAAACTATAATGTAGGCATAGCAGTTTGCACCTGCACATGTGTGCACTATTGTGTTAGAAAGTGCTAACCAGTCTGTTTTTTTGAAAAAGCATTAATATAATTCTTAAAGTCCTCAGTGTAAACATTGGCATACGAAGATTTTTGTGGATCCATCATACTGTGTGGAGGCTATGATACTGTTTGGATGGCTAATGGGGGACTTTATACAGTGTAAGGAGGTGTGAAAGCATATAATGTATGTAGGTCCATTATACTGCATGGAGGGATGTGTGGGTCATAGTTGGGTATTATAATTAGAGTTGAGCGCGGTTCGCGGTTCTCCAGTTCGCGGCTCGAGTGATTTTGGGGCTGTTCTAGATAGAACTAGAACTCGAGCTTTTTGCTAAAGCTCGATAGTTCTAGATACGTTCGAGAACGGTTCTAGCAGCAAAAAGACCAGCTAATTAGTAGCTGGCTTTCCGCTGTAATAGTGTAAGTCACTCTGTGACTCACACTATTATGAAATTTCAGTGTATAGTGTGCGGGAACAGCGCATTCAGATCACTGCTGTATGGATAATGGCGATCGCCATTTTTTTTTTTTTCCTTGTCTTCCTTTCCAAAGCGCGCGCGTGTAGTGGGGCGGGCCAGCAAGTCAGCCAATCCCAGACACACACACAGCTAAGTGTACTTTTAGCCTGAGAAGCAACGGCATGTGTGATAGGATGTCCATGTCACATGTCCCTGCATTATAAAACCGGACATTTTCCTCCAGCACGCCATTATCTGCCTTCTGCGTCCTTGGTGTCAGACATCACTGGCGCAGCTCCTATCGCCGATATTTCTGTATACGCTCCATACACAGCGCTGGACAGCTTAGGGATAGCACTTTCTATCAGTCCTTTTAAGGGCTCGTACCGGCAGGGTCAGAGCCATAGGTGACAGAGTTTAAAACAGAGTTTAACAGCTACACAAGATGACAGCGTCTGTGTAGCTAAGGTCAGGGATTTCCTCGCTGCATTTCCCCATTAGGAGGGATAGAAAGGCAGGCTTCCTTTCCTCTACCCAGAGACCCACAACCCTGCCACTGTACCCTCCTGCCCTTTTCACACTCAAACTCATTGATACTAAGCCATTATACTAGCAAACACTGAGTGAACTTAGTGGCATCCTAAACGTGGCTGTTGGACTGCTGTATTGCCCCAGTAGTGCAAAGATATTTGCAGCACGTCTGCCTGCATTGCACACTCAAACTGATAGTTACTAAGCCATTATACTAGCAAACACTGAGTGAACTTAGTGGCATCCTAAACGTGGCTGTTGGACTGCTGTATTGCCCCAGTAGTGCAAAGATATTTGCAGCACATCTGCCTGCATTGCACACTAAAACTCATTGTTACTAAGCCATTATACTAGCAACCACTGAGTGAACTTAGTGGCATCCTAAACGTGGCTGTTGGACTGCTGTATCGCCCCAGTAGTGCAAAGATATTTGCAGCACGTCTGCCTGCATTGCACACTAAAACTCATTGTTACTAAGCTATTATACTAGCAAACACTGAGTGAACTTAGTGGCATCCTAAACGTGGCTCTTGGACTTCTGTATTGTCCCACTAGTGCAAAGATATTTGAAGCACGTCTGCCTGCATTGCACACTCAAACTGATAGTTACTAAGCCATTATACTAGCAAACACTGAGTGAACTTAGTGGCATCCTAAACGTGGCTGTTGGACTGCTGTATTGCCCCAGTAGTGCAAAGATATTTGCAGCACGTCTGCCTGCATTGCACACTAAAACTAATTGTTACTAAGCCATTATAATAGCAAACACTGAGTGAACTTAGTGGCATCCTAAACGTGGCTCTTGGACTTCTGTATTGTCCCACTAGTGCAAAGATATTTGCAGCACGTCTGCCTGCATTGCACACTCAAACTGATAGTTACTAAGCCATTATACTAGCAAACACTGAGTGAACTTAGTGGCATCCTAAAAGTGGCTGTTGGACTTCTGTATTGTCCCACTAGTGCAAAGATATTTGCAGCACGTCTGCCTGCATTGCACACTCAAACTGATAGTTACTAAGCCTTTATACTAGCAAACACTGAGTGAACTTAGTGGCATCCTAAACGTGGCTCTTGGACTTCTGTATTGTCCCACTAGTGCAAAGATATTTGCAGCACGTCTGCCTGCATTGCACACTCAAACTGATAGTTACTAACTCTAAGCCATTATACTAGCAAACACTGCTGCCAGTTTAAGGGCCGTAGTTGCATTGTCAGGAATAATTATTGTTGTTTATTCTCCTGTTAATAAAGCTAGACCACCGCTGAAATCTACACCACCTCTCAATTTTTACCACCACATTTTAAGTGCACAATCTTGTCGCAATCAAAATGAGTGGCAAAATTACAGATGCTGGTGGAAAGGGGAAGAGGCGTGTTGGAAAAGGAAAAAAAGGGTTTGTCTGTGGGGAAGGTGACAAAGCTCCATTAACATCTGCTGAAGATAGACCATCTTCCAGCAAAAGTAAGATGTCTACTACTTACCGTGGACAATCCGATGTGCTCCCTTTTTTACGGACATGGACAACTGGAACAAAGGTAGATGATGGCCAAAAAAGGAAAATGCTTGAATGGATCTCAAGTGGTCCAACAAGTGCCCTCTCCGCCACCTCAACTACCGCATCCAAAAAACACCAGTCCTCTGAGTTGTCATCCCAATCAAACTTGCTTTCTCCCAGCTCTGAAGTCTCCATCCGCCCTGCACAGTATGGTGGAACTGAGATGGCTGAGTCTGCAGAGCTGTTCAGTCACACTATAGCCTGGGAATCAGAGGTCTGCTCCCAAGCTACAGTGAGTACAGACCAGGAAATGGTCTGCAGTGATGCCCAGAACCTTTGTCACTCTGATTTAGGCCGTGAGGACCAAGTTTCTGAGCATAATGTTGACCCTTTTTCACAAACTGTAACACCTGTTGTTATAGACAATGAGGAACATACTGATGACGATGAGACGCAGATACCAGATTGGGATGACAACTTAAATATTCGGTCAGGGCAAGAACAGGCTCGGTCTGAGGGTGAGGGGAGTGCAAACACAACAATTGATGAGGAAATTCTAGATCCCACCTACTGTCAACCCACTGTCAGGCACTCGAGGAGGTCAACAGAGACGGTGGAGGAGGATGCAACTGACGATGAAGTTACCTTGCGCCTTCCTGGACAGAGTAGGAGTACTGGTAGCACGTCTACAACTGCATCCTCAGCCACCACTGTGCCTCTGAGCACTAGTCGGGGTGGATCAGCAGGTCGCATGCCCTCTAAGCCTTGCCTAGCCTGGTCCTTTCTTGACATAGCAAAAGATCGCCCAAATTATGTGATCTGTAAAATTTGTCATGATTCTGTTAGTAGAGGGCAAAACCTCAGCAGTTTGACAACTTCTTCCATGAATCGTCACATGAATAAATATCATATGTCCTGGTGGGAAGCTCACCGTGCTGCAATGCGGCCTAGCGGAGCGAACCATCCTCCGCCTGCCCCTTCTAGTGCATCCGCGCGCTCTTCATCTTCTAGGACTGTGGGGACAGCTGTCACACCTGGTTTTCCACGCACGACTTCCACAACTGTAACCGCAACAGGCAGTTTGCTTGGTAGGTCGTCAGTTGGTTTGGAAGGGGAAACAAGTACGTGTGTACAGCTCTCTCAGACATCGATAGCACCAACGTTTGATGAAGGCGACATCATGTC